>NC_090932.1:501953647-502648230 GCF_040938575.1 Ambystoma mexicanum
AAGGCTATTAGCGAATGGTGGAAGTACAATACATGTTTTTGAGTTTTTGTGCTGAAGTAAAATAAATGGTGCTTTAAGAGTGACTGAAGTACATAGACAAACTGAGTCAGTAACTTAAAAGCCGTTTTATTTTGGAGTATTTAAATAACATGGTTGTCTTCAAGTTAAGCATTTTAATTGCAGTCAATGCCAGTAGTTATTGGCTGCCCTCTAAACTTTTTGATTGGCTTAAAAGAGGTCAATAACAATTTCAATGTGCTAATTACAGTTAATTGTTCCACTTGTTTGGTCGTCGTCTACAGTAACAGACATCAAACAAAGGAAACTGCATTATCAAGAAGATTCATTTTCATAGCTCTAAGCTCTGAGATTATCCATGGTGTCCCACTTCAAAAGAACTGCAGGGAACGAGGATGAAGAGATGAGGATCATCCACTATGGATAAGGACATTCACTCCACCTCCAGCTGCAAGACTTAACAATGAAGAACCTATCAAACACCTGTTTAAAAAGAAAAAAAACAAGAAATGCACATGACAACTGAACACGTCACCTAGCGCATTTGCCATCAATGTGAGCAACATTCCCTGGTGCAGATCAGAGCCACTGGAGCAAAATATTGCAGATACAATTCAACACATATAGCATCGTAGACCTTGGGAGGGGTCATTATCACGGGATAATGACCCACAATCTAGTTATGGTCTGAGGCGAAGCCACATGACTCTAAGTTGGGGACGGTTCATTATCACAAGCGATAATGACCCCTCCTGAGGTCTATATAGCTATTAGCACATGGTGGTAGCAACAAATCTTGTTAGTTTGGGATACAAGGTGGCACTTTTGCACCACCTGTAAGCTGAAACTAATTAGTTAACTGCATGATCTCCTCCTCCATGCCAATTCCTAAGACCTGCTTACTCCTCTTACTCCATGTTCATTCCTGTACTCCCTCCTTCCCAGGCTGCCTCTTCATTCATGGGCTCCCTTGGTCTTCTTGCCGCCCCAATCCTGCACTCTGTGTCATCTCAGTTGCTGTACGCTCTCCTTCTCCTCCAGTGTCAGACTGGGCCATAAAATTATCTCGGGCACCAATGGAAAGAGTGTCCCACAGTTGCAAATGGCTATTGATTCCTTTTGTGACACTGTTTGAAAAATACCCGTGGGCGAGTTTTTTGATAAAATGAGATGCAAATTGTGCATTATAAATAATATTTATTCAAAAACACTGGTCAGAGCTACAGGTTGTATAGTGAAGTGACTCATCAAAGTGTCCCACATTGGCCAAAAAAAGTGGGCCATTTTGACCAAAACAACTGGCTGACCCCAGCATTTTGCGTTTTTGCTTCAGCCATGGGCCTATTGCCCTACAGGCCAGTCCGAGCCTGTTCTACTCCAGAATCATGCACTTTCTCCTCCTCTGAATACCGAGCACTTTCTTTTCGGGCCTCACTCTTCTTTCCTGAACACCATCATTCTCTTTCCACCTCACATTGTTGAGCCCTGTAGTTCTGTTTCTCTTTTAACTTCCTTCTTTCCAGTCCTCGCTCCTCCTTTTTTTCTCTTAATCACATTTCTTAGGTGCTTCTTATTCTTCCTCTTTCTCCATTCTGCTGTGCTTTCTTTTTATTTCTGGACCCCATCTTCTTTTCACTCTCCCTCTTGCCATAACATACTTCTTGTCCCTCTAAGTATATGGGACATTGTAGGAACTTTGGTGGAAAGTGCTGGGCAGGCCCAATGACTCTTATACCTAGTATATACCCAGAGCCATTGGCAGTGCCTTAAGCGGTACGAAAAAACGAGCTAGGGCCCATCAAGGGGGCATGGCCTAAGGGGGTATCACTTGCCAGCTCATTAGGCCCGCCCCCGTGATGAGGCCTGGCTTAAAAGGTTGCAAGCACCCCTGCCAGGCAGCCCCTTGTAGAGATCAGCACTCTCCCCCTTTTGGGAGAGGGTGCTGATCTCTGCATCTATTAAATAATACTAATACATTAAATAAAGGGATGCCTGGTGGGGGACAGTGCCACATGTTTTTAACCTTAATGGTGGCACTGCCACTTGAGGGCAGCAGCAACATTAAGGCTGAAAAGCTGAGGCCGCTGGAACCCAAGGCCATTTTTCCTAAAGCCTGAAGCTCCCGCAAACAATGAGGGGCTTCAGGCTTTACAAAAACAGGCCACTGCTTCATGCAACCTCACCTTTTATTTTAGAATGGTGGAACTGGCCCATGGGTATCTCTTGATTAAAAAGATGCCTTGCAGGTGCCGTTGCAACCATTATAGATAAAAGGAATCTTTTTCTGAAGCCCTCGCACATGAGTGATAGCTTCAGGCTTTAGAAAAAAAGCCTTGTCCTCGAGCGGCAGGTGCTGCCAGGGGACATTAGGGGGCCCCGGCAGGGTCCCGCATCAAACCATATTTCTGAGCCTACGAGTGTTCCGCCCTGGCTAGCACCAACCCACTTAAAGCCCTTTTCATTGGAGACAATGGCATGCTAGGAGGTGCAACAATTTGATTGGCTGTGATGCACTAGTGACCCGAAAAGCTATCAAAGTGCAGGAGTCTAAGGAAAGACTAAGTCGAAAGGGCAATTTACAAAAAAACTCCTTTTTATTCAGTCCCTATGCAAAAAAGTGTTGCAGAATGCACCATTTGACCAATGTTCCAAAAATCATTCGTTGGAGGCACAAATCTCGGCAACTGTTCCATGTGGGCTTCGTTGGTGGATTGTTTTCCAGTTGTCGTTTTAATGGCGCGCGTTTAACTTGTTTTCCTTTAGCTGGTTTTTAAATGTTTTATAAGAGGCTGAGACTTTCATACCTCCCACATTCTTCCCACTTACATCTTTGCCTTGCTATTATTTTTCTTTATGAATTGACCCATTTTCAGCATACACCATAGAAACAGACGAGCAATAGCAGGCAACACAGACAGTCCCCTTCTAAATACCGCTTTAGGTGGCCATGTTTACTCTCCTCTATGCCCAGAACTGTTTTCTCAATATTTACAGCGCAGAGTTGTATGCTCAGTCTCACCCGGATGACTCATGTCCTCCCCTGCCAACCTACGCCCCGCCACCCTCCTACCAGCCTCAATTACTCTTTGGAGTCTTTTGGTAATCTGTCCCCTTCGGAGGCCTCCATTTTGTTTTCACGCCTCGAGCGCCATTCTATGGTCCTCCCGCGCCTCTCTTTCGCCCCATGGCTCTAATTTCTGGAGCTCTTTCTTCTCTTCCCTGCCACCTTGTTACCATTTCCCCAGCAGTCATTAATTCGGTGCCGACGCCCGCGCGCGCGCGCGCGCGTCCCCCTCGAGATGAATCTCTGAGAGGCGGATTAGGGCCGCGTTTCAGCGCAGTGACGCGGCCTCCAAAGGGAAATGATCTGTCATCTCGCCCGGGCGTTGACGAGAGGAAGCGGAGGGGCGGAGGGCAGTGGTGTGGGAATCGTGTTCTACATCTGACAGCGTCTCTGAAGAGCCAGCCCATTTGCGCGTGGTTTGAAGGTGATATGCTGATGACATCTGCCAGTCGCTGTTTCCCCTCATACACCGACTGGCGCATTATGTATGTCCAAGAGCCTTGCCATTCGTGGCCTGTTTCGCAATGGCGTAAGGAGTGGGTTTTTTTTATTCGTGATGCCACAAACAAATGGGTACAAACTATGGCAGCCTTGGACGTAAACTAGTGACGGCTCTCCCCGTACTGACAATAAATGACAAAGGCAGGGCAGCATTCAGAAGTAGGCCTGGAAAACCCTTTGGCTTGAAGAACACGCAAATCACAGAGAATCACGAGCAACCCCTGCCACTCCATCTCCCCGTTCAATCCTAATCCTCCTTTCCTGAAAACATTGTGTTACTTCAGTTTACCTCACGCTTTTTGCAGTTCTGACTCTTGTAAACACTGTGTTGGGCGAGTCCTTAACACAATTTTGAATGCAAAGTAATAACAATCTAAATATAGCATAAGTCTTTTAATAACTAGTAGAAAGAAAATATTTGCCACTTCCTTTCAAAGTCTTCTGTATTCAGGGAGAGGCCTCTGCAATAATGTTGGCCTTCAGGCGTCAAAGTGCATGTCTCCCCTGTGCCAGTTCGATGCAGGGTTGGACTGGGGCATTTAATTGCCTTGGGCACCAACGAAAAAGTGGTCCGCTGTAAAACATAGCAATTATTTGCTTTTGTGACACTGGGGTTTTGTGGTAAAATGTAATGCAAATGTGTTGGGTAATGCTGATCAAAAATACTAAAAGCACAGTGAAGTAACATAAAACGGTCCCCTTTTGGCAACAAAAAAAAGCGACCATTTCGACTTTAAAAAAAGTGCCTACACTAGCATGTTGTGCCTGTACTTCGGGCATTGCCCTGAAGGCCAGTCCACGTCTGGCCTCTGGTGGGATTCACGTTCACTCGGTTCACAGAGGACTAGCGAGTGATGTTAGGAAGGGCTCAATGCCTCCGTAGCTTCTGGAGGATAACCGTACTGCCCCGCCACAAAAAGAGTCCTAGAGCCACAAAAGGACTTTTTAAAGATGCCTAACCCCAAATCCTGTATGCAAGGTTCGGCCAACAAGGCATGAATATGGCATGGCGCGCAAAGAGTCTTCTCTATTTATTCTCCATTCTCGCTATTGCCAACCTCCCTATGGTTGCCTAGATGCCAAAATCTGAACCGCAAGGTGATCAAATCTTGACTTTAAATGTGCCACCCCTGATTTCCAACAAGCATCTAATTACGCTGTTGCTATAAATGTGCTATTTTAATGTGACGAGTCCATGAGAAGTCAAAGATGGCCTCCGATCCTTCTCCAGTATTTGCCAGTGAATGTCCGGCCTGACATATGGAAACACATCCTCCAAACTGTAAAGCTTTGTTTACACCTCACAGAGAATATAAAGCATGCACGTATAGGTGACCAAATGCACCAACCCACAAACGTCCAACTGGTTTCCAGTCATAGACACACACATCGCAATTTACAGAAAATGGCCTAGTTTGGGTACTGATTGTGTACTGCACTTTTGCCTCAAATCGTGATAGACCCTGGGAATGGATCCACCATTGTTGCTCGATGTTCCCTGAGCGAGGTACAACTCCCTAGCAGTCCTAGGATGCACCCCTGCAAGAGCAGCGCAGCAGGGGCTGTGTGGGATGGATTAATGGTTGTCAAAACAAGTAAATGCACAAAGAAACACTCAGATTGGGGCAAAGTCTCAGGTACCAAAAAAAAAAAAAAGAAAAGTTGGTCCACATTTAAGGATCGCATTTCAGGGCTTTTCATGAGACATGGTAGGCTAAGTATCTGGTCATGGATTTGTTGGGAAATGATGAAGGACTAAAATCCAGATTAGCTGCATCAATGTAGAATAGTCTAGCCAAGTAATAATACTTATTATGTTCGTTTTTCCCTTGATGACCTGTAAAAAATGCCACCCCACAGTAAGAATATATTTATATATATATCCAGAATGGCTGCACCAATGTAGGCCAATCTAGCCACATAATACACCCTGTCATGCTGGCTTTACCCGTGATACACAGTAAACAATCCATTGCCACACTAGTACAGTATATGCAGACTGGCTTCACCAATATAGGCCGGTGTAGCCACATAATAACACTCACCATGCTCACTTTACCCTGGATGCCCAGTGAAACAAGCCATGGCACAATACGAAAACATGAACACTTGACTGCAGCTGCACAAATGACAAATGACAGTACCTAGTAAAAAGATCTCATTCTGTTTTCCGAATGAGAAAAAGGTCAATTTAGAAAGACTGCTCTGAGACTGCTCAGAGCGGTCTTTTTAAATCGAACTGTCACACCCCTGCCGCACACGAGTACGCACAAGTGCTGACATGCAGGGCCAGGCGGAAGACCGAAGACACGGCCGAAACGGGTGTCTGTTTGTTTTGACGTGTCTGTGTGTATGTTGAGGTGTGTGTGTGTGTGGGAGTGTGTGTGTGTATCTGTGATGGGAGGGGGATTTGGGATGTCGTTTTTTGAGGGGAGAAACCCTCAGTTATAAAGATAGAGGGTAGGGAATTGGAGGAAGGGGGTTGGAGGGAGAGGGTGAAACCCCCCAAAAAGTGAAATATGTTGAATATTGCAAGCCACATCAAATCAGGCGAAAAGAATCAGTCTTTTTGGTGTGCGGCCTGCAATATTCAACATTTTCAAATAGAACCCAAATTACAACCCACTCCCCCCGCACCTCACACACTTTATGCTCAGTAAAACATGGCGTGCCACAGTAAGAAAACATGTCCTGGATGCCCCCGCTCTCCCAATCAGAGGCCTGCTCCCCAGTCAGGCACCGACACATTCACACAGCATTCCTTCATACTCATTCACTCTCTTGTTCAAATGTGCTCCCCCACCATAATCATACTGATTCAAATGCAAACCAAACAGCACAACTCCCTCACTCACATGCACAACTAAACAACATATGCTCTCTCATACACGTTCACACTTACAAACATAACACTTGCATACAGACATACAAACATGCAAACATACATTCATAAATACATTGTTCTTCTCACCTGCAGCCTGGGTCCAGACTGTGCCAGTCACAATGGCGCCCTGGTTCCTGTCCAGCATGCAGCATGCACCAGGAAGTAGAAACAACTTCTTGGTTCCTGAGGACATGTGTGGTGGAGTTTGAGCACCCCCTTTATACCTCGTCTTGACCCCTGAATGTGCAGGGTAGTGCAAGAGCACCAATTACACACTTTCAAACCTGCAGTACCCTAGCCTGCATCCCCAATGGGCCATGCTAGTATGGTGAAGCAAAACATTCCCAACCTTGCATGGTCCATCAAACATACGTGCTGGTGTTCTTTAAAGTGTTAAAAGGGAAACCACATTTCTCTTAAACAGTTACAATCAGCCAAGAAGCGCTCCCTCACCTACAGCTGATGGAAGTTTCAGTAGATTCCCTGAGCTGGGTTGGCTGGTCCATAATGAGTGGTGGGTCGGCACCTTGTGGCTGAGTATGGATGAGCCACTCCTTATGGACAGAAAGTGAGGTAGGACAGAGATGTGGAGAAAGAAGAAGGAATAATAAGAACTAGTCAAGAGAGATCCACAAGGGGAGATTAGGCAGTATATGAGAAACAGGTTAGAGGGGTGGATAAAGCCTAGAAAGGAGAACATGCATTCTTTATTATACAACAGCAGAGGGTTAGTGGATGTTGACAGAAAAGAGAAACAAAAAGAGAAAAGAGGAAGAATGAACAACTGTGAGGAGCCGTGCGCCCGGGCTCTATCCTCTTGTTTCCCGGCATTGCAATGGATGTTAGTTGCCATGGCATCTAGGGCAACCTTGCCGGTGAACTACGAGTCCCATGCAACCATGTGGCCACACAATCACCTACATCGTGACATTACACGGCCGCACCGTCACAGCACGAGCAAGCCAGAAGCCTGCGACAGAACAGGGACGGTATTTCTTAATCGCGTTGCTGCACAAGTGAGTAGTGTTAGGAAAGATTTCATGATTGTAGGTAATTCTCCTTCCATGTGGCAACCTCCAAACTTTTTGCTGTTGTTTTACACTCTGATCTAGACTTTGCCGGAGAAGCGCAGCCTTCTGCCGCACTCCTCCGGGTTTTCTCTCTATTCTTACAGGGGAAACTGACATGCCCTTAAGACAGTCAGTACCGGGAGACTTTGTTTCCCATAGTCCTTTCCTCATTTTGCAGCTTTTGAGCAACATGACACAAGAGTGCTCCGTAACTTACATTACCGCGCTCTTGGGTCTCTAGTCATTCCAATGGCCCCAGAAACTCTTGCTGGACTTATCATGAAATGTGCAAGTGTGTCACAGATGGGACTGGTGGCAGCTATCGTTTCTTTGTGTTTTGAACTCCTATTTTGCTATGTTAACCGCGTTTCCCACGTTTGGCCCAAATGGGTGGCCTAGCCTCCAAAATGGCCATGCCACGAGGTTCTTTGTCCTGTCCGCTGACCGTCTTGCCCCTTCACCTTCCCTCAGGTCAAGCCGACCCGGGGCAGGCCTTATTTGGTCATGCACTTTCCCGAGAAACACAACACTTTCGCGGGCTTCTGCATGCCTTATGTGTTCCTCCAGGATGTGGGCTGGGATGTCTGTTCCCAATACACATCCTGGGTGCCAGAGAGTCTAGAGTGTCCTGAATGCCTGGGGCCACCGTGGTTTGTGATAGGTCCACGTATGGTGTGAGTGTTTTGGGAACTATCTCCCATTGGGTCCTCTACGTTTTGGCGCAAAGGGAACTCTGGATAAGAGGAGGCTGGAATCACCACTACCATGTCGATCTCCTGAGTTCTCACGAACAAAGGATAAGGAGCCAAGTATCCTGCAACTAAGAAGCTGAGTCGAGGAATCGCTGGTGACCCACTAAAGGTTTGGCACAATGCACTGCTGTCGTCCTGTGAGACCCCTCTGCCTCTGATCATACGAGAAGGCCTGTACTGGCGCTTCGATCCTTTAGAATAGTGGGAACAACTATTCTCGGCATCTTCACCAAATCCTGTACGTAAGCCTTCGGAAGCATCCCTGGGCCATCCAGTGGACTAACCAGCCTACACACGAACCTTGCTCTGTCACCTCCATCTGGCTTACTGCTAATCCCATGTCCTCGGCACTCTCACACGATTCGTACACTTGGCATTCCCAGGTCTGAAGTGAGACGTGTGCTTTGAGATCGGAATACATGCGGTTGCCGAGTTGCCCTGCTGTGGTAACAAACCTGTGCGTGTTCGCTGCATTTTGGGACACCCTCGACCCTGACTCCTGCTGTTGCGGAATCTACACGGTGTCAAAACATCCTGCTGATCGCATCTGAACCTGCCAGTATGAAATGGAACCGGAGAAGCCTGGCTCTGCCTGCATCAGGGACCGGTGAGTAGTCAATACCCTAACCGGTCACCCTCCCGCAGGAGCCTGTGGCTCTCCACCACTGTCATAAACAGCAACCCTTTTCCGCACTCACGCCCTGCTTCTGCCCACAAGTGGAGGCCGCGCTTGAGTAGCGGGGAACTGTTCATCATCATTTTGTTCACCTCTCTGAACTGCCTGATCTCCCTGAAGAGACTCTCCTTTGCCCGTTGGCACCCGCGTGTGCAGGTACTTTTGAGCTCAAGGCTCCACTCTTCGTAGGGTACGGACTTCCTTCTAGTTAGGTGGCCTCTGATGTCGAACTGGGTCTAACGATTACTTGCACTGCCTGTTTTCCTCCCCATTTAGGTGGTCTGCATATTTTGTGCTTCTAACTCTTTAGACCCCTTGGTCTTGTATATATATTGTACTGCTTGTGATGTGTTGGTTTATTGGAGTTTTACCGTGATTCTTTACTATGGTCGATGTTACAAAGGCCTTGTAATAAATGTGTCTATATTTTTAATATAACACCTGTCTGGAGTAATTTGTAAGCGTCCTTGCTTTGTGTGCTCATTGCAGGCTTTCAGTCACCCTCACCCCCCTTGAGACCTAGTCTTGACCGCCGCCATTGCTACCCTGGTTGGTCTGGCTTGTCCAGAGGTTACCCTGTTCCAAGAAACTAGGTTGGCCTTCTGAACCTCTGCCCCTCCAGGACAGAGTTCAGAAATCCATCTTAGCAAGTAGGGTTTCTTGTTTTCCGATTTGCTGGTTATTTTTTACCTGGTTTTGCTCGGCCCTCGACCTGACCTGGATTATGTTTGGATTTGGCATCCTGGTTTGGCACTGCTCTTGACCTCTTTTGGATTTCCCCTCGGTTTTGGAGTTCTGCTTGGGTTTCCCAGCCCCATTCGCACTGGGATTTGAAAGTGTTCATTTCTTGGATTCTTCCCTTTGATTGCAAACCGGATCTGGCGCCGCCTGGATAGTACCTGGAAGAGACATTTTACGGAACTTGTCTTCTGGATTTTCAGTGTTTGCTCTGGTGAATTATGTGGACACTGAGGAAACACTCAAGACTCCGTTTTCACCCTTGTGCCACTTCTATTTTGATTTTTGTTGGACTTTTGAACTTGTTGGACATTTGGAACTTTCTTTAGTTCCACGCTCATGCCACTAGGGTTCAGGTTCAGGCCTTTGTGTGTCCGTTGGATATCCTTCGTCGGGCGGGAACCCTGTCTATGGACTACCAGCAGTTTAGGTGGATTTGCAATTAGGTTAATCAAAGCCCAGTCTTTCTTAACAGGTAGGAGGGCAATCCGGGGGCTGAGAACCAGTGGTGTGAGACAGTTTCCAGCATCCTGTATTAAGTATTATTTTTCCTTCACAGCTGTGGAGAGAACTGGTGGGTTTCCACTTGCCTTTCCACACGAGCACTGGACACCCAAGCCCCATGTGGTGCTCGCAAGAAGAAAGTAGCCCTTAGTGGGGTCTAATTGTAGTCTGCCTTGACGGAACCTGCCAGATCCCAAAGTCAACATAGAGGACCTAGAAGGATGTGGATGGAGTGCTGTAAGCAGAAAGTAGAGAAAACGGAGAAGAAGAGAGATACAGAAGAGAAATGGCTAACAATGACACATTAGGAAGTGTGGAAGCAGAGAGAGGAATGGGTGAAAATGAAGATCAGCCAACAAGTGAGAAGAGGAATAAAGAGATTGATTACAGCAAATATGAACCTGTAGGATTGTGAGAGTATGAGAAAACGTGAAGGAAACTGACATGAAGAGAAATGTATTACTGGTGCTGTGAGAGATATTGAGTTTTAGAATTTAAGGAATGTGTGGCGAATGAATCACTTGGGAAGTAGGAAGAGCTAGTGGTGTACCTGGGAGATGAAGGAACCTGTCTGAGGGATGTAGGAGGTGGCTCTGAGAAGAAGAGTTTGAAAAGAGTGTGAGTCTGAGACCAGTTGTCATGTATGTGGCTAGGAGGGTTGCAGGAAAACGTGTGAGTGCCTGAATTGGAGCGAGTGTGAATGAAGGAGTGAAGAATAGGAAAGGTGAGATGGACGAGTAGGAGATTATGTCACAGCAGAAGAAAGGGGAGAGCTGGATGAAGGCAGTGCAAAGGAATGAAACACTGTTAGAGAAGTTGGGCATGGTGCACAGTGAGGATATCAGAGAAGGAGTGTGTGTGTGGAGGAAGGAGGAGTTCAAGAGAATGAGCCTGTGAGAAATGACAGTGTGAGGGAAGGCTAGAAGTGAATACGAGAGATGAAGAGTGTAAGCGAAATAGGCAGTGTGGGGCGGGGGAGCCTCATTATGGAAACAAAAGGAGTATGATACAAAAGAGACCTGACAGAAGAAGGGAGTGTGCAGAAAGGAGGAACTGTAAGAGAATGAGACAGTGTGAGACGGGAGATTGAGGGAAGGAGAGTGGGAAATAGTGTGAGGAAAGGAGTCAAAGTGACAGAGGAATGTAGAGTGAGAGCAGGAGTGCTTGTGTGAGGGCATATGTGGCTGTATGGGGGAGGGGGCTGTAAGGGAGTGGGAATCGGTCTGGGGTGTGAGGCCTCAGGCTTGAATGATAGTCAGAGGGTGTGTTGGTGGGAATCAAAAGATAAGGGGGGGGGTGAGTGTGACAAATTAACTTCTGGGGCACCAGGGATGCACAAATGAATATCCGTTTCCAAACCATCAATCAGACCCACACTCTAGTAGACCAGAAGGGATTCAAAAAGACGCAAAAAACAAGTCAATTATAAAACTCCTTGTCCAATTTTGGTAACATGGATGGACCTGCAGGCTTATCTTCGAAAAGTTGTGGATCGTTGGTTAGCTGCAGCAAAGCGAAAATATAATTATTACCCAATGATAAAAGGGACTGTCCAGTCAAGGTTGTAAAAAAATATCTACTTTATCAATAATACAACCTACCCTGTAAAGGAATGCAGAGCACAGAAGGAAAAAGGATGGACTCTTGATACTGACGGGAGGGTAGTCAGTAAATTAATTAATTGCAATAGTTCAAGGATATATGGTTTCAACACAAACAGAGCAATGGGTTGTAAATTGTCCCTAGGGGGCTTCAGAGGAGGACCAGGGGGACAGAACCACAATCTACCTTTGTGCTGTATACGTTCTTGGTGCTGGACAGTGTAGAGTCCGTTTCAGGGTGCTTTGTAGCTTCTGCGACAGAGTCCAAGACGGAAGACAGCTGCGGGTATCAGGCGGCAAGCAGTTCGGTGAGCGAGGCTGGACAGACGGCTGCACGCTGTCCTACACAGCAGCTCAGGGTCAGGAATTGTTGTCTCAGTGCTGGTTGGCGGGTCTGAAGCACTGGTTGAGGTGTCTCGGACAGCGTTAGTGGCTGTTGCCTAACAACAGTCAGCATGGCAGTTGGCTGCACCTCGGGGGCTAGACCATCTTGAAAATTTCCTGTAAGGTGGACATCGGTAGATGCTTGTCGATGCACTCCCCCTAGCTTCTTAACTGGGCTTGTGTTGTCCTTTAAGGCAGACGGCCCAAAGCTGAATTAAATGTTGTCGGCAGCTATCTTGTCCTTCGTTTGGTTCAGAGACTCTCTGGCAGTTCCCACCTAGGAATCTTGCTGCAGAGCCTAGCAGGGCATGCTGTGTGCCTGCTAAGTACTGGTTCTGGTGCTGCTAGAGGATCCTCTGGACTCAGTGTCTCGCTCTGTTCCCTAGAAGATGTTTAGGAGAGGGATATTGCTTCCCTCTTGGAGGTCCTGGCCTTCCTTCACTGGTGGAAGATGTAAGGCAGACAATAGCTTCAGCCAGGGTCCAGTGCTGAGTTCTTCTTGCTATTCCTTGTAAAGTCTTCATAGCTCCCTAAAAGAGGAGCTCACCCCTCTTTTAAAGCCAAATGGGCCACAGTGATTGGTGTAGGATAAGACTATCTTAATGAACCGATCCTAGCTCCCCACCAACAATCTCTTGTATGCCTGAGGACAAAACAAGAGAGCTTTGCAACAGAAAAGGTAAAGGGGTGAAAACATGTAAGTCCCACCGATTTTCCAGTCTCTTGTGGATCAAAGGGTCTCTCTGGTTTGTTCAGCTCTCTGTGGTTCCTGATTAAAGCGGCAGGTCAGCCTTGAAGCTGTGGTGAGACCAGATTTTCTGAATTCTGCAAACCACATTCTCGTACCTTCTGAATGGGGTCCACATGCGGGGATGACTACTGTAAACAGTTGTCCCAAAATGACAGCTCACTGCCCTTGATACTAAGAGGCGGGAACTGACTTCAGGTTGACAGAGATGCATATCAAAGGTTGTTGGGGTTTTCTTGTCTCCTTTGTTTGTCCTACAGCCAGGCCCCTCTTGGGCCTGTTTGAATGAACTCTGATTAGTATGTGAAGCTGCCACCAGTAGAGCCAACAAATGTACAGGGGGGATCCATGGAGACTTTGTTAGTTAATTAGGCTGGCCATGGCAGGAGGAAGGTTTTGCCATCCCCCTTCTGAGATGCCTTTATGTACTCTTGTCTGTCATATCCCACCTAAATATGACAGGGGGGACAGAGTCTGTAAGCTGTGTCCACGTAGAGTGCGCGGGTGTATGTGTATGTCATGCAGTGAGCTTAGGAAAATGTGTCCGATGAGCCCCACACATTTTCCGGAGGTGCATCTACCATCATTCAATTTCTTTTTTTTTTTTAAATTTAAATAACCATGTGAGCGCACACCCACCATGTACATGGTCGAATTCCTCACAGTGAGGCAAAGATGGAAGGAGATAGATGAGGGAGAGTGAGCCGCAGAGGCTGCTGGGTCTGTCTCGCTCCCCAGAGCTCATCCATCACCCACTGTAATGTGTTAACGACGGGGAAGATGAGGGAGACGGGTTGATTCGGTTTCATCAACACTTTGCAGAAAGTTTAATTTGTGCTAAGTAGAGCCTGACAGTGCGCAGATGATGATCCGAGCAAGATGGAGCACGGAGCCCCCTCCCCTCTCACAGAGATGTGTTCCAGCTCCCCATCAACGTCCACAAGGGCCGGCCCACCACTGCCCCCGCACACCGGAAGCTGTGCACACTGAAGGGACAGGGGTCGACACCCCTCTGCTTCGATTTTGTCACAAAAGCACAACAGGGGAAAGATTGATGACGCACTTTCCATTAGACAGGAGACTGCTCTCCCAGGGCGGCTTTATTTCCTTTACGGCTTCATCGTCTCATCTATCACCGTGTACTTATCATAGTTAGATGGGAAATTACCTACCACAAAGTAAGTCTGCAATTGACTCCCCTCTCGCGCTCAATGCACAAAATAAACGCTTTATTTATGGGCGTGCAGTGCATGTAGAACATATGCAGCGGCAAAGGGCCACTGTCCACACAAAACCCGTGAGAAATATGGCAAGCTTTTTCATTGCTTCCTTGCCTCGCAGGACTGTCACCGCCTTAACAGGTTATTGCCACTGTCACCTGGCCAAAATACTTCCATTTTGTTTTTGTCAGATAACGCAAGCATCAACTGCAACGCCAGTAGCGGCGCGCACTGTATTCTTTGACTAAGGTGATGTAATAAAGAGGCACACAGAAATGGAGATGAGTAAGAGCTTTATTCGAGGCCCCCGGGGTAGTCACAGTGGAGGCACCAACTGGCGAGGCACTCTCAAATGGAATATACATGCACGAGGTTCTAAGGAGACTCGTGCATGTATTACCATAACATCTCCCCCACCTAAGGCAAAAAGAAAAAAGAAAAACAGGAAAGTGAGAGGGGAAAGAAGGGGGTCAAGTGGGAGAGGCAGAGGGAAGATGGGTAAACTGGGGTACATTAGTAATAGACATAGTCATTGTTGAGGTTTTGGATGATTTTGCGGTTCCTTCTGGACATTCTTCCAGTGGGTACTCCTTGATGCATGGAGTGAGGTCTATCATTGTCCACATGTTCACAGAGAGATTCTCTTAGGGGATGTGAGGTGTGTTGTGATGGTCTGTCAGGACTGTTGTCCTTAGATATGCTGGTCTCTTGGATGTCTTTTGTTACTTTTATGAGATCATCTCCAGACCATCTGTTTCCATCATCGAGGATGACAGACTTCCCATGACAACTCACAACTCTCTGTGGAGGTCTGAAGATGGATTCACCCTTGAGAGTTTTCTTCGGTTCTTTGACACATACCCAGTCTCCTTCACGAACCCTCATCTCTTTTACTCCATGTCTGGAGTCGTATTGTCTTTTGTATTTTGCTTGTTTTTCTCTTACTGTCTTTTGAAGTAGATCCATGTTCACCCTTGCTACTCCCGTGTATAAGAACATCCACGCCGGTCTAAATCGGTTGGTTGCAACCCTACCTCGCATGAGGGTGAAGGGCTCTATGTTTGTGGTGGTGTGTGGGGTTGTTCTATACGCATGTAAAGCTTCTTTGAGGGTTTCTCTCCACGGGAGGTTGTTGGCCGTGGCCAGTTGAACTACGCTCTTCACGAGCCTGTTCATGCGTTCCACAAGTCCGTTGGAAATTGGATGGTACAAAGATGTTGTTATGTGGCTGATGGACCTTTTCTTGAGGAATTCCCCAAATTCCATAGACATGAACTGAGACCCGTTGTCCGAAACCACTTCCTTGGGGTCTCCCTCCCTGTTGAAGATCTCTGTCAGGAAATCTGTGACTTCCTTTGAGGTCACATTGTCCTCAGCTATTCCCCATTCTGTCCATTTAGAGGTGTAATCGACAAGTACTATGATATATACTTTGACTGTTTCGATGTTCTCGAATGGACCCATGATGTCGATTGCCAGTTTAGACCACACCTGTTTGGGAGGTTCAATAGGCTGTAAGGGGGTCTTTCTTAAGATCTTGGACTTGTCACTCATGGCACACGTGGAGCAAATTTTGACCAGTTCTTCTGCTTCTTTCCACATTCCTGGCCACCAATAGTTGTTTCTCAACTTGTTTTTCGCCAAGCTCCTTCCTAGGTGACCTTCGTGTGCCAGTTGGAGTACTTTTTTTCTGAGTTGGGTGGGTGGGATTACTCGATCGCCTCTGAAGATATGCTCATCGTCCATTGATAATTCTTCCTTGAAGGGAATGAAGGTAGTTAAAGCCTCTCCTGTTTCCACCCAGTCATTAGCTATCGCTTCCCTGATTTCTCGCTGTTCCGGATCAGTATTGGCATTCATTTTCCATTCATCTCTCGAGATGGCAGGGTTTACGAAAGCTCTGATGTCTTCATCTGGAGATGCAATCTCAGTGTCGATGTTGGTCGATAATCTGGAAAGACAATCTGCTACTTGGTTTTGTGGACCAGGAGTATAGCATAGTTGGAGGTTGTATTGCATGATGTCGAGGAACCAACGTCTTATTCTCGGTGATATAAGGTGAGGGGTTTTGGACTGAAGGACATTTACTAGAGGTTTATGGTCTGTTTTCAGTATGACGGGTAAGCCCCAAATTAGGTTCCTGAAATGCTGAAGAATCCACCTCAGACCTAGAGCTTCTCTCTCAATGGTGGAATAGTTTAGTTCGGCTCCCCTCAGTACTCTCGATGCGAATGCGATCGTCACGATGTTCTTATCTTGTTGCTGTTCCAGGATACCACCCAGTCCGGTTTTACTTGCATCTACGGATATGATGGTTTTGGCTTTACAATCGAACATTCCTAATGCTGGAGCTTGGTTAATTTGGAATTTGATTTCTTCGAATTCGTTCTTGCATTCAGTGGACCATATGAATTTGGCTGCCTTCTTCAAGATGTTCCTCATGTTTTTGGTTTTATCAGCATAGTTGTTTATAAACTTGGAGTAGTATTCTGTCATCCCGAGGAAACTCCTTAATTGGTCTTTACTTTGAGGCTCGGCGATATTCATTATGGTTTTACATGAGTTTCCTCTTGGGGCTGATGCCGTTGGCGTCAATGGAATGGCCCAGGTATGAAACTCGGTCGCACTTTATGTTGCATTTCTCTAATTTGAGTGTGAGCCCACTTTTTTGTGTGACCTGTAGGACACTCACAAGTTTTGCGTTGTGCTCTTCTTCTGAACTGGCTGATATGAGGATATCATCTTGGAAGCAGTGTATGCCATAAAGTCCTACAAATAGATGTGACATGAGTCTCTGAAAGACTGCTGCGGCTGAAGCGAGTCCAAATGGCATTCTGTTAAACATGAATGCACCGAGAGGTGTGACAAAAGATGTTAGGTTCTTTGAGCTCCCTTCCAAAGCTATCTGGTGATAGGCTGAGGAGAGGTCCAGAGTTGTAAAGTATTTTGCAGGTTTCATGGTCGATAGGAGTTCAGATATATTGGGAAGTGGGTGTCTGTCAACCCATATGTTTTTGTTTAGGTCTCTCAAGTCGACGCACATTCTTATGGAATCGTCCGTTTTTTTTACTAAGACAATAGGGGCAAGCCATTCTGAACTCTCGATGGGCTGTATGATATTTTCATCGCAGAGGCGCTTAAGTTCTTTCTTCAACGACTCTTTTGTTCCAAAGGGAATACTGCGGACTCGGTGGGCCACTGGGACAGCACCTCTTTTGAGGATTATTCTGTGTTGGAAATCTTTTAGGAGTCCAATCTTGTCGCAGAACACCTTGGGGAATTGTTTTGCTAGATTAGATTTGATGTCCATATCATTATTGAGCACAGTCAGCACAGGGATTTCTTCTCCAGGGTGTATTCTTACTCGAAGGGCGGCTTGTTCTTCCCAGCCCACAACGGAGGAGCCATCTTTGGCTACAAAGAGTTTGCAATATGTTTCTCTGTCATGGAACTTGAGGTTCACCCACACATATCCCATTATCTCGATGGGTGTTTTTCCATAACTGGTAGCTCTTACACAAGTTCTTCGCAGGTCATGTATCTTGCCAGAGAGTACACTCAAAAAGGTCTTGAGATCCACGATGGTGTAGGGGGAGCCAGTGTCTACCATTACGGGTAATGATATGCCGTTGATTTGCATTTTGACCCAGGGGCCGTTGCTCTGTTGTTGGGATGTTACTGCGAGCACAGTAACATGTACCGTTTGTTGCATTGGACTGATAGATAACATGTCATTGTGCTCTTGGTTGCTTTCAATGACTCTCACAGAGGACGGTCTGGTGAAAGGTCGCCTGGTGAGATCGCCATATCTGGTTGTCTTTCCCCGTGTGTTCTTGCAGACTTTGGCAAAGTGTCCAATCTGGCTGCACTTATAACACTCCATAGCGATGGCGGGGCATTCTTTGTCAGGATTTGCATGCTTGTACCATCCGCACCTCTGGCAGCGTGTTTGATTCTGGGAGTTGTATGTCCTCGCTCTGTTTGAGCCACATTTCGAACCCCCTGATGGCGGAGCCTTTCTTACTGCTGCTACTAGAGGCTCGTAAGGCTCGGACTCAGGGCTGACACATTTGATCTCCACACTGGTCATGTGGTCACGTCTTTCCCTCATGCATCGATCTCCCAATTCCCTGCTCCTTGCTATCTCCGTGGCTTTGTCCAGGGTGGGATTTTTGGTTTGCCACAATTTTTGTTGGATGCGTGGATCAGCCACATTCAGCACCAATTGGTCTCTCAAATACTCATCACAGACACCTGTGAAACTGCAGGTTGACATAAGCGCCCTGAGGGACGCTATGTATGAATCAATAGACTCGCCTTTGAGCTGCTTTCTGGAAAATAACCTGTATCTTTCCAGTACTACGTTGGTCTTGTTACCAAAATGACTGGTGAGTTTGGCCAATGCTATGTCAAACTTGCGGTTGCCATCTCCTCCCATGTTGCCGGGTTCAGGAAGGGTCCTGAAAAGTCTCAGTGCTTCTGCCCCTTTACAGTTCAAAAGGGTCGCCTCCTTGAGGTCATCATTGAATTTGCTGCCCCCAATGGCTCTGAGGTAGACGTGGAATCCATCGATCCATTGTTCCCATGGGCAGGTTGGGCTCCCAGGGCATGGAAGAAACTTGGTGGGAGGGGGAACGCCCTGCATGGTGGTGTGCCTGATTCTAGGTTGTAAGTGGTGAGGAATGGTGTTGAGTGGCACCAGTTGCTGTAGTGATAGGCAGAGGTTTGCAGTACTGTTGGCAGTTAGCAAGGAGGCGCTGGGATACAGTCTTTATAGAATTGCTTGAATGGCAGGGTGGGACCCCATTCAGAGAATGCCCAGGTGTATCTGTACTGCAGAGTCTTTAGGCTTCAGTGTATGGATGGTCCTTAGTACAGATTGTGACCTCACAATGGGCTGGGAGCGCAGGTTGGCTGGTTCGGGGAAGACCTGATGGAATGTTCAGTTGTGATGTCACAATGGACCAAGATAGTGAGTAATTAGTCCCGGAAGGTCAGGGTAGCCATTGAGAGAATGAAGACTGCTAATGCTGTGTGTGCGTTGCTGGGCAACAGCTAGCAGCTTTTGAAAAAGATGCAGGGTTCTGCTCAGGGCAGCGGTGAGGGTTTTACACAAAAAAAAATGCCAGCAAAAGGAAAGCGCACGTTTCACTTCGTCCGTTTTACACATAAAATGCCAATGAAAGGAAAGTGTGAGTTTCACTTCGTCCTCCCCCCTCCTCTGACCTGATAGATGGACAGCTCCTGCTGTCTGAAGCACTTTTGGAGTAGGGCAGGAGTGCAATGTGCGCCGCTCTGAACTCCCAGCGGGGAGGAGCGGCACCTTTTTCAGTGTAGAACTGAAGATGGGGGGAAAGGATGTCGAGGCCTCTCTTGGCAGCGCCCGCAGCGGCCTGCCTGTCAGCTGTCAGCAGAAGTCGGCGGCAGTGAAAGGGGGGGCTGTGCTCGCAGTCAGGTGGCATGATACGCTCCCGGGGGCCTCGGGGTACGGTGCCTCGTCGCCATTGTAATAAAGAGGCACACAGAAATGGAGATGAGTAAGAGCTTTATTCGAGGCCCCCGGGGTAGTCACAGTGGAGGCACCAACTGGCGAGGTACTCTCAAATGGAATATACATGCACAAGGTTCTAAGGAGACACGTGCATGTATTACCATAACAGGTGACCAGAATTTCCAAAGCATAAACCAAGGCAATGTTGCACAGTCAACGCAATAGACATAGACGTAGGACAAATTGCTAAGCCTTACATTATATATGGCAGATCAGAATGTTTACGCCCACACAGCAATAGGAAGTTCTTTAAGTGGGAGTGGGACGGAGAATTGACCGGGAGTTGGGGCACGAACAAGGGAGCATGGCCTAAGTGGTGGTGTGGGGACCAGCGAATGGGCCTGACATTTCTTGGCCCCCAAGTCCAACATGAACAAGCAGTTGGAGCCAAGCAGGAGAGACCAGGCACACTGCCAACCTTCCTCTTTATTGGTGTGTCCCATCTCCCATTTCTTAATCTCAGACTCCGACCCCTGCAGGCAGGGGTGTTGCTCTGTCTGGAAAAGATACGGGGCTATGCTAATGTTGGGATTGCCGGCACTCGGGGCTAGCTAGCCGTTTGGTTGTAGCTATTGAGCTTCTATCTGGGGCTATAACCAAAAGACCGGGGATATAGCTAACTCAGCCTCGCCTAGGAGCGCCTCTGCCTGCAGGCAGGAGTACCAAAGGAATGCGAGAGGCACACATCCTTCTACCTTTGTTATTCCACTGGACAGTGGTGCAACAGACATTGGGCAGATGGAGCTTTAGCTCCCCCTGAAATTGTAGGTTATGTAGACTTAAACTGGCCGACCTACAGAGCCATGGCAGGACAGGGCACATACAGTAAATTGTGCCCACGGCTGCACAGTTAACAAAGGGTCGGCACTTACTAATGTAAATCGTTTAATTGTTAGCACCTGCATTGTTATGCATACATTTTTAGGCAATTGAAATTGTAATGGGGTTTAATACTGGCATGTCAAGGGAGTGATTGTAACGGTTGGGGAAGGAGACCTCTCATTCTCACAACAGTTTTTAAGTGTGTGGTTTCAGATGTGGAGGAGAGAGTTAACTGCTTGTAACAGTGAAGCTGAACCAGAATAGTCTCATTAGAATGTATAAAGAAGTTATATGTCCCTACACAAGTAAGGTTGTCCTCCCCCCACAGTTTTTGATGTCAGCATTTCTCACAACATTTGAAGGGTTAGCCCACCCTCCAGAAATGTTAGTCTAGGTGCACCCCTGCCACTGGATGTACCCACCCCCTCAAGCAGCCCTTTAATTCAACCAGGCTGTGGTTAAATAGTTACTTGCAAGGTTGGCACCTCTGCTTTTTTTCCTTCACAAAAGCAATGACTCCACTGGCAGCCATATAGCCATGCAGCTCTGTTGAGGGAAAGGGGTACCAGAGGGTTCTGGCGCTTCAAAGGTCAGTCGAAAGGTGGTGGGGGGAAGTGAGGCCAGCAGAGCCCTGGCTCACTTAAAGCCCAGATAATAGGTGCATTTAAGCTGTCTTCATTTAAGAAAGGTAGGGTACATTTAGCCTTGTTTTGATGGATGTTATGCCCATTGTCATTATCCCAGAAGACTGTTTGAGTAGTTTGAGAATTTTATGTAAGATTTGGGTTATTTTTATGCAGCGTGCAGGAGTGCACTCATAACAATAAATTCTAAAGGAACTTACCAGGCAAAGCGTGTCACTTCTATGACTTACTGTCCTTGAACACACCCTTAATTTTATGCCTTGTCTTGTCCTTCTTCTCCAAATCCTGCAGTATTCTGTAGTCTAATCATCTCATCACTTCTCGACCCACTCTTTCTTCTCTTTTTTTTGTGTTATGTTAGGTCTTGTTATTGAAATGTATACCGTGCACCGCTGCCATTTTCTTGTTCTCCAGGCGCTCTGGTGGTTCTGAAAATGAAGGTGTTTGGGAGGGCTTAGTTAGTAGGATTGAGAGGGAAAAGCACAAAAGATCTTTGGTGTGCTGTTGGTAGCTTCAGTTCGCAAACAAAACGCTCACAGTGTGCTGGTTTTGTTTTTGGTTGGTCGCTGTTAGGTGGTGTTTGGTGAATGCGTGTATGTGGTAGATTTGTGTGTGATTGGTTGAGTGTGCAGTTGGGTGTGAGGAGTCTGTAGTTTGTGTTACATTTTGGTATTTTTTTGTTTCCCTGCGGGGAGGTATGTGTCTGATTTGTTCACTGTTTGAGCATGAGTATGCAGAGTGTTAGTGTAACGCTCACCTGATTCCCACGGAGGCGCAAGTCTGGCTTCGAGTGCTGATGCTTCTTCAATGGTGAAGCGCAGGACTCTGAAGATGGACAGGAAGGGCCCTCTACTCTGGCTTCTCCGGCTCGCAGGAATATTCCCCTGTGCGTGAAAAGGGAGTATTACCTACTTACTGAGTTATGCTCAAGCCTCCCACTCTCTTTCAACCCTCCACGATACCCTTCCACAATTCCCCGTGAAGTCTCACCTTAGGGTCAGGAAGGATGAGCTCTCCATCCTGCTTCAGATGCAGGGGCGCGTTGAAACCCAGTTACTTCACTGGATTGAGAATTGATGGCAGTTCAGGTAAGCTTGACTATTCAGGTAAGGCTCTGTAAAAGTTCTGTTGCAAGTTCAAAAGTCCAAGCTTAATAATAATGTTCATTGTCTTATTGCAGCAAGCGCTAATGCTTATGTCTTTTTTCCCCTTAGGGGCCGGGGTTCGGAATGCCGGAGATATGGCGCCGACCCGAAGTGAAACGTGCAGTTCCAGTTCCAGTAAATGGCAGGTTAGTTCTGGATGAGCGCTCGGGAACTGTCTTTGCATACGCTCAATCAATGTCTTTGTCTTTTTTCCCCATAGGGGCCGGGGTCCGGAAAATGCCTGGAAGCGGCAAGACCCGAAATGAAATGGGAATGACCCAACAGGTAAGTCTTATTCCCTTCCTTCTCTCACCTCTTATTCTTGTCTTTTTCTCTAGGCACTGGGAAGGGGCTGTGTATCCGGATGATCGCTGCTGAAGATGGAGGCACCCAGGAAAGGTGAGTGAAATGCAGCGCTGCAGCGATCGTAACGAAATGCTTTTAAAAATGATGTCTTCCTTTTCAGGATCGTCGGTGTGATGTCTCTGTGGTGCAGATTTAGCTGGTAAGGTCTCTTGTCTCCCTTTGCAGGTGACCCAGGATGCTGACAGGCGTGGCTGAAGTGCAGATGCAGGAGCTGACACGGTGAGCGTCCAGCTGAGAGGAGCAGAACAACGCGAAGCATGAGTTGCTGATCGGGTGTGGTTTAAATAGCTTTGGAAGAAGTTCCAAGTGTGTATCCTTCCTCCGATCAGGTATGTATCCTTCCCCGACCACACCCGGGTGGAAAGTAGTCCCACAGGTAAAGTAGTTCCATTCAGGCCTCAAGAGGGCTTGGATGTGGCAGCATGGTCTGCATCAGGTAAGTGCACATTAAAACACTTGAACACATGTCTAGCTTTATGAGCCTGGCGCCTAAGGCGCCAGGACAGAGGTCCAACATGAGCCTGGCGCCTAAGGCGCCAGGACTGCGTCCAGAGGGCCCCAGCTTGGGCCCGCTGGCACTCCCCTGGGGGAAATGATGCCTGCCTCTGGGGTTGCTGGGTCGGACCTGGCTCCTTGGAGGTAGGCATCATGACAGTACCCCCCTCAAGGCCCCTCCCAAGGTTCTTCCCTCCGGGGGTTTGGGCTTGTTCGGAAATCTCCAGTGAAACCTTTGTACTAATCGAGGTGCGTGGACATGGTTACTAGGCTCCCACGATCTCTCCTGAGGTCCATATCCCTTCCAGTCAACAAGATAGAAGAGTTTCGACTTTACCACCTTGGAGTCTAAAATGTCTTTAACTTCGAATTCTAATTCCCCTTCAATTTGAACTGGATCTGGAGGCTTGGACAATCGGGTTCCTGGTTGTACTGGCTTCAAAAGTGATGCATGAAAAACTGGATGAATACGCATGTTGGGCGGTAGATCCAGTTTAAAGGCCACTGGGTTGATTATAGCTTTGATGGGATAAGGTCCTATGAATCTGGGATTGAAGGTTCGCGGGCCCTTGAGGGGTAAATGTTTAGTTGCTAGCCATACCTGGTCTCCTACTTGGTAAGGGGGAGTTTTACTTCGGTGCAAATCAGCGTTTTCTTTATACTTTTTCTTGGCTTGCTGTAAATGAGTTGCAGCTTCTTTGAAGGCTCGGGTTATTGTGGAATGCAGATGATTTACTGCGGGCATTTCCAGGGTCAGAGGTGGATCTAGGTCAGAGGTCCGAGGATGGTGACCATACAAAGTATAAAAGGAGGTTTGTCCGGTTCCAGAATGCACTGAATTGTTGTATGCATATTCTGCGATCCAAAGGATGTCTTTCCAATTTAACTCGGATTGGTGTAACATGCACCAAAGATATTGCTCGAGAGTCTGATTGGTTCTCTCGGTTTGTCCGTCGGTCTGGGGGTGGTGGCTGGTGGATAACCGCACATCTATTTGTGCTAGTTGGCAACACTTCTTCCAAAAATGTGAGATAAATTGACTTCCACGATCCGAGACTAATATGGAAGGGAAACCATGTATGCAAACTATATTCTCCAGGAATTCCTTGGCCAAGGTGGAAGCTGAAGGCAAACCCTTTAAAGGGATACAGTGGGCCATTTTGGAGAATAGGTCCACAATTACAAGGATTGTGTTGTAACCAGCACAAGGAGGCAGGTCTGTTATAAAGTCCATTGACAGGGTGTGCCATGGTGCCGGTGGAATATCCAAGGGTTGAAGTAGGCCGGCTGGTCTTTTCTTTTGAGCCTTTTTTGGGGCGCAAATTCCACAAGACAGTACAAAAGACTTTATGTCTTTTCTCCAAGAAGGCCACCAGAAGTGGCATTTGATTTTTTCCTCTGTTTTAGCGATACCAGGGTGTCCTTCCATTAAAGATTCATGATGATGGGCAATAACAAGTTCTTGCAATTCTTTACTTGGCAGAAACAACCGCTCCTGGAAGTAGGGTAAGTCATCCTTAACGGTGTAATGAGGACCCTTTTGACTCCATTCCAGTAAGGTTGAAGAGTCTAGAAGTTGTTTTACTTGCGTTTGGATATCGCCAATAGTTTGCATTGAAGTTAAGCCTAAGATTCTTTGCACAGGTATGATGGGCACAGGTTCTAAGCTCGAATTAGGTTCTTCCATGCCAATCCGGGATAAGGCGTCCGCTTTTCCATTCTTGCAGCCAGGGCGATAGGTAATTACAAAATCAAATTCCGCAAAGAATAGAGCCCATCGGAGTTGTCGTGAAGATTGAGCTTTGGCCGTCTTTAAATACTGTAAGTTCCTATGGTACGTAATTACGGTGATGGTGTGTCTTGCCCGAGAAGGTAGTGACGCCAAGCCTTGAAAGCAGATTTGATGGCCAGTAACTCTTTATCGGTAATTGCGTAGTTGATTTCAGGAGGAGAAAATTTTCTGGACCAAAAGGCCACTGGGTGTAGTTGGTTAGTTTTTGGGTCTCTTTGCGACAGGACAGCTCCCATGGCCGAACTGGATGCATCGGTTTCCACTATGTACGGGACATTTGGGTGCGGGTGCTTCCATACAGGTGCAGAGGTGAATTTGGTTTTCAGGTCCTGGAAGGCTTGTTCGGCCTCAAGAGTCCATTCGAAGCGTTTGTTTTTTCTTTAGGAGAGCGGTGATGGGTTGGACTGTTCGGGATAATTCCGGGATGAATCTTCGATAGAAATTGGCAAAGCCGAGCATGCTCTGAACTCCCTTCACTGAGCTTGGAAATGGCCATTTGAGGATGGCGTCCACCTTTCGCGAGTCCATTCGGACTCCTTGAGGTGTCAGGATGAATCCGAGAAACTCAACTTCTGTGGTATGAAAAACGCATTTTTCGAGTTTTGCAAATAGTCTGTGCTGGCGCAGTTTCTCAAGAACTGCACTAACATGTTTTCTGTGATCAGATTCTGAAGAAGAGTACACCAGGATGTCGTCAATGTAAACAATGACACAGACATCGATAAGTTCCCGAAGAACATCATTCATAAAGTACTGAAAGGCGGCAGGTGCATTGCACAAACCGAAGGGCATCACCCGATATTCGAAGAGCCCAAATTGGTGCGGAATTTAGTCTTCCATTCGTCGCCTTCTTTTATGCGCACCAGGTGATAAGCTCCTCGGAGATCTAACTTGGTGTACACACAAGCGTCTTTCACCTGGTCGGTAAGCTCAGGGATCAAGGGCAGAGGATAACAGTTCTTAATCGTTATTTGATTTACGGCGCAATAGTCTATACAAGTTCTAAGGTCGCCTTCTTTTTTCGGCACGAAGAACAGAGCTGAAGAGACAGGAGACTTGGACGGGCGAATAAAACCATTGGCTAGGTACTGATCTAAATACTGACGCAAATGCAGGCTCTCAGGTTCCGTAAGAGCATAAATCCTACTACAAGGTAGTTGAGCATTGGGTACCAGATCGATTTGGCAATCATAAGACTGATGGGGAGGTAACGTGTTAGACTGTTCTTTCTGAAAAACATCTTGGAATTCTTGGTATTCTGACGGTAGCTGTACAGGGGTGGAAGTTGCTGAGGCTAGACCCATAGCTGGATTTCTTGGATAACAAGTTGGTTCACAATCAGGAAAACTTATCTTCTTTGCTCGCCAGTCAATTCTGGGATTATGTGTTTCTAACCAAGGAATTCCAAGAATTACTTGAAATTGTGGGGCCTTGATCACATCAAACACGATTGCTTCCCGATGTCCATCCTGACCCACCAGTGTCACTTCAACAGTGGAATGCGTTACAGGCCCTGAGGCTATTTCGGTTCCATCTACTGTAGTAATGACATCTTGGGTTACTTTCGGGCGGAGAGGAAGCTTAATCCTGGAAGCCAATTCACGGTCTATGTAATTTCCAATAGCTCCACTGTCGATGTATGCTTTTATAGCATGCAACTGCTGAGGCTGTTTTGGGTCCACGAGCACCATTGGCATGACAAAATGCGAGGTCAAAGAGTTAGTTTTCAAGCTCGGCAAGCGGACCCCTACGCTTGTCGGGCTAGGTCGTTTCCCGAATCAGGTGTCACTAACTCGTTATCAGTAGCTCCAACCACCTTCTTAAGTGGTTTAACTGGACAAGTTCGAAGAAAGTGACCGGAAGTCCCGCAATACAGACAAAGTTGCATTTGCCGCCTTCTCTCTCGTTCATTCTGCGTTAATGGTCCTTTAACACCACCGATTTGCATAGGTTCAGATACGTCGGTACTCTTGGAGTTAGCGTGGGTTTTGATCGGTATTCGGTTTTCATACTTGAACCGATCTGCTTTTCTATTTTGAAGTCTGTGATCAAGTTGAACCACCAAGTCAATGTAGTCTGCGCAGACCTGGGGTGGGTTTACTATCTGAGCTAGAACATCCTTAAGCTCTCCGTGCAGGCCTCGATGAAACAATGTGATCCTTTTGCTTTCTGGCTATCCAGTTTCCACAACCATTCTGTTAAAGGTGGCAATGTAGGACAGAAGATCCTGATTACCTTGTCGTAAGGATAGCAGTTCGTTATCAAGGGCCTGTCCTTGGGAGTGTCGAGCGAACAATCTTCCATGCTGGCCTGGAAGCCCTGAAAATTCTGGAGAATGGGATCATCCTGATTTACCAATGGAATAGACCAATCGGCAGCACTGCCACTGAGGTAAGATAGTATAAAGGCTACCTTGGTCTGGTCGTTAGGGAAGGCTCCGGGTCTGCATAGAAAGTGTAAACGACATTGGTTCATAAAGACGGCATATTTCTTGGGATCCCCCGCAAAATGTTCAGGCGGGGCCAAAGGCATGTGTCCAGGTAGATTAATTTGTACCGGGTTACTCAAACCCATTGATGTGGAAATGTCTCCGGAATTAGGTAAAGGAGTGTGCCCTGCCTGGGCCTGTAATAACCTTTTGGCTAGGTCATCTGTTCTTTCCTTGGATAAGATCAGTTCTCTTTTGAGAGCGTTAGTCTCCTGGCGGGCTGAGTGCACCTCTGCCCGTAATTCCCCCAAAAGCTGGGCCAGCTGGTCAGTCTCGGAAGTCTCCATAGCGCCTGGGTGGGAAATTGTGGGTAGGCTTCGCGTTCTGTAACGCTCACCTGATTCCCACGGAGGCGCAGGTCTGGCTTCGAGTGCTGATGCTTCTTCAATGGTGAAGCGCAGGACTCTGAAGATGGACAGGAAAGGCCCTCTACTCTGGCTTCTCCGGCTCGCAGGAATATTCCCCTGTGCGTGAAAAGGGAGTATTACCTACTGACTGAGTTATGCTCAAGCCTCCCACTCTCTTTCAACCCTCCACGATACCCTTCCACGATTCCCCGTGAAGTCTCACCTTAGGGTCAGGAAGGATGAGCTCTCCATCCTGCTTCAGATGCAGGGGCGCGTTGAAACCCAGTTACTTCACTGGATTGAGGATTGAAGGGAGTTCAGATAAGCTTGACTATTCAGGTAAGGCTCTGTAAAAGTTCTGTTGCAAGTTCAAAAGTCCAAGCTTAATAATAATGTTCATTGTCTTATTGCAGCAAGCGCTAATGCTTATGTCTTTTTTCCCCTTAGGGGCCGGGGTTCGGAATGCCGGAGATATGGCACCGACCCGAAGTGAAACGTGCAGTTCCAGTTCCAGTAAATGGCAGGTTAGTTCTGGATGAGCGCTCGGGAACTGTCTTTGCATACGCTCATTCAATGTCTTTGTCTTTTTTCCCCATAGGGGCCGGGGTCCGGAAAATGCCTGGAAGCGGCAAGACCCGAAATGAAATGGGAATGACCCAACAGGTAAGTCTTATTCCCTTCCTTCTCTCACCTCTTATTCTTGTCTTTTTCTCTAGGCTCTGGGAAGTGGCTGTGTATCCGGATGATCTCTGCTGAAGATGGAGGCACCCAGGAAAGGTGAGTGAAATGCAGCGCTGCAGCGATCGTAACGAAATGCTTTTAAAAATGATGTCTTCCTTTTCAGGATCGTCGGTGTGATGTCTCCGTGGTGCAGATTTAGCTGGTAAGGTCTCTTGTCTCCCTTTGCAGGTGACCCAGGATGCTGACAAGCGTGGCTGAAGTCCAGATGCAGGAGCTGACACGGTGAGCGTCCAGCTGCGAGGAGCAGAACAACGCAAAGCGTGAGTTGCTGATTGGGTGTGGTTTAAATAGCTTTGGAAGAAGTTCCAAGTGTGTATCCTTCCTCTGATCAGGTATGTATCCTTCCCCGACCACACCCGGGTGGAAAGTAGTCCCACAGGTAAAGTAGTTCCATTCAGGCCTCAAGAGGGCCTGGATGTGGCAGCATGGTCTGCATCAGGTAAGTGCACATTAAAACACTTGAACACATGTCTAGCTTTATGAGCCTGGCGCCTAAGGCGCCAGGACAGAGGTCCAACATGAGCCTCGCGCCTAAGGTGCCAGGACTGCGTCCAAAGGGCCCCAGCTTGGGCCCGCTGGCACTCCCCTGGGGGAAATGATGCCTGCCTCTGGGGTTGCTGGGTTGGACCTGGCTCCTTGGAGGTAGGCATCATGACAGTTAGAGAGTTTTTAGTAGGGTTAGAGGGCACTTGTCTGGGTCCTTTTCTGCAGGTTAGGTTGATCCATTGAGTTGATACTATTCTATGATGATGTGCGGATGATGCTTTATTTTTTTCGGTGGCCCTTTTTTGGGCAATTAGGTTTCCATTGTTTTGTTTTCGGCATCTATTGTGCTGTGTTGGTGGTTTTCCTTTGGTGATGTGTACCATTTGACTTGGTGAGTTAAAGAGCCATGGTTTTAACAATTTTCTGAACTTTAGGTGATCTTCCGTTGTTCTTATTTCCTTTGTGTGCGAGTTTCAAAGTCCTGCCACTATGCAGAAAATGCTGATCCCCGAATATATGGTTTGCATATTGTTTCGTTTCAAGGCGAATCTATTTCCTGACCTTAATGTTCATTGTGGGTTGTTGATGGAGAGTTTTCCCTGTATGAATTCTGCTCCTTGGCTATGGATTTCACTATGTTTTATGCAGAGTGCTTTGAACAAAATGCGTTCTTTGACAGGTAGCCAATGTAGTGCTCTCAGCGCTGGTTTGATGTGTTCTCTCTTAGTGAGTCTGAGGAGTAGTCTTGTTGCTGTGTTCTGTATTTGTTGTAGTTTTTCATAAGGTGTTCTGGCATTCCAAGATATATGCTGTTAGCATAGTCTCTTCTTGACATGATGAGAGAGATGACGGCGAGTATTTTGTGTCGGAGGTGTAGAAGGGGCGTATCCTCATGATTGTATGTGGAAGAAGCATTCTGTAGTACTGCGCTGACTTGTGGTTTGAGTGCTAGTTTGTTGTCTTTTAATATTCCTACATGTTTGAACACTTTGGATGGTTGTGGTAGGTTTCCAAGTTCAGTCGGCCACCTAATGTGGTGATGGTTCAACAGGTCATTGGGTGCTATCATGATTTCTGTTTTGTCTGGGTTCCATGTGAGGCTGTTGGTGCTCATCTGATGGTTTATTTCTGAGAGGCAATTGGTAGGAGTTGGGTTTTGTTCTACGCATTGTTGATTTTGTAGACAATTTGTATATTTTCTGCGTAGTTGTAGCAGGTGAGGCCATGTCTTTTTATGAGGTTAATCAGGGGGGGGGTCATATAGATGTTGAATAGTGGTGGTGAGAGTGATGAGTCTAGTGGGACTCCACATGTTGTTTGGTGGGTTGTTAACTCAAATGGTTTTATCCAAGTTGTTTCTGTTCTTTCAGTCATGTCTAGAGTCGTGCTCTTTTGCCGATTCCAATATCTTTGAGTCTTTTGATGAATGTTTCATGGTGGACTGCGATGAAGGATGCTGTTAGAGTGTACTAAGATGGCTGACCTTGTGGTATGAATAACAGATAATTATGTTTCTTCTGCCTGTACTTCACACAAGGGTTTCCTTGCAGCATCACCTCTAGCAACCTTTCACCAGGGAGGGGCTCTGGGAAGGTTCTAGAATGAAATCCTCTGCTGCAAAACTGCTGGGACGTCAAGCTTTTCAGTCACCCTACCGTTCACCCTCACCCGTCTCTCTCTTAGGCTCTCTCTTCTTACTCTGCTCTTTTCTGACTTATTTTATCACCCTATTGGCCCCTTTTCCCCCCTCCTCAGTAGGATCACCCAAAGCACCCTGACTTTCTGCCTAGTCTCCCTACCCCACTCTATTCATGTCTCCACCCTCCACCTTCACTCCTGCCTCATCTCCCTCTCCCCATCATAATCTCACTTCCCAATGCCCTGCTTTCTCACCTATTCTGTTGGTGCATAATCCCAGCTCTTCCAAACACAGTCTCAGGGAGCGACATAATTGGTTGAGATTTGCTAAATGTATCTCAGGGCTCACTGTGATAATGAGCTGCAGGTTGGACAAGGCTGCCTCGTTCATTTCCTCACCAACACAAAGCAACTTTATTACAAATGAACATTTTTCTTGGCAGGCACAATGCTTAAATGTTGCCAAAGTTATGTTGGATGCTGAGATTATACGGGAAACTACGGTGGGCGCTTTCTCAAGCAGAATCAGTGGACCTGTATAACTTCTGTGAAAGGTACAGTGAGCTAAAATGTGGTTGTAGACCGTCCTGAGTGGGCACCTTCCCAGAGAACAGCTTATTTGGCTGTGTTCCTTCTCGGTAGAGGGGCTCCCAGACCTTTGGCATATCTGTATAACTGGTAACCCTGTATTATGGGTTCAATAATTCCATCAAGAGGTTCACGTTGCATGATAAACCACAAGGCGTCGAGACCTAGAAATGTTGCCCAAAAGCTTACAGGACGAACCACCATCTCCTAGGTTCTGCTTTTGCAAATGACTAGGTGGCATAGAAACAGGGAAACATCTAATAATTTCTTGTCCAGCTCTATACGGCCCTCGTTTCTTGCATTTGAAAGGTTTGTTTTTAATAGTGATTTTATTGAGATTGACTCATTTTGGGAAGGACATGTTTCAGGCTCCACAGTTGGTTTAACAATAGCGGTTTTAAGATTTCTGATGTATTTAAATTAATTTTTTAACTGATTTAGGATTTTTAACTATGCGTAATAATGAAATCTGCTTAAATGATACTATATTCCGTATATGAATTTGGATTGTAACTAATGAAATATTTGATTTTAATATTTGTGAAAGGTTTGTAATAAACCATAGCACTTTTCTTTTTCTGTGGTGGACCTTAATGCAACTTACACCTTATCTACATTGTTTTATTACATGTAGGATTCAAAATGTTAAAATGAATGAACATCAGTAATACCCCCAAAGAATGCTGCATGGATATTCCCATGAGTTGGAAGACCTTCCATCTTCCCTTCAAAGGAATGGTGTGGGTCCCATGACCAGCAAAAGCGCCCCAATAGACATTGCTGCACAAGACAGATATGTGTGACCACACCTCCACTAATGATGGCCAAACTAGTGAGCAGGCACAACATGCATCCTGTGCCACTCCTTTAACAATGGGTGCACAACTCACAGGCAATCTCAAGGATAGTCTGCAACCAGCTCGCACACACTGATGAGACTCCGGCTTCTGCCACTTCGACGTGGGCGGACAATGTTCGTTCGACCTGACATTTAAGGCTTAGGTCACCAACATGCAGAACATTATCAAGCACAATTACAAAGTTGAGTCTAGGAATCAGACACAGGGGCAACCGCGGCACTGGGGTGCAAGCTGTGGTCCTTCAGGTGTTTTGGCCTACAACTCCCATCAGCCCTATTCAACATAATCAATGGTGAAAAATTATGGGAGCAATAGTCCAAAGCAACAGGACTACCACATTTGGCTGGCTCTTGATTTAAAAGCTATTGAGAAAAAACTGGTCATGGAGCGATTGGGAAGAAGGAATAACACATCACTGAAAGATAGTAAGCGTGTGGAGGGGTACCACTAATTCGACTGGATAATCATGGTTATCACACCAAGCCCTGTAGAGAGGGACCAGATCGTGTTTACCGACTTGGAGGTAGAAGGATAATGCAAGGAGAACCACTGAAGACCCCAGAACACAGAAGAAGGAGGAAAAAAAGCTGTTGGGGAGAGATTAAAGAGCCGGCTGAGGAATCCACCCCAGACTGTGTCAGAGGCCGGACACAAAGGAGCAAAGCCACCATCCCGTTGAGGGTTATTTCACAGACCATGGCAGGGGCTAGAGACAGAGGAGAAAAAGCCACCATCACGCTGAGGGCTATTTCACAGACCATAGCAGGGGCTAGAGACAGAGGAGAGAAAGACATAAGCATGTAGGAGGCAATATCACAGACCATGGCAGGGGCTAAAGACGGAGGAGAGAAAGGAATAAGCATGTAGGAGGCTATATCACAGACCATGGCAGGGGCTAAAGACAGAGGAGAGAAAGCCATAAGCCTGTGGGAGGCTATATCACAGACCATGGCACGGGCTAGGGACAGAGGAGAGAAAACCACTATCCCACTGAGGCCTATATCACAGACAATGGCAGGGGCTAGAGACAGAGGAGAGAAAGCCACCATCCCACTGAGGGCTATTTCACAAACCATAGCAGGGGCTAGAGACAGAGGAGAAAAAACCATAAGCCTGTAGGAGGCCATATCACAGACCATGGCAGGGGCTAGAGACAGGGGAGAGAAAGCCACCATCCTGCTGAGGGCTATTTCACAGACCATGGCAGGGGTTAGAGACAGAAGAGAGAAAGCCACCATCCCGCTGAGGGCTATTTCACAGACCATGGCAGGGGCTAGAGACAGAGGAGAGAAAGCCACCATCCTGCTGAGGGCTATTTCACAGACCATGGCAGGGGCTAGAGACAGAGGAGAGAAAGCCACCATCCCGCTGAGGGCTATTTCACAGACCATGGCAGGGACTAGAGACAGAGGAGAGAAAGCCACTATCCCATTCGGGGCTATTTCACAGACCATTGCAGGGGCTAGAGACAGAGGACAGAAAACCATAAGCCTGTAGGAGGCTATATCACATACCATGCTAGGGGCTATAGACAGAGGAGGGAAAGCCATCATCCCGCTAAGGGCTATTTCACAGACCATGGCAGGGGCTAGAGACAGAGGAGAGAAAGCTGCCACCACCCCGATGAGGGCTATTTCACAGACCATGGCAGGGACTAGAGACAGAGGCGAGAAAGCCACCACCACCCCGCTGAGGGCTATTTCACAGACCGTGGCAAGGGCTAGAGATAGAGAAGTGAAAGCCACCATTCTGCTGGGGGCTATTTCACAGACCATGGCAGGGGCTAGGGACAGAAGAGAGAAAACCACCATCTGCTGAAGGCTATTTCACAAACCATAGCACGGGCTAGAGACAGAGGAGAGAAAGCCACCATCCCACTGAGGGCTATTTCACAGACCATGGCAGGGGCTAGAGACAGAGGAGAGAACGCCATGAGCCTGTAGGAGGCTATATCACAGACCATGGCAGGGTCTAGAGACAGAGGAGAGAAAGCCACTATCCCGCTGAGGGCTATTTCACAGACCACGGCAGGGGCTAGAGACAGAGGAGATAAAGCCATGACCCTGTAGGAGGCAATATAACAGACCATGGCAGGGGCTAGAGGCAGAGGAGGGAAAGGCATAAGCCTGCAGGAGGCTATATCACAGACCATTGCAGGGGCTAGAGACAGAGGAGAGAAAACCACTATCCGCTGAAGGCTATTTCACAGACCATGGCAGGTGCTAGAGACAGAGGAGAGAAAGCCACTATCCCGCTGAGGGCTATTTCACAGACCATGGCAGGGGCTAGAGACAAAGGAGAGAAAACCACTATCCCGGTGTGGGCTATTTCACAGACCATAGCAGGTGCTAGAGACAGAGGCGAGAAAGCCACCATCCTGCTGATGGCTATTTCACAGATCATGGCAGGGGCTAGTAAAAGATGAGAGAAAGCCACCATCCCTCTGAGGGCTATTTCACAGACTATGGCAGGGGCTAGAGACAGAGAAGAGAAACCCATGAGCCTGTAGGAGGCTATATCACAGACCATGGCAAGGGCTAGAGACATAGGAGAAAAAGCTACCATCCCGCTGAGGGCTATTTCACAGACCATGGCAGGGGCTAGAGTCAGAGGAGAGAAAACCACTATCCAGCTGAGGGTTATTTCACAGATCATGGCAGGGGCTAGTGACAGAGGAGAGAAAGTCACTATCCCGCTGAGGGCTATTTCATAGACCCCAGCAGATTGCAGACACTGAGGTGGAGAAAGAGCAAAGAGCCTGCCTAGGGCTATATCTCAGACACAGGTGGAGTGTAGGCCACGTGTAGAGAACAACAACAGAGACCTTAGCCCCAGAGGGCAACCTCTGTCTGGTGGGCTAAAGGAACATAGAGTTCTGTTGATCCTTTGTCACACACCAGAAAGCATTTGTCTCGCATAACTCTGTACGTTCTGTTACTTCAGCCCTTTTCATGAGGGCAGGAACTGCTCTGAGATGCTTTGAGACATTGCAGATAGAACGCACTGGAGGCTCAAGCAAGTCGCGCTCTGAAACACTTGTGTATGAGCGCGATATAAATAAAATATCATTTAACTTCATTTCAAGTCAACAACTTGCCATAACACTGCTGCTGGTGATCATAGAGCCTTCCCAGGCACACCGCATTGTACCCGTGTCAGTTCTAGACGCACATAGAGCAGGGTCCAGCTGTGTGCTTTACACATTTTGAGAAATTACACCTTTTGTAGGGAGATTTACAATTAGCATACTGAAATGCTAAGCCAATGGGAGAGATGGCCTTGCCCGAGAAAAAAACAGACATTTTAGAACAATGGAATAAAAATAAAGAAGCCAAAAGACAATGGCCTCATTACAAGTATGGCGATAAGGCAACAATGGTGCCGGTATCGCTACCGGCACCGTTGCTACCGTACCGCCATACTAGGAGTTCTGCTCGCGGGTGCCCCTGCAGCCACCAGGTATGACCTGGTAGTCGTACCGGCACCTGCGAGTAGAACATGATGGTAGCACCGGTACCATTATTAACGGAACCAGTGCTACCATCCTCCCCATTCTCATTGAGCCCTATGGGGCTCAAATGGGAATGGGGATGTACCGGGTCCGGCACCCGCGAAAGGGCAATTACCGGGTCCGGTTGGGCTGGAGGAGCCCGGTAATTGCCCATTCACGGGTGATGGACCCGGATGCGAGTTTGGAGGTAGCCTTGCCGGTAAAACTGGCAAGCTCGTAATGAGTCCCAATGGTCTAGGCTGGTCATGCTGCTTCCTGGAGAGGCACCAAAACAGATGCATTATCAGCAGAAAGTTCTGATTCTACAAGAACGCAGGAGGCTGTCCTCTTGGAGCAATCATGGAATATGCCCCATTGATGTACAGCCATGGCAGAGGCAGCACCACCATCCTGCCCTGGAGAGGTCCTCACCAGTGACCTAGCCTTTCAGCAGGTCAGAGTACTTTGAGCTAGCCCGGTCAGGATTTCGAAATGTGGGAATACCAGAATATACCCCAAAACCACCTGTGGGCTACAGTTCCCTCAGTGGTCACAGAACAGGAAAGCAAGGGCTAAGAGTCAGGGCTATAAAACCACAGCTTCAGGCCGTCCACCCCGAATACAGAAATGCCATGACTATGGAGTTCCAGAGCATTGTCCATGTCGAGCAAAAACGCTTAGTGGAGAAGCTGTGGAACTGGTGGGACTGCCTGCCTTTCACCACCCCATCTAGGCAAGGGATCCTGTTCCTTACAGAGCATCGGCAGAAGAGAAGGAATTGGTTCCAGAGTTGTCCCTCTGTCATGGCTCCCGTTACAATGTGCACACCACAATTCCTGCGCCCTTACCTACGTATTTCTTGGCGCACAAACAGTGGCTTTGGGTGGCACGTGTGCACTGGAGCTTTGCTACTTTTAACTCATCTTTTCAAGACAAAGACTGCCGTTTGGCAACAGTGTCCAATGGTCAGAGACCTTTTTCGCTCTGCTTTGAGTTCTAAGTTTTGGACAGCAAACATGCATTGGAGAGTAATGAAGCTCAAAATGCACCAAATATTAGCCAGCCTTAACATTACTGGTAGAAAGGCAAGGGAAGAACACACACTATAGCGTGAAGAGGGCAACATGAATGGCTCATTGTGGTATATCTCTCTACCACATAGTCCTATTTCAAAGAATTTTACAACAAATTCGAAGCACAGGTCGTCATTTCAAGTGAAACTTGCCCACACATCCTAGATCTTTCTTTGCATTCTGGTACTTGTAGTCTGACATTTGTAATAGGGAAACTCAAAACTAGAGTTTTTGGAATACTAAGAAAAAATAAGGTGTAGAAGAAATAGTCTCACCGTACATGGGACAATATTAAATCAGTGCTAGCAGAAGGTGAGGTTCCGGACAGGTTCAGCAGAAACCACCAATCTTTTAGATTCAGGGCCGTAAATCCAGGGCTCCGAAAAATCTTCTCTTCTATAGGTAAAGTCAGGTGAAATATTGCTTTGTCAGCCAATGTCACAAGGTTGCCAAAGTCTGAGGGCCTAATACTAGGAGTGTGCTTTATAGTCTGAGCTCTTCTGATTAGTAGGAACTCAGTGTCAGCCCTTCTTAGGTTAGAAGAGGCTCAGATTTGCAACGCATCAGACTAGCAAGGTGTTGCTGCTAGAGACCCTTAGTATAGGAGGAGCCTCTAAGACACAGCCGTACAGCCTAGAACTGGGATCTGCAACCTCCAGTGCGCCAGAGGTTTCCAGCATCAATTTCCATGACCATGACCCCTCCATATTGAATATGCTGTACACGGCTGATGGACTTTGCAATCCAAAACATCTGGAGAGTCAAAGATTGCCGACCTCTGGATTAGGAGAATGTCAGATTTCTCTAACCAAGAGTCAGTGCTAGCACTGTTTCGAGTGGGCATAGGCATCAGGGCCCAGCTCATCACTGGCCCACTGGTCTGTGAGACAATGCCTCTTAGACAAGGGTGTCAGAATCAGAGCCTTTGGGTACTGGAGGTATCCAATAGAAGATCGCAGAGTGGGTATAGCAAGAAAAATAGACATGCCCATCAGACTAAGAGAGTTTCATTGTGCAGAACCACCAGGTTAAAGTGGACTCCATGTCCGCAACTTTCAGACTGAGAGAAGGAGTGTGTGACGATTAAATTTCGCCTACGGAGGTGGGTGAGGTTCGCAAATTCACCACTACATAAAGATGCGAAGTGGAAACTTTTACAACTTGTGAAGTTGCAAAGTCATGTTAAAAGCTTTAGCTTGACTTCTTGCAGATTAGAAATATATACATATATGACATATCTACGGGATCTAAAAGGATTTTTAAAGAACTTGGCAACTATGGAAATGTTTTGAAGTTTTTCAATATACTTCACAAACAGAGTAAAGTACCACAACCTCATGCACTATGCACCCTTGACTCAAAGGGTCTCAAATGCCCAGCCTATCATATTCAAAGGATTTTTTGCTTGCAGCCCTTTACACTGGGAGAATTTCAGATTTAGAGACACTCAAAGGGCCCAAATTCATAACTTGGCGCAGTGAACGTGCTAAAGAGCAGGACTCACTGCGCCAAATGTGGACGCCCAGGCTCCACAAGTATTCTCAAGTGGGCATCCATGTAGTACACGACAGTGCCCCTTCAGGATTGCGCCTGTTTTAGTTATAACAGGTGCAATCCTGAAATCTCTGTAGCATTTTTGTAAAATGACGACATATTCGTAATTTTAAAAAAAAATGCCGACGAGAACACAGGAGTACATGAACACTTTCCTATACACCAAAGTAAGCCGCTTCAACGTTGAAGCGGCTTACTTTGGTGTATAGGAAAGTGTTCATATACACCCTTGTGGTGTATATGAGCACTTTGGTGTAAAAGAAAGTGTTCATTCGTTTACACCAAAGTAAGCAGCTTCAACGTTGCAGGCTACACCGTTGAAGCTGCTTGCTTTGGTGTAAATGAAAGTGTTCATATGCACCCGTAGTATATAAACACTTTCAGATACACCAAACAAGGCTTCTTGTGGCACTCCTCCAATATAACGGCACCAAAATGGTACCGTATATGTGAGCGATTTTTAGCGCACATATAAAACTGGAGGAGTGCCACAAGAATACCCTTCTAAAAAGCCAGTTAACGAATGTGGCGGTTTCTAGGTTGGTTTCCAACCCATCCTAGTAACCGCCACATGTTTTCCGCAAATGGAGCATTCCTACCGACTTCGGAAGAATGCGCCACCTTCAGAATAGGTCCTAAGTACCAAAAAGGTTGGTAAGCCCTTTAACAACCTTTTCGGTACTTAAGACCAGGTTGAAAATCGGGCCCTCAGACTCGGAGGAGGGCAGGATCCACCCTTTTCAGATTATCAGGGTCTCATCATCAGAGTTGATCAGTCAAAGCTACTCTGAATGAGGGAGTTTTTGTTACCCATGAATTACATTGGCAGAAAAGCCAACTTGAATCTCCAGTGTCATTCTATGCAATGTTCTACCACAGGGACACCACGAGTGAACCAAGGAATACTTATTATTATTTTGGTGACAGGGAGAGGAACACACACCTAAAGCAAGATTGATGTTACAGTATCCTTGTTTTTGTTTGAATGTGTCCCTGTCATATGCTGACTATATGATATATACTGCACTGGTGACATCTAATAATGGGGAAACCGGTACGTAGTTGCCTGCAACCTTGAGAACTGACTGGGCTATGCATAAAATAGCACTGCCCTGTGAGACAAAGACAATGGGGGTCATTCCGAGTATGGCGGTAAGGGATAGCGGCCACCGCTAACGAGAGCGGTGGCGGTAATCCCTTACCGCCATACTCCGAGTTCCCTTAGCGCCATGGTGCTTTTAACACCTGCTTTTAGCAGGCGTTAAATACCATGGCGCTAAGGGACCTTGATGTTAATTACGCCACCGTAATTTACGGTGGCGTAATTGACGCCTTCCCCACTCCCATTATGCCCTATGGGGCAAGAATGGGAATGGGGAAGGGTAAATGGGGATTGGGGAATTACCGCCCCGCCAACCTTGGAATGGGGCGGTAATTCCGCCAACCACCAAGGCGCTGCCGGTCCGGGTACGGCGTCAACCAAGGCGTTAATAGTGCCATTGGTTAGCGCCGTACTCGGAATGAGGCCCAATGGGGGTCATTACGAGGTTGGCGGTAGCACCCAGGAATGGGCAATTACCGGGGCATTACAGCCCCGGCAGGCCCGGTAATTGCCAATTCCCGGGTGCCAGAAAATATTACTCCCCATTCCCATTGAGTCCCATTGGACTCAATGGGAATGGGGAGGACGGATACACCGGCACCATTCATGAATGGTGCTGATGCATCCGTCAAGATCTGCGAGCGGGTGCCGTTCCACCTGGCGGGCTGAGAGGCACGAGCTCACAGAACTCGTAGTTTGCCAATCCGGAAACAACAGTACCGGCAAGCTTACCGGTACTGTCGTTTCTGGACCAGCAAACTTTTAATGAGGCCCAATGTTCTGTGGCAAAAGGCCTGCATTTGGGCTAATCTGCATTCCCACAATGCTTTTCACATGTGACTTGGAACTGGAGGTGAACTTCCAGTGACGGCTACAGGGGGCGCTGCAGAATGTGTGGCATGTTTCAACTGGCTTATTGTGCTATCAGATTTGCATGAAAGGATTCAAGACTTCACGAAATGCAACCACTGCCTGTGGCCCAACCCACATATTTGCTGTGTTGCGCTGCCATATTTCATTTGAGGACAATCACACGACATCAGAGCATTATTATTGTTGAGGTATGAGCACAGGGTGACCACGGCTTTAGACTAGCCCCACACCCCAACATCATTTTGAAATGGACCCCTGTGCATCCTCAACTGAGTAAGATAACTGAATCTTTTTCTGCACACCCCTCAATTGAGCACTCTGATCTTTCTCGTTTGTCCCTTCCAACTCGCTCTCTGCCTCCTCACTCCCACTCTTTCTTCACTTGTTTCTTTCCTCTCCATTTCTGTTTTCTTCCACTTCTGTCTATCCTGCTGTTACTCCCCTCCCCCTTTTTATTTCAGTTTTTTCTGTCATTTCTCAACCTACTTCTCACCTCAGCAACTTCTCTGTTCTTCTTTTACTTCGTTTATCCCTGAAATGGCCCTGCTTTCTTTTTCTTTCCCGCTGTTCCCTCCCTCACATCATCTTTACATCCTTCTCTCCCACACTGCTCTGGGGGCTCGCCCTCTGTGCCTCCGACCTCCCTCCCTTTTGCTCAGCCTCCCTTCCCGAGGACCAGTGCTCTGCCCTCGCCATAGTTTCCGCTCTTTCCCTCCCTCGCGCTCTATAAAATGTTGTTATGTTAATGCCCTGACCTATTTTCTGTGTTTGTGTGTGCGCGGGGGAAGAGAGAGAGAGAATGATTGTCACAAAAAAGATGCAGGAATGTTCCAGAAGGAGCGAGTGCTCGCTCACCCGTAGAAGGGAGCAGCGCGAGGTGCTGAGAGCACGGTACGAAAGCTGCGCAAGACAATGAGGCGCTTCTCTCGAGTATGGAGCGGCGTAGCCCTGACAGATTGGGAGCAGCTTTGTTATTCACCCTTCGCGCCATCACCACCGAATAAGGTACTGCGAGAAACAATGTGGAGGGGATTAATCCCCCGACAAAGTCTGTAAACATCATGTGACCTGCATAGAAAGGATCTTACATTGAAATGGCTCATTTTTTCTGGTAATCTTCATTAGACCATGTGCTGATCTTCCTCGTCGCAGTACTTACTTGCACCGAAGGAGTCCCCTCTCTTTAGGTGAGGAGTCTCCAAGAGTGGCCACTGAGACTGAGCCCCAACAAATGAGAGCCCCAACAACAGCGGGGTTTAAGGATAACCACCGTGCATGTCAATACCTGTCTTTTAGATTCACAGTATTTCCATATATCGGGTGTGGGAAGCCTGAAAACATGGAATACATTTGGCTTTTAAAGGCCGGGCTTCATGGCGACTGCTCTAGACAACACCCTGCTACATTTTTAAATATCTATTTTGGTTGTCTCAAACTGGACAACCATTTCAAAGGGTCCCGAAAAGCAGATTCCTCCTGCGAGTGCATAAACCCAGCTGTGGCGTGATGTTATTGCAGCCAGATGCAGATGTGAAGCCTGGAAGGAATGTGACAGGGAGGCCGTGGCGTGGGGCTCACTGGTGCATCCGGTAAGGCCTGGCAAGGGTGACTCCTAGGAGTGGAGATGCTTCACCCGACACTTCTTAATCACAAGGAATTTCTCAGGGCAGCATTCAATTCCATTTGTATTGAGCATGTCAGTGCCATTAGAGAAGGGAGCCAATCACGTGTAAGTTAGACTTCACCCTACACTTAAAGGGGGCAGTGACACCAGAACTACTAGTCCTGATCAATGGTCCGAGACTTGTTTCGGCCTTATTAAGCTTCATTAGTGAGTGCAATTTACTTCTCTAGTGTGACAAGGCAAGTAAGATGGCCTTGTCAAGATGGGGAGGGGGCGGCCTGCCACAAAGCAATCCAGAGCCACACCTGGCTCTGGGGGAGAAGGTGGCATTTGCGAGGGGCCCCGTTTCTACCCCTTCCCCATGTACCTGCATGCTTTATAACTGCCCAGTTTTTTTTCTTCTGTTTACAAAGCCTCGATGCAGACAACCATTTGAATGCGAGAGTAGTCGTTCCCACAGCCGTGCCACATAATTCGAGGCTGAGACGCCGATAAACAACTTCCCTCGAGGACGCAGCGAAGCTGGCATCCCAAGGAAACCGCAAGAGGAGCATGCAAGAGTGAATTGCCACCAAGTAATTCACAGCCAAAACAATGGCATACGATTATATCATGTCATGTGTATTTGTTCAACTAACAAGAGTCATTACAATCTGTATACATAAAAACTGCTGATGCACCAATATAAAAGATAACACATGAAAAGTCCCACAAGTCTCATCGGCAGAAGAGCGCTCAGCTAATCACGTGGCTTAAAGTGCGGGGGGGGGGGAACCGCCAAAGGACCTCCCATGTTTTTTCCGCCACCAGATGTCTTTGCCCAGGTGCCACCATTATTTGGTGCCCGTGGCCCCTCCTTCAGACCGCCCTCCCCTGATCCTCCCTGACCCTCTCTCCTACGTCATACCCTATCCCCCACTCACCCCCACCCCACTTACCTGCTTGGGCTCCCATCCCCACTGCTACTCCCCGTCGGGCCGTCATCATAGAAATAGGACTTGGTCCCTTTTCTACTTTTTATGGTGGTGGACATGTTGTTTTTGTTCTTTTTTATTGGAAATTGTGTTTGCGCAATATTTGCAGAGTCCATCTCCTGTAAAATAATAACAAAATAATAGCTATTTGCGCCCAGGACGGGGTGTGAACAGCTATCACTCCCTTGTGTGGGGGCGGGGGGAGGCGTATAGGGCCTGTAACGGTCCTGAGCTCTTGCTGAGGCCCTCGCTTCGCTTGGGCCTGCTTCTGCCCAGGCTGGCCGGTCGTTCCTGCCCCATATGCCCTCTGAAGTCGTGGTGATTGCTGCAATGTACATATTAAGTTATTTAACAACAGTGACTGAACTACGACTAAAAACCGAGAGAGAAATGCAGAAAGTGGGTCTTCAAACTGAATAATCGTTACTATTTCCTCCTGTGATGCTGAGCAAGCTTGTTGTTGGTCAGCCATCCACATAAGGGACGTCCGCCTGCTCTAGGTCTAATGTGTGTTATTAGTTAAATCAAACACCACCAGCGAAACTAGCTGTGGGGTGAGCCCACACAAAAGCCTCTTGGAGGTGGGTGATACCTGCCGGAAGTGATGGGAGTTCTAAGGGTATTACGCCTAAGCACCTGTGCTGGCCGCAAAGAAAACGAAAGTGCATTACTGCTGTCTCCTGCTTTTGCTTGGCATTTCCTCTGAAATCTCATCTCTGCTATTTTTCCATTAATTGTGGGCCTGGATAACTGTTCATATTTTCTACCACTCTTATTCACCAACGGTAGGGTGAGCAGATTTTCAAAATTGAAAAAAACGGATGGCCACCGACATAAAAAAAGGACTACCGCGGCAGACCCTCCAGCCTCCCTCCTTCCCCGTGCGCACGCAATATTTCCAGGACTGAACTGATATCCTGCATATAAACATGCATTTTCTTGTTAAGGTAAGCATGACATTAACAAAGGAGCTTTTGCTCTGATTACTATTACAAGCTACCATATGTATTTGGTTGCGTAATCAGTCTTTGTGACCCAGTTTTGTAATGCATGTGGTGGGTACCTGAAACATTGGGGGTTCAAGCCCGCCCTGAGGGTCACAATGAATACACTGAGTATTCCTTTGTTTGCTTCATTTATATTAGCTGCCCACTATCAATATTCAATCATTTCGTGCTGGAACTGTAAGTGGTCACCTTCCCCTCACCAAAAACCCAGACAGGGACCCTCCCTCCCGCCTAATTCCAGGACTGTTCTGGCAAAACCGGGTAGTCTGGTCACCCTACCAAAGGGTCTATGTGTTGATAACTATTAGCCGCAGTCCCACCCAAGGGCACCCATCTGGGCATAGAATATTGAAATTCTGAGCCACACTTGCAGACATTTGAATCTGTGACTTGCAAAGTGCACGTGTCCATGAAAGAGCAAGTGTACCCAGTGAGAAATCTTGCTGGCTATCTCATGCCAAGTCTTGGAGTTTCCCTTTTGCAGCGATGGGCAGTGTTCTTTAGGCAGCGATGGGCATATTGGATATATTGTCGCCACGTCTCTAGGCAATGGGCACACCACTGGGACAATGTCATGCTGATGTGGGGCTGCTTCATGGATTTTCGTGTGGTGCATTTCAACTAGAAAGGCGTTCACCACGGCTGGTGGCTATGTTGGAGAAGACACAAGGTTATATAAGCGAAACACTTTAGAATGCAAAGAAACCTTTGTCGTGATCTGTTGGGGACTGACTGGAGCCCACCCACCGAAATGGAAATTGCTTTGTAATTTTGATAACAAAGCCCACTATCAAAGTGAAAATATGATTTATTTCTAAATGTGTTGATTTACCGTCAAATCATTCGACCACCCTTCCAAGAGCAGCTTGATTCTGGGCCACCCACGTCCCTGCACTAGCTGACCTTTGCAGCTGGTTTCCCTGGCACTTGCCTCTTTCTGGGCTCCCCTCAGCACTTGCCCTGCCGCTTGCCCCCCCCCAACTGCACTTCTCACCTCCCACCCTGCCCTTCCCCAGCCCTTCCGCCATGTCCTTCCCTGCCCGCCCCCCTGGGACACCCCTGCACTTGCACAGTCTGCATGTCACAAGGACTAGTAGGACCGCCTTTTAACTGTTGTTTTTCCCACTGCCCGGCCCACCCCTTTTTTGTCTTATAGCGCCTGGAAACACTTGTGTATGGGCGCTATACAAATGTAAAATAAATAAAAAAATAACAGCACACACATGGACATAAAATCCACAAATAAAATGTGGATGTAATTATTCAAAATACACGGCAACGGATTATATATTACGGCTTCTGCGATCTTTTAAACCTATCCCACATGAAAAAAATACATTTTTTCATTTTTTTAAAACACATGCATGACGAGTACTTAATAAGATTTACAAAAGGCTGTTGTTCGTGTCATGGAGTCTGTGGTGATTGGTCAGCACGCAAGGTGCACTCTCTTAAAACGGACTTATTTGCAAAGCATTACACTGTAGTGTAAAGGTCGGACATTGTTTCGGAGCCAAAGCACCCTCTTAGAACATGCTAATGTGGAAATGGAGCACACAAGCAAAATTCAAGTGTGGCGATAGGCTGTGGAGATGCCGGAATTGGTTCTTTGCTGCCCTCTTCTGGTCACTTGATGTAAGGAATTACAGCATGTTTGTACAAACGGTGTCGGAATTACATACACATTCGGGTCATTAAGCAGCAAATGTGTATAATACCAGCTATTGACATTATGTATGCTTCACCAATAGATGTATAGAGCACGTACTAGTTGCCTATTCCAAGCACGATGATGCGCCGAATACTTCAACCAGAGGCAGAGATGACAATGACCCTTTGGGGGCTGTGTACACGTTATGGCATGCATTTGGTTTTTCAAAATGCTGGAATTTTCAGCAAGAAATTGATATCGTTTTGGGGCGGCACCGTGCGCGCTAACAGCTGCTGGGCAGTAAAATGATAAATTCGCACCTAGGTAAAGCCTCATCCATCACTTGGCAGCGATGTGAAGGAGGCTGCTCTGGAGCAATGCGTGACACGTGGCGCGCATTACAGGTCACGTGCAAAGCTGCCCAGGGCCCCAGACACGTGCGCTGTGGGCGCTGATATCGAGAAAAGGCTCATCGAATCAGTGGCATTATCGCCGAAAAAGCCACAAATGACATCTTCCATTTAATTCTGGTTCCATTAGCCTTTCCTGATTTTAAGGTTGCATTCTGGGACTTGTAGTCCTGGATTTAAACCCAAGCCTACACGCCCCAGAATGCAAAGTGTAAACCGGAACTCCCAACTGGAAAATGTTGGCAATTATACTAAAAACAAATGCCCTGAGCAGCTTACTAGCCATCTCAGACATTAACGAGCAGCCAGAGCCTTTGAGATCCTCGACACAGTCATGAAAACTGATCATGTTTCATATTAATGTTAAAGGATATTTATACTGCGCACTATCACCACCGGAGTTGCATGTAGGAAAACAAGCCCTCGCAGCACAGGGACAGCCCCTTGGCAGTGCTTTAAGTGGGATGCTAAATCGAGGCAGGGCTCTCATTAGGGGCTGGTGCTTAAGTACTGTGTTTTAGAGCCCCCTCGCCAAAAAGGGGCGAGGGGGCTGGTGAAAGCTGGGGTGTACTGGCGTTATTACCTTTGAAGCGCCCCGTCGCTTCTTTTAATCAAAAGGAGGGTCTCGGCACACCAAAGTCTGCCCCAGCTCTCAGACGCAGCAGGCAGCCTTTTCATTCAAGGAGCCGCGTGGTAAAAGCCAAAGGCTTCTTGAGTGAAAGGTCTGTCTGCTCGGTGATGATTATGTGCTCAGAAACAGGAGGAGGGCTGGAGGGATCCAGCTCTTCTATTGTTTCTAAGTAAAGAGTCATCAGGCAGCTTAGAAGCCCTTTAACTACAAGGGTACTGACACTTTCAGCCTGCCCATGTAACGACACAGGTTAAAGGGCTTTCATGCTGTCTAATGACTCTTTACTCAGAAACAATAGGAGAGCAGGGCCCTCTAGCCCTCCTCCTGTTTCTGAGTACAGAGTCATCAGGCAGCCTGCGTAGCCGAAGCCATGGTTACACGGGCTGGCTGCAGGTGTCAGTACTTCTGTTTAGAAAACCAACAGCCTAGAGGTGACATAGGATGTCATGATTGGTACCCAAAAAAAGGACATTCACAGTATTCCAGCATGGTGCCTAGCACCGCCCGGGCTATCGTTGCATATTTTGTTTTGTTTATACCACAAGTGTCATGACCACAATAGCATTCTATCATATATCGATAACATCAGTGCAGCAGGCACACGCATATTTTCATTTTTTTAAACTCTTCAGACCTATCTATTTTGTGCGACATTTCCAATTACCACACAGAGATACTGAACACAACCTTGGCACTCGGCCAGCCATGTGGTATTACCGTAGCTCAGCTAAGGCCTCCCTGGAGATGCTCGCCATTTTGCTGATGAGCGTTCCTTCACCGCCTTAATCCTCTGCGACTTCTCATAGACCTTTGGCACTGGAATCGTTTCTTCCTACTGGACAGTCTCGCTTAGCAGAGAGCCTTTCAAGAAATTAACTGCAACCCCTTGGCGCTCAACCACGTACTCTACGAACACCAATTGGATCCCATCATTCATCATTTTAATTTAAAAACTGTAAACTTCACCATTTAAGACAATCTTAAAGTATGGGATTTTTCAGCACTCTTACACACAATGCAAATTATGCTTGAAACTAAAAAAAACATTACGCAGGAGCCATACATGATTACCCAGAGGACAGTCAGGCTTCAGTGGGAGAAAATCCCCTGAAGTGCAACGGTTGCTAGGCAGAACTTAAGGCCTTGAGAGCAAACATCTCTGAATCTATTGGCCCAAGTATGGTAATCCATCCAGCAAATCCCAGTAGCACTAGGGTCGTGAGCAAATCAACCAAGAGTGACTAATGGTGAGGGACTTTTTGGTTGACACCTTCTGTGGTAATACCTCGCAACCTTGTTGTGTGTGTGTTACTAAGAACTTGAGAGATCTTGATTGTAGGAGCCACGTATTAGCTTTTGGTCGCACAATGTAATCATCTACGGAGACATAGAGGCCCTCAACTCCCATGTTCAGAATATCAATGGTAGGGTGAGCTTACACATTTAGTGCGCCCCATAAATAGTATCATATCAGTCATGCACAGAACCAAGGATTCTCAACAGAAAAGAGAAATCTTGAGGAATATTTGGAATTGCTTTATTTGCAAATTACTGTAGCCTTTAGTGGATGACACGTGTTTCGGCAAAAATTGAGGACACATCCGCATGAGGTGGGATTGAGCCCATGATTTGCCACTAACCTGCATTATGCTTCTATTCACGCAAGTGAGCAAGGCCTGGATTTGAGAAAGGCAAGTCAATTTTTGCCAAAACACGTGTCATCCACTAAAGGCTACAGTAATTTGCAAATAAAGCAATTCCAAATATTCCTCAAGATTTCTCTTTTCTGTTGAGAATCCTTGGTTCTGTGCATGACTGATATGATACTATTTATGGGGCGCACTAAATGTGTAAGCTCACCCTACCATGCAAATCAGCCAAGAGCTTGCAACAAATGCATGCGTCATTCAAATTGAGCATGCAGTAATATCATACACTCCCCTGGAAGGGAACCCCAACAAATCCCTTTATTCCCAGACACGAACAGGAAATGTTAACAGGTACCCTAACAAACAGGCTCCATAGCCCAATTACAGTTCTCTGCATGCATCATCCCTGTCAAGCCTCGAGATGCTGGATGAACATCTAGCGAAGCTGAGCAAGAACTACTGCCAAGGACTCGATCAGAACGCAAACCCTCTGATCAGGAGACTCAATGCCACCATTGCAAACCCTTTCGACCACTACCCGTGACCCATCAAGGCGGAGAGCCTGTGAAACCAGCCGTCCTGTGACATCTCCACACAGACCATGAAGGAATCCAACCCACGGCTACACACTCAGCCCGAGCGGTTGGAGTTATGAGGCTCACGCCTCTGTATCCAATAATCACTGCTGATGGAAAAAAGCTGTCAGTAAGAAGAAGAACGAGAGCCCTGTCAAGCCAAGCAAGCACACTCTGGCAAAGAGCAAGCAGGCAAGTGATCCAGGGCATTTATCTAGCTTTTAGGGTTCACTGTTCACCAGTACATTTCCCTCCATCTCCGCACCTGCCCGCACCCTCAAACATCGCCAAAGCAGCCATAGACCTCAGACTGCAGTCCATGCATCCGCATACCTGCCTCCTCCATAGGAATCAGCAACGGGGCACATAGTGATGCTAGCCCCTCCCAGCTCATGCCAGAAATCTGCCCACAGGTAGTCGGGGGACATTTGCCACACGCTGTAGTGTGCACTTCCACAGCAGCTGATGAAAAGCTGCATCCCGTCTCTGTCACCAGGACTTAGAGTTGCATTTAAATTCGAGGTGCCAAAAGAAACAGTGTTTTCACAAAATTGGTAAAGAGCAGAAGACTTTGACTAAAATAACATCGCCTTTCCTCGAAAACCCGCCCTTTCAGGGTAACTGATTAATTTAGTCTTAATTCTTGACATTTGGCTTTCGTTGATTTCTGTTCCTGCTTGTGGGCATGGTGGGAAACAAGTGTTACTAATTACCATCATTGTTACCCACATTTGTGGTACTCTTTTTACTACCTCAGAAGGATGATGGCAAGGGGTGGCATTGTACAGGAAGTTGTTCATATTATTACAAGTGTATACATTCCAATATCCATGATGACATGAATAATAATATGGTGCAATTTAGTACCTCCAACTGCACCTTACATGACCATTTCAAGTCTTTTTAGGAGTATTGCGTCTATTTAGTGTCACAATGGAGCAGGGTGGGGCCTTTCACAAAGCCAGGGAATTTAATAGGTGATCTTGAATACACTTGTCATGCACACTTTGGGGCATGTATCTTTTAGGAAATTAGTGGAGCCGCCATGGTGCAACTGTTGTCATGTACGTCGTATAAGTCTGAGGACTAAGTACGGCATTTCAGGCTTTCCATGTGCATCGAGAAGGAATACACAGGTTGCGGAATTCTTTGAGGCAAATGCTCTGTGTGGCAAGAGAAAGCAAAGCATGCCCTCACAGTAGAGGGAGTCGTGGAGTGCCACAGCTGTGACTGCAGTTTTTCTTTATTTTCTTTTCTTTTCCCATGCCAATTTCCTAATATGCCTTTGATGGGAGTACATGAGAATGGGATCGTAGTCCCTGGTGAGGGAGTGGGTACCTGGCCATGGATTTTGTACCTGGGATTTGGATGGCAAAAGCTGGTATATGACAGAAATGTAGGTCATTGGATGTGAAAACGATTGCAATGGATAATACTTTCTGGTTGTATGGGGGCAATAGTGGGCAAATAGTGACTGCCTACCTATGCAAAAGCCCACACTATTGTTTTTTTTTTCGATTCTGATTTTTTATGTGTGGGTTTAATGACTGGGCAGGAGAAGCAGGCACTAGGGACATGAGTAATGTGAGAAGAGTGTGGGAGGCAGTGGTGCAAAAATATCCTGACAGGTATGTTCCCCAAAATCTACACTGCACCTACTTTTGCACTACTGTGCACTTGGGTCCACTCTACGCAAGATTCATCATTTGCAATATCAAGTGCAACACAAATGCGTTAAATTTAGCGGATCTCGATTTATACGCTTGTTTTTCACATTTCACACTGCAAAAACCTGTATATGTTACATGTAAGTTACTCTCGCTGGAGACATTCTCAATGTGGAAGTACGTGCATTCCACAGGAATACATTAGTGTTACACCCATGGGAGGAAATGGGGCAGAACCCTGTGTACCCTGACTGCCTGCCCCCTCAATGTGCACACCTTCACAGACTGCATCTGGAAGTTGTATTTTACTCAACACCCCAAACTCAAACAACACAACTGTCCAAAGCTGTATAGATGTCTCATGTGTTGCACACATTTCACTGTCAGGGTAACTATTCTGACAAAGTAAATGAGCACCATATCATGTGTGCATTGCATGCTCAGACGGAATGCACGTTTGCATTACTAGCACAGACACGTTGGATAAATTGGTGATCATTCTTATGTTCCCAAAATGCACTATGTTTTATGCAAAGCAGCCACCATCCTATATTCAATGCACGCACATCATTCGAGACTTGGCTCTGCCTCCTGCCCACATGACTGACAATCCAGCCCAGTTAAGCCCGCACCACTGACAAACCGCTCTCCATCCCCCCACTCTCCACGCACAAAGGGGAGGGGGGAGTTCCCACAGTAAATTCTGTCCATTTCTAGCCCTGTATACACCTGCATGAAAATGTCATTCTGGTGTAAAATCAAACGATTTTTAGAGCAGTGAATGCAAGGCAGAAATGGCCCTCCCCTTCTATATCCCCACTCCACGGGCAAAAAGAACACACATTTTAGAGTGTAATGAAAAAGCACTAAGACCGGCGTAACACTTCCATGCCTGTCTTAAGCACCTTTGTTGTATTCTCCAGACTACTGAAAAAGCAAGCCTTTATTATTTGCTGATGAGTAGCATCTGTGCTTCCAATGCATGGGATCTTTATGTTTTTCCTGTCCCCAACCCTATCCGCATTGCTGGAACTGTTGGGGTTACAATTTCTTTCTTGCGCTACTGAACACTGGCGTTTTACGCCCACGCCACCCCCCCTCATCCTTTTTTCTATTTGACTGTGGATGTGAGACCTAAAACGACCTCAAATGATAAGTCAGAAATTTAAAATGAAAATGCTCTAGAAATCACATCCCACTTTGTCCTTAGTGGCTAACCGTGATGAAGGAGTATCTAGGCGCTGTGGGAGCTCCTACCTGACTCAGAAAATGAAAGGCCAGACTGCAACAAGTACATCTCAAGACCGCATTCTCCCCATTTCACATCCCACCTGGGCTCCCAGTGTGTGCTGCAGGTTATGATCTAAAGGTATGTTTTGATGTCCCACTTGCTAGCCAGGAAGAGATGTCTCCTACCTCCTCTCTACCTCCCACAAACTGACCCCGCCTACCTCCTCCTGGAATTCCATGCTGCCTTGTAAATATGTACACCACCGGAAAGATAGCGCAGGGGCAACACACTCTACTTGGGAACAAGACGAGGGCATGCAACATGAGCATGTATTTATTGTCCTATTTGCAGGCCCGGCCTTAGGGCAGGGCGGGCCGGGCGACCACCCAGGGCACCATTAACCCCCTGCCACACCAGCTCGGGGGAGTCTTTCAAGAGCTCCCCGAATTGGCATAGTGGGAGAAGGCGCGGCAAGCATCGTTTGTTATTAAATCCACCCGCGGCGGCAGGAGCATTTAATAACAAAAGGGTGCTGATGCTTTGCATCAGCACCCTATTCACAAGATATCTCTTCTTTCCGATGCAGGAGCGAGGCGGTTTGCATTGGAATAGGGCGCTCATGCAGTAGCATGAGCGCCCTACTCCAGTGATTAACTGCCTGCCAGGCACCGGAGCGGTGAGGTATAAAAAATAATGTGGCACATCCTGTCTCCCGCCAGACCCGCCCCCTGTGGAGCAGGTGCGCGCGGGGATGGGGGGCACCAATTCCCTAAAGGCGCTGCTGCCGCTAAGGCCGGTCCCGCCTACTTCGACTATGGCTCTCGAGGAGAGGGTCAAGGAGGGGAAGTGTGTGTGTGTGATACACAAATCTGTGCTCTAGTCACTGTCACCAATTTGACTATACTCTATAACCTGGTGTACTCAGCCCATAACCATTGCATTTTGTAAAGGCCCCCATGCAGGGATTGACTTTGTCATCTGTAAACATATCACATGTAAGTCATTTCTGGTGGACACTGACATCTTTACTGCTCAATAAATATGAATACAAATATGGAATTGAGGAGAGGTGGGGGTGGGGCACAATGTATATTGTGTATATGTGGCAGGCCTCTGTGTATTATAACAAAGAATTCACCCTCAACAATACTTACTCTGTGACCATATACATGGCGTAGTACTGCGCGCCCAATTGCAGAATTCTACCGCCCAAGGAGCCTGGTTCTCAAGTACCAGCAGAGCAGGAGGGGGTGGGGGGGGGGCATTTTTGCCAGGCATTATGGGTTATCAAAGTCACTTTCACATCCATAAGACTGATTTAAGATCACAGCGATTGCTCCAGGTTTTCTGCATTTCCCCCGAACACGACGAGAGGAGGCAATGAAAATCTTAATTAAGCCATAATTTCAGAAATATCACCAACGTTTCCTTTTTTTAATCTGGTTATATATCGCGCGCCAGACGTTAATGAGCCAGCCTCGTCTGCTGAATGCGCCTTCTGCGGACGGCCGTCTCGGAGCTCTGTGTCACCAGGGAGCGGGCTGGTCCCGCGCCGGTGAACTTCCTGCGGATCGCCGCGTTTCCGGGGAGGTGGTGACAGGCGCAACGGCACTGCCTAGAGTAGACAGAGGTGGAATCCCAAACTCTCCAATCAGCCACGCCAGAGACTGGGTTCTCTGCCGCCCAGCCCCTGCACAGAGGACACTAGCGTCCGACGACTCCCCCAGTGGGCCTTCTCCAATGCGTGCTCATAACATGCTCCCTTTGTCTCAAATCTATCCTTCGTTGCTTCTTTGTGTGTTCCTAGCCTCTCGCCCTCTCGCCCAATGTTATTTTCATTTGCGGCTATTGGGTGACATTTGGCGCTACCAAATACCGCCTGCATTGAATGAAAATAGTAGACGGGGGTGCTTGGGTATGACAAGGCACACACAGCTTGTCGGTGTTGTTTGGGTATTTACCCACCCGTTGACTCTTTATGGCTATGCTGATCCCTATGTCCATTCCCACTCACACTCCCTGATGATTCCAACCCGAAACACATCCTCCTGGGGCCTCTTTGAGTTAGCTCTATCTAGCAGTGGCATCAAACGTTGTGCTGCAGGAGGCGCGTCAGTGTTATTTCTAAGCAGTTTTAAATGTGCTATTGGTATAATAAAAATTTCTTGATTTATAAGCGATAGGCTTCCTGTCCCGTTAAAAGCTAACATTCGTAAAGCCAACATTTTTGGTTTGTGGATAGGCAAGTACCAGGCACTCACATCACATGTTCATGTAGTCACACCATTTCCAGGTATTGCAATATGACAGTGCCTGACAAATGCCTATACAATTCCTACAAAGACGCTAAAACTGTTGCCTTTGCCAAGGCTTGCTTCTCCATTGAGCAGTCTCGTCTAACACCACTCCACCCTGTTGTCATTCTAAAACCCTATTTTGCCTTCTGATCTGCCTCAATGAGTCCCTCTTTTTCATGGACACATTGTTTCGCTTTCCCTCACTGCCCATTTTTGCTTCTTCTCTCTGCTATTGTCATGCAAAGCTATTCACCACTCTGCCTGCTTCCACCCCCTCCCCTCGTTGATCCCCCCTCTTTCTGTCTCCCTTTTTGGCTCACTGTTCCATCTCTCCACCACACTTTGCCTCTAGCTATACCTCCAACAGCGTTGCCACTCCCTACGTGTCTCCCCCCCCTTCCTCCACTGTCAGTCTCGCTTCCTCCCACTCACAATTAAGAGTCCAATTCAATTGTAGTTAACAGCCGTGAGAAGTCTAACAAACGCTGGCAAAGGTAAAATAATGTCATTAAACTACCCAAGCCTTTAACTGTGCCTGGAAACCGGCGTGTATTAATGTGCTTTGCCACGCCCATCTGGACCAGTTGCCAGCGATTAGGGCTTTTAGCCCTGACTTGTCTTCCCAAATTGCTCTCTAGGATATGGGCCAAACTCAAGTCTCCGCCATGAGAAGCTCACAGACTGGCCAGGCTTGGAAAATGGATGTTAGAAAAGCCCCCACAAGATGGCCGCAAATCTGAAAGAAGGCAACCACACCAGTTACAGTCTTAAATGTGTGCTCAATTTAAGAAGGGGCCATCTATATTAATTTATGGAAATGTAAAGGTAAATAGAAGAATCAAGGAGCTAGCTAACTAATCCGGGAGACTCCCTCGAGTTCAGGGGGACCTGGTGGTAAACCGTGGTTTTGCTGAAGTAAATGACTTGGTTGCAATTTACATATACAGCAGTGCGTTGTGGGAAAAAAACATTTTCATATGTATTTTGAGCGTTAGGAGGTATGTATGTTTCGGGTGAGGGTAGTATTGGTGGAGAAGGGGAGGTATGGGGCCGATCCCACATTTAAGCAGACAAATGCTGTCAAAGTCAATCAGGGCCAGCCTTAAGGGCAGCAGCGACCTGGGCGAATTGGCGCCCCCCCCTCGCCCTACGCGCGCCCCTGGTTAACAGGGGGCGGGGCGGGGCCAGGATGGGCAAATTATTATTCTTTTTTAAACCTCCTCGCTCCCGCGAGGAAGTAATGATATTGATAGGGCACGTCAGCACCCCATTGTCATTGAATGAGCCCACCACCGCAGGTGTATTCAATGACAATGAGGCACCTGCCACGACTTCTGCCACCACCCTAGCTCGGGGCAGCCTTTGAAAGACTCACCCGAGCTGGCGTGGTGGGGGGCTAATGGCGCCTTTTGAGGGTGCATTTAACAGCAAAAGGCCGCCTGCCACGCCTTCTCCCACAACGCCAGCTCAGGGGAGCCCTTGAAAGACTCCCCTAAACTGGCGTGGTGGGGGCTAATGATGCCCTGGGGGACATGGCGCCCCGGGCGGTCGTCCGGCTCGACCCCCTAAAACCGGCTCTGAAGTCAATTACAACAAAGGAATGTGCTTCGGCAAAACCACGTACAACCGACCTGGTATCATGCAGCAGTGACTTAGGCCAGGCGGCTCTCGTTTACCCTTCTTTGCCTAGAGACCTTCCTGCGTTGAAAGAATATCTTCCCCCAGGGAGGCCTCAGATGGAATCCCTACTACTAAGTACTGGGGAAAGTGCAAAATGTGATTGACATATTGGCCTAATTCATGGAACTTTCAGCACGGTGCAAAGAGTACTTTTGCAGCGCAGTGACTTTGCTCTGCAAAAATACACTTTGCACCGCCCTGTGAATCATGCGATTTGTTGGCAGTGCAAAGTCACAAAGTCACTTTGCACCGCGATAAAAGGTCCAGGATTTAGGCCCATTCGGTGGCGCCAACCTTAAGAGCACTGTATAGCTGCCCAGCACAGAAATGTGTGTGCCCGGGTGAGAAGGTAAAAGGGATGGCATCGTGCAAAGGGACCATTTGCCACCTATTGCTGACTAGCATGGCGTTATGGACACATTTCGCTACACCAACATAGTATTGGACATCATTACAAGTTTCGCAACATTACTTGTCGTTCTTAATGGTAACGGTAAACGATCTCGATCACCACCATTCATTTTGGTGGTAAATGCACCATACTACAAGTGGTGAGAAATAATTCCCTATTCTGGAGTCCCACTGGCCTCCTTTCGGGTTGGGAGGGACTGCGATCAGTAGTAAATAGGCCGGCAATAATTCTTCTCTCGATCTATCGGAAAATCCTCTAGCCAAGCGCTGAAGATTTTCCTCTAATTTACCAGCAAACTTGCAATACAGTGTTATGGTAAATATGACCTTCTCGATCGCACACAGCCCCACCGTACCCGTCCCAGAAAATCACAGAGGCTGTCTCTTACAGGCCCACTAGAACGCTATACTCAACCGACTAGTCCAACCTAGAGTCAAACGGCCCAAAGCGGGCGGCTACAGCTTCCCGTCCATTGCAGCCAAGCAATGGAACTGTTTACCACATGCACTAAGAGCTGAAGAATCTTACTGGGCATTCCACAAAGTTCTCAAAACCTGGCTGTTTACTTAGTGCGCCTGCCCTCCATTGATCCGCCCCACACCCACCACCCTCGTGGATTTACACTGCCAATCGGACAGGTCCTTCTGTCCACCTGACCAGATTTCATCAAAATCTGCCTGTACGCCTGCTGTATTACCTTATATGTAACTATAGACCTGTCTGCTTTTACTGCTAGCCAAGGTGTAACCACTTTTGTTTGTATGCACCTTCTGTCTAAGGCTAATTGCCCACATGTAATTGGTACCCTCTAACCGTACCTTCATGCCTCCGGGTTTTGTGTGTGGTATAAATAAATAAATAAACAAACAAATGAAAAATGGCAGCAAATCTGTTACATTCTTATATTACCTCCACCACCATACTCGTAATGAGGACAAATACATATGCTTGTAATTAGTACCTTGCAGCTAGTATCACCAATTGGCTAGCTCAGGGGTTAAGCAACCACCTCTGACTTCAGCGAAGTCCGTACTTTGCTTGTTCATGTAGGACCTTTATCGGCTTAGGATGCATTAGCTGAACATGGTGTAATACTAGAAGAGGGAGATATGTAGCATTAAAAAATGGCTCGAAGCATGCAAAGGAGTGTAAGCAGGTGATCAATAGGTGGAGATTGCTGTATGCTAAATATATATATATATATATATATATATATATATATATATATATATATATATATATATATATGTGTGTGTGTGTCTGAAGCCTGGGTGCACTACTAGGGTGGGGAGCTACTCAATTAATAATAATAATAATAATAATAATAATAATAATAATAATAATAATAGCAATCATTTAAAAAAAATCCTGCCAGACTAGTCCCAGCGCTTCATCCTCCCTAGGTTGATAAATTGAATCCCATAAAATTGAGTATTGATACTTCTTTTTATCACAGCACCATATGAAAACCTGATATTGTTATTAACTTCAGATAAAACAAACAAATAATTATATACAAATACTACTGTTATTTAATTAAAATCTGTTATATTTGTTCACATCTATATTTTTGGACAAAATAGCACCCTCATGTCATGCCGCCTTACGCCCCTGCACCTCAGGCCTACAGGTAAATGCACCACAGGATGCCGTAGAAAGGACGGAGACAGAGCAAGGCCGAAAAGCCGCAGAAATAAAATCTAACGCAGGAGGCGAGTGGGAGCAATTACCTAGAGCGACTGGAAAAAATCAATATGAGATTCAATTTCCCAGTGAATCAAACGCGCTGGTGTTATCTCACAGCCCCCGGTCCACTATCCCCAGAGCGGCGAGCAAAAATGTCGCCGGCACCACCAACAGCAGCAAGCAGACAAGGCCTGTGGTGACGGGGATGGTGGAAGTGGCCACGTCCTCACATTCAACCTCCGCCATCAGCCCCGGGATGCACGTGTCCACCAGGGGGAGAGAAGCGATGTGTCAGCCTCTGTTCAGGGAGAGCTTGGGGTAATGCAGTCTTTTCACCTGCTCATCATCAAACATGTCCATTGTTGGAGCATTACACAAATATGTTGGTTGGCCGGCTACTGCTACAGATGTTTTGTGGCAACCCTGACTCAACCACTTATAGTTATTAGTTCACTAAGTAGGAAATGCCCAGAGGTTAATGTCTTGATGTTGAGGTCAAGAGCTTGCAATTTAGAGGTTGATATGATATAATAGGTTATAACGCGCCTAATACCCAGAGGTTTCTAAGCGCAGACCCACGGTCGAACCTGGGTTGCTCCGTGTCGTCTTGCTTCCAAGGCAAGCATGTTGATGCTGAGCTATCCTCCCGAGACAGCTGATATCCAGATGTTGAGGCTCGGGGACTTCTATATGAGGTTATGGCCCAGAGGTTGTGATCTATGAGTTGCGGTTCAGATGTTGAGAACCTGAGGTTGAGGTCTACAGTCTAGAACTCAAAGGTTGGCATGCAGTGGCTATTTGAATGCTGAGGTTCGGAGTTCCACACCCAGTACCTAAGGGACAGATTCTGAGGTCCAGATCTTGGCGCCAAAACTCTCAGAACCATAGTGTAATTACAAGAAATTAGAGTTTTGGTGTTGGTGCTTTGTGGTCGCAGCCCAGAAGCAGAGGTCCACAGGATGTCTCTTAGATACAGAGTAACACCCATAGTTGATGGTCCAGAAATTGAAATCCAGAGAGGAACAACAACTAGGCAAGTTTTGGAAAGTTAAGTCTGGAGAGTAAGGCCCAGAGGTTGTGGTCATGATGTTTGTGTCCTGGGGTTGAGTCCAGAACTTGTTGCCCAAATAGTTTGCTTCTAGTGCAGATATAGACATACGCAACCAAACGGAGCATGGTGAATTCATTGTGCATGAAATGACAGGCACTGACAGGACCATCTGTTAGGGTGTGTCTACTGCTAATAGTGTCAACCACGAGTATTATACCCACTTTCAGGAACTAGGAGCATCTCACAGCACTGCCAGCCCTAAGCAGGATTGGCATCCGCAACGCAGTCCCAACCTCAGAAGTATACAGGACAGTATTTTATTTTATTCTGTGGGTATGCCGTGCACTAACTTGTACAGGCACCATTTAAAGTCACGGCCATGGGTTAGGGGCAATACAAAAGAGAAAGAAGGGGGACCGTAGAAACAAATGACAATTATAGGTATATGGAGTACATACAACATGCAGTGAAGTGGACAAATGGATGAGGGTGCTAGTCCGAGTGACAAATCTGAATACGGGTTCACCAACCTGCGAGCAGGCATACACCGGTGGGGAGTGGTAAAAGGGAATGAGTGAAGATAGCCAATCACAGAGTAGGGCATGCAAATTCATGGAGCAGTTATACGAGGAGGGTTGTCTGGTGCGGTCAGGATGCTAAGGTAATAAAAGAAGTGCCAAAAGGGGGTGAATTGCTGGGGGTAGGGCTGTTTTGGTTTTTTGGACTAGACCAAACCACACAAACCTTGGGAACCTCCAATGGTTGTGGGTGAGTTTTATATGTGGGTTTGATCGGCTGCTTGGGTGTTCTAGTTCTGAAGGGGTGGGCCCATTTTATACGACTGCTGAAAGCACCATGTTTTCAAATTCGTTCGGCATTCCCATAGGTGGATTCTAGTTTCAGGCCAAGTGGCCGGCTTTTCCAGTGTTAGCACAGCCAGGGATCTATCTAGGTGTCAACATCCTATGAACCGTGGTGCGGTCAGATTGGTGTTCCAGGAAGATCTCAGAGTTCCAACTGGGACGTATTTGCTGTTGCTTATGTTTAGATAGCCGGTCCGTTTGATGCACATTGCATTGAACAACATTGTTTTATAACCAGTGGATGGATTTCAAAGCCAGGCCAAAGGAATACTGTGGTTTAAGGCATACGATGAATCTGGCAATTCTGGCTGCTTTGTTCTGGATTAGCTTTGATTAAGGCATCAGGTTTTTGGTTAGTCCTATGTGCAGGATGTTACAATAATCCAACCGCGAGGGTAATAGTACTTTAATCATTTGAATTTTTAGGGATAGTTCCTGACAGGGTACCATTTCTTTCAAAACCTATCAATGAAAATGCATTGTTTTGGAACAAAGGATTACATTTGGTTTGAAATAAGAGTTGATTGTCAAAGATATAGCCTAGAATGTTAACTTGTCCTATTGGGATCAGTGATATACGCATGAGGGCGGGGAGCATTCAAATGGAATGTGTTTGACTTGATGCACTTAAGCAAAGGTTACTATGAATGCTCTAATCATGGACTTTCTGAAAAAAGGAGGTGATCCTTTGGTTTGCGGCTTGATCAGTATCTAAATTATGAAGTATTTGTAAATCATCATCATACTTTTGGAATGTAGGGGTGCATGATTCACTTACATAGCTAAGGGGTCTAACATACACAAAACAAAAGAGGTGATGGCTGGAAGGTTTGGAATTAATCCCAACCTCTGGCATTGCTCTGGGCAACCCTCCAGACCATTGTTCTTCAGCCTACCAAGCCCTTACAAAAGGGGAGAGACCATATGCAAATCAGGATTGGTCTCACCCCAAAAGGGGTAGTGAAGCCCGAACTGCTAGGTCACGTCCCTTCTGCACGAGACCACAAGCATCCCTAGACATGTTTCGGCCTTGTCGAGCATCATCAGTGAGGAGTAGCTTGGGTCTCTAGGCCCAGCAGGCTTGGCACCCACATCTGGGCACACCCGTTCCACTCAGCCTGACTAAAGTAAAACGAGCCTCCATGCGCATGAGTGGAGCGAGAGGGGTAAAGTCATGCAGCGCTCAGTTTCACCACAAAATATCATTCCTGTGTACGAAGAAGGTGGTAATTGCTACCCCTAAAAAATAAGAAACAAATGTTTACTTTTTTCTTTTTAAACGCAAGCTCCTGGGCGCTGGCCAGCGCCATGTGGCTCTTTGCTTCTTGAATGGCTGGCCTCATTGTTCAGGCCTCTTTAAAAAAAGGGGGTTCCCCAAGTGTAACACTGAGAGGTGACCCTAAATAAGAAATAATAGGAATAACAAACAATTTGTCATTCTGGAATTCTATACAATAATTGCTAGACTCATTAAAGGTCTATTTCAGGCACACTTCAGGGGGTGAGTCACTGATTTAGGGCCTCATTCCAAGTATGGAGGTAGTCATGGCGGGACTGGTAAGTCCCCATTCACCAAACCATTCCCCATTCCAATTTCAGCCCCCCTAGTGTTCAATGGGAAGGGGGAAGTAGCTAATAATGGTACCGCAATTTGCAGTACCTTTATTGGCTGTTAAGGAAGGGACCCGCTAAGGGAACTCGTAGTAGGGCGCAAAGGGATTACCGGCACCAATATCCTTAACGGTGCCCGGTATCCCTTTGCGCCCTACTCGGAATGAGGCCCTTTGCAGACAATGCAGACAATGACTTCCAAAAAGCATTTAGACTAGAATAAGCATCTAATTCGGACTATGGGCCTAATTACGACCCTGGCGCTGACGGAATGAAGGGGGCCGGTCCCGTACCGGCCCCCTTCATTCCGTCAGGGCCGATTACGAGGTTCCCTTTGCGGGACCCGGATCAGGGTCCCGGAAGGGGAAGAGGGAGGTAAGAACAGGACACTTGTAATGTGCCCATTGTTACCTCCATCCTCATTCCCATTGCGCCCTATGGGGGCTCAAATGGGAATGGGGAATGGTTCCTGCAAGGAGGAATTACCGGGTCCTCCTATGTCGGAATGACCCGGTTATTCCTCATTGCAGGAACCCGGTAACGGAGCCCGGTTTGGAGGCAGCCATGGAGCTAATAGCTCCATGGCTGCCTCCAAACTCATAATGAGGCCCTATGTCTTTTGCTTTTCGCAAGTTGCAAAATCCTTGCGCCTAAAAGCTTGTGTACAGTGTAGAAATGTTTTATCACAGCACATACAGTGGCCCTTGATTTCATTGTGCCAGAATGTGTCTATCTTTCCTATCTCCATGGCATGCTGTTCAGGATGTTTCCATGTATGAGGTAACAAGTGCCCAGAGTACGGGATGCCGTGTGAGTGCGCTGCTGTCCCTGCGCTACTCTAAATTGTTTAATACACAGTTATAAGCCCTCCCAATGGTATGCATTTTGCCAAATTCTGAAGCCGAAAAGTAGATCCACGCAGGCTTGACATGTGGCAAACTTTGCACCAGACCTGCAGATGAACTGGCCTGTTGTTAAATTTCAGTTACCAGTTTAATCTTATCCACTACAGAGGGTTATTTGCTTTCTGACTTTGAGAACATTCAGACATGTAATTGCTCATTTTAGTATAGCCTGTAAGATAACTATAGCCAGTAAGATAGTTCAGTGAGTTGAACGCTCGCTGCTGCAATGTGTGTGTGATCTGCATGTTGCATATTTGAATCCCAGCAAGGCCAACTCAGCCTTTCATCCTTCTGAGGTTGATAAAGGAGTACCAACACAGGTTGGGTGATATTGTATGTATATGTGTTCTATATACAGCGCTTAAGCGTAAGTGCTATTTAATAACACATCATTATCATTTGGCCTTGGATGTCTGCTTGCATTTCCAGTAATTTGGTAAAATGAGCCTATGGACACTGATATTAATATATGAAATGTATATCACTTTACAGTGATATAACCATATTCTTCGCAGTGTACTTAGGAACAATGATATATGATGCCACTTCATGTTTTGTCAAGGGGTGAAAGGTCGTGTTCCATCACTTCCCGTGATTTCTCTTCAGGGTGGGGTCAAATGACATCACTTCCTGTGACATCATCAGAGGTCAAGGGACGTGTGATAGCACTTCCACTATCCGTGGAATTTTGGTGAAATGACATCCCTGGTTGTTGTATTCACTCCATCAGGCTATGTAGTAAAGTTAATGATCTGTAAAGGGGTCTTGCTATAGGTTGTCCTGATGATCATGATTTTATTGGAAGAAGGACCAATGATTGGTTTAGGGGCTTGAAGACTGTTCAATTTGTTATTGGATTTGACCTTATGCTTAAACAAGTGTGTTTTCACTTTGCGTTATAACTGATTTACGCAGAAGGAAGGAGTGTACATGCAGCATTCTTCCTTAATTTGTGGGGGCATTTGTTAGGAATAAAGTCCAAAGGAAACAACGTGCAAAGTCGTGCTGGGGCACCTCCGGCACGGTGTACTGGTTATTTCATTGTATGCCAGGAGGATAGCTCAGGAGCAACATGCTCGCCTTGGAAGCAAGACGACACGGAGCAACACAAGTTTGATCCCCAGATCTGCACTTACAAACCTCTGGGTATTAAGTGCGTAATAAATAACCTATTGTATCATATCATAGGCTGTGGGTTTTTATATATTTTAAAGTGATTTATGAGTGTTGTTAAATATGATATGCTTAATGAAATGATATTTGAATAAAAATTAGTAATAACCAGCTAAAATAATAAAGTTCCTCACTCACAAAGGTCTCCCCATGTAGGGTGGAACTTGGCCGCAGCACCAGGGATTTGCCCGTAGGATAAGGAAAGAGACTTGCTGGTGATACCGTTTGTGAGGTGGGATCACAGATCGAAAGAATGGGGGGAGAGGTATTAGCAGACCACCAAAAGCCTTGAATATTAAGCTCACAAAACAGGTTGCTCGCAAAGCATGAGTGATGTGGAGGCATCTGCAGGGATCTCAAAGGATCAGTGGCTGATGTAGGGGGGGGGGATATGCCACCAGATCTGCAGAAACATGTGTTTGGGAGGAGCAAGCATCTCCCAGAGAAAGGGCCCGGAACCCGCGTGAAGGACGGATTGAAGATTGGTCATCATTTATTGACGACGTCCTTCTGCTATGGGACGGGAACCTCCCTGAGCTACAGGCACGGATCCAATGCGCCAATACGACAAGATGTTCATCCGTAAAGCAGGCCTGAAAACTCATGCCAGGGGGGAAAGTCACTGTGGAGCCTGGAAACATAGGGGAGATGGAGGAAGAATCTATGGCTTAATGAATACAAAAGTAATAGCTGGGAATTGATCGCAAACCTAAAGACTCATTTTTTCACCTAACTTTATTTATTCATTTAATTGTCTTTTTATAATACCATACCTGAGTTCAGTTTCTAAGCACAGATCGAGGATTTGAACCTCTGCTGCTCTGGGTGGTCTTGCTTCCAAGACCAGCGCGCTACCTATCCTCCTTTGTCTTCAATTATGTACCATCTGTTTGGAATGTTACTCTGTACTTACCTATGTAACAAGCGCCTAGATGCCTGAGAGCTTGATGTGCTGCTATAAATGTAAAAATAAAATAATTAAGGAAATAAATAAATAAAGAACGTGTCTCCTGGACTGTGCACAATGTGCAGTACTTATCTCAAGAATGAGAGGCCCTAATGTAAAACAACCCTGCCATCTCTGCATTGGCTGCCACCCCAGGCCCACATGGCCTTTAGTGCCACCAGCATCATTCATAAGTCCATGGCCTCCAGAACATTGTCCTACCTATACCCTGTGCAGTCTTTTATGTCCAGGAACAGACTCACATTAAGGGTCACAACCAACATATGCCAAGTGCAGTCCCATTTGCCCACATACAGCCTCATATTCGAGGCACAGTATAACATTTATAGGTTGTATTGTCGTATGCCAGGGCCATCCTCAATTGCCAAAGTGTCTCATATACCCCTGTACTGTAATCGCATGTCCCAGTGCACACTCGCGTAAAAATTAAGACGTGTATGCCGCTTGCCTCATCACTTACCATGTTAGTGGAACCAAATGCCAGGTGCACTCTCACATGCATTCAGGTCATGCAGATGAAACCACACGAGCTCGAACCCCCACCCACGCAAAATCCCTCACTTTCACCACTGACAGCACACGCTCCTTCAATATCCACGTCAGCAACAAAGTGCCAGGCCCCTGCTCTCACTCCACCAGAAAATCAAGGTCTTTCCTCCGTCTCATACCTATGAGCCTCTCTGCAAACTCTGCTATTCACGGGCCTAAACAGCAGCAATGCCCCACCACACCCAAAGCACTGTGAACACGCAGCAGCAAAGCTTATTGCAGGTCCAAAGACATGTGACTAGGTTCCCCGCATCCACAGTGAACTGCAGAGGCCTCCCTTGCAAGCCTGCATCTTCTCCAACACTGCCTGCAATGACAACAAGTTCAACATGATAGGAGCCGAGAAACTCAAGCCCTCGGGTGATCAACGTAACACAAGTGTCACACATTGCCATGTTGGAAGCCAAGAGCTGCAGGGACGTGCAGGAAGCAGGACTTCCTGCAGGGAGCAGGGATCTGGAGTAACCTACCACCGCACCACAGGCACCCTCTCTCCTGCACCGCGGGAGGGAGTGGGATCCTGTGCTCTTCATGCAACCGCCCAGAAACACTGACAGAACACCATCACCCCCTCCCCCGTTCTCCCCCCTCCAGACATGAAAGTAACCATCCCTCATCTACCCTCTGCGTTACCGGTGCCCCTCTTTTGTACAGCACTCTGTTGCTTGCCAGACGAGTATCCTATGGGAATCCGTGGACATACATCAATGCATGTGCTCAGATACAGTCTCATATGTTATGTTATGTTGACTTATACCGCGCACCGCTGCCACCAAGGGGCAGTCTCCAGGCGCCATCATATGTTGAAGCTCAATCTTGCAAGGACACCCGCTTCCATGATATCACCAGGTAAGAGCTTGTGCTCCTCAGTGCAGTCTGATGAGTTCCGTAGCGATCACATTACACCATATGCAGCCTCCTGTGCCCAGTCAGTCTATGACCAGGTACAGTCATGTATGCCAGCGGATGCTCTCACGCCCAGTCATAAGATATATGATGGAGGACACAGTACTGCCCCCGCAGCCCAGATTATTTGATCTGTTCTCATCTGGACGCCACCCGCAATGTTCCAGATTTGAAACACAATGTACTTGTTGTTGTGTAAGCGCCTTCCAAATGCACAACAAATAAATAAATAAATAAATAAATAGATGCTCCTATAGCAAACTTTCTTCATGAAAGCAAATCACTTAACCTAGGTGTTCAGTCTGCTAACTGTCTGCCCGTTATTGCGAAAGGACGAATGACAATTTAAAATTAATTTGATTTTATAATTGAATAGCGCTTCAATGGTTAAGGGGATGGCTAGTGTGAGAGGAGGACATGTGGTGCAGAAAGCAAACACATGGAGAGTGTTAAATAGATACACAATCATACGCCTGGTAGAAAGGGATTTTTCAGCCTACTCTGGAACGTTTTTGTTTTGGTATTTTATATAGCGCTTACATGCTGCCTTACAGCTGCTTTGGTGCACTTTGAGACACAGCAGGATGATTCAACGCCACTTTATTAAGATTGTCCAATAGCAACATTTAAAGAGGAGGGCGTCTCTTTGTGGGCGAGCCTTAACAATGAAAAGACCTCGAACCAAAACATGCATGGCCGCCTTCGGAGGGATGGCCTGATTGAGACACCTCACTTGAGTTGCTGAGTCACATGCATGGCTGCATTCCGAGAGATAGCCTGATTGAGACACCTCACTTGAGTTGCTGAGTCACATGATTGGCCGCCTTCGGAGAGCTAGCCTGATTGAGACACCTCACTTGAGTTGCCGTTTCACATGCATGCACTTCGGAGAGATGGCTTGATTGAGACACCTCACTTGAGTTGCCATGTCACATGCATGGCCGCATTCCAAGAGATAGCTTGATTGAGACACCTCACTTGAGTTGCTGAGTCACATGCATGGCCGCCTTCGGAGAGATGGCCTGATTAAGACACCTCACCTGAGTTGCTGTGTCACATGCATGGCCGCATTCCAAGAGATAGTCTGATTGAGACACCTCACTTGAGTTGCCGAGTCACATGCATGGCTGCCTTCAGAGAGATGGCCTGATTGAGAAACCTCATTTGAGTTGCCGTGAAGGCAGCCATGCATGAGATAGCCTGATTAAGGCACCTCACTTGAGTTGCCGTGCCACATGCATTGTCGCCTTCGGAGAGCTAGCCTGATAGAGAAACCTCGCTTGAGTTGCCGTGCCACATGCATGGCCACATTCTGAGAGATAGCCTGATTGAGACACCTCACTTGAGTTGCAGTGTCACATGCATGGCCGCCTTCCGAGAGATGGCCTGATTAAGACATCTCACTTGAGTTGCTGTGTCACATGCATGGCCACCTTCGGAGAGATGGCCTGATTAAGACACCTCACTTGAGTTGCTGTGTCACATGCATGGCTGCCTTCGAAGAGATGGCCTGATTGAGACACCTCACTTGAGCTGCCGTTTCACATGCATGGCCGCATTCCAAGAGATAGCCTGATTGAGACACCTCACTTGAGTTGCCGAGTCACATGCATGGCCGCCTTCGGAGAGATAGCCTGATTAAGACACCTCACTTGAGTTGCTGTGTCACATGCATGGCTGCCTTCGGAGAGATGGCTTGATTGAGACACCTCACTTGAGTTGCTGTGTCACATGCATGACCACCTTCTGAGAGATGGCCTGATTAAGACACCTCACTTGAGTTGCTGTGTCACATGCATGGCCACCTTCGGAGAGATGGCCTGATTAAGACACCTCACTTGAGTTGCTGTGTCACATGCATGGCTGCCTTCGAAGAGATGGCCTGATTGAGACACCTCACTTGAGCTGCCGTTTCACATGCATGGCCGCATTCCAAGAGATAGCCTGATTAAGACACCTCACTTGAGTTGCCGTGCCACATGCATTGTCGCCTTCGGAGAGATAGCCTGATTGAGACACCTCACTTGAGTTGCCGTGTCACATGCATGGGCGCCTTCGGAGATATGGCCTGATTGAGACACCTCACTTGAGTTGCCTTGTCACATGCATGGCCACATTATGAAAGATAGCCTGATTGAGACACCTCACTTGAGTTGCAATGTCACATGCATGGCCGCCTTCCGAGAGATGGCCTGATTAAGACATCTCACTTGAGTTGCTGTGTCACATGCATGGCCACCTTCGGAGAGATGGCCTGATTAAGACACCTCACTTGAGTTGCTGTGTCACATGCATGGCTGCCTTTGAAGAGATGGCCTGATTGAGACACCTCACTTGAGCTGCCGTGTCACATGCATGGCCGCATTCCAAGAGATAGCCTGATTGAGACACCTCACTTGAGTTGCCGAGTCACATGCATGGCCGCCTTCGGAGAGATAGCCTGATTAAGACACCTCACTTGAGTTGCTGTGTCACATGCATGGCTGCCTTCGGAGAGATGGCTTGATTGAGACACCTCACTTGAGTTGCCGTGTCACATGCATGGCCGCCTTCGGAGAGATAGCCTGATTAAGACACCTCACTTGAGTTGCTGTGTCACATGCATGGCTGCCTTCGAAGAGATGGCCTGATTGAGACACCTCACTTGAGTTGCCGAGTCACATGCATGGCCGCCTTCGGAGAGATAGCCTGATTAAGACACCTCACTTGAGTTGCTGTGTCACATGCATGGCTGCCTTCGGAGAGATGGCTTGATTGAGACACCTCACTTGAGTTGCCGTGTCACATGCATGGCCGCCTTCGGAGAGATAGCCTGATTAAGACACCTCACTTGAGTTGCTGTGTCACATGCATGGCTGCCTTCGGAGAGATGGCTTGATTGAGACACCTCACTTGAGTTGCCGTGTCACATGCATGGCCGCATTCCAAGAGATAGCCTGATTGAGACACCTCACTTGAGTTGCTGTGTCACATGCATGGCTGCCTTCGGAGAGATGGCTTGATTGAGACACCTCACTTGAGTTGCCGTGTCACATGCATGGCCGCCTTCGGAGAGACAGCCTGATTAAGACACCTCACTGACGGGCAGTGCTCTGCAGATGCCAAAACCTGCTCATGAGTGTGTTAAAGGCCCGGTCGGCTGCGCCATGAGGTCTTTGGAGAAAGGGATAGGGCAAGGGCTGAGTCATCCCAGAGGTCCTGTTGGGGTCTATCGATTGTGAGACCACACGGTCAGAATTGGCTTCTTTGTCCCTGAAATAGATAATTGTCTGGTTGTGTAAAATAAAACCTTTTATCGAGTAATTTATCATGTCTGAAGTCCATGTGCACCTTGTTGGTAGGGGTCTATGCAGTACTGCTATGGGTGTTTCAGTGATTCCAGAGTCATTGTTTGATTTGGTGTAGAGTACATTTGTGTATTCTTTGTAAGGAACGTTATACTATATTGTGTCACAGTAGATGTTTATCTTTGCAGCATTGCTTTTGGAAATTGTGCGTGTAGATGCTTGGATGGTGCGCTACATTGATGGTGGTGATGATAACCTGGACCTATGTTAGCATTGCACATGTGCAAGCCTCCTAGCTCTTGCCATGTGTAAGGCTGTCTGTGTGTGCTCAGAGGTTTTCAAGCACTCCTAAAATCTAAGAGAGCCTTTTAAGGTCACAGCTACTGTTTTCCCTGCCCTGCTCTAAAGCAGGAGGTGGCTTGTAATATTCAAATTAGGAACTGGTGTTCGCAGGAGCTGCATCAACATCTGAGCTGAACGTGATGTGATTGAGTGCAGCAGAGGCGTTGCTAGGGGGGGGGCTAAGGGGGCTATAGCCCCTGGTCGTTTGGTTGTAGCCCCTGATAGAATCTTAGGAGCTACAGCCAAAAGGCTAGCTAGCCCCCAGTCCCAACCGTTCTGACATTGGCGTAGCCCCTGGTCTTTTCCAGACCTAGCAACACCCCGGGAGTGCAGGGTATCACCCTGGTGGCATCACTGAGCGCTGGGTAGAATCTGACAAACAGAATATTCTACAGATGTACGTCTGAATGTCTTGTACCTCACTCTATCATTCTTGTAACTGGAACTAGCGCCTAGAAGCCTCAGGGATTTGTGTGCTGCTATACATGTCAAATAAATAAATACATAAATAAATAAGCATCGTTAAGCTTCTGATGGTACTATGAGCCACAAGAAATGATATGCATACTAGCGTCTGTATTGTACCTTGCACCAGTCTAGCCATGCTGCTTGAGTGCTGCCTTCCCTGTTCTCCCCCACATTGTGCATTCTCCTTCTCCTCCTCTCTGGGAGCTCAGCTCCATGTTTCCGAGCTGCGTGGGTTCCTGTGTTCCTGCGCAGTGGTGGGTGGGGTTGTGGGATTCCAGCGTGCATTGCAAGGTAGTCAAAACCAGCAACCAAAACACTGGAACCGGGATGGAGCTGCATAAGTGGCTCTCTGGGTCCCAGCAAACAGGTGTGCTTAGATATGGGGCTATATGTTTTGTGCTGGGGGGAAAGGTGGAGGCGGCAGGGACTCAGGGTTCTGCTTGAGTCACACAGAGCTGAGAACAGAGATCAGTCTGCTGCTCTGGGAAATAGCTCATTTTAACTAATGGAAAGCCTCGTGTTTTCATGTTATATATAGACGCACACATAATTTCTATCTTGCTCACACATCCTTCCCAAACTTCGCCGAGCACCCATCCACACCCCATCCCAACATGGGTGACTAGCAGGGACTTGGCCACCACCACCTCCTTCACATCGGCTAAAATGCACACATGCATTTAAACCTCTCTGGCAACTTCCCATACTTGGATTTATGTCCCCTGAAGCTGTTCAACCTGCAGCGCGTTGGGGCCACAATATTGGTGAAAGGCGCTATACAAATGATCTTTACATTACATCACATTATATAACAAGGGTGTAAAAGGTAATGGGTATGATTGGCTAATAAAGGCATTTTGGAGTTCCGCTGGCCTTTCGGAGCCCCCATCCTTTGGGGTAGTGTTAATCCTGCTTCTTACAGTGACCCGGCTGAACACCACATACCACTATGCAAAGATCTGCTGCGTGTCGTTACCCACACCCGCCCAATGTCCCATCTTCCATGAAGGAGCCACTCGCCTGCAAACCACCTGGTCTGACAAATCCGATAAGTCTCCAGCTACAGCAATTTGTGGTCGGGTGGAAGAATTAGAAAAAGAAAAGACTCTCAGGAGGAGATTACCTCAAATTGCTAAACCAATTGCAGAGTTGGAAAGGAGAGCACACGATTGGAGCATGGAGAGGAACATGATGAACCAAATGCGGCACCAATCCACACATTTCATTTCTGGAAGATTGGATTAGATTTCAAATACATTGTACAGAATATATGGGCTGACTGCTTATCTTGGGCTATCTTGAATAAGAGCTTTAGAAACCCTCGCAGTGTAATCCCACCTCCTCCCACATACAGACAAAGAAATCACATTTTTATATTGAAAACAAGAGTGCGACTGCAGAAGTGCTGACCTCCCTCGTCCTCCATTTCCTCAAGCTTAAGGCATATCTCTCATCAATAGAAACCTACAAGACGACATTTTCCGAATACCCATTGAAATGCGTTGGGCAGTATATTTTTTAAGCAAAGCAATGAAAAAACATTGCCACAAAATGGCTAATTCCAAAGCCTCAAGATTGGGAGTGTCCCATCTACAGAGATGTGTACAACAATGAGACTGATTACCCCTCTTTACACCACCTCGCAATTAGAGTGATAATGCTTGCAGACTAGACACAATATGGTTTACATAGTCCATATTACACACAACAGATGTGGTGAAACCAGATGGAACTTGTAGGGAAAAACGGATTTATTAATTGTCAATAAAAGACTAAAATAAAGTGTAGCAAGAACATACATCAGAAATACATGTTTTTTGTCATGATTGACACAGATAAAAAATCTTGACTTGCACAGATTGAAGAGCATACAAAATGGAACAGATCACTAAATTGAAACAAGGGGGATACAAAACATTACATATAATTAATAACTTTTCATTACAAAAGAACCCAAACCTATTAATATGGGTGTCTTAGATAGTCGACATTTTTCAGCCTTTTTGATACATTGGACACTATCCCTAGTGTCTTTTGACTCTAAGATATTGGGCCATCTTCAGGACAATGATTTCTTCAGTATCAACAGTGATTCTGTTAAACCCCTGGTAGGTGTTCATAAGTGATCGCAAGGAGAGTCGTCTAGGTAGTGCCGCATTGATGCTGGAGTGATTCAACCCTCAGCACGACATCAAGTAGAAGGGATTTATCCTTGACCCTGACCTGTATAGAACTAACAGGTGGTCTACGGTGCTGTTCCACATCATCACCACTTTTCCTCTGTACCTGAAGGAAGCAAGAAAGTCTGTGGGGCGCTGAGTAACTAATTCTTATACCATCCTTGAAATTACAAAAAGTATTTCTCTGAGTGGGACCAGGTCCAGCAAGGAGCTTCGTACTGTGCTTGAGCTTATAACTGCCGGGCAGTGACTGAATATGCCTACATCATGAAGAGATCATTCCTCTAAATAATAATCATGTATGAACACCTACCAGGGGTTTAAAAGTTTGGCTGGTTCAATTATTGTTGACAAGGAAAAAAGCAATTTCATGGCATCTCGGAAGGGAAGAGTTGAAAGAGTCCCTGTTTCTGCCTCCCGGTGGCACACCGGAGTAATTCAATCTGGAGCAGTGCACTTATATCCTATTCAGGAATACATTTGGGGTAATGTGACATATTTTATTTTTTATAAGGCTTTATTTGGTTTTAACATTTGAAAACCTTTTTCCTAATTGTTACAATTAAATGATTGCACCTTTGGTACAATAAGAGAAGAAAAAATTATGTCTTTGCCGATCAAAGTCACTTCATTATTTGCTTGTTTGTTTGTTCATTTTCAGTTTTAAAGCTGTTAATGCTCTTAAAGATTGCCAACAAAAATGTCACTAGAGCTATCGTAGCTCGAGTTTGTTGACCTGTCAGCATTTCCAGCCACCATCCTTCTGCTGTTCTTCCAACAAAATTCTTAGTCATTTCAGCCATAAGTTGGGATTTGATGTGACATATTGAGGCGACATCCCAAGAAAAAGGGGCTGATTGTGGATAGTGTGAAGGCATCAGGAAGTAAGACACAGACAAAGGATTCAATGTTCTAAATAAAATGGTTTCTTTTCTTAAATGTCAGGATGCAGTGAGGCCTAACTTGCCCTATGCTAAGGTGGGATTTCCCTACCTAAAGAAACTAAGGATAGTCTGGGTCAGAAAGTTCAGCTTAAAAATATATCTGTGTCCAAAACCTATACTTGCCCTCACAACTAAATATAAACAGTGTGCAGGGATGTCAGCAACAGAAGAAACAGTGATCCAAATAATGTTCTGAGCTTCTTCCAGCTCCTGGCTTACTTTCCAACTTCCCCTTCCCCAAGTTCAAAACAGTTCCAAAAAGCCTTGGGTTCCCTTCCCCAAGACGTTAGTTCTCCCAACTTCAAAAGGCCTCAGGGTTCTCATCCCCAAGAGTTCACCTCAGTTCTCAAAGGCTTACTCTCTCTGAACCTGTGTCATTGGTTAACACTTATTTCTGGTTCTCCTTGGCAGTCTATTGGCTCTGCCATAATGTGTTTTCCCCACCTTTGTATCTTTGGGCTTACACTTATTTCAGATTCTACTTGGTAGTCTTCTGGTTTTGCCCAACTGGTATCTCATACAACCAGATTCTCATTGGCAGTCTTTTGGGTTTGCCACAACTGATATATCATACAACCAGATTTTCACTCTGTGGTGTTCAGCTTGCTTTCACATTATTCATAAGTGCTCATCACTTGCTTTTCACTTTGTTCATACATGCTCATTACTTGCTGTTCACTTTCTTCATAGGTTCATCATAACTTTCCTTTAGTTCAGTATTCAATATTACTTGTTGCTCTGTTAAAAGTATTCAACAAAAATGTCAGCTTGTTCTGCATTCACAACCCCTCAATGTGGATTACAAAACCAATTGTCCTTGTTTTAAATTAATTTGGCAGTGACATATTCCTGCTTGCAGCCCCTGTAGTGCCCCTGTATGAGTGTTCCCTTCATTCCACTCACCGGTATGCACCCGGTACTCCCGGCACCTTCTTTCTGGCTTCCTTTAGCTACACTTAGGCTTTTCAAGAGCACAGCAAGCAGCGCTCACTGTCTTCGAACCTTGTTGCTTGTTAAGCATAGTTCACTTTCCCTTTGCGGAAGCTACCAGCGGCCTACAGTGCTTGGGAGTCTTCAGTGTTCCACAGCTCTGGCTGTAGATTCAAGGCAAAGGGGTACTGCAGGTGTCTCGTTCTTCTCCGGGCACGCTCGGGCCCCGTAACCACTTTCATCCTTCTGCTGCCCCCAGCTTCCTTCCCACCAGCACCTCTCCAACAGCGTTCTGTCCTCCAGGCAGGTTTCTCTCCTTGTTTCTCTGGCAGTCTCTCATTTTATGCACCTGGGGCCTTTTAAATGGTTGCAGGTGCAAGTACTTGTTTTCAGTTGCCTGACCATAACTAAGCCCATTAGCTGGACCTGCCTGACTCTTGCAATGGTACTCCTCTACAGTTCTCTTCCTGATCTCAATATAAAGGTGGCGTGAATGAATGGGAGTGTGCATAACTCCTAGTCGCCTCCTCATCCCAATCTTAAAGGGAGATGATTGTTGGATATTTTGTGTGTAAGATAGAAGGAATGACTGACAATGACCTACGAAGGTAGGGGGAGGGTTCAGTCTGACAATGGAAAGGGGGATACCATGTCTCACCCAAAAACATCCTTTCTCCACTCCCCAAGGTTCCTCCACTCAGGTGATCCTCCCTCACATACCCACCCCAGCGTCGGGATCCAAGAGCGAAGGCCTGTCCCTGGCCACATGAGAGGAGGATGTCGGGGAAAAGGAAGTGAGAACGCCTCAGGTTCAAAACAATAGGCAGTGGAAAAATAGTGAGAAAACAAAATAGTATCTTGCTTAATCATATAGGTCCTCAAAGCATCCTATCTGATACTCCACTGGTGCTTGATTAAGAGTTTTTAATAAACCCACTGCTAACAGTGCCTGCCTTGAGCAGTGGAATCAGAGTCCAAATGGTAGCAGATTGCCTTTATTCGCACATCCAAAACAGTTTAAAAGCCATCAGCATATGCCATTCCCACAAGCAGTAACATCCTAAAGTTTGGCAGCATAATGCGTTACGCGACTTACACATCGCTTGATCACATCAAATGCCCATTTACCCAGTGAACATATATAAAAGTGACTAGTGAACAGAGTTATCAACATCATAAAAGGACTACTGTTATCAAAGTATCCCTGGCGGCCATATTGCATTACGTCCACGCATGTGAACACAGAATCCCAACATTGGAAGCTTGTGTGTAGTGCTAGTTTGCCAATCCCTAATGGGTAGACACAATTCTGCAAGGATGCTTAGATACTGTGATCTGAAATATATCGCCCCTATGGTATCATGCACAGATCAGTCTTAATCACCTCCAATGGTTCGATTGAATATCCACCACTCATAGCGTCAGATAGTGAAGCCTTAGCAAGTGCACACTCATGAATGACTGTACGCAGTGAGGAATCATGCTTTGTGTGAAAAAGGGGTACATGCTGTCCAGTGCTGCACAGCACCCAATCAACATATGAGGTGTAGGGTGTACTCCCGTAAATGACATGCTGATACCCCATTATTGCAGGAGCTATGACGCCCGCTAAAAGCACCAACCATTAAATACAGTGTTCACAGAATGGAGAATGGAATGCAGATGCCAGGCCATTATGCTAACAGTGTAGCATCTACCATACATACAATATGCTACAAGGTACATGGGACTGCGACTGACTGAAGGAATTAATGGCACCGATACTTCTCTACAATGTCTACTGTATTGGCAAAATGCCTCAGTATTAACATAACAAAAACTCTCTGGGCTACAGCAAATAACTCGCTGGAATGGTACTCAGCGGGGCATGCGCCCATAGTGGAATCTGCTCCAAAGTGCATTGTGCTGTGCAGTGTATGCCAACATGGTAAAGTGCTGGAATGGTACGCAGCGGGACATGCTCCCACAGTGGAAGCTGCTCAAAAGTGCATTGTACTGTACAATATATGCCATTTTCATAAAGTGCTAAAGCTCCTAAAATATATGTTGATCTAAAGTGCATGGTGCTATGCAACTTGTGGCATAATAATGAAGTGCTAATTCAAGGCCATGTAAAACCACAAAATACACAATTACATGTCAAATTGAATGCCATAATGGCTGTGCACCATATCAAATAGAGGCAAAATGCTGCAGCTTTATCATAACAAAACCTCACTGTGCTGCAGCAGATGGCTCGCTGGAATAGTACGCTGCGGGGCATGCGCCTGCAGTGGAAGCTGTTCCAGAAAGTGTGTATATATATATATATATATATATATATATATATATATATATATATATATATATATATATATATATATATATATATATATATATATATATGTATATACATATACATGTATATACATATACATGTATATATATGTTACTTTATGTTATGTTATGTTACTTTGCATTTATATAGCGCCTTATATACCATTGGTATGGTCTGAAGGCGCTGGTAGGTTGAACGCCCTTGGGAACCGAAGTTCAGGTCAGTAGAGAGAGTAGTGAGAGTCAAAGGTGCGTGTGAGCACCGGATATGTGTGCAGCTGATGTGGTAATCATGTGATAGCTGCTTCTTATCGGTAGGTGTGGTGGTTGAGAGATCAAGAGTACGTGTTCGTTCTGGCAGGATTTATCCAGACCGCTTGTGGCTGTGTTAGGCCTGAGGAGAACCCCTGGCTGGGGTGTGTAACCAGTCAGCAGTGTTTAGAGTGATGGGGAGTATGAGACAGATGTTGGTATGAGAACAGTTATACCGAATGGTGTCATAGTATCTCTGTGTTCTAGTTCAGTGGTGGTGTAAAGAAGAGAGTAAGCGTGGTGATGGGTTATATGCTCTTCAAACGTTCCATGCATTCCAAATCATTTCATGTAAGTCGTGCAATTCTATGCACTCCAGTCCGCTCCATGCACCCCAGGCCGCTCCATGCACTCCAGGCCGCTCCACGCACACCAGGCCCCTCCACTCATTCTAGTCCCTTCCACGTACTCCAGTCTGCTCCATGCACTCCAGTCCGTTCCATGTACTCCGATCTGGTCAGTGTATTTCTAAGTTGTTTTATCCACATATTTCCCTTTCCATCCACATATTTCACCCGTTTCATCCACATAAATCACTCGCTCCATCAACATACATCACCCGTTCCAGCCACATACATTATCCATTCCGTCGACATACGTTACCCATTCCATCCACATACATCACTCGTTCTATCTACATATGTCACCCATTCCATCCATAATCTTTACTCGTTCCATCCGCTCTACGCACTCATCCGCTCTAAGCACTCATCCGATCAAGGTACTCATCCGCTCAAGGTATTCATCTGCTCTCGGTACTCATCCGCTTTGCATGTTCTACGCCCTGGTCTGCTCTAGGCACTCATCGGCTCTCCGCAGTCATCCGCTCTATGCAGTCATCGTATGCTGCATTCCTAGTAGAATTAGCCGTCTGAACTACAAGACTCTCAGGTGATGGGTGTTTATATCTGAAGCACAGGGTCTGTATTTTGAAACATGTTTTATTTACTGCCGGAGTAGACTCTGGGTTTTCCATATATTACAGGGCTTGCAGTAGCGGCCCTGTAGTTATTGTTAAGTTGCTCAACCCATAGGAAGAGCATTTTTTGGGCAGCTTATAACTTTGGCAGCGTTCGAGGAATATATATATATATATATATATTTAGATATCACTGCAAATGAACTAATTGTACTAGATTGAAGCACATAACCATCTTCTACTACTGCGCTCCTGATACTTATACAGATTCCTTAGTACTGTGCTATGTGACTGAAACGTGTGGGGCAGCCATTGAGGGGGGATAGGGAATTCTGGGACCCCGGAAGCCATAAGCTATGGGATGTAACTACTAGAGGTGGTATATGGCACCCCCATAGCTTCCCCAGTCTACCATGGATACTCTGCTGTGTACCAGGCACTTGCCCTTCATAGACACGTGCCAAGTATACACCACTGGGACATATGTCTGCTGAGGAGTGAGGAAAGAGCTCATGTATGTTCTCAATCCATTCAGCTCAGAAAATATCCGCACTGCTTAGGACAGTATATCCAGTACTAGCACTGCCGTCACTGTATACCATTAATTATACTACTGTATATAGCTTATATATGTTTGTTATTTTCATGTACCTATCACCTGTAGCCTATGTAATTTGTAACTTGTAAAGCGCCCAGATGCCTGAGGGCCCGGTGTGCTCTATAAATAAATAAACAATACAATACAATACTGCAAAGTATGAGATATATGCATACTGATTAGTATTGCCACCCTAGAGCAGTATATCAAAATCTAGCGTTGCCATGCCGACACAATATACACACTGCTACCTTTGCCAGCCAGGAGCCACATGACGGCCACAGTGCTAACACTAATAGCCCAGAGAAGTGCATGCTTTGGCATCCCCAGACTGGAAAAAACACTGCCATACGCTCACCTAATGCAAAGAGCCAACCCTGCCATTGCTGAGAAGTGTGCCCACTTCTAACCAGGGGTGGGGGGGGGGAGAGAGAGAGAAAGAGAAGGAGAGAGAGAGAAAAAGAGAGGGAGAAAGAGAGAGGGAGAGAGAGGGAGAGAGAGAGAGAGAGAGAGGGGAGAGAGAGGAGAGAGAGCGAGAGAGCAGAGAGAGAGGAGAGAGAGGAGAGAGAGAGAGAGAGAGAGAGAGAGAGAACCAATCTGCAAGATGTTAATGGTAGGAGTGCAGGAGGAGAGCGAGGGGGGCTTATTTGAAAAAAAGACCTCCGGGAAGGAAGGGAGGGAAGGAAGGAAGGAAGGAAGGAAGGAAGGAAGGAAGGAAGGAAGGAAGGAAGGAAGGAAGGAAGGAAGGAAGGAAGGAAGGAAGGAAGGAAGGAAGGAAGGAAGGAAGGAAGGAAGGAAGGAAGGAAGGAAGGAAGGAAGGAAGGAAGGAAGGAAGGAAGGAAGGAAGGAAGGAAGGAAGGAAGGAAGGAAGGAAGGAAGGAAGGAAGGAAGGAAGGAAGGAAGGAAGGAAGGAAGGAAGGAAGGAAGTTCGGTCTACTCTCAGTTTCATAACTTCCCAGAGGCAGTGGTAATCAAGGTAGAGAGTGCTGCATTTAAAAAGTGACCAGCACCAAAAGAAAATAATGGTGTGGACGCCTGCAACCCATGACACATGCAGAGAGAGGAAACACACAATTAGAAGAAAGGCGAAGCAGCTCCCCGAGGCACTCTCTGTCGGTGCAGCCCATATCTGCCTACATTAGAGAAGTGAAAACCCGGAAAATTACGTCACCCAAGCCCTGCCCACAATCCACAAAGCCCACATTTATTTTTTTTAAAAAACAAGGCTACCAAGAAACTCTCCAGATTTCTAGTTTTAAGACACAAGAGGGGACTGGATCTGGTATGGTAAGTGTACTCACAAAAGCAGATCACAATACGGCCTCGCGGCCACTAGCCAGTCCCGCAGCCCAGAGCTGTAATTTCCAACTCATTGCACCTTTGGGAAAATGTACATTCTGAGGTCAAATAATCCTGGCCAGGTTGATGATGGCAAGGGGAATGTTTCTTGCATTGACAAAAAAACCTGGAGACTCCATGCTATTCACCAGAGAAGAGCAGACACATCCCGAGTCCCCGGGATAAACCCAGAGACTAGGCAGGTGTGGTGCAGCCCGGGGATAAGAGCGGCATAGTGACTGTACAGCGCAGAAGGAAGGAAGAAAGGAGGGGCGGCGGAGACGGGCCGGGGCTCTGGCAGTAACACTTCCCCATTATCCTCCCGTAATTTGACTTCATTGGTCGGCGTTGCTGCTGGAAATAAAGACAGAGGGCTGTGAGAGACCTTTGTCGCCTTGTTTAGTGAAAACATCAGCCTCCCAGCTCCCGCTCCTTTGGAGGGAAGCCGGATTGAACCACCCCATGCGCCCCCTCCACTTCTCCTGCTCCAAAGGCTGGCGAGTTGGCCATTGTGCTGCTGTTCCTCACGGCCACTTCCCTCTTTCAGGCCGTCAGCTGCGTCCTCTCGCTCCAATTAGCAATGGCCGCCTGGCCTTCCTGGGAGATCCGTCGTCCCTTTCTTCTATGGATCCGGGGCGGGCCGGGTGCGTGGCCCACGGGGTAATGCAGGGAGGCATGGAAGCACCGCGTGCTGAATGGGGTCAGCAGATGGCGGTCGTGAAGAGGTCTGTATTGCGGCGAAGGACTTTTGACGGGCACTTACTTTTCTTGCCCGAAATTTCTACTTAAATGTATTCTACTAGCAGACAGTTTTGGTTGGACATTGGCGAAAAACTCCGATCAATTTGGGCTCAAGTAGCCAGAGGAACACTTGCAACAAAAAGGCAGTGGAACCGTGACCCTGGCTGGATTAGATGGACGTGGTGCTGGTATTGAGCACTGCATGTGTTAAGGAATTCAGGACCGTGCGGGCAGACAGCCAAATCCACGATGTTTTTTTTGGAGGATTTTTCCTGCACTTAAAAAAGGGCTTACACATGTTTGTATTGCTTAGCCGACGACAAACTAAGTGACCAGCTTCAAATAGAATTTAAGTAAAAAATAGAGCTATTTTCAATGGTGAAAAAGTATAATTGGGGAACTGTCAAAACGGTTCTAAAAAGTAGACAAACTATTAACAATAACACATTAGTGCTCACTTGGACACTTTCTGGCAGGGCTAGTCATTGGGCCGGCTCTCACCGGATCCGAGATCCGGCACCAGATGTGTAGCCGGATCTCGGGATCCGGCCAAAGTCAGCCACCCCAAACCCCTGCTCTACACTGGGAGAAGGAAAAAAAAGTGCACACGAGCAAACTGTAACTTCCTCTGGTGACCCAATGCAAGAGGTCACAAGAAGAAGTTACAGTCTTCAGCCACGATCAGGTGTATTTATATATGCCATGTTTGTCACATACATGGAACTGGATTATTTATTTATGTATGCAATGTTTGTTGGATACATGTATTCGACAAACATTGCATAAATAAATATACAGGTATCCGACAAACATTGCATAAATAAATACCCCTATTAACATCCAACACGATGCAGCCACCCAACTGCTTTCAGAGGGGAGCTGCAGGAGCTGTGCCGGGTGTGGTTCAAGTAAAGGAAAACGTTGCTTATGGCTAAACCGTGTTTGAATAGTACCCAGGGGGAAGTTTTTTAAAAAAATAAAATTGAATGCAGATTTTGCATTTTAAAGCATATTTAACCAGCAACACTGGTCAAAACTATTTTCCGCAGGGTGAATTAATCATCACCAGTGCCATGGAAGTGGTTTAAAGTGGAATTGATATATAGGTTGGAAAAGAAGCAGCATGAAAGAAATAGTGCGTATTCAATTATTATTTTGGGCATTTCCTTTGATCGGAGGTCAACTGCGAGCACCACCCCCCTTAACCTCGCCTCCTCGGGCACCGGCCCCCCAAACTCTGCCTCCACCGGCCCTTGTGGGATCCCACACCAAGTTTTTTCCATTTCCACCACTGCTTTCTGGGAAAGAGGTGGCCAATCCAGAGAAGTTCGGAAACTGCTGTGGGCCATTAATCGATTCCTGATTGGCTCGGTCTTCCTCTCAGAAACAAGACACACTAGTACGCATTGTGAATTGCCAGTAGGTATAGGTTGTGCATGTTGGGCAGTAGTGTAATCTTTTATTGTGGCTTGTTGCTAAGTATGCATGCTGATGGAATGCTGCTTGTGAGGTGTCATAGGCTGATGAGTGGGATGTTGTGTGACTGATGAGAGTGTAAGATCTGAAAGGGCTAGCTGGGAGTTGAGGGGATGCCCCCCTGTGGTTCTCCATGTATCTACTTGACCTTTACCTCTACATATAATAATTTGCATTTATATAGCGCTACGAACCATCAGGCATCTGAGCGCTGCTTATTATTGCCCACAGTGTGTGTTATTCATTTATCGACCTCGAAAAGACAAAAAGCGGAGTTTGGTCCTGCCGGGATTCAAACCTGTGTGTTGGCATGCTCCTCGGCTATCAAAGCAAGTGCTCTAGTCGCTGTGCTGTCTGACGGGCATAACTAAGGGATTAAGCACATACACTTTTCTAAACCTGTACCCTGAGTGTTCCATTTGCAAAAATGTATTTCGTTACATTTTGTGACAATTTGTGTTATTGATTATGTTCTTACTATATTATATGGAACCTGCTCTTATGTAACATAGCTGAGCAGGTGCCAAGCCCCCCTCCCAAAATAAACTATGCCCATACCCCCACTAGCACACATGCACAGCTCAAAACACCAGAAATATCATGGCAGCACGTACTCCTGCATTCTCAGTAATGTCATCTCCTAGCCTTTCCTTAAAAGCAACTACACACACCACAGCTCATAAAAAACATGTTATCTCACGGCTTATGTATTAGTGCTCAGCAAGCGTGCGGGCATTACTCATACCACCACTGCACATGAAGCAGAGACCACCAATGCAGAGACGTCTCACTCACTACTCTTCTTCACCCACCATGGATAAACTATTCAGCATCTCAACTGCCCCCAAAAACAAGCCGCGGCACAGCCATAATGCATACATCTTCCAGACTTCACACCCGACCGGAAGTAACCTCCATCAGCACTTACAAGGCCCTCTCTTCTCATTTCTCCTGCCCCAACAAACCTTTTTTCCTATCGTGCCATATATATCGCCCCAAGGTTTATAAAGACATCATGTGATTTCAACCTCCCAGTAGACCCTGCCACCAAGTAAGTGATGGAATCCCTAATCAACTACGTTGACCTCAGCCAGAATGCCACCAATCTTACCCACACCCAATTCTGTAACATCCTCAACCTTATCACTGTTCACCCTCACCTACCACAACCCCCAACTCCTTTATTGGAAAGACCATCACTCTCCACTGCTCATCCCGCACCCACCAGTGAACACAAACGCTTAAAACAGCTCACCGTATCTGCATAAAACATGACACTAGACCATCCAAGACTTTCCGCTCTAGCCAATTCCTTCCGTCTTAACACAGATGTCACCTCCATACTCCAATCCAACAATATACCTTCCAACGCAGCTTCCACCAAGCGGTTTTACCCTATCAAAATCATAGAACCCAAATTCCCTTCACCTTGTTACTCCTATAGAATGAATAAACATAACTGTAGTACACATATACTGGACACACTAGTGCAATTCTCAGATACCAGCAACTATACTCAAACTAAAAACCTGTCACTACTCGCAGAAGACAAATATACCTTCTTTCACCAAATTACAGCCTGAGCGTCATCTCCCAGCCATCAAAGGAAGAAAGGTTTTCTGCAAGGCAGTTTGGCCCTGCGTCAACTCCCTACCAGAACGAACCATTACACACACCATAGAAATGTGCATACCCATCAACACATGTGTTGTTGATAAAGTCAACAAAATCAGACTTCACATGTAGCTCCACAAACTCTTACCAAATCCCCACTGCCCCAATGCCCTCTGCCCCAATCCCCAGTGCCCCAATACCCACTGCTCCAATTCCCACAGCCCCAATTCCCACTGCCCCAATACCCACTGCCCCAATTCCCACTACCCACTGCCCCAAGACCTACTGCCCCAATTCCCACAGCCCCAATACCCACTGGCACAGTTCCCGGTCGGCTCTTGTTCTCTCTCATAACCATTTAAGACATTACACACAAATTAAATTCATTCAAAGTCACTAACAACAAGGAAGAAATTCTCCCGTCCACCGTCATTAACCGTTCCCCAGTGGACCACTCACTCCCATCCTCATGCCCGTGAATGACTCACTGATTTCTTGGCATTTTCCAAGAAAACTGGCCACATTCTCCCCAACGCACAGAAACATAATCTATTGTCCCACCCACCACTGCATGAACAAATATTTGCTAAGAGCTGCCATTTTGACACCTCCGGCCAAAATATGCCACGTGCTTCCAACTCAGCTCTAGAACGGGATCAGCCCCCATCCATCCATCCATCCATGTGGCGAGGAATGTCCTGTGAATGCAAGACACTGGTGGCCACTTCTTCCTCAGCCTGTTAGGCAACACCACTGCTCAGAAGGCCATCCCCCTCGCATTCGGAATACTTTGAATGGTGGTCTTCGCTTCAAGTCACGTGTCGCCTATTTATTCAGATGGTCACTTCTTAAAGTCACTGTAGTCCGCCAGGGATCTCTTGGCTCCCCTGCATTGAATCTGTTTGTAGCCTTGGAGCAGGGCGGAGGTGTGGGGGAGGAAGGGTATTCTAGCAAACACCTGTATCCACATAAAGCATCCAACTGATGACAATGAGCTTCACATGGTGATACTATCACCAATGATAAAATAGCTCTGGGTTCATCCCCAGCCAGCCTTAAAGGGCCAATGGGCCGTCGTCTACCTGAAGCTCATACTGGCCAAGACAGAGTTGATACTTCCCAACCCCAACCAGCATCAGTTGATGCAACACCTGGATCACAGCAATTCGGGGAGAAGCATCCTTCCTTCCCTTGCACTGCGTAAAAAATCCTGTGCTGGGCACCACCCCCCAACCTTTCAAGAACTTTGCAAAGACAACACAATCTGATGAAATGTTACCTCCCTAGAACCAGTCTCTATACAATTATGCCCTCTCTCATCTCCTTGCACTTTCTGAAACCTCATGTCCCTCACAAGCACTAATTTAAATATGATGGCCATTCACTATTGTTTGTTTGTCTATACAGCGCACAAAACCCTGAAGTATCTAGGCGCTTAAACTTAAGAGATTAGTTTCAGTGCTTCATGTTGCAGAGAAGGAAGTGTAAGAAGTGCATTACAACATCGTGGAATGTGTAAAGGTATTATTAATACATCATACCCAAAGTGAAAAAGAGAAGTGCACAGTGATCACATCCATTAAGCCTGCCCCCATGTTGCAGGGCGGCAGCAACACACAGATGCAAAGTCAAAATCAGTGGGCAAATACATGGTGCCTACCCCATGTTGCAAGGAGGCAGCAGCACACAGATGCAAAAGTCAAATCTGGGAAAATGCATGGTGCATACCCCATGTTGCATGGCGGCAGCAGCACACAGATGCAAGAGCCCAGCAATGGGCAAATACATGGTGCCTACCCCATGTTGCAGGGTGCAGCAGCACACAGTTTCGAAATTCAAGCAATGGGCAAATACATGGTGCCTACCCCATGTTGCAGGGCAGCAGCAGCACAGAGATGCGAAGATGAAATCAGTGGGAAAATACATGGTGCCTACCCCATGTTATAAGGCGGCAACAGCATACAGATACTACATGTTGCCTACCCCATGTTGCAGGGTGCAGCAGCACACAGATTCGAAAGTCAAGCAATGGGCAAATACATGGTGCCTACCCCATGTTGCAGGGCGGCAGCAGCACAGAGATGCGAAGATGAAATCAGTGGGAAAATACATGGTGCCTACCCCATGTTGCAGGGCAGCAGCAGCACACAGATGCAAGAGTCCAGTAATGGGCAAATATATGGTGCCTGTCCCATGTTGCAGGGCGGCAGTGGCACACAGATGCAAAAGTCAAACAGTGGGCAAATACATGGTGCCTACCCCATGTTATAAGGCGGCAACAGCACACAGATAATACATGTTGCCTACCCCATATTGCAGGGTGCAGCAGCACACAGATGCGAAAGTCAAATCAGTGGGCAAATGCATGGTGTCTATCCCATGTTGCAGGGCAGCAGCACACAGAGGTGAAAGTCAAACAATGGGCAAATGCATGGTGCCTACCCCATGTTGCAGGGCGGCAACAGCATGCAAATGCAAAGATTAATTAGGGGGCACTATCAGGCCTGGAAGAAAGGGGTGAGGGGAGGGGAGGACATCAAGCGAAAGGAAGGGGGTGGGAGGCACACACTGCATCAAAGGCGACCAGGGGAGGGGTGGTGGGGCACACACAGCATCACAGGTGACCGGGGGAACGGTGGGGGCACACACAGCTTCACAGGGACCAGGGAAGTGGGTGGGGGACACACACAGCATCACAGGAGACCAGAGGGGGTGGGGGGCACACACAGCATCACAGGTGACCGGGGAGGGGGTGGGGGTAATCACAGCATCACAGATGACCAGGGGAGGGGTGGGGGCACACACAGCATGACAGGAAACCAGGGGAGGGGTGGGGGCACACACAGCAACACAGGCGACCAGGGGAGGGAAGGGGGAAGCGTACCGGAAGTGGACAGGGAGCAGACAGGGCCTCGATTTGGGCCTTGGATAGTAGTGGCCAGCTCCTGCCTCCCGTATGCAGTGATTGGCTAACGAGCTGCCAGCAGCCAATGGGAGGGGGGGGAGCAAGGCCAAGCCAAGACTGAGGATCAAGTGTAGAAAGGTGGTGCCATCTTGGAGGGCCACAGAACAATGAAACTTCACAGTTTCCAATGGTAGGTAAGGCAGAATGAGCCAAAGATGACAAGGAATGTTGCATCCAGGTGGATACTTCCGCAAGCACAGACAATAAAGCAATTGTAAGAGAAAAATCTTTTTTTGCCTGAAATATTGCCGCGCCGATGCACACTTCAAAATTCACACAAGGCTTTCCTTAGTGGCTGCAGATGATGAATGCAGCAACGTGAGGAAGGCGGAGAGCCTCACACAATGATTTCCAATGCTAGATGCAGGACGAAGCAGGAAGAATGTATTGTATTGAGCTCCACCAATTTTGACTACAAGGTTGAACCCTCATTAAATCCTTCAGTGGTATTATCAAACCAATGGAGACCAAGAACTCAACCTTACTGGCTGTTAAACGTTCTATCTCAGACGGATCTCACCTCAAGATGGATAGAACAATCCCCAGTACTGTAATACCAGAACGGTCGAAAGCGGCATACCAAGCTTTCTCAGTCTACATGCCCATGCTGAAGAACGATGCCCCTTTAAATTAGATATGATCTTTTCACCCTAAATTCAGGAAGGACTTGAAAACAAACAGCTTGCCCAAATCCCACTATGACCAAAGATCATTAGGGAAATCTCACAAAGAACTATATGTCTCTTTCCAAGGACACAACTAAATGATCCAACAGAAAGTCCTTACATTTTCCCCTCTCCAAATAAATTGAGCCCAGACTGTGGCTCAGTGAACTAAAGCATCCCCTACAGGCATATGTATTTGACCTCAAGGTCACAGGTTTGCACCCCAGCAGGTCCCCTCAGCCTTTCATCCTCTGGAGGTAAATTAAATGGGTAACAGTGAGTTGGGTAACAATAAACTTCCGTTATCCAGCGTCAAGAGACCTGTGGGTAAATGTGTGCACTCATGTTATAAATGTAAACAGCTCCAAAAAGCACCCCTGCCTCTTGGTAAGCTTTGGTTTTTCTGAATCATAGCTACTGCATATTACTAAAATGTTTGCCGCTGGGTCTCCCATCATTCTATCCTCTACAAAGAGTGTTTTCTCCATCCTCCTATCCAGCTCTATGATTTTTTTATATAGTACTAATAAAGTTATAAGTTCAGGCAAAGGCCCGGAAATGCCACAGATGTGGAAAAAGTGGGTGTATCCCTCTTTCCAAGGCTGAGCTGCTGCATGACAAAGCTCATAATCCCGGTCTCCAGTAGCTACATCCACTTCATGTTTTCAGCATAGCCACACAAAATGCAGGTGTGCATAATGCAACTAAAGTTATTTGCACACATCACGTGCGGTTGGGGCTGTTAAGGAGCCCGGCTCTAGCTGCGAATCTCACAAGCTCCGGCAGCAGTAGCTGTACTATAAGCAGACTTAGACAGCAAAGCTATCCCTCGTTTCGCACAGCTCTATCAGGGTCAAGTTCATCCTTTGGTGAGACGGAGATTGGGTCAGATCTTAGACAGCAGAGCTTTCCCTCGTTGTGCACAGCTCTCCCAGGTTTGGGTTTTTCCTTTGGTGAGGTCGAGATTGAGTCAGATCTTAGATAGCAGAGCTAACCCTCATTTCGCAGTTCCTTTGGTGAGATGGAGATTGGGTCAGATCTTAGACAGCAGAGCTTTTCCTCGTTGTGCACAGCTCTCCCAGGCTCCAGTTGTTCCTTTGGTGAAACCGAGATTGGGTCAGATCTTAGACAGCAGAGCTTTCCCTCGTTGTGCACAGCTCTCCCCGGTTTGGGTTGTTCCTTTGGTGAGGCCAAGATTGGGTCAGATCTTAGACAGCAGAGCTATCCCTCATTACGCACAGCTCTCCCAGGCTCCGGTTGTTCCTTTGGTGAGGCCGAGATAGGGTCAGATCTTAGACAGCAGAGCTTTCCCTCGTTGTGCACAGCTCTCCCCGGTTTGGGTTGTTCCTTTGGTGAGGCCGAGATAGGGTCAGATGTTAGACAGCAGAGCTATCCCTCATTTTGCACTGCTCTCCGAGGCTTGGGTTGTTCCTTTGGCGAGGCCGAGATTGGGTCAGATCTCAGACAGCAGAGCTATCCCACAGGTTTCACAGAGCCTGTAGTCTTAGGCTTCAGATAGTAGGGCTATCCCCCTTACACAGATCTTACAAGTCCAATTATTTTACTATAGAGCCAAGCGCAGAGTGGGAGCCGTCATATGTTTCGGAATAGCCTGCAGAGATGTACGGTCAGTCTGAGCCTACCGTCTTGGGTATCAGACAGCAGCACCTTCCGGTTACCCATATTCCCTGGGCTCCAGACAGGCATTACTTATCAGAAACACACCTGGTGGTGCGGAGTGTGAACAGTGTCAAGTATTAGACAGTGTTCCGCGCAACAGCCTCAGGCCTGAACCCAAACATACACCTGACAGGCTAATGTCCTACTGGCAGCACACGCATAATGTACACTACTACCCTAGCCCTCAGATATATCTGCCCCCCCCCAAGTAACACCATTATTAAAGGCCCAGGCCTTATATATCACACGCGTCCCAGGATTTGGCATCAAATCGTGTTTGGTGTGTCCCAGGTCACGTGGTAAGCGAATCATAATGGTAACACTTAAAAACCGAACATGGGACTGCGGAGGAGGGGGGCGCAGTGGGCTGGTGGCAGGGCAGAGAAAACAAGTGTTGCAATTTGGTAGAGCTTAAAACAAGAAAATGCAATTTGTTATATAATCAAATATTAACACAAAATTCCCTAATTTGCATGTAATACATTCATATAGTGCCCAACAGCGTATGCTATGTGGTGTCTGTCCAGGATTTAGATTCTGCCTGGCAGCACTTGCATCCCCAAGTGCTGACTGCTCTTACCTGCACCTCCCAATGCTGACTGTTTATACCTGCACTTCCCAATGCTGACTGCTTCTACAGGCATCCTTCACTTCTGGATGCTCATACATGCACCTGCCAGTGCTACACCTCACTCTGTTGAATGCTTTTACCTGCATCTCCCAGTGCTGACTGCCTATGCCAGCACCTCCCACCACTGACAACTTTTACATGCACCTCCCACTGCTGGCTGCTTTTACCTGCATCTCCCAGTGATGGCTGCGTCTGCATACCCCTTCCAGTGCTGGCTATTTCTACATGCACCTCCCACTGCTGGCTGCTTTTACGCGCATCTCCCAGTGATGTCTGCTTCTGCATACCCCTCCCAGTGCTGGCTGTTTTTACAAGCACCTCACAGCACTGTTTTTCTCAGCACCTTCCTCTACCTCCAACACAGTAAACACAGTAAACACCTTTGGATGCAGTATGGACTCAGACCTGACACTATCACATCACATCATCTCAATGACAAAATCTTGCAATCTACACCTACACATTCTCGGACACCACCTCCCCTACATGACCTTCCTACACAGAGATGCTGTGAACTTTCGCAACTGGACTATGCTAACACCCATTACCTGGGTGCCCCTGCATCACAACTTAGAAAACTTCAACAGGTTAAAAATATTGCAGCTAGTCTCCTTCTTGCACTAGGCCCCAGAGACCACATCACACCCAACCTCTGTGTCCTTCACTGGCTGTCAATCAGGTGACTATCCACCATCACGGTTATGTGCATCATCCACTGAGCTCTGCACAACACAGGACCAGAATATCTGCAACACAAGCGCACACCCTACAGGCCCACCAGAAACCTAAGTTAAGATATAAGTCTCCTCCTCGTAATCCCAGTCGCAAAATTGACTAGAATAGGGGGATCCTCTTTCTACATCCAAGTTCCCACCATCTGGAACTCATTCCATTTAGTATCCGCAGCATAGAACATCACCTCGTTTTCCATAACCAACTCAAGACCTGGTTCTTCCCTTCACCATATTCACTGACCTAGCCCCCCTTCTGGGTTAACTATCACCCCCATTCGGGTAGGTGGGGGCATTGATGAGTCACATGAGGGGACAACAAGATAGTACCTAGCCCACACAGAAAGGATTCCAGTTGATCTGTATGATATGATCTGCATACCGCCATCACAACTAGATATCAGCCTTGAATCTCTGTTACGTATAGCACTCCATCTGAAGCAAACATAGCCATTTCCTGGGGCACAGCAGCCCAGCCACAAAATCTTCAAAAATGTACTACTCTACTTCAAATCGCAGATCACTTCCATTAGAATGCAGCTAGGTCCTAACAAGAAATTCAGTCCAGCGGGGCACATAATCATTCTCCTGAACTTAGCTACTCTCCTGATAGTATATCACAACAACCAGCCACTAAACAGATCTGCAAGGGTCACTCTCAGGGACTTAACCAACCCTCCCTACTTTCGTGCTGGCTAAAATGCACACACGCTTTCTAAAAATCCTCTTTTTAATTCTCATACCTCAGACTTCGGTCCTACAAGAGCTGTGGGCAAGGCAGCATGAGTGGCATTGTGACTCATTATTAATTTTGCAGCATCCAGTGAGGAAATAGGGAGTTTGAGGTACAACTAAACACTGCTTGCACCTTCTGAGCCACTATGTTTCCTGCTAAACAAGAACATTGATTCTACTTAGATCATGGGCATAAACAACCCGCTATATATTCATAGGTACGTGCCCTCATGGTTGTTCTTTTGGAGTTTTCTTTTGTGGTTGGCGCTGGCAAGGGTGTTTAAATGGGTGATGTTTTCTTTTCTCTTCGAGGTTTGAGCACAAGTTCGAAGTGATTTATTTTGGAGCAAACGAGGTTGCATGATCAGGTAATACACTTCTCTTATTGTAGCTAGTGGATTGTTAATCTTCTCTTTTTGGATATTGATTTAGATTTGGTAAATCCTGAGTGTTGTGAGTCCGAGATTACTCAGAATGAGTGTTTGAGGTTTTTAAGTACTATTTGGTAAGAGGCCATTTTGGGAGTTGCCTTGTAGCGTTCTATGAGCACTGCCGGGCACAGCATTGTGGTGCGTAGAAAGATTAGATTTTAAGGACAGTTCTCAGAAAATCTTTGTTGACAAGGAAGTAGGCCTGGCACACCGGGTGCTTTTGACTATGTTGACACCTGTTGGTTCTTTTTGTGATATATCTTCACAGCTTTTTGATGGTTCAGCTAAATTTTGTTTTAGATGCGCTCACTGTGGATTTCAGTGGTTTTCCAATGTTATGCATGAACACATATCATTAACCCCCTTTAGTGAACGATGGGTGGTTGTTAATGTATGGGGAAGACATTGGAAAAGACACATTGGAATTTGAGGAGGTCATTTGTAACAATATAGTTGAATATTCTTTTAATCACGTACATGTTTATGCTTTATGTATGTCTGTCTTTGTTTTTTTAAATTTTGTTTCATGTATGATATGGCTAGATTTCCGCATTGCAATCTCTTCTTGTTTTTTGTGTTAAATCATTTTTTTTTTCTTGTTTGTTAACAACATGTATACTGATCTTTTGTTTGCATTTGTGGATCTTAATGTTAACAGCCCTGATGAAAACCTTAATTGGTTGAAGCACGTGTTGGCTGTACTGTTGGCTCATACTTTGTTTTGTGAATACACATTGGTTCTGAGAACCTGTCTTTAGAATACATGGCATTGTTCTATTCGATTCATGCATATTATGTAACTCTTTCACTTTCTGATGGAAAACCATTGAGGCCTAGACACAACTTTGCACACTACCTTGCACCAATGTGGTTTACATTATAATGGAGTCAGGTCTACTGCCCATCAGGCTTGGTAAATATCTGAACCAGCGATACCAGATGACTCCATGTTAACGGGGACATTGGGTCCTAGTCATGGGATTCCTGTTCTCCATAAATTGTCTTTGGGAAGTTGTGATTGTGCGTCACTTCAATTGAATACAATGGAGTGAAGTAAAACTAAGTTAAGGCAAAAATCCAAACCCAGGATTCACTTTTGAGATGCAGTCTGACCTGCACAGGTGACTGCCATTTGTAAAACCTATAACTTGCTGATGTAGACATGTTGGGAGCAGGCTCTTGGAAGGTAGACATTTTGCGAATGGTACTCAGTGACCAGGAAAAATGCCACCATAAATATCTGAATTATCCACCAATTGTCGCATATCATGTTCCTTCCCGAGCTCTGAAACCCAACAAAGTGCTTCACAAGAAAGAAAGGACAAACATCTTGGTGTTTAAAGAACTTCAGCTTCTGATAGGAACTCGGCTAAAACAATGCTATGTGGATCTGTCCTCTCATTCAAATCCAATACAAAAGAACTGATTAGAGAGGTCAGCGATGGAGAACAGACTGGAACAGAGAAAGGAAGTAGACATTAATGAACCCATTCTCAATGGAAAGCCGCGCTAAAGTGCAGCTGCTTCTCTAATGGAGAGACGTAGGGTCAAGATTATTGAGGGATAATAGTGCTATATTACATATGAGGATAATGGAAAGCATCACAAGAGGTAGGTGGTGGCCGTAAGAGAAAGACACTCTGACCGGCCTCTGAGGAGAACTCCATGCTGTGCTGGGGAATCTCTCCAGTTCATCTGCAGGTCAGTCTCCCTTAGGGAGCAAATCATGAGAGGGCCCTGTTTCTATTGCGGTATAGTGGTGAAAGAGCTCTGCTCAGTTGCTGAAATGGGGAGGACGCGTTGTAAGCACAGGTTGACTGGCCTACTGTGAAATGCCTCATATAGGCCAATAGGGCTGGAGGAGCGTCAATTGCATGTGAGGCAAATGGCATGGAACTCACTCCCCTGATAGCCTATTAAGAGCATGACAGTCAGGAACATACCAATGTCCCTGTTGACTGATTGGTAGCTATAAGCATTATATTTGTAGGCTTTGCAAGTGTTTAACATAAATTATCTTCTGAAACATTTAACTGCAAACATGTTTTAAATAGCTTCAGACTGCAAACCCACAATGTCCTGCTAGGTCACAGCTGTTGGGCCTAGAGTTTAGAGCATATACGGATAATGTTAAAATAGCTAGCAGCAGCTGTAAAGGGAAATGTGAGACCTAGGCTACAGTTCAATTATAGCAAAGGCAATGGCTGTTGAAATGTAATCTATGTTGTAACTTGTATATATGCATGCGTTATGAATGGAAGGACAGACAAGAGAGAACTCAGATGGTGTCTTTACACTGCACTGAGTAGATAGCTGCAGCTGTTAAATAAACTCTTGCTCGCTGAGCATAAATAAACTAATACTCTGTTCTGGTGCTTCTTTATTTGCTGGACTCAAAGAAAAATATTGTTATTATTATTATTATAATTGTTTTTATATTTTACAATTTGGCACCTCAGATGGGACCTCATTGCAAAAAGATCCAGTTGGACTAAGCTGCCACTGTCAGATAACAGGCTAAGGAGGGAGTTGGGGGTGGCGCGCACTGCTGTTATCAGGACAAGAAGCTTTCCGATCAGCCACACTTTCTTTCACCAGCTGACCTGTTTGACATGCAATCTCTGCAACTGAGGATCCCTTGTCTGTGTGAAAAGAGGATTGGAACAGAATACTGCAGAAAAAGGGGTAAGACTGTTTCACAATAATATTGTATCAGCTGATATTTTAAGAATTCAATGTATGTACTATTGGAAGCATACTGTTACGTTATCTATCGAGAAGCACATTTGGATGTGTAGTGATGTGTTCCCTGTGAAAGCATACTGTTAATGAACAACAGGGAAGCACACTTGGATATGTAGTGATGTGTTCCCTGTGAAAGTGCACTGTTATTGAACCATAGGGAAGCACACTTGGACATGTAGCGCTGTGTTCGCTGTGAATGCATATTGTTAATGAGCCATAGGGAAACACAGTTGAATATGTAATGTAATGTTCCTGTAGGAAGCATATCGCTAATGAATATACACTTGGTGTATATAAAATTAGAAATCATGGCATGGATGAATCATGAAATGAGCTTGTAGATTGCATTGATTGTGGACACACTGCATTTAAGTGAGACTTTATCAACACAACTTTGTGATCACAAAGTAAGTAGACAAAGTAACTAGACAAAGTAAGTAGAAAAAAAAAGAAATGGGATTAAAATGTTGTAAGAGCCAACAGGAGTTAGAAAAACATGTGTATGCCCCCACTGGAAAGAACGCCAGGCTGAGAATTAATTATTAAAAAAGGCTTGGGCATAGTGATGTTTAGGCATAGTGATGTTTCTGAAAAATGGTATGAATACACTACCGACAACCCTGACCTACAATTCCCAGTGATTGGTTCTTTTGATCTGGAAAAGATATAATATGTAAGGGAAGTACGAGTCTCTAAGGGTGATCAGGTTAATAGATCCTGCAATGGGAAATATACAAACAATGGGAAGATTTTTCAAGACAAAAAAACCATGAGAGAAGCACAGATTAAGAAACGTAAGCCACAAACTGAAAAAGAGAAAGCGCACGCATATGATCAGAAAGAGATGAAAAAAGATTGGGACGAGGGAGATCACGAAGATACAATGAGGATAAAGGGTGTGTATGTAGCCAAGGCTTACCCCTCTGCCTAGGCACCCGACTCAAAAGTGACTTTAGAAAATGAGACAGATCCATTGTTAGAATGTTTAATGGTTAAAAGACCTCCCCCACACCCCTTATCATGTACCTAGTGACAAGGTGATCTCTCTGCCACCTCATGCTCGCAGAATTAGAAACTATGACATGGAAACTGTGGAAAAGGTAGTAGGAGCATGGATTAAAAACGGGGTAGAAGGAGTGGAGCAACCTAAAGTATATGTGCTCCAGGAACGATATCCACTTGCATTTGCAATAATACTATAATAGTACTGTACAGAGGCTGTGCAAAAAAATGTGGGAATTCCATAAAAAGATAAACACTAGGGATGAAGTGTATCCCCTATCAGATGATTATGAGGACATAGACCAAGCAGCCAAGGAGTATAAACTTGATGCAAAGTTCTGTCCTGCAATAGTGTCAACATTTTTATTTTGGATCATAAATGCCCATAAAGGTCTATGGTAACTCAAGTGTTTCCAATGAGAGAAATGCCTTGGTTTGACACTGATAATCCAACACATCAGTTTCATGTCCCTTGGAACTGTATGGAATTATTGTCCTTTACTAAAGATTATCCAGATGATAGACAAACTCCAGAACAGTGGTACGCCCAGACAGACCGGGTACTTAAAACATGTCTGCTCACATTGGGAGATATTGATCAGTTGTTGTCATGCATTCTACCAGCAGATATATGGCGCCAATGCAGCATGCAGACAGTTTAGAACCTGGTAGAGGCAGTAGGAAAAAAAGTGAAGACTGAGAAATTGGCAAAAGAAATAATAGCTCTTCCAGCACTATTGATAACACGTAGCCAGCAAGTGGTTCCCCGAAAGCAAATGAATTGGGATAAACTGACTGCTTGCAAGCAGGAAGAAGGGGAGTCAGTTGAAAAATATTTTGCATGAAAAGAAGACGCTTTTATTTCATTTAGCAGAATGGACAGGGCTATGCCAGAGGGACAGAAAGCCCTTTGTTCACATTTTGTAGAAGAATTGTTGCCTTATTTAAATCATGATATACAAACCTATGAGTCTACATGGCCAACTCAAACTGCTGCCCAGATTTTGACTATGGCTTGATATTATGCAAATAACCACGCTAAAGATGAAGGAGAGAAAGACAAGAAAATGAAGGAATTAAAAGCAAGGGGGCTAATGCAACAGGCTTTTTCCAGAAAGAGGCAGAGGTAATATGCGTGTACCAAGGGGAAAAATAATGTATAGAGGAGGAAAAAGTGGTATTACCCAGCCAAATATAGAAGCAGGTATGATAGATACTGGGTGTCATTTTTGTAAAGCAGAAGATCACTGGATAAGGGAGTGCCCTTTGTGCCAGAGAGGGCGTAGACGTTCTTCTGGGTGAGGAATGACAAGGCAAACCTATTTAAGACCTGAGGCTGGGAACAGCATAGTAGCAAATACTGTGACATTAGAAGAGAATAATGAGCAGAAGCATAATTATTTTGACCCTAGGCAAGGCCAGCAATATTCAGCTAGGGATTATTATGAGGATGAATACCATGAATACCATGAATTACACAGCATAGAGCTGCCCTGGAGAGGGAAGAGGGTGCATAATTATTCCTGTAGAATCAAAAGGGCCACTTGTAAAAGCTACAGTGCAAGGCACACAGGCAAAATTCCTCCTTGATACAGGTATGTCTAATACATCAATTTCCCACAAATTAGTGCCCCATATTCCCCTCTCCAGGAAAGTAAACACATCAGTGGGTTCTCTAATAATCTGGTTCAAAGTCCAATATCTGACCTTGTACAGTTTAGCATAGGTCCTATATCTTGCATGGCACAGCTTGTTGTCACTGATATATGTGCTTTCAATCTGTTGGGAAGGGGATTGTTAAAACATTTGCATGCGAATGTTTATTGTTCGTCTGATGGGGTATAGCTAACATGTAATGCTGAGCCCTTTTCAAAATGTTTTGTCACCGTTACTTATGAACTGACACTTGAATTTAAGGGAATTGACCCTGTGATATGGGCTACAGGATCTAATGGCGTAGGATGTTTGGTAGTCGATCCAGTGAAAATAAGAGTTAAGTCTGGTGCTATTTTTTCCACATATTCTGCAGTATAACATTCCCAGGGAGGGGCTGGAAGGAATTGAGTCTGTAATACAGGATTTTCTAGTTAAAGGGATTTTAAAGGAAATTGTGGGTAGCCCATGCAACAACCCAATTCTTCCTGTACAAAAACAAATTTATGGGAAGCCCTGTGTTCCAGTACAATGGAGACTAATAATTGATCTCCGAGCAATAAATACAATTGTAGAACCACAGTATCCAGTGGTACAAGACACGACTTCCTTGTTTACCATGATGCCACCTTCAGCTCAGTATTTCACAGTTGAAGACCTTAAAAATGCTTTCTTTAGCATTCCGATCCACAAAGACAGTTAGTATTTATTTGCCTTCAATGTAGAGGGGTGGTCCTACACCTTCCGTAGGGCCCCACAAGGTAACACTGAAAGCCCAAGTATTTGCTGCCAAGCACTGAAAACACAGCTAGACATGTTCACACCAACTACAAATACTACACTGCTTCAATATGTTGATGATTTGTTGATAGCTGCAGATACCCTAGAGCAATGCATGGATTGGGGTGTATGGTTCTTACCGTTTTTAGCACCATTGGGACATAAATTGTAGTTTTGCAAAACTTAGGTCACCTATTTAGGAAATGTGTTGTCAAAAGGAGAGTGTAGATTACACCCACAGCGCATAGAGGCTATAATGAAAATACCTGTGCGTATCACACAGAAAGATGTCAGAGGTTATTTGCGGATGATTACATTTTGTAGGCAATGGATTCCCAATTTTTACTTTTAGTGAAACCACTATTACAACTAACACTGAGCAGCACCCCGGTTCCCTTTCCATGGATTGCTGCTCTGCAAGAGAGTTTTGATGTTGAAAAAGTCTGCATTGTGTAACTGACTTGCGTTGGGCACCCCAATTATACCAAAACCTTTACTTTGTTTGTGCATGAAAGGCAAGGTTGTGCGTTACCTGTTCTAACTCAACAACAAGTGGGTAAAAACAGACTGTGTGGATAATTCTCTTCTACATTGGACCCAGTGGCAAAAGCACTTCCGCATTGTTTAAGGGGTGTGGCGGCTGCCACCATATCTATGAAATAAGCCAATGACATAATAATGGGACACCAAGTTACATTGTCTTTGCCACATGCAATTGATATTTTATTGAATAGAACTAAACACAGCACCTGACAAATGCCAGGTTGACTAATATGAGCTGACCTTATTGGCCCCAAATATTGTCATACAACGATGTAATACTTTAAATACTACCACATTTCTACCCCTCCCATCAGATGAATCAAAAGTAATGCATGATTGTATAATAATAACAGATGAGGAAATGAAGGGACTGGTAGACTTGTTGGATACTCCAATTGATAAATCTGATGGTACATTGTTTGTAGTTGGATTGTGTTATAAATTACCAAATGGTACTACCATGGCAGCATATGCTATTACAACATTGAAAACCATTGTTGAATCTTATAGAATGTCTCAGCATTCTGCCCAGGCAGTTGAAATTGTTGCTCTTACTAGGTCTTGCAAGTTAAGTTCCGGTCGTGTAGTGAACACCTTTACTGACAGTATGCATTTGGAGTGACTCAGAACTTTTGCAGCGTATGTGCATAGAGAGAGGATTTTTTACTTCAAATGGGACAAAGCTACAGCATGGTACCTTTATTTCAAATATTGTATGCACTGACCCTGCTAAAGAAATTGGCTGTCATTATATGAAACGCACATAAGGCCATTGTAAATGATATAGGGAGAGGAAATGCTTTTTTTGACCAAATTGCAAAGGCAACTGCACAATCCCCTATATCACCTGTGTAAATTACACACATGATGCAAACAGAGAATATTGTATTTGATAATACCCTTGAGACAGTGTGAAACATTCAGGCTGAGGCCCCTGAGCAAGAGTTACAGGATTGGAAACTGCATGGGACATGTATTGATGGGTGTTAGGTGGATTCACGGAATGAACACAGATGGAAGTTACAAAATAAATATATATCCCTAATTTTGTCTCATGCCCATGGTCCATCTCATGTAGGGGCAGATGGTAGGTTTAGTCTGCTAACCACAGTATGGAGTAACACTAAATTAAGGCAAGCAGCAATTGTGTATTGTAGAAATTGTCATGTTTGTTCTGAACACCTCCGGAGTTCCCATTGGAAGGCTTTGAATTGCCTCCATGTCAAGGAAAGAAATATGCATTAGTAGTATTTATGTTTAGCAAATGGGTATAAGCATTTGCATTAAACGATAATGCTGCTTTGAGCACTGCAAAGGTGTTAGTTAAGGAATATTTACCCCAATTTGGGTTGCCACACACAGTTTGGAGTGATAACCGTGTTCATTTTGTTAATACTAATATGGATTTGGTATGTAAGTGTGAGGTAATTGTCCATCCACACGGGCAGAGTGTTCTCGCCTGCCCTTTTTTGATTTTTTAATAATGAAAATTAATGATGGGAGACCAACCTCAGAGAAATGTGTGTGGCCACTCTGCACCCATTTCATCTGTTTCCTGCACAAAATGCATAGTCATGTTTACTCCGGGAAGACACACTCTACAGGCACAGTTTTCCCTGTCATATTCAGCTGGAATGTGACAGCCACGGGTACATCAAAGCATTCCAAGAAGGGGGAAGGCACACCTTCCTTCAGCTAAGGGTAGCCTTATTTAAATATCAAAGTCTAATCCGGCTGGTAGCAGTGCATACTAACAAGATAATTGAAGCAAGCTGAGGGGGCTTGGTTGTCAGACAGACAACAGGAAAGGTGGGGTTAACACCCCTTTGGTATGCAATGTGTCAACTTGAAGCTAGTTCCCACCTCTCTGTATGAAAGGCAGTGAATGGCCTGTCTGTGGATGAACGATGTGATTTTGGAGAGACAGGAAGTCTGCTCACATCACAAACCTCAATTAGAGACTTGCGCTTTAATCAAGAGTCAATGAGGGCTCAGTTAACCTGAGAGACAGTTTGATCTACAAAAGACAGGAAGATGGGTGGGACTTAGGTATGTGTTGTCACCCCTTGTCTGTCCCGTAGCAGAGGACTCTGGTCCTGACCTCATGCATAACAGAAGATTGTTGGTGGGGACCCAGGATTGGTTCATTAAGGTAGGCTTAGCCTGCACCAATCACTGGGGCCCATTTGGATTTAAGAGAGGGCTGAAACCTTCACTTGTCAGATCATCTGACTTCGAAAGGAGTAAGAAGAAGGACTAATTTGGCCCTAGGCTAAAAATACAGTCTACCTTACACCTTCTGCCAGTGAAGTAAGGCCAGTGCTCCAAGAGGGATGCAAGATCCCTCCCCTTAACAGCTCCCAGGGAACAGAGAGAGATTCCGCACTCAGAGGACCCGTCCAGCAGCTCTAGAACCTGGAGCCAGCCAGCACACAGCATGCCCTGCTAGGTTCTTCCAGCAGGCTTCCTAGGTGGGAAGTGCTGGATAGTCTCTGGATAAAGGATAAGGCCGCTGCCTGCAATCACTCTCCTGAGTTTTGAGCCACCCGCCTTGAAAGGACGATATGAGCACTACAAAGAATCTAGGAGGAGTGCCTCAACAGCATCATCCAGTATCCATCTTTTAAGGACATTTCCGAGACAGTCAAGTCCTCGTAACACATCCGGCTGCACCGCTGACTGTCATGCCGCAGTCGCAAGAGCCATCCGAACCGCCTCAACCGGCATTCCAGTTCTGCCAACCACAACAGAGACAACGAATCTTGGCCCCGAGCTGCCACACTGGACAGCTTGCAGACGTCCGTCCAGTGTCACTTGCTGAACTGCCTGCCACTTGGTACACGTAGCTGTCTCCCACTACTAAATCTGTCTGAAGGGCTGCAAAGTGCCCTAGAACTGCCTTGACGGTGTTGAGCACCAATAACTTCTCCACCACCAGGTACATTGTGGTTCTGCCCCCTGGTCCTTCTCTGAAGGCCCCTAGAGACAGTAACGACCCCTTTCCCCCCTTGGTGCGGGAACCTAATAACCTTGAACAGGAAGATTGATTACTTTACCAACTTCCCTCCTGTCCATATCCAGAGTGCATCGCTTTCCTTTGTGAAACTGTCTGTCCTCTGTGTTCCTTTACAGGGTGGTCATATTTGTAGTGTGCTAGAACTGGCTGTTGTAGTAATAATAAAGTAGATATTTGTTATACATCCTTCACTGGACAGTCCCTTTTATCATTGGGTAATAATTGTATTTTCTCTGTTTTGCAACTAAACAACAATCCACGACCTTGTGGATATAAGCCTGCCATTCCATCCACCTTACCAAAATTGGACAAGGAGGTCTTATAATTCCCTTGTATTGCAATATGTCCGGATCCCTTCTGGTGTACTAGTGGTGTGGGGTTGATTGATGGTTTAGAAACTGATATTTATCCCTTGACCACTGGTGCCCCGGAAGTTGATTCGTCAAAGTAAGGCATTCGCCATCAGGCAGAAATGTCATACCATATACCATCCACAAGCAGTTGGATTGGGTGAGAGAATAAATTCGACTAAAAAATAAACTGGCAAAAATCTGCGCCAGTAGCACCCTTGGATGGGTAGATGCACTTCTGCTTGCATTGTTCTCAATGATAAATATTGGGCATTCAGTTGTTGGATTAACTCCTTACGAAATACTCATGGGCCAGCCTGCTAATGTGTGGCATGTGCCAAATCCCAAACGTTTAAGTACTGTCCCTTACCCTTTAGTGATAGATTACCGTAAGGAGCTGACTAAAACATTATCTGTTCTTTGCAAATAGGTCACTGAATAATTGCCAAAACCACTGGGGGGGGGCTGGACACTGTATTCAACCAGGTGACTGGGTTTTCTGAAGAACTTCCAGCGAACATCTGGGCTGCAACCCAGATGGAAGGGACCAGCACAGGTGCTACTGACCACTTAGACTGCTGGGAAGTGCAGTGGCCATAAAAGCTGGATCCACACAAGTCACATGAAGAGTGCACCCTGTACACTGATACCTGCCCTTGTGGATAGTACATTGCCCAGTAAGGAGACCGAAAAAAACCCTCTCTGTGGTGAGACTAGTAACCATTACAAAAACAGTGTGCCGGAGGACATTAGTGGAACAACAGAAGCACAAAGATACAATTTGAGACCCAGGAAGCTGAAAGCGGAACTACAAACTGTGAAAAACTAATTTTGATCCTGAAGAATGGCGGACAGGTGGCAAGCCCACCATCGTTTGGACTATCTAAGGGGTGAGATAGAAAAGAAGGGAAAAAAGAGGCACTCCATAAAATTGCAGTATTATTGCAGCCTGTTGCTTTGCCTTGCCTATCACGTGGTTGACAATATGCCATGTCAAGAGAATGCTGTTATATCACTCCATAACAGTTCACCCAATGAGGAAACAAAGAAGTGGTATACGACCAAGACTTTATTTATGTGATATTGATTTTTATTACACTACGTGTCTTTGGGGGGTGGTTATTGGTAGAAAATATTGTGTATCCAGATGTCTCCAATACCAGTATTGCTGTGTCTACTTTATCCCCTGTGCAAAAATATCACAGGGAGAAATGTATCGAGAACAATACTTTTATTTCACTGCTCCATAACACACATGAAATCATCAACAGACGCCATTGTTATATCTGTCTGAATTACCCAGCCTATGCTGGTGAAGGCCTACCATAGCAGTAGTTCCCACTACCATTCTCCATCTCATGTTATGCGCTGCATATAGCTGTGGCCAGGGGAGGTCCCCTTTTGCTAGTATATACGCAAAAATGGGTGGCAGCAAGCATTACATGCCAGAAATCCTGTATCAGTTTCTTAATGAGAATCTTCTTTAAAGGGAAGGTCGTTAGGGTGTCACTATGCCTAATGGAGTTTTCCCATTAATGGAACTATTTCCAAGGGAATGGCAGAAATGGTCTTTTCTTGTGAATGTGTCATACAGCAATCAAGCCTCACAGCTGCCATCCCATGCAGCTACTCTACATATAAGAAACAATACTGTCTTACACAGTGTGTGCATCTCCATCGATGGTGCAAGGGATATGGGGTTTACCTTGAATTGTAACTATGCATTAAACCTGCCAGCTAAAGTGTTCCAAGATCCTCTAGATATAGGGAATCAGTGCATTTTATTTGGGCTACTAGTGTGTATTCTTGGTTACCTGCCAAGTGGGCTGGGCAGTGTCATATGGGGTTTGTGTTGCCTGCTGTGTCAGTGAAAGATAGCCATTGACCTTCTGACCCACAGTAAAAGCATTATGTAGTACAGGATGATATTGGACCACAGGTAATGGCGGATATCCTTAAAGCAATCATTCCATGGTATGGTCTGTCTGTTAATTCCAGAATGTACACAGATTGTCACAACTGCTAGAAGTCACTATAAATGAATCATCATATGCCCTTATTAATATCACTATTGAGTTAAAAGCTGTACGCCTTGTAGCATTACAGAACAGGGCAGCACTCGATATGATTTTGGCAGTGAAAGGAGGCGTTTGTCAGATTTTTGAAGAAAAATGCTGTTCATTTATACCTTATACCTAACTCTTTCACCTCAGTGTGGCATGCCATTAATAATCTACTTAGCAGTGCAGGTCATGCACATTTCCTCACTGGTAAACTAGATATCATGGATCTTTATGGTCCTTAATAACTACAGTTGGGTGGAAACTATTTCTGTTATTTTTGTTCTATTAGCTATGTTTCGTTTTATACGTTTGTGTCTTAATTGTGTGCCTGCCTTGTGTCATGTATTAGCCTCATGTCTCAGATCACAGGTAACTCAAAGACCCACCTCAAATCATGTGTTTCGGGGGAAGTTAGCTATAGAAATGCAAGATTAGGTTAATTGATTAAAATGGGCACAGTTAGGGAATTATGTTTAAAAAAAGGTATTGAATGTTAGCTATAAGCATTATATTTGTAGGCTTTGCAAGTGTTTAACATAAATTCTCTTCTGAAACAGTTAACTGCGAACATGTTTTAAATAGCTTCAGACTGCAAACCCACAGAATGTCCTTGCTAGGTCAAAGCTGTTGGGCCTAGGGTTTAGAGCACATACGGATAATGTTAAAATAGCGAGGAGCAGCTGTAGAGGGAAATGTGAGACCCAGGCTACAGTTCGATTATATCAAAGGCAATGTCTGTTGAAATGTAATGTATGGTGTAACCTGTGTGTATACATGCTTTATGAATGGAAGGACAGACGAGAGAGAACTCAGATGGTGTCTTTACACCGCACTGAGTAAAAGGGGCAGCTGTTAAATAAAACTACTCTCGCTCGTTGAGCATTTTTGATGCTAATACTCTGTTCTGGCGTTTCATTATTTGCTAGACTCACAGAAAAATAGAGTTATTATTATTATTTTTTAAATATATTTTACATGATCTACATCAGGAGAAAGAAGTGGGAGAGGAGTGAGTGCCGATGTAATGGGAAGGAGTGAGGCCTGCATTTTCGGATCTGGTGTAGATGAGGATTGCAAGGTAGAGGGAAGCTAGCCAATGAGAAGGTGCCTTTATGAAGCTGATAGGGCTGGGATGGTGTCATAGCCATATCAGGCTCAGAAACATGTGACAGACCCTACTCCAACTCAATCAGACCCGCAGATGAATGTATCTTTTCTAGCTGCCTCTTGTTACCAAAAGGCCAGCGTCTATCTGTGGGTATGAAGTAAGAGGTGCACCTCATGTCTATGAATAAAGTGGATTTGCATGTGCACCTTATTGCACACAGCAGCAAATGCAGGCACAAAGGATTACAAGAGAGAGCATTTATCTACACCTGTATTTGCAATGCAGCTTGCAATGTGACCCAGGTGTGCAATGTATTACAATATGCTTTCATGTGAGGAGCCGGTAAGATAGCTCAGAGGGTTGAGGGCTTGCTGCTGTGGTTTGTACGTGATCTGCATGTCGTATGTTGGAATCCCGGCAAGGCCAACTGAGTCTTTCATCCTTCCGAGGCCGATAAATGAGTACCAATTTTGTCTGGGTGCTATTGTATGTCAGTATGTCCAATTTAAAGAGATTTGGCGAAAGCGCTATATAAATAACATATCATTGTCAAGAGGACCTCAGGGTGTATCCAGTGATTTTGGGACACCGCTGATGCCTATGCAAAGTGAATGGAGTCCTCCATGGACCACAGCCAATTTGCGAATAGTTACCAATGGCCCTGTGCAGATTAAAACCTTTAAATGCTTTGCACCCGGATGAGTGCTCTGAAACCATTGATACATTTAGGTTATAGTTGCCAAAGGCAGAATGGCTTCCATCCGCCTCCTGTCATTTTACGACTCGGAAGTTATCGGAATGTGTCAATTGCAAATAACCGCAGCAATTGCAAATCGGAGTGGACATTTTGCACACTGAAACCTGGGAGTTTGCATCAGTAGAGCCTTGCATGTTGGATAGCGCGGGGTTTGAACAAAGTAAGCCCTTCCATACATCTGGCGTCCGCTTTCTGCAAATTCGTCATTTTCTGTCTTTTGTGCTGAAAATAAAGATGATGCGCTGATAAAAATGAAGATAAATAAAAATAGACTGGGAAAGAGTGGTTTTACTAATGCTTGCATTTTTCTAAACTGCTAAGCAAAATAATTAGCAGTAAATGCATTTATTCTGAACTAGCATGGCACGTGCTTAGCACTGGGGCGGTAGTACCAAGAGCAAGGCAATCATATTTCCAGCAGTAAAGGATGTAACTTCTTTTACAAAGTATTTTTTATTCAGTTTTGGGGCGTGCTCTATTTTAGAAAGAAATATATTCTGCTTCCCAATCTGACAAATCATTGGCAAGCTATTGTGTATTCTTCTGATGACTAAGGGGCCTCATCATGAGTTGGGCGGTATCCTGGCGGTAATTGTGCCATGATACCGCCCAATTAGTGTTACCGCAACTCGGTCCAGTGCAATTTGTGCTGGATCCCGAGTTGCAGTGGCGTTGTTAGTCACCATTTGTTATGAGTTCATAGGACTCTGTGGGGTTTTATGGCACTAATACCCCCAGGGGTAATAGCGCCGGTGGTAATAGCGCCAAAAATGGGCAGAAAGCTGGAGATTTACCTCCAGCTTAAAGCTGGAGGTAAATCTCCAGCTTTCTGCCCAAACTCGGCATTGGGTGCAGCAGTAATGCGGCGGTAATAGTTTTACCACCGCATTTTTGCCGTTCCGCCAAACCCCTGATGTGGCCCATATATGCTATTCGGTCCACCTCTACACACAACAGAGGCACACAGTTCCACATGCAAGGAATGGAACCTATGTGTGTACTCTATGAAGTCTCTTGAATCTATAATTTAGTCGCCCCTGGAACAGGGGTCTGCAACCTTCGGCTCTCTAGATGTTTCAGGCTACCATTTCCATGATATCAGGCTATTGACTATGCTGCTTGCGGAGGATGGGAGTTGTAGTCCAAAACGTCCGGAGAGCCAAAGGTTGCTGACCTCAGCTCCAGAAGCATCAACAACACCATCACAGTGACAAAGTATGACACCCCTTGTAGCCCAGGTAAAAAACGGAATGTGTTTCTAGTATGACATTGCATTAATTTTTTAGAGCTTGTGCTGGTTGATGCCCAAGAGCCATCACAGTGATGACGGGTGTGGGCCGGTGGAGGAAGGGGCGTATCTTAGAAAGGCAAGGTTTATGTAATAGGGAGACGGAAAAAGGAAAAGCCAAGAGGGATGATGAAGGTATCAAAGCAAGGTACTTTGTATCAGCCATGGAGCCATGAGAGCAGATGACTCACACTGACAGAACTTTGAGCCGCTCATTGTACGTCAATGCGGTCGCTCCTACCTCATGAATGACGCTTTGATGTCAATGTCATTTTTGAAACTCTTGAATAAAGGTACGCAAGAAAAAAAGAAACGATGACTCAATTTATTTGTCATGTTACCGGGATTCATACCACGCACCGCTGACATTTGCATCATATTGCTCTGGTGGATCTGAAAGAGAGGTGGTTTGGGGGGCGGGGCTAGTGGGAGACGAGGGAGAATGCAAGAGAGTTTTGGGATTGTGTTGAAGTGTTTGGTTCAGAAGTACCAGGTACTGTGTGCAGGTTTGTTTCTAAGTTCAGACTCTCCAGCTTATAGCGATTTTGCGATCCTGCAAAATGCTTTGAAAAACGGCCATTTTTGCTAAAAAGCGCAAGAACACCCATAAAAATGTCAGTTTTTTTTTTTTTTAAACTCAAGGGACCAAGGGGCTCAACTCTTATTTTTTGGACTCAAGAAATGAAATGCGCAAGCACATTTCATCACTTGAGCAAAAAAAAAAAAAACAAAAAGAGCAGTCCAATCCACAAAGGACATCTGAATGGACGCTTCTTATATGCGCCCATTCAGATGTCCTTTTTGTCCTTTTTCACCCCTTTGCGCAAATCAGGGGGCATTTCTGCGCATTTAAAAGTGCATCCCAAATTGACAAGCAAGATGCGCTTTTAAATGTGCAGAAATTGTAGGCCACTCTATGCTCCCACTTTAAATAACTGCACGAGGGGTGCCACTGCTTTACAGGGTCTTAAATGACCATATGATTCATGCAATACTTATTTTAAAAAAAACAGTTTTTTAAGTGTGACCAGTTACGGTGAAATGCACGGGGAGCCTTTAGACCATTGTCAGCAGAGCGTTTCTAACACAAACGTATTCAAGGTGGCTGGCCAGCGTATCATTTGCGCTACAGCTCTGCCCCGTGGAAATGCACAGGTCACCTTTGAGATTAAGGTGGCCTACTCATTTCCAAAAATGGCTCATCTAAAAACAGCACATCTTCCGCTCTTTTTTTAGATGCCCCATTTTTTTAGAATAAAATCTACGGTTCCTATAAAAATTGAAAAACGGTCACAATATGTGAGAGAAAGGAGTGAGAAAGGAGTGAGAGGGGAGTGATGGGGGAGCTGTGGAGTGGTAGGCAAGAAAGCGAAGGGGGATCAGAGAGAGAGCAGTGGATCAGAGGGGGAAGCAGTGGGCAAGAGAGCAGAGCTGAAGCAGTGCGGCGGTGAGCCAGGAAACAGAGAGAGTGGAGGTACAGAAAGTGGAAGGAACGTGGGCTCAGGGGTAGTAGTGAGCTGCAGATTGGGAGAAAGGATGAGGGAAGAGTGTGATAGAATTGGAGAAAGGATGAAAGATGCAGAAGTAGCATGCAAGAATGAAGGACTGTATACTGCGGGAAGAATTGGGGAGCGTACGTTGTGAGTTGGGAGTATGATTTGGAGTGTGGCAGGGACTAGAAAGCACAAATTGTGACTTGACAGTGTGACAGAGCATGTGAGGATGTGTATGACTGAGCGTGAGGTTCAAAAATACAAGTTGTGATGGGGAATTGGTGAGACGTGTTGGGTGAGAGAGGTGTGTGGGTGTTTGCGGGATTGGGGAACATAGAAGGGGAATATTTTCAGCATTACAACTGATAATGATTAATAACGTTAATAATATTAAATAGGTATACACATTAAACCAAAAAATGTAGCCATAACAAACACTGTTCTGCCAAGCCACAGACATCTGGGACTCTTCCTATTTCATATAAAAGATACATATATTGACACCATGGCTCTCTTGTAGCCTTGCACACCGCCTCTTTCCTGCAATGTACCAATCTTGCACCCTCCAATCAATAAAAATTGTGCTGCAAAAACTCTGCCATACATAAAGGCTTGTGCTGCAAAACTTCCCATTTCATGCCGCAAAATCTTGGAGGGTCTGTCTAAGTGCTCTGGGCCGAGGGCAAAGAGTCTGTTGTGTCCAGAAGGGAGCCTCCTATGTCAGTTTTGCTGGGATACGTTGTGACATAAACTATTCAAATATCTTCTAGAAAGTTTCCCATCCTAGCTACAACCATCTGCTAGAAAACATCACAAAAGGAACAGCTGGGTCACGTCATAGGTGCAACATCATTGGACTAATTGGGCTTGAGCCCCCCTAGATTTCTGTCCCCGTTCTTGAAGGGATCCTCTGTCCTTCAGAGCTGTTGTGAGCAGGACAAAAAGTAGGCGATGTATGTGGTTTGTGTCTACATTTGGTCAGCAAAAGGAAAGCAATGTCGTTCCTTTTGTTAGCAGCAAGACCTGTCCTAGGCGTGACTCTTGAGGCAACTGGCACTGCAAAGGGCATTTACACCAGAAAGGCCCCTACTGCTCCACTAAACTAGAAAATCTGTGTTTGCTTCCAAGACAATAAAAGTGAGTAGATATGATAGGTTATTCATAACACACTCAATACCAAGAGGTTTTTAACCACAGACCCAGGGATCGAACCTGTGTTGCTCCGTGTCGCCTTGCTTCCAACGCGAGCATGTTGCCACCTGCACTATCCGCCCGAGACAAGAATAGCACAATAAAGCCCCCTTTTAAAGATCAGTTCATACCCATGATATCCACTACCTTGACATGCAAAAAAGGGTTTGCTTGTATGTGGATATTAAATGTTCTTGATATCATGCATTACAGAAATTCAGAAGTTTGTGACAAACAGCCTCTATACCAGATGTCCTTCTTACACAATTTGTTTTAGAACAGAGTGCATGTTTGATATGAAGTAGCACGTTATGAAATATGAATGTATACGTAAAAGATCTATGCATGCGTTTAACGCTGTGCCATATTTTCGTTAATTTGTATGCCGTAGAGGGGGCATGGAATGAAATTCCATTTTCCACTGCCCCAATCTTTCCTTCATAAAAAGGCAAAGGCATTTATGCCAGCATCACATTTTTATGCTAGCTCAAAAGGTTTGGATTCTTATGGGCATTGCTGGAAATGGAAAAATGTTTGGGGGGAACTGTCACCTCTTTGGAGGGACTGGGCTTTGGGAAGCCATGTTGCACAAAACAGCATCAAACTCAATCCTAGTGATTTGCATAAAAGCAAAGCGCATTATGGGAACATCATGATATTCACAATTTTAAATGTTAAATATGCCTTGTATTGATTCAGTAAGAAGCCATTTCAGGTCAATAATGGATTCTTCTGTTTTGATTGGTCACAATATTCACCCTAATAAAGAGATGTCTGTATATTGCAGGACTATATATACATTTGGACATCTGTAGCACTGTTTGTGAGGCTTTGGCAGTTTCCAGAACTAAGATTTTTTAAAAGCTCATTGAAAAGCTGGTTACTCCTGCTGTTAGTCAGAAGACTAGGCAGTGCTTCTGAAACTGGTCTACTCAAACCTGGGAGACACATGTTCTGGCTCCTGGGACCTGGGGATGAAGCGGCGCTCCAGCAAGACATTTTTACCAGAGCGCCCCTCTGTCTTGTTTACGGCCCATTCCCTGCACTGCTTATGGGACCAAACTGGTTTTTACCACCAGCTAACAGCAAGCTAATTCCAAACAAACAAACATGCAAAAAACAAGTGGGGTCCTGGGAGTCCCTCTGCAGGACATTGGTCCCGATTACGAGAGACTTAACTAGAGTCTTTAGCTCACTATCTTTCACTGCGGACAAATATCTAAAACATATCAGTCTGCGTCCTGCTCTACGGCAGTCCAGCACCGAAATGCTAAGCAATTTGCTTCTGAACAAGAGTAACAACAGCAACCCCTGACATGTGTTTTGGTCTGGTTCGACCTCATCAGTAGGATGGAGCTATGCCTTTCTAATAATAGTGAGCAAGGGGTCCACGTCTGGATTCCCCCAGTAAGTTAGGGTGACATCTTAAGTTACTTAAATATGCAAAAAACAAGGGGGGTCCTGGGAGTCCTTCTGCCGGATATTTGTCCCGGTTATGAGAGACTTATCCAGAGTCTTAAGCTCACTATCTTTCACAGAAGAGAAATAACCCAAACATATCAGCCTTTGTCCTGCCCTGCCCCAGCCCCACTTACAGCCAGCATTCAAAATTGTCATCCAGTACCTGCTAAAATGTTGAGCGTAGCACAACCCCTGCGCCCTTAGCACACCGTCTAACAATGTTTTGGTCAAGTCGCGCCCCTTTGTCACGTGCTCGCTGTTCGGATTGAATGTGCTTACTAGACAGCTCCACTACAAAGGAGGCCGTCGAGAGAACAACTCTGAAGAAAAAGACAGAGGTCGAGGCCAAAGAACGGCTGGTGATACTTATACAGCGCTTGGTGTAGATTATTCTCACTTCTAGGCAGTCTGATATTTACTGTCCTTATTACCCAGTTTGTTGGCATTTAAATCACCGAACAAGGCAAGATGAAATGGGCGCTGCCAACCTGATTTCTGTTGTGTGAACGTAGGATGCATCATGTTGAAAGCACTCGTCAGTGGTGGGCACGAGAGTGCATCGTCCTGGAAGACAGGCTGTCTCCACTCAATGCTCAGTGAGTGTGTCCCCTCCGGCATCATCAAGGAACTTACTGCAAGGAAGTCTCGAGCCCACCCCAACTCTGCCGCTCAGTTGCCACAGCCTGGCCAGGCTGGCCCTGAGGGTTATGAATTGACAGGAAGTTCATTCGCAGAAGAGTCGGTGAGCTCGCGCCTGTGGAAGTCATTTCCGTGTAAAGGAAGGTTTTGCTATATTCCATCCCCTCCCCCTCAGCAGGCTTCTTTTACCGAGGTAGTGTAATTGCAGCACTAATGGGCGTATCTGGCACCCACTGTGTCTGCATCATCTAAACGTGTGTTTAGTTTGCTGCATTCATCTCACTGGTTCTCACCAAGAGACCGTTTCCGGACTTTCCAATGCGTGTTGCATTATTAGAAATGCTCACATTATTTTGACGCCCAAGTAGTTCAAGACCCATTGCCCTGAGCGGTCCTCAAGATAACTGCGACAAAACACCCCTTAAGCCAGGGTTCAAAATCGCTAAATCAGAACCACAAAAAAACAAGCATTTGGCAATGTCAACAGTTTGGGCTTTTGTGTAGGCACTGGTGCCAGGCACTGCCGTGTTGGTATTAATTGGCCATTGATGGTAGCAAGTGGGAAAATGGTGCGAGTACCTGGGCATATAATAGCAGTACCTGGCAAATGCCTAATACTTGTACACAAGCCAAAGCGGTTGGATTTGACAATGCTTGTTGTTTTTTTATTATTTTTTTTAATAGGTTTGCAGTGAAGGGCACGCATAGTGCTTCTAAATCAAGTGGCTGAAGGCAGACCTGGTAAAGACATTTTTATGACACCAGTAGCAGGTTTACAGCTCCAATTAAAAGATTAACTCTCATTAGATTGCTTTGAGAAAACACTGGCAGGCATTTAAAGTGCAAAGTTTGATGGTAGGGCTTGATTAAAGTGAGCACAGAGAGTTCTCGAGAGGGGGTACAGGAAAGGGATGGGTGGGAATGGCCATAAGGATTAGCATGGCCATGGATAGTCAATGGGTGCACAAATATCCAAACAGCACCTATAACCTTTGGGTCCCTCATAAGCCATTTATCCTTATCTGTACTCTAATGCAATCGTTTCGGTGTATAGCCAGTGCAAAGGCCACGAATTATTCCAAACTAAAAACCATGGAAAGTGGCAAAGCTTGTGTCTCTGAAATAGCACTTCACATAACTTCACACGGCAGCACAAAGCATCCTTTTCATGGCAGCCTCTATGGTGCTGACTGACAAACATGCGATGAGCCTCCAAACAAACATGGCGTTCATATTCCGGAGACAAAATGAAGTCACGTAAATCCAAGATGGCGGTGGACTTCACACTTTTCCTTGTGAGAAATGTATGTAATGTGCGTCTTTGCTTTGAAAGGCAGTGGGTAATCTCCTTCCCCTGGGCCGCCATGAACTATTATGGACAGTGGCATCCCACGTGCCCCTCTCCCTGGGCCTCTTTCAGGACAGGCCGTTCCGATGTAATAAGCCTTCAATATGCGCTGGCGTCCTCTTTTGTACTGGAATTGGTATGAACATGGGGCCTCGTCTCGCGAGTCAGTGATGGCAGCTCATTTCCTCCAGGTCGCGCACACAGCCAGTGTTCAGAGGTAATCTGGCTTGTTAAGGGGCTGCAGCACATTTCAGCTGGTTATTGAGCAAAAGGGCATGTGAAATTGGGCCCATACATTACTGAAAGATAATGGCCCTCTGAAATTGAGCTCATGCATTACTGTGAGAAAAACACAGGACAGGAAACAGTTCTCTCTCTCTCTCTCTCTCTCTCTCTCTCTCTCTCTCTCTCTCTCTCTCTCTCTCTCTCTCTCTCTCTCTCTCTCTCTCTCTCTCTCTCTCTCTCTCTCTCTCTCTCTCTCTCTCTCTCTCTCTCTCTCTCTCTCTCTCTCTCTCTCTCTCTCTCTCTCTCTCTCTCTCTCTCTCTCTCTCTCTCTCTCTCTCTCTCTCTCTCTCTCTCTCTCTCTCTCTCTCTCTCCATATATATCCATATGTCCAGAATCAGGCTCCAGAAAAGGAATTCACTGCACTTGGTATATCAAACGGATCAATGTCATTTTAATTAGGAGTCTATACTTCGGTGGCAATTGTTAGTATGAATGTTCATTTTTTTTTTAAGTAGAGCGTGTAGTGGTCACCCCCCCCTGTGCCCCACCCCCCATTCACTTCATCCCTGTTGCCTCCTTTACTTTTCATGTTGCTTTGAAACAACTCCCATTAAATTTACACAGTAAAAATGGAAAACAGTAAAGGAGGCACTGATGAAAAGAAGCGCCAGCAAAGTACATGCGGATGTTATAGAGTGCTTGGAACACATCCGCTAATCCTCCTTATGTTGGACGCAATATAAGAAAAAAGACTTCTTGGCCCAAATTAAACGAGGAACATATCTCAGCAAGTCAAACAAGACCATTGCAGAGGAACAATGACTCCAGACAGACCTTAAAGTACAGAGGGGGGCAAAGTAATACCTCAGCATCAGCCTGTCTCCACAGAGAAGCACCATCCAGCCGAAAGAGAGTCTTCTGAAACAATACTTACTCAATGGCTCTAATGGGGGACCTTTGATGACCTTCAAAACCACCAAGAGGGCCCCAATGAGGGAAAGAGACCTTGAATGAGGTATTCAGGAGCAAAAGACCTCGAATAGCCTCAGATCCAAGTGGTCCAAAACGTGCGAACTACCAAGTAGATGGATGCCTAAATGCCTTAGTGGCCGTCCATTGGACCTCAAATGAAGAAACCGCCAAACCTTTACGTATGAAATCCATCCAGGAAGAATTCCCAAATCAATGAAGGGTCAAAATCTACTTCACTATAACCCTTCCGAAAACACCACCCGTCAAAGGTTGCTCAATAATGGCCGTCAGTAACTCTGCACAGCCACCCTCGTCCTATCAGAAGAGTCCATCCTAATGAGCCACACCTTTTCTGAAGCCAAGCAAGCAGAGTTGACCCAGCCGACGTCTATGTAGGCAACTTTGGGATTAACTGTTCATGTCAGGACTAGGCCCATCAATTATCTCTCTGAGCTGGACACATTCACCATAATCAGGAGCTGTGGACTCCTCGCCCGGCGTGGCACCACTACAATCAACCATGATTTCACCAGAAGCTGAGATATCAGGACAAAGGTAGGGAATGCATAGAGGAAGCCTATGGGCTAAAGACCAGTCAAAGCTCCCATGCCCTAAGACATCAGGACTGGGTGATGACAGCATTAAACCACCACTATCCTGCGTTCTCATGTGGCAAACATGTCGAAGCTGGCCGTCTACAACCTATTGCAAATGTACTGGAATGCTGACCCCAACATCATGTACTCGAAGGCGGAGGAGGAATTTACTGCTCAGTCTGTCTGCCTTGACCTTCAGTATTCCTTGAAAATTGACTTAGGACATTGACAATATGGTCCATTCTGCCCAATCCATAGGGCTGTCCGACAGGACTGACAGTGATTCTGGTTATGTTCCCTCCTTGTGTGTTGAAATAAGACAAGGATACTGTATTGTCCATGTGTGCCAGTACTTGTCATACCCTGAGCAGGTGTTCTAATGCCTTCAGTGAAGTTCCATTGCCTGGAGTTCCTTCCGATTCAAAGACTGCAGGATTTATGTAGTTCCTGGATCACCTGGACTTTCCAGGTTGCTCTCCGGCCTTTCTCAATGGCGTGTGCATTTACTGCATGCTGCAGTGGAGCTTGGGGAATTAATCAGACTCTTCTCATCATGTGACCCAGCTATGTCGGCACACTCAAGATCCATCTCAAGTGTGACGTAATGGGGTCCAGCTGTTTGGGTTGAACACACAGAGGGTCCCAGTATTTCAGGATGTGGTTCATACGTGGCTTAATGTGGCCTTTTTCACATTGTACTAGGAGCACAGTAGCTTGCGTGTCCCCTTGAACTGTCTGACAGGATCTTGCTGGGGCCCTTTCCTGTATTAAATAATTGGGTAATTTGTCTCCTAACTTGGTAATCCTTGGAGTGGGGAGGACGACTGGTCCATTTTCTGTGACAAAATGTGCAAATAAATTTCAAACCTTTGCATGGACTCAAGTTGGATTGTCGGAGGTTGATCACAAACCTCAGAAAATCAAGAGAAGGCAGCTGGCCCCTGTCTCCCTCTCCGCATCTTTTCCCTGGATCCTGAATGAATAAACCAATCCTCCAGGTAGGGGTGCAGCGGTATCCCTCTCGATGCAATACCTACATCAAGGATGCCACCACCTTGGTGAAGATCCATGTGGATGATCGAAGTCCACAGGGCAGTACCACAAACTGCAAATGATGACAGGCAGTGGCAGATTGGTGGTATCTCCAGTAATCTGGATCCATCGGGATGTGGTGCTTACCATCCTGGAGATCTAGTGGAGTCTTCAATTCTCTGTGATTCTCCAGTGGAAGTATTGTCTCCATTGTAAAAGACAAACCACGAGAGGCTCGGGAGGATCAGGAGGATAGCTCAGCGGCAACCTGCTTGCCTTGGAAGCAAGACAATATGGAGCAACACAGGTTCGATCCACGGGTCCGTGCTTAGAACTCCAGTATTAAGCACGTTATAAATATCATATCATATCTATCAATCAGCTGTCATTCTCTTTAAGTTAAAGATCTTTCTGAACTCTCCTTAGATTTTTAGAACTAGAAATACTGAGGAAGACAATCCCTTTCCTCGTTCGTGCATAGTAACTGGCACAATGTCTTTCTTTGACGCGGGTCTAAATGGAGAGACGTATAGCTCCCGCTTTCTCCTGCTGTTTCGGCATCCACGAGAACATTACTGCTAGATCTCGAGGAATTCACTTGAATTCCAATCTGTATCCTTGTACCTCAAAGCTGCTCCAGAATCTTGAGGAGGGATGTGGACATTTCTCATAGCCACCACTAAGTGCTGCCTGCCCTTGCTACTGCTGCCAATTTGTCCATGGCCTGGCCATGCGTGAGCTGTACTTATTGCTCCGTGAGGGCTAATGTCTCAGAGGCATCTTCATCCTTCTCCATTTTCTTATATACGGTCCGGAAGCCTTTTGAATCCGACTGGGCCTGTGTACCAGACACATCACTGAGGATAGTGACACATCAGATTATGCACAAGCCTTTATTATAGGATCTCTAGGCATATACCCGCTGCAGCCATGGATGCATTACCCGTGAGCTGAGGTCTTATCCGAACCACTTTAACGTTCCCTGATAAGGCAATATTGACTCCTTGTATATGGTGCTGCTTCAGCATACATGTCAAGATAACCTTGTCAGAGTCCTGCCATTCTATGTTGAGTGTACAGTATGCAAGACCATCAAACCGTTTTGCCTGGAAGGCTATTGCCTCTGCCAAGGAAATCTTTCAATTCTCCCTGCTCTGGGGCAGATCTGGAAACTCCGGAATCACCAAACATGGGCCAAGACTTCAGGTCTTTTCTCATTATTAATAGAGCTCCCCTTGGAAAGCAGGGGTTCCTCCTGCTCTGCATTGACGCTCTTTGTCTTTTCCCTTTCAAATTGAACTCCTCCTTAATATTAGGTCGGCCAGGAAAAGGTGGGGTGTGGGTGACTGTAGGCTTACTGATTCCAGCGGGAGTATGATCCCTTCAAGGGGTGTCACTGTGATGAGATCTGTACCTGGATACGGACATTCTGGTCCTTGGCCGGCTCTGACCTCTAGAGCAGATCATGTCATTCCAAGATGCTCTGATCAAGGCTGTCTAATGCGGTGGCCATTTCCCCCTACACTGTGAACAGTGTCTTTCTCTGCCTCCAGGGAATCTGGAATGGCCAGACTCATCTGTTCGATCCCTGGTAGCCACTCAGAGAGTCACTGATGAAGGAGTACATAGCGATGCCTAATAAAAGTTATTAGCACCCGGGCGGGGTGAGCAACCAATCAGGTTGCGCGAAACGCAGGCAGAAACTACTGATGTAAGCACGCGTTCTGAGCCATTTGCTGGATGCTTTGCCCGCCCTGCACCGCCATCTTCCCCGACCCCTCTTCCCTTCAATATTACAGTAACCCAAATCCCCCTCCCCAGCCCCACTTACCTGATTGAGGCGGCAGCGACACCTGCCAACGCTGCAGCTTCGCTCTGTCTCCCTGCTGCCGGCTGCCATGGAAATGGAAGACAGGCTCTGTATGGAGCCCCGCCCTCCCGCTCCATGGCAGCCATCTTATGTAAGTATTTTCTTTCAATGAACAGGACGCTGCAATGCCTCCCGTTCATTGAAAGAAAATGCAATGCTCTCAGCACCCCAGGTTACCGGATCGGCAACTCTGTGTGCGTTCATACCTTCTCCAGCATGCCGGATCAGGTGTTATCGGCCCGGGGACACTCGTTATAACTTTCAACTCGGGCCCTGGGCCATTACCAGGTATGGACATTTAAATATGATTAATACAAAAGCGCGAACCTGGAGTTTAATTTTAAGTGACCACACTATCTCTTGATGCTCTCTTGTGTAGCGATTATGCCTAAAAACGCCATCCTCTGCATTCAAAGTCATTTTTCGTGTGTGATCTGGAACATCCCAGCAACAGAACGCCACTTGTATCAGGGTGTCCAAGTGTCTTGCAACTTCCCCTTGGCCACAGGGCACACCAGCAATCACCGGGCCACCGGCCCCCTTGGTTGTGGCCGCATTTAGGAGCACCTGTGACATCCAGGTGGAGTGATCTTTGGAGGTCCCACATGCCCAGCTGCGGCCCAACCTTTTGTATAAAATGACAGGTGGATACATGGAGTCACCACCCCTTATACCTGAAGGTAAGTAAGAAGTGAAGGGGCGTGTGACACCATGCAAGAAGAATGGATTGGGTGAGTTTTCTGTGGGTAGAGCAAGGCCTCAACTAGTGAGTACTGTGACGAGGAAGCATGTCCAGGGGTAGTGACAGACACTGAACTTCACTCTACCTCATTGTCATATACAAATGCCCCTTTATTCTGTTTTGAATTAGTACCCAGGTGCACGAATAGCTCGGGAAAATAAGCAGGAAGAAACCTACGGTCTTTTTCATTTGAAATTACAAATTTGATTTTTTTTTACTAATTGAAAGTTGAGTCACTTGAGAGCTTTGAATTCATGAACTGTTATCCAACTTTAGCATTGTGAATCATTAAATCCGAGTTTCCCACATTTGACCTGCGTCTTCCGACGGCTACAGTGAAATTCTGCGCGAGGTTCACCAACAGTGCAATACAATGAAGCACAATCGCCAAAACACAACACACAAGAGGTGTCCCATTGTTAGGGGAGAGTTCACTGAAGCCTGAGGTTTTCTTGATCTGTTTATACTTAGTCTTGCATACATAACATGAGGATCAAAACTACACAGGCATTCGAATGTAAAGGAAACAGGCACTGACAAAGCCAATAGGTTTTACTATCTATGTCAACTATGGCCTTAAATGCAAGTGTACTAATAAACTCAATGCAAACAAACAGGGGGACGAATAAAGTTTTCAATTTTACAAGAGATAATAACCATTAAATTACTTAACAAACACTAGGCACATAGTTCAAACAAAAAAGTAGAGCTTAAAAAACTAATTACGAATTTGGAGGTAATTCGGCAGTGAGGGCCTCATTATGAGGTTGACGGCATCCTGATGGTAAATCCGCCAGGATACCAGCAAATGCTATTACCGTCGTCAGCACTGAGCATGAGGGTATTACCGCCGGATTACGAGTGCCGGAGTAAATCCCCATTCATGGAGTCCCTTAGGACTCCTTGGGAGATTTGCCTTTGTTACCGGCACCTGCAAAGCCGGTGCTGGTAATAATGTCAATTTCTGCTGGTAGGGTGCCTGTCTTTACTCCAGCTTTTAGCTGGAAGTAACTCACGTACCCCACCGGAAAACCTGTAGTTGGCCAGTACGGTAAAGTGCCAGTATGCGTTAATAGCAACACTTTAATACCAGACCTGCTGACTTACAATGAGGCCCTTTTAAATCTGTTGGATTACCACCAAACTCAATTACTGTTACCACCACTTGGTCCCGTGATGTTACCGTGGGATTTCAAGTGGTGAATTTTGGCAGATTTACCGCCAGTGGAATTACCGCATGGTAAATCTGCCAATTTTTGGAGGCAAAGTGGAGGATTTACCTCAAGCAACAAGTTGGAGGTGCATCATCCACTTGTCCTCTGAAAATCGGCAGATTTGCTGCGCAGTAATATCGCCAACACTAAATCCATCCGAAATGAATATATGGCGGTGCAGGAAAACTGCCGGTAACTGAATTACCACTCCTTCTTTCCCACACAGCCAACCTTGTTATGAGGCCCACTGTTTTATCAAGCCTCAGACATCTGGGACATTATTTAAATTGACAGAAGAAGCAAACAATCAGGACTTAGGCACATAAGCACATGTTCACCTTTCAGCAAATCAAAATGGCATAAACATGCAAAAGGAGGGAGTATTACACCTCACAAAGGTGGATGCGTATGAATTCATATTTGCCATCTACCGCTGTACCCACCAGTGATTTTGCTCCACTATAGGCAAAACCTAAATGCGGGATAGAATGTGTAACTTGCACACACCATGAGGCAAACACTCTCTGAACACTGAGCATATCTGGGGTGCTTCAGTGGGCGTTCGAGGCGGTAATGGCAAATATTCCAAAGACTGCATTTGTTTGTATGCTTCTTAACGTAACCTGCGGCTCACCAGTTCAGCTCTTGGACATAGGTTTGCATGCTTAGTAAATATTTGGTCACTTGGTGTCATTTTCTTCCACAGAAGTCAACGGCCCAGGGTGAATCAATGGCCAGTCACCTGTCACCCTGTTTCTGCCAGGATAATCAATGGGGCATGCAGCACGTCGACGGGGAAATCACCTTTGACCGCTCCCGCCAAAGCAAATCAATGCAGTGCAATTTAAGTCAGCGAAGAATACCATTTCATCACGTCCACCGAGAGGAGTCAATGCGAGTCAATCGATAGTGAACGATAAGCTCTCCCATTTTCAAATTAAGACCTCCCCTTTCCACAGGAACTGCTGCAATTACTGTCAGGCTGCCTGTATTCGCTCCCCATAGGCTGTGGACGCAGATGGATGACGAGGCAGCCGCCCATTGGCTATACTGAGACTCAGAGGTCAGCAGAAGCAGGCCACGTTCTACCATGGTGGGAGTCAGACACTTAAATCTGGTATCTGGTTATTGCATCGAATGCAATAGCATCAAATGCCATACCAGAGGAAAAAAGCATCGGGGAAAAAAGCATTGAATGCTTTTTTTTTTTTTTAAAGGTAAAGGGTTTAGTTTAATAAAAATGGGTTGTAAAGGTAAAAAAAATAAGGGAGTTTGGGGGGTAACACCTCATTAAAAAAAATGGAAAAGAAATACATTCTATGCTTTTTTTTCGATGAATTTTTTTTCTCTGGTATGGCATTCAATGCTATTGCATTCGATGCAACCACTATAAACCCTTAAATCTTCCCTGCATCGTACTGCGCCCCTTTACTTTATTAAGGCACAACTAGGGATCGAGTGCTGTTGGACATTGAAACCGGGACGTAAAAATCTAGCTCAACAACTGCTTTATTCACATCTCAGCAAGACATAACGTTTGTGAGAAAGAGTATGGGAGCCCATCATCGTGCAATTTACGGTCATTTTTAGGGTAGCCACTTACATTTTCCTGGGTACACATGGGGCTCCAGCACTTCGAAAGATGGAGTATGAAAATAAACATCCATCAAAATGGATGAATGAAAAGTTCTGAATTCAATCTAGCCCGTGACATTGCTCGAGCAGCTCCTATTTCAGCCTTTTTTGGTTTTACTGCATTTTTGTGCTGCCAAATGCCACCATGTTAGGCAAAACCTTTGCTACACAGAAAAAGGGAGAAAGAAGGGGTATCAGAAGTCAGAATATCTGGTTGGCATGGCAACCGCCAATGCCGATGTCATGAAACAGAAAAAGCACAATTTGTTATTTTAAGTGACCTTCCACCATTTAAACCAATGTGCAGGAGTTTTAAGGTAATTCGTCCAATCCGAAGTTGCCTTTGATACCACGTGCTGTTGTTCTGTTTTGCTGCACAGTGATTCTTCCTTTATTCCTGATCAGCCCAGCGTGTGCCTGTGTGTCCCCATCTGCTTTAATGCCAGCACAGCCTCATTTGTCCCTTTCCCTGTCAGCTCAGCCTCTCTCCCTGTGACTTTGTCTCCTCAAACCCGCCTTCCACAGGCTCTGGCCATAACCATATCTCCACATCTTCAAGAGTGCTCTTGCCAAAACCATGGTCGTTACCCTCCCCTCCAACCCTCCCTGCCGCTGGCCGAAATATTGCTGCAACACCACATCCCCCAAGGCCGCCCCAGTAGGAAAACCCCAGAGAAAGACTCAGCCTGTAGATCCTGTGTGGCAACACAACTCAAGGCTCGACAACACCTCAAGCCCTGCCCACCTTGCTCTAGGAATGGCTACACAGTAGCAAGGTGCCTGCAGAGGCATGTGACCCACTCTGCTTTTTCTTTGTTGGTTGTCTCCCTGTCAGCTGTCTCGCGTCACTGCATCCCACACGACCACCCCGCTCCATCTCCACACCACTCACACCACCACAACTCCCCACCACCACCACTCTACACCAGTACCGCTCTAAACCAGGACTGCACCCCACCATGGCCCTGCACCCACAAGTCCCCACTCCACCACACCACCACTCCGCCAAACCCAAACACCTCCACAGCCCTACGCCTGCAAGCAGGTACACTTTCACACCTCAAATGAATACCACCACATGACCCACACTACCACACACTCCACACGATCACTTCATACCACATCTATATACCACTGCACCAATACACTCCATGCCACCACTCTACAGCACCACCCGACCACTCTACACCACTGCTCCACACACACCACCACCACCGTCAGGAAGGTCAAACTTGGACAAAAAATAGGCCCCAGCACCAATAAGAAAGGGGCTCCCAGTGGCAAATCATTTTCTGTACTTCTTACCGCAAACTGTTCAAAAAGTACTGGAAGGCACATTTATTGTTAACGTTGGTGGCAAACATTGCCTTTTAATGTACAGAGGGGACAATGATATTAGCAAAAACAATTTGCTTGACGATGCATTAACTGATCAAAATGGCCCACATTGTCTCACAAAGTGGCCTAATCTAGCCGGATGGCCAGGACCTGCAGGCATTGTCCTATGTGCCCTTCCGATCCTGGACATCAGCAGCTCTGGGTGAAATTATAAAGGAGTGTATAGAGCCATCACACTAGACCTTGCTGAAGCAAGCATTTAGGAAGGGGGTGGGCTAGGTGTGATACTGGGAAAGCACAAGAGTTAATCTGTCATTAGACAAGAAAAATAGCATTAGGCATACTTATGGGACTATTTTTGGAGGGGCAAAGGTTTGTGGAAACAGAAAGGGGGTTCAGATTCCCCTCTGGATATCCTGAGAGAGGGCTACTTCTCAGCAACAGGGGGAGCTCGGATGGTCAGGAGGACCCTCGAGCCTGTGAGCACAGAAAGGCAGACAGCAGGGTGCAGCTTCCTGGGGTAGGGGGTAAAAGGTCACCGAGTTTACCGCCATCCAGGGGAGGAAAGATGACTCAGGGACTTGGAGGCAAGACAACGCAGCTCCGAATCTCAATCCTGCACTTAGAAACCACTGGTTGGTATTACGCGCGTTATAAAAGAACAGTTAACATTTTATAATTATATACCGGTTTTCACTTTCAGGTCAATTGCAGAGGCGTCTGTTAAGCCCTGTCAGGACGGCGTAGAGGTAGATTTGGACGCTTCACTGCCGATGTTCTGCGATTAGCATTGCTCTATGGGTGTCATTTCATGGCACAGTGCTGTATATCTGTGGACCATAGGGGGCAGCAGAGGCGCACGCTCGGTGGGCTGTCAGAACCGCTGATTTAATAGAAAAGCTTCCGGGGTGGAAGTTCCAAAACCATTGGTGTACTATGCATGCGCCCTGTTTACTCAAGCATTCGGTTTATTGGTGCAAGCTTGCTAAGGGCTCATAAGAAAATCCAGTCGTCTCGTTACCGTTGCTCCTATTGCCCCAATGTTAGTTTAGCTATATTGCTCTCGAGTTTTTGCATGCACGGGGTGGGTGAAAACAGCAGATTTTGTTTTTGGCGGGCTAGAGGCACATTAACGTGTATGGGCAGAGCTTTAAGTGGGCCAGGGCCTGCCTTTTTTTTCTCAAAGTGCTGACACCTGCAAGCAGCAGGCGTAACCTTGCAGTGCAGACTGCCTGATGTATGCACTCGAACCAGGAGGAGGGCTAGCTGCCCAGCTCTCCTTTCGTTTCGAGTAACTAACTAGTCATCACCCAGCATGATGCTGGGTGATGACTAGTTACTCGAAACAAAAGGAGAGCTGAGCCGTCCAGCCCCCCTCCTGTTTCATTCAAGGAGCCCATGGTTAACGCGGGCTTCTTGAATGAAAGGGATGCCTGCTGCCTGCGAGATGGGGCACACTGGTGTCATGCCTTTTGGTGCACCCAGCCACTTCTTTTACCAGCCGCCACCCCCCACCCTTAATAGAGGGGGAGGCTCTCGTTGGGGGGCATGTCCTGAAGCCACACACCCTAACTAGGGCCCCCCTCAATTCCCAATCCCACTTAAAGCACTGTGTATGGGTGTGTAAGTTGGTGGGCGGGTGCATGGACTTACTACACAGTGTGTGGCACCCGCCAAAAGCGTCTGAGCTGAGAGGTATGCAACCAAATACCTGTCAAAGTTTTGAGTCTCGAGGGCAGATGAAAATAGGATTCTGTTTTTGCCTGTGGGAGCCCAATGAAGATTATCGACAGGCAAAGTACCTGGTCGGTGAGTGAACTGATGCCATGGCGGGTGACATCCACCAAAGGCATATCAAGTGAGGGGTGTGCAACAGTGTCATGCAGGATTTTAAAGGGGTCCAGCCACTGGCAGGATTGGAAACTCTGCCTCGAAAGGGGACCGTCTACCACAGCCAGAATCTGCTAGTCCCCCACCACTCTACCCAACCGACTGCTTCTGCAGGGCTTTTTCTTCAATGCCTGGAGAGCAGAAAGCAATAAAAGGACCTGGAATAGCACATTACCACCTCTCCATCACTGATCATCACACAGAGCTGCTGGAAGGAAAACCTTTTTTTTTCAAAGACCTGTCTTCCACCTTTACAACAACGAGGTTACCAGACAGCTGTCCAACACAAAATTCTACAGACAGATACCCACCAACCCCACCACCAGATTGCTGTCAGAAATCAAAAGTTTGATGTGCCATGCTTGGCAAGATGGTTGGATAGATGAAGATGAGAAGACATTTCTAGTAAATCACCATCCAATCATTCCAGCTTTTTACTTACTTCCAAAAGTACACAAAAATGCTGAGATCCCTCCAGGCTGACCAATAGTTCCTGGGATCGGCTCTATTCTAGAACCTCTATCGATCTATATCGATCATTTTCTCAGACCATTCATCAGCCGCATGCCATCATATATACAAGACACCACAGCAATGAGAAGCTAAAAGCTAAGAACAATAACTGTCGACAGAAATGACCTACTGGTGACCCTTGATGTAGAGTCACTCTAGACAAGCATTCCACAACTGGAGTGTATAAAAGCCCTACTGACCTACCTGGACCAAAGACCACGCTTCGATCCACCTACTTCATTCCTGTTAGAATGCACAAGGATAGCATTGACGGAAAACTACTTAATCTATGAAGAAACTTTGTACCGGCAGTGCCACGGCACAAGCATGTGGCATATCTTTTTATAAAATCTTTTTATGGACTCCTTTGAACAACAATCGATCTACCACGGCTCCAACCCATTCAAAGATTCCATCGGATGCTGGTGCAGATAATTGACGATATTTTTATGACCTGGGAAGATACATATGAACGAGTCCTTGTTTTCAAAGATTGGCTGATAAAACGCAACCCATGCATCAAATTTATGATCGAGTACAACCCAAACAGGATACCATTTTTAGATTTGGACATTTACAAAGACTCGAATAACTGCCTGGCCACTACTCTTTACAGGAAACCCACCTCTAAGAACACCCTTCTAGAATACAGCAGCTTCCATCCTGCAGGTCTGAAGATGAACCTCCCTTTTGGTCAGTTTCTCAGACTGAGAAACTGCAGCACAAATGAAGACTATGACACCACGAGCAATGATCTCAGCACACGGCTCAAGGAACGTGGATACCCGAGCCATATCATACGTCAAGCTCGCAGAAGAGCTAAACACACCGACAGAGATTGGTGTCTCACACCGGCAGCCAAAGAGCAAAACAAAACAAAGATGACATGCTTAACCACCTTCACTTCCCTCAGCAACTCCATCAAGAAAACAATTCTCCACCACTGGGACAAACTCCACACAGAGGATTTCAAACCTGAGAAACCTAGATTCGCATTCAAACGGAACAGAAATTTGAAAGACCGTTTAGTGCATACCTACGAAGACAAGATAAAAGAGAAGATCAACCAGACAACCCTTTGGAATCTCCCTCCTGTCAAAAGACATTTCAGATGTGGCAACTGTTCAGTGTGCTGCTTGACAAACAACATCAAACAGATCGACCTCAAAGGCACCATATGGACATTCCCTAATTTCACCAATTGCAAAACAAAATGGTCAGTATTTGCCATTAAATGTCGTGTGACTTAATCTACATCAGTAAATGCAAGAGAGAGATTAAACAACGAATCTGTGAACACGTTCCTGTGTCAAAAATCTAGTCGAGGATAAACCCTTAGTAGCACACGACAAGCTGAAGAAACACAGCCATAATGACATCTTCTGGGTAGTCTTACAAACTTTCCACAACGCTTTTCGTGGAGGCAATCGCGATCTTGCACTCCGCAAACTAGAACAGAAATGGATCTACCACCTTGACTCTGTCAAAAATGGTCTCAATATATCTATTGAGTGGAACCTGTTCTTCAATAAATGATTAAGATCTGTCTCTGACCTCCCAAACTATGAGGCACTGCTTCTATATTTTTTGTGTACACATGGTTATCTCCTCCCTTTTGTTACTTGGAAAACACACAACAATACAAGCATGGGTCACTAACAAACTTCCTCCCCCATGTTTTTTCACCAGTCATGCACAATGACATTCAACAACCAGACTGTCCCAATTGTTTGCAACAGGCACTATTCACCCACTCTCTATAACATAGTAGGGTTGGGCTTTTTCTGGTGGAATTGCAATCACAAAATACTAGTTACTTAATGTGTGTGCATGATCTTGCCTTTTCCCTTTTTTCTGCTGATTTTTTCTGCTGTTTTCTGTTGTTTCTTGATTAACAATATGTCAAATCTCTGTTCCCCCAGTCACACACGTGACTAGCCTATAATATCTAATTAGTGATGTTTTATTTCTATGCATTCAATACATGTGTGTGCCCCCCTTTGTTTTCATGAGATACGTGTCAGCAAATCACAAGTATTGTTCAAAGAGCATGCTAACTCATCAGAAATAGTTTTGCTTGTCTTTAAAACACCTGCTGCACAGGTAAAATGTACCTGTTCACAAAATCATTTACTGTACACCATTGAATCTGTAATTCTGAAGAATTGTGTAAATCGACATTCATCACAGTGTTTGTACTATAGATTCATACAACTCTATCTGCAAGTTCGTGGTCCTCTGCATTTACCCCTGCCGTTCCAGGTCCCTTGTGCCAATACAGTAGGGATACGGTTCCTGCGCCGGTCAATCGCGCTACTGTCCCACACATGCGCACTGAGCTCCTCTCAATTGAGCCATCGCGCATATACATTGCTTGCGGCCAAACACACATGCATTTACAACATCGGGAACAAGATACACAGCTTGCTCAGAGGTAAGCTCCGTTCACCGGCCAAAAGTAACTGCCGTGGTTTTATAATCACTTCCCTCTGCAGTAACGAGATACGAACGCTCAGAGCGTTTCACTGCTTTAAATCTATTCCATGATGGCAGCCTTTATTTATTTTTAGGTAGCCCACGCGCACCTCTCCCGATTTCCATCCTGGTGAATTCGCTAAGCATGGTTCCGTACGGTCAAACTCTTTTGATCAATCACATGTAAAAACACTTTTACGGGTGACGATTCTTTGAACAACCGGCTTTCACTTGATTCCTCTGGTCATTCAGTTAATTTCCTTCCATAGTATCAAGCGACCATATCTTTAATCACCGTCTCCACTCACTTTGCCGCATCTCTCTGCACCTACATGTCATTGCACATGCTTACCTCTGCAGCCAGCGATGTGTACCTAATACTTTCCATTAATTATCCTCTCACACGGCAGAATTACAGCACCTTTGGTGAATATTACATAGAGATTCTCTCTCATCTATACTGACCTGGACCCCAGATTAGCCATTCCTTAGTAATTCTGTATTTTCAAAATCCCATTCCATTTTGATGCATTCCCTGCGCTCGAATCACTTTTGGATCTCTCAAATTATTTCAGAGACCACGTGCCCCATTCACGGACATCAACTTCACTCCAGAGATCTATTTGACTTCTGGAAACCAAACAACGTTCAGCCATGACGCTTTCACTACCTTAGGTAGGTTTGCTTTTCGCAGTGTCCCTCTGTGCAAATACTCATTTTGCCTTTTAAGTTCCCACCCCTAACACTCCATCCCTTGTCTCACCATCTGTAGGTGCCTGGCACTGTTTAGCACCATCGTGCTCCAAGTTCCCTTAGTCCTGAGGACAGTGCGGTGCCACTACCAGTAGGTTCCGACCCCTTCAACCGCTGGCATCTACATCTATTCACAGTACTAGAAACACCTGATTTTTTGTGTGTCGACAATGTTTGTGTATTGCCTCATTATTAGCAATACATAACATTACAGTCACCTTAGATGTACTAACCCACCAAAATATGCATAATCTGTTGTGATTTATATGCAATGTTTTTCTTTGTGCCTAGGATGGCATATGTCATTGTTTTAAACACATTTTTTCTTGTAAACCAATAAATTGCATTATTTTATGATTAGAAATTCACACCCTTGTGTTTTTCTGTAAGAGCTAACTGATACATGCTATTTTAGCTCCACTGCCTACTAAAGCGAACTACCATAGCATCAATGACAAGGGTAGCCTTTGACTCCATCTCTTTTCGATACATTTTTCCACCTTTAGGGTCAAACAGGTGAAATATTTTTCAATTGCTTTAAAAAAATAATGAGCAATACAATGGAGCGTATGTTTTTCAGTTTCTGGGTGTGTGCAGTGTTTTAAGTGGGCCGGGGCTGAGTTACAGGCCAAAGCCCTTTTTTAAAACCCGAAGCTCTCGCTCAAGTGCAAGAGCTTCAGGCTTCAGAAAAAAATGCCTTTAATCCATAATGTGGTCACTGGAAGCTGAGTCCTATTTTTTCTAAAGCCTGAAGCTTCCACTCATTTGCAGGAGATTCAGGATTTAGGAAAAAAGGCCTGGTCTTCCAGCGCCACACCTGTTCAGTCTTAATAGTGCCGCTGTCCCTACCCAGGCATGATGCCTGGTGAGGGGCAGCACCACCATTAAGGCTGAAAAGGCGAGGTGCTGTCCCCTGCCAGTCAAGCTGTTAGTAAATAAATGCAGAGGTCAGCACCCTCTCCCACATTGGGGAGAGGATGCTGATTTCTACAAAGGGCTGCTTTGCAGGGGTGCCTGTAGCCCATTAAGCCGGGGCTCGTCAATGATGAGTCCCCTTGATGAGTCCAGGCACATTTTCCTTTGAGCGCGCACACACACACACACGCGGCTACGACAAGCACTTTAGCTACTGGAGCTACCTTACATGGATTGGAACCTGGATTGTCCTATTTTGAGTTCCGTCTTCCCCATTTCCATATGTGTATGCTATATTATGCTGCATCTGTAAAGTGCTTGTTTCGGGTTGGCATAATTCAACTGTCCGCACTCATACAGGAGTCTAAGCACACTCAATTCTGCGGGATCAGGTAACTGCAGAAGAGTGAAATAAATTGATATCCTTGGTGTGGCAAAATGTGGGCAAGTGTGGAAGAATGGAGGAGAATTCGGGGCAACTGTCTGCCCCGGTGCATTACGGGGGCACTAGCCGACCCATCCTTCAGACTATGAGAGAGCCCACAACTTAAAACACCTCCCACATGTGGGCTCTTTGAAAGGCCTTCATCGGCTACTTGCTGGTCAGATGCCACACCTAGAGGGTGACTTCCTTGACACAGAGTACAGTGTGTTTCTCAAGTGTGCCCAGCATTTTTGAGTAGGCCATGCAGGGCCGGCCTTGGGACAGGGCCACCCATCACGCTAGCTCAGGGAAGTCTTTCAAGTGCTCCCCAGGGCAGGCGTGGTTGGTGAAGGCGCAGCAAGTGCCCTATTGAAATTAAATGCACCATGCACCCTGCCAGGATTTCTAACGCGGGAGCGGGGCGGATTTAAAAACAATAGGGTGGTTTGACATCGGCACCCTATTGAGGTGATTAGCTCTCTGCTCTGGGGCAGGAGTAGGGCGCTTTTCATTAGAATAGGGTGCTGATGCATTCGCACATACAAACATGCAGTGCCCCAGCCAGCATTTTCAATGAGCTATGCAATGCTGATGAAGCAAAACGCCACAGCACTTGCATGGCTCAGTGAGCATGTGCGGCTGGGGAACTAAACCGAATTGTCAAAGGGAAATAGTGTTTCCCTTTGACAGTTCAGTCAGCCCAGGAGCACTCCCTCAGCTGGAAAAAGCAGCTGAGGGAATGCTCACTGTTTCACTGGGCTGGGTCCTTAGCTCCTCCATAATGGGTGATGTGGCCACTGGGTGGGCACCCCCTCACCATCATGGATAAGCCACCAGGCTCTGACTGGCCTATAGGGCAATAGGGCAATGCCTGTACCAAAAATGCAAAATGCTAGTGTGGGCCAGTCAAAAGGGGCCACCTTTTTGACCAATGTGGGCCAAGTTGATGAGTTACTTCACTATGCAGTTAGTAATTTTGACCGTTGTTGCTGAATAAATATTCTTTAAATATAACAATTTACTTACATTTTAACACAAAGGGTACTATTCAAACAGTCTGTGACTAAAGGAATGAGTATTCATTTACAACTGCGCGCCACTTTTTCATTGGTGCCTGAGACAGTTAGTTTCATGCTTCAGCCCGACCATGTGAGCCACCACTGCCCATTTCTTCCAATCTAAAAAAAAATATTGTTTTATTTATTTATTTACATTTCTTCCTGGGCTCTCACACCCCGCCCCTCCTCGGCACCCCACAGTTTGACCACTGCTGGACTAGAGTAATGTTGGCATCCAGATGCACTATCCCTCTGTACATGACTTTATTAGTGAAAGCCAAATATCTCTCGAGTTGGTCCCGCAATAAATGATATTTCTGCTCCTGTTTGGGTCACACCCGTGCTTGTGTTCTCCTGGACTAGTCCCCAGGCATTATGCGTCTGTGATTGGTGAGCATGCTTGAGGGATAATATAGGCCTGGCTGTCAAAGGCAGGTTAAAAGGGTCATTAGTTTTGATGACAGCCTGACATCTAGTTTCGAATTGAGAGCTGACACTGCTGGAACTTTTGGGACGTGGTGTTGGTTCTGGGCTGCTGGGCCACTGAGTATCAATGGCGTTAGGTAGCTGCTGGGGCAGGTTATCATTGGACCGGAACTGAAGGGAATGCCGCATGGACGCACATTTCGCTTCCCACATCCCTTCCCTCACTCCTGTCCCAACATTTGCTTGTGAATGTCCTTAATCTGTTTTCCTTGAGCACGGTTACATTTCTTTCTTGGCCTCGAGCGCACTTTATCTTTGTTTCATGAAGATTGGCTTGTTATTGATGGAATTAGTGTAAATGAGTTTTACGAGCGCCGCGAAGGTCTGTTTTTGTTAATGCTGCGCTTTGTGCAAGTAAGAAAGCAAATAAAATCACTCCCCCTGCTGATGCATTAACCGTTATAAAGCATGACGCTTGCCCCCCGCAGGATTCAGCACGTGGGGTACAGTAACAATAATCCCTGTCACAGAATGTGTGTGTTGGGGACAGTGCTGCCTGCTGTGGCTCTGGTCCAGTTTCTCTGGGGTGGAGGAATTGGGGGACGATGGACTTCCTCCTCACGGGCCACCCACGGTGCTTCCTAACTTGCCCCAGTTTACAGCACACCTGAGGTATTGTCGCTGCATGATCGTGTCATCCGAGGTCATCATAGTGTACCTCCCTTCCAACAGAAGCAGAAGTGCTGGGGATACTCTCCCCAATAAGTGTGCTGCATCGCTGACCCTCCTCCCATGTGTTAGATATGAGCTGTAGCTCCCTGTTGGGAGGGGGAGATCCGGTACGCGTTGTGCAGGCCTGCGGGCCATAGCGCGCATAGAGAAATGTGTCCATACAGTTGTAGGCTTAGCGGGGAACTTCCAGGGCCTTCCGGCTCTTTTTATTAACTCCACGTCATGTCCTACGTGCGTGGTGATGTGACGTGCACATATCATCCCTCTTTTTCCATAACGACAAAATACATGAGTATTCTCCAATCTGACAACTATTTACATATGTGATAAACTCAAGTTCAACTTAGCACAGAAAGTCTCTCAACTTACTCGGAGGCCACAGGGCAGCACCCAGGTTCCATCCACTGTAGCTCTGGCACGGTGTTACTTTACTTCTATGACTTCCTCCTCATCCTGCTCGCCCACTGGGTTAGGATCTACATCTTCTTCCTCTGCTTGGTCAAGAAATTCTGGACTCCGTGCTATCTCCCCCTCTCGATGTCACATCACGGTGGTGTGCTTACTTTCGCTCTCCATCTGTGGTTGGTTCTGGTCTTCTGTCCACATTTCATCCAGAACACGCTTGAACCATAATGCATTTCTCGTGATGCTCTCATGACCTCTGCTGGCTGTTATCATTGTCCCTTCTCTCCTAATTATTTTCCATGGAGTGAGGTTGTAGCGAGTTGACAGTTTAACTTTTATTGCATTCCTCAGGACAGATACTTGGTCACCCACTGTGCATCCTGATTTTCTGGCTCGTTGCCGGCTGTTCATGTGGTTATTAGCTCTCACCCTTCTGGAATGAGAGTGCCCCTTGTCTAGTCCTTTCACTGGCTGGAATGATGTGGTATTTGACGAGTTTATAATCGTTCCATACATCTGAGCTGCCGGCCACATGTCTGTGGAGCTATGTGGGGTCACCCTGTAGTTTCGCAAAAACCTATATAGGTCTACTCTCTTTGGCTATTCTGCGGCTTTGCTATGTGCAACACCTTGTTCAAGGTCCTCATGAATCGTTTGGCATCACGGTTAGCTTCTGTCACCTCAGAGTAAAGTGGTGGTGGCGGATATGTAAATCGTCCATGTATTTGGTTAATTCCTTTCCTTTGAATGGCGGCCCATTGTCACTATTTATGTATCTCAGTAGTCCATGTGCACAGAACATCTCTTCTAGAGTGGGGATCACTGCCTCTGCCGCCGTGAATTGAATGATCTCCACTTCAGGGTATCGTGAGTAGTCGTCTATAGCAACCAACAGGTGTGTTCCTTCCTGCACCAGGCAGAAGTTGATGCTGCCCGCTTCCCATTACACTGAGTCCGTCTTCGCGGACTGTATAGGTTCTGGCTTCAGGGGTGCACTGGTCACTTGTCAGAGGTAGCATCGGTGACCCTCTCCACTTTCATGTCTATTCCGGGGAACCACATGCTATGTCGTATTCTGTTTGCAGCACTTAGCAACTCTCATGCTGCATCTTTATTATAGTTACTTAAATGAGCTATCATAAATACTTGTTTTTTATATTTGACTCAGGCTGTATTTCTTACCAAAAGGAAATATCCTTTATCCCAATCCATTACATGTATCCAGTGTACCGGAGTACCACAGGATTCTACACACGCACGTGACTTTGTCACGTGATGCATCTTTAGGTCCATTTCTCTAACAACACGGAAGACGCGAGTCGCGTCCCACTATCCAGTCCATGTTGGGACACTACGCATCGCAGGGGATCTAACCCCAGAACTTGTAGGTACGGGCAACCCTTGATTTGAGTGCCAGGAAGACGATCAGGTTGGGATGATATCTGTTCTAATCCCTAAATAGCGCCTTTGTATTATTTCCCCCTTTGTTTACCAATCTACAGGTCTCTTCACGATACTGCACCTGGGATTGACCCAATCTACTTTATTTACATTTTATTTACACGCACAGGTAAACCCATTTGGGATAGTAACAAAATTACGTTTTATCTGCCAGAGTTTACATTAGATGTGTCATACTCTGCTTCGGTTCCTTTCTACAGACTGTCATTCGCTATAACATCACTGTGTAGGCTGCAACATCACCACCGACCTGGCAATTTACCCATAATCGCATAACCATCGCCTTACTGGCCGCTTATTTCGTTCTTTCTGTAATTCTTCTCGCTGCAATATTACAGTAATGTTCTATTCTTTGGACTCACTTTATCTTATCTTGGGAGAAATGGTACCCAGTCAATTTGAGACCACTGCATGAGGCTACCAGGGTGAATAGGGGATGGACAGTCAGAATTTAGACACTGCACCCTGTTTCCTTTTACTTTATCACTCACACTTCTTCATCAAATCTGTACGCCATACAGTTGGCATATTGCACTTGGGTAATAATTCTCTCCAGTGTGTGGAACTAGTGCTTATAAACGACAACTCACTGACCAGTGGCTAATGCCATGTAATATTTTTGTCCGAAGAGCTTTACCAGGATGCATGATTTATTGTTTCTTCTGTATTTTTTGCTCCTTTTCCATGTATGAAACATTGGGTGCCACAATACTGGACCTTGGCTGTTGAATGTCCCATTTGCAATGGTAACATTTTATTTTGATTACATGGAACCGCACTATGTGTGTTTAATATTTACCTTCCATATTTAACTTTGTGTTTTTTTCTGATGGGTTCCTGGCCCCACTCCTTTTGCAACTACACTTTGGGAAGATAATATTTTCTTTTGATTTCTATCTTTGGTTTTGAATTTACCATGTGTTTGCCACACTATGTGATTTTTGTACTATATCATTTACAGTTTTGCCTTGAAAAGGACCCGTTGTTCAGGGTCGAAACACGTGTCAGCAGTTCTGTTTCAAATTTCTTCATAAAAACATTTGCACAGAGCACCTAGGCTGATGACTTTATTGTTCAGCTTGATGTGTACTATTGTTCCTTAGTACAGGCAGTGATTTGATATATTTGTTTCTGCTTTAGCTTATGTTTGGGCTGTGCAACGAAACAGAGGTGACACCCTTTCTTTTATGTCGTATTCTAGCCTTGGTTCTCAACATTCCTTGATGTCCCTCATGAGCCATGGGGATTATGAGGTCCTGCATGCTGGGGGGATGAGGATTTGTGTGCCCCTGGGGATTAGTCCTTCACTTGTGATGGAGAGTTTCTGGCAGACTGCAAACGTCCCAGTCACAAACTCTCTGGCTGCTTCTGTGTGATTGTGGACAATTCGGAGCAAAGTTTTCCATTCGCCTGCCAGTATTGAGTCCTTTATCATGTCATAGCATGGGTCAGCTGTGGTGGTTTCTCGAATGTCATCGATGGTGACGGCCATGGGTTTCATCCTGCTGATGATTTGGCAAATGTGTTCCTCTGTTTCTCTGGACTCGTTCACCTCAATAGGTGTTGCTGCCCTCGGATGCCTGGATAGGAAATCTGCTGGGTTGTTAGCGCCTGCTTGATACACCCAGTCAAAGTCATACTGCTGGTGGTGTAATAGCCATTTGCCAATTCTGGCTGGCAGGTGAAGTGATGATCCCGTGAATATTGGCAGCAGTGGCTTGTGGTCAGTGTACGCCTTGACCTTCCACCCATAGAGTTACAGGTGTACATGTCTGCAACCCAGTAGGACTGCAATGGCCTCCTTCTCTGTGTGCGAATATCATTGGTGTCAAAGCGCGTGATGCGTAGGCAATTGGTTTTACTTCTCCCTTGTGCAACGGTTGTACAAGGATTTCTCCCAGTCTGACGGGGCTGGCATCGATGTATAGCTCTGTCAGTACTGTGGCGTCGAAGTATGCCATGGTGGTGTCTGATGATAGGGATTCTTTGATGTGTGAAGGCTTCCTGGCAGCGTGTGTTCCATTCCCCCTGGGTGCTCAATTTGGTCAGCTCCCTCAGGAGTTCCAATATGGTGGCCAGGTTCGGTATAAATCTGCCACAATAAGTCACCACTCCCAGGAAGCTGCATACTTCCATGGGTGTGGTTGGTGGCGTTGCTCGCTTGACATCTGAGACTTTGAGCGGGTCAGTTGCTACCCCATTGTTGATGAAAACCTAGCCAAAGAAAGTAATCTCCTTCAGGAATTCACACTTCTCTTTGTGAATGGTGAGTCCTGCTGTTTACAACCTGTCAAGTGCCATCTCCACCCTGCGCAGATGTTCTTCTCTGGTGCTGGCGTACTCAAGAATGCCATCACTGATGTTTAGTACCCCTGGTATGACTGGAATCAGCTCCTGGATCACCTGCTGAAAAACCCTTTGGCTGTGCAGGATATGCCAAAACTCAAGCTCTTGTATCTTCTGAGGTCAAGGTGGGTCGAAAAAGTCATTAGGTATCTTGAGTCACAGTCCAATTTCAGTTGGTGGTATCTGGGGTTGAGGTCAAGTTTGGAGAAGAATCAGGAGCCTGTGAGATCTGTTGCAATCTCATCTAATGTCGGGTGATATGTCATTCTCTGATTATGGCTGTATTCAGCAGGCACATTTCAATACAAATCCTCACCATACCCGGTTGTTTTGGTTTCTGAGTACCTACCATAGGTGACACCCGTGGCATTGGGCTTAATACGGGTTCTATGATGTCTGCCTCTTTGAGTTCTCCTAGCTCCTTTGCAACTAACTCCTGCATGTGAAACGTTGTCCTCCTTTGTCATACCGCCTTGGGTTGCATGGGGGGGTCAATGGGTAGTATGACCAGCCTTCCTTTCAGGTACCCAATGCCCCGCAGGAGACAAGGGGGTTTTGTCAGTAGATCACGCATCTTGTTGGAGTCTGTAATGTTACAATCAGTCCTAGATCTTCTGCAGACTCCCAACTGAGTAGGCATTATAGGGCCGCATTTACAACGTATATTTTGGACTTTTGGACTTCATCTCCTTGTCTCCCCTGCTGAGCATTGTTCTGAAACCTCTGATGACCGGCAGTGGCGTTTTGCAACCATACGCGAACAGTAGGGTGTCTGTCTGTTTCACTGCAGGCTGGGGTTGCGTCTGCTTGGACTTGTCTAAAGGCATAACGTTTACGGATGCTGTGGTGTCAACCATCATGTCAGTTTCTTGCCCCTGTATATATATGCAACACCTAGGTCTTTTCCTCTTCCTTGGTGTCCCATCACATTGTTCCAGGGCTGAGATGAGGTGGACCTTGCTCTTTTGCCTTGTCCATCCAGATTCAACTGCTGCCACCACACCATCGTGGTCATCCCCGGATTCGTCTGTGGAGGAGTTGTCCCCAGTTACAATAAGGTGGGTGTCTGCCTGCTTCTTCCTGGTATACACTTTTGGTGGTTGGGATTAGTTGCATTTGGGTGGGCCTGATGATCGACATACATAGGCATAGTTATCTTTGCAGCCACATGCTCTGCACGTGGGCTGGGTAGTTTCTTCTCCCATGGTGTGCACCTCCTCACCATCCGCATTTGTTCAGCCCCAGCGTTCTTGGTTGCCTCCTCTGGGCTGCGTGAGGTTCACTATTTTCTTACCTGGCCCCAGGATGGTTAGGGATTTGTGCAACTGTAGCTGATGGAACGAGTTGCAGTTTTTGCAGTTTTTGTAGAGTGGTGCACATGTGAGCTGCTCTGGCTTGTGAAAGTTCACTCTGGCGTCTGTATGCCAGTATTCTTGCAAGGGGGATACCCTTCTACCTCAGAACTATGCGTTCATGCCATTGATGATCGGGTGTCTGATTTCTTTTTCCATGTCCTCAAACTTGCAGGATAAAGCCAACCACCTGAGTCTAGTGTGGTATGCATCAAGAGGCTCATCCTCTGTCTGGATTGTGGTGCAAAAGTTGAATGTCTCATAGTCGGGGTTTAGCTGTGGCATAAACTGTGCTGATAGTGTCTCCCTTGCTGACCAGTATGCGTCTGCGCCATCTCGTACAGTCAGGGAGTTGAAAATATGCAGCATGTCATCGACCACATTATGTAAGAGGTGTGATCTCATTTTCCTTGGCGTAGTTACATCCTTACAGTCCATTGCCATCTCAAATTTTTATATCCAGATCATCAACACCTGAGGCTTGGTTGATACGCCTGATATGGTGGGTCTTAAGGTGATTGGTCTCTAGGCCCAGCAGGCACGGGACCCATGTCTGGGCATACCCGTCCTATTCTGGGTGACTTACGCAAAACAAAAAAGTTGATGCTGGAAGGTTTGGAATTCATTCTAACCACTGACATTGCTCTGGGCAACCTTCCAGGCCATAATTCCTTGCCTGCCAAGCCCTTACAAGGGGGAAGGACCATATGCAAATCAGGGTTGGTCTCACCCCATGTGATGTTGCATTCTTCCTCTTACTTTGATTTCCCATCCTACCCACCACTGAACCTATTCTAAAATACCTACACAAATTCCTTGATGGTTATTGTAATGGTTTTTGGGCATCTCAAGTCCTGGGAGACATACTGAACCAGCTACCCACAGGAGAAATTCACCAGATTGGATCTCTGGAGATAGCTGTAACAATGGGTTGTGATCTGTGCAAGAATGAGGGGGTATTACAAAACTGCAAGCCTTTTGGAATGCCCGTCACTAAAAGTGCATAGATCCTTTTGGTAGGGTAGTTTCATACACAATTCCATATCTCAAACGAGGAGGAAACTGTTGTCACAATCAGTGTTGTTAAGATATTATATCAAGCAGGTCTATTTAGACTAAGGTGGTAATTGTGTCGTTTATTTGGTCACTATAAAATTAACATACGATCTAAAAATAAGCACACTCTGTCTGAATATATAGGACATTGATTTGATTTGAAATTGATATTTTGTGAGTGATTACAATTTTTTTGTTTTGTTTTGTTCTAGGAATATATTGAAATGTATTGGTATCTTTCATCTAGCGTTAATTTCCATTTCCATTTTTTTGTAAAATGTGTAAGGTTGAGTATGAATAGGCAATAACAAATACAAAATAAATTAACAAATTAAATAAATAATGAGGTACCTATATGTAGTTCAAATCCCACCTTCACTGAATCCATGTTCAGCTTCCCAGAGGGCAGCATGTGTCAATAGGCTCCAAATGAACATCCCTACAAGCTAATTTTCCTAATCCTACTACAACTTCCTCACCTCCGTTGTCTGCACCCTCCCACACACAGGACTTCACCTCCATGGTCAGCCAATGGGTTCAGAGGCATGAGTCACAGCTTACAATTTTCAGTTCACCAAATTCGAGGCATATTTTTGAGTCTGACAAAATGTTCCAAAGTAAGAGATATGTTGGAATAACACCAGACTGACTGACTTGCTGTCAACTTTTGAGCCCAGTACTGGGAAGGATCAATCGAGACCTGCATCCAACAAGGGAATAAAGTAATAACAGGCAACCCTCTAATTCACAGAAGAGTTGTATAATGGCAAAACCCCATTGGAAAACAGTCTATGAATAAGGGCCTATTTATATGGAATTGGGACACTTTTGATGAAAGTAAACCCCCAGAGCACACTGGAAGCAGCAACGTATGGCACAGAAATGCACTTGGCCATTTAGCAAACTGGACTGTAATTTAGCTAACATGAATCCAAAGTCTATCCATTTATACATGAAGGCATTGCCAATGGCCTCGTGCCATGAAATGTCTGCTGCGCCTTTGAAGCAGTCCCAGAATTCAATATCACTCAAACATATTGTGACATTCTGGGAAAGGTTCGACGCCTGCAACTTTCCCAGGACACCTGTTGTAAGCTGCACTAAGCAGTTCAGTAGGAACCCGGAACAGACGTGTTTACCCTTTAATCCGAGTCCCCAGCAAGCTGCTAGCCGTTCCCTGCGGTCCCGGCGCCAACTGTCAAGGCGCCGCAGTTCATCTTGGCAGCCAGGGATGTGAGCAAGAGAAGCCAAGTGAACACATTTCAAAGTCTTTTCAAAATGTTGATGGAAAGGGGAACCTAATGGATCATCCTCTTTCCCAATTGCAGGGTCTTGATGATAGTCAGAGACCACCCTAATGTATTTATTTATGTGGATTTATCAAGCGCCGAGCGGCCTGGAGGCATTGTGGCGCCGTTACAGAATATTCAGCTTGGTACAGAGAAAAACAACTGTAAAATGCAGATGAGAACAGACATTGTTGATCAAGTGTTCCATGGTTAAAGAGGAACAATATTGTAGGAACAAAAGAGTATTTAGACAGTTAAGTTGAACAATCTTGTTTTCAGTGTTTTTTTGAAGACAGAGAGGGATTGCTCATTCCTTGGACTGGGTGGAAGCGAGTTCCATGCTTTGGGAGCTAGAACTTCAAAGCTGGTTCCTCCAGCTTTCAATCTGTTTAATGCTGGGACAGAGAGTTGGTGTGAGTATTTGTTACGTTTGGGCCTGTGTGAAGGTACCTGGTGAATTCTCTCTACTAAGTATGCTGGCGCAGATTGGGAGAGGCATCTGTGTGTGATGGAGAGGGCTTTAAATGTTATAGGTTCTTTAACTGGGAGCCAGTGGGTGTCCCTTCTAGCCTGGCAGATGTGTTCTCTTCTAGTAATGCTGAGTGCCGCTCTTAGGGTATTGTTTTGTGCTGTTTGTAAACGATTCAATTTATGTGTGGATGTGGCCAAGAGTAGGATATTGAGTGCCTAATTGAGTACACTACCCACCGTTGCCTGGGCAGAGACAAGTCTCCAAGAGGGTTAAAGTTGGAGCAGGCATCATTGCAGCTCAACCAAGTGACTAGAGTTTAGAATAGGGGTTGTCAACCTACGGTACACCAGTTTTGCTGTGAACTACAATTCCCATGATCCCTCACAATTGATTATGCTGCCTTGGGCTAATGTAAAATGTAATCCAAAACCTCTGGGGAGGCAAAGGGTGCAAGCCCCAATCTAGCAGTATGCAGCGGATGAGCAATGTTGACCGTTTCATGTCTGTCTGCGTGGGTGGACGTTCGGCTCTTGACGTTAGAGGGGTTGCTTGTGAATAGGAATGGTGGCAGAAGAACCCCATTAGCATACCGCACATAGGGGCACACTGCCTTTAGATAAATGTTTGCCATATTGCATGTGACTTTGGCTTGATCGACACAGAACCAATCACAGGCAGGTGTAAGCACAACAACAATGATAATCTGGCTTGTTGGGTAGTACCACAAAATTAGTATACAAAAATGCCAAAAGGGCTTTTACTGCCCATTCGGCAGTGACCAAATTGTCGAATCCGAAAAAACTGAACAAGGGGTGCAGGGCTTGCAGGGGTGTCTCCCGCTCTCTTTCATCAATAGAAGGGGTTTGGAACGTGCAGGGTTGCCCCCTGCTTCAAATGGAAGGATGGCGGTGAGAAAACAAATATTTGGCAAAGAAAAAGGACCCTGCAATGTAAGACCATACCCACTTCAGTGATAGGAAACGGACGTGACAGTGGGACGGCCGAGTCGAGGCACCGGAGACAAGGTACGTGAGAAGAACAAAAAATAAGTATGGATGCAGGGTTACAGGGATGTTGAACCATGTGCTCTATGTGATCACTGCTCACCTCTGTTTTTGGATTCAGCATTTTCGGATTTGAAATAACAGTGATCACGTAGATCTGCTTGTTGCCTGCACTAGACAAACCAACCACCGCCTCCGGTCTCTAAGTTCCTTCCCATCATCCCCTCCTCCTATCTCCTTAGTAGCATTTGTTCCTACCCCGAACTTTTGCTTACTTCTGCCCTGTCTAAGTGTTCCCCGGGCAAGCATGACTGTCTCTTGGACAGGCCTAAGCACCCATCCTTAAACCTTCCCAAAACTCAGAGAAACCATCTATACCATGAACTTGTAACACTGGCTACCCTACCGCCACAGTCGCCCCATCACCCCAGCAAAAACGTTATAACAATAAACAAGGCTGCCCCTAAAAAGGCACAACCAGTCACAAAAACAACTGTGTTGAAACGTAAAATTGACACTGGAGGATGGGCTCAAAACTATTGTACCCAATGCTACCCCTACAAGAACATTTCTTACTTTAATAACATGTCCCCCTTGGAAATCCCCAATCCCTGGACTGGCCCATGTATCCAAAGACTCAGGGGGGTGCACAGGTGCCTTCCTCCGCCAAATCTTGCTAAATTATAGTACACAGCTGAAAAATAACACAGTTCGACTGATTCCAATGGCGAGCGCCAGTGTCTCGTCTACTGATAAGAGCGGTGCTCTTCTCTGACATGATTATATACTCCAGTAGTTGCCAACACATGATGCCCATAGGAATTGGTCGTGGGTTCTTATGACTCCAAGAGTTTGGATGTGTCAGATTGACATCCCCTAACCTGTGTGAGGCACGCTCTGATGTTGCTACTCAATGCACGATCATCTCGCAAACATTTCTCCATTGGTAATTGGAGACAAGTCACCCTATAACACCTCCTAAAGTGTGCATCCTTGCTTCACCTTGACCTCCAACTCCCTGCCAGCTCATCTCCAATGCGCAGCTATTTGCGCATGCAGTTCTAGGGCTCATCTGTTGTCAACCTTTTCTAAACTATGATGGCAAACATTTCCTAAACCACATCCACCCCTCCTTAACGATCACGTGACAGTAGAGTGGGAGTTGCTCATCATGTGCCCATAGGGCAGCTTCCTGCATTGTCCCCTAAAACCAGGGGATGACATTGTGGACTTTGCTGGCAGGAGTGTCTTTTAGCACGCAAGGTGATGTGATGTGGGTGTGGCACGCTTTGCAGACACGCCACGAGTGAGCACCATGCGGAGATAATGGCGGCTCACTGCCCCCTGTGAGTTCCCCTGGTTGAAGGACTACCAGAGACACCTTTATGCAGAGGTCGAAGTGGGTGGGAGCGGTCGGGAGCGGTGCTCCTATACTTTTTTATTTTTAAGTTTCACTGTTCCTATACTTTTATTTTATAAAGAAACCGTTCTGGAATGGTTAAGTTTTAAAATAAAAGTGAAGGAAGAAGTTGAAGCTTGCACTTCAGTGCACTGCACTGCACATTCCCAAAAAGAGCAGGTGTGCTTGTTGGGGGTTTGTATTGTGTGTGGAAGGGGGTGCAGCAATGGGGTTTGTCGGGAGTGGGGCAGACCAGCAGCGAACATAGTTCCACTACTTCTTTTCGTACACTTCAACCACTGCCTTTATGCAATGTTAGGTCCCTTTTCCCGGCCACAATTCAAATGGACCTTTACCCTGCAAGTGAGAGGCCTGCGTGCATGACCTTGGCGACACGTGACTATGTTATCAAAATACATCTTCAGTAAATCAGAGAACTGCTCCCCAAGATCTGCAATCAAGAACCAGCTCAAATCACATGTCCTCTAGCAGTCAAGTGTGTGTCCCCCTGGCACTGCCACTCACTATTACTAAGCAGAGATTGGTCACTCAAGACAGGTTCCCAAATGATTCATAATGCACGCCTTTCATGCCACGTTATCCGCTACCCTGTAAGAGGTGTGATCCTCTGCAACTCTAACGCATGATTAACCAGAGTCTCTCCCCAGAGAAGTCATAGATCTGCTCTCCTGCGGGCCCTAATGTCTGATCAGCTCGCCCTGGCATCTTCTCTTCAGTCCAGTGACACTTGGTTACAGGCGCATTATAAATGCCATATCATATCACGATACAGTGCTTTAAGTGGGCCGGGGCCTGCCGGGGCCGGGCCCCGGCAGTCTCCAAAAAGTGGGGCTGAGCCGGGGCCCTGCCGGGGCCCCCAGTCCCACCGCACGCAACATTGGCGGGATGCATTATCCCGTCGCGGCCGCAGCCGCGACGGGAGATGCGCCAGCCATGAAGTCAGGCTAGCTGACAGAAGTGGCAGCCAACCACAGCGATGCTGTGCCTGGCTGCCACTTCTGTCAGTCATAGTAACTGCCTCTGGTGAACCCTCGCACGAGGGGTCATCAGAGGCAGTTACTGTTCCTTTGTTTCCCCAGGTCGCCGAGGCGTCTTTAACCCTCGGCGAACCTGGGGATTCCTCGACATATTTCGAGGTTTATAAAAGATGGCTTTGAAAGTACACATTTCAAGCCATCTTTTATAAAGCTTTGCCGACGGGCAATTTTGTCCGTAGTCAAAGCTTTATAAAAGATGGCTTGAATTGTGTACTTTCAAAGCCATCTTTTATAAACCCGAAAACATGGCCTGAAAACTAGGCAAACCGTAAGGTACGCACACAAATATATATACATGTTATATATCTGTGTACGTACCTTACTATGGTTTGTGTACTTTGCAGGCCATCTTTTCTAAACATAGAAATATGTAACATATGTAACATATTTCTATGTTTAGAAAAGATGGCCTGCAAAGTACACAAACCATAGTAAGGTACGCACACAGATATATAACATGTATATATATCTGTGTGCAGACCTTACGATTTGCGTGCTTTTTAGGCCACGCCCCTCCCAGAAGCCACGCCCCCAAATGAGGGCCCCCTCTCGATTTCTTACCCCACTTAAAGCCCTGTCACGATACCTTGTCATTCTCAGGGCTTGGCCCGCTTCCACAGAGGCGTATAGGAGGACTGGGAAGTGTCCCTCTGTGCTCCCTCTCCGCCGTCAGCAGGGACTCATGGCCGGCCGCAAATACTTCCCACCTGCGCTTTCGTTCAAGCGCTGCTTTTCTGATAGGTGGCTCTTTATTAGCGGTTGAAGCAAAAGCCTGGGCTGGCTGATTAGTTCGCACCTGAAATGGGACAACTTGGGACTCTGTAATCTACCCGATGGCTTGTACAGCTTCAAGACTTCGACACTGCAATGAAGAGCCTGTCTGGCACAGTCAGCTGCTTGTCTCATGGTTGGCCAGACGCACGTAACAGTTTTTTATGCATAATCTGAATAACATTTTAGTTCCGAATAAAAAAAAAAAACAGCTTCACACATGTTTTTGCACATCAGATGAGCAAATCTCATGAACCAGTCAGATTTTGCAAGTCGTAAAATCATGCTTTGAAAATCCAGTGGTTCATGCAGGTGCTAGTAGATCAAACGTTAACAGGTTATTCGGGTGCCTGCAGTACTGAATTGATAATGTGTACGGAAATGCAAAATGGAATTTTCCAAAAACGCTAGGCCTTAGAGAACATGAATTCATAGCTCTGTTTTAACAAACCCTTAAGAAGCAAGCGTCTGCATGAAGCACTGATGTCAGGTGGGAGAAGGGGGCTGTGGTGTGCCCCCATTACTTGCTTTAGTGGCCTTTAGAATGTTCATGTTCAGCTGTTAGAAGAGTAAACATTGATGTATGCTAATTAAGTATGTTGATCCCATGGGGCCAGGTTCACATATGTCACAAACGTATGAAACCTGTGAACTGGCTCATGGAGTTACACCTGACGGAGGCCACTTGGCAGCTATGAATCAGAGATGTTCTCCTGTGGTACCAAACAGTGGTGGCAGCTCACGCTGGCATCATGCATAGCACGTGATCTAAGCAGATTGCACAAGCATCAGAAGATATGATAGGTTATTTATAATGCACTTAATACCCAGAGGTTTCTAAGCGCCGACCCGGGGATTGAACCCATGTTGCTCCGTGTCGACTTGCTCCAAGGCGAGCATGTTGCCCCTGAGCTATCCTCCCGAGACTAACAAGAGACTTCCCCGATTTCCAGGGAATATCCAGCAGGGCTTGCGTTCATTGCTGCGGCAGTCATTCATCGTTACACATTTGGAATTCAGTGCAAGCCTGGCACAGTGAACCTTTGCACAGCGGACATGGCTTGCATCAGCCACCTGTTGATGGCCCAACCTTTTTTCCGTAGCCTCAAATCAAGCTTTACCTTTTTTGGATAGATCACGTGATTCCCACCCCAACCCCTTTTCAACGCCCACCTCTCTCAACCCCGATTGGGACGGGTATGCCCAGACGTGGGTCCCGTGCCTGTTGGGCCGCGAGACCCAAGCGACATCTCACTGATGACGCCCAAAGATGCTGAAACATGTCTGGGGATGCTTGTGGTCTCGTGCAGAATGGATGTGACCAAGCAGTTCGGGCTGGACTGACCCTTCTGGGGTGGGACCAATCCTGATTTGCACATGGTCTTTCGCCCTTTTGTAATGGCTTGGCAGGCGAAGAATGGTGGTCTGAGGGATGCCCAGAGCAATGCCAGAGGTTGGGATTAATTCCAAACCTTCCAGACATCACCTCTTTGTTTTGCGGAATGATGCGTGTGACGCATATTTAATCCAGGAAACGGGAATGAGGGACATCAGTGGGGGGGTGGGGGGCATTAGCCAGAGACAGGATAGGATTCATTATTGCCCCGACCGCGGGATTTAATAAAAGTAGTAGTGTTGGTGGAACCACCCATGTCATACTCTTGGATTTGGAACTGCATGGATCCCTAATCAGCTTAAATTATCATGAATTGATGGCTTTGTCACAGGGCAGAGCTACATGGAAGTAGCTGACTCTGAACAGACCATCTCACTGCTTGGCATGATTACCAGGGAGGGAACTGCCAACCTTCCAAATGACCCCTTACCCATAGTTATATTCATGGGGTGGGGCCTACCTGCCTTGCTGAGGGAGCCGGGGCATGCTAGTGAAGGTGGGTCAATAGGCCGTCTGCAGCACATAGAAGACTCTGGAGCAGTGGACGCGAGGCAGTGCTTAGCAGGGTATGTAAGGAGGTGTGAACATTTGAGGATCACTTCACCTACTTAAAAGTGCCAGTGCTTGATCTACAAGAACAGCGGAAGGTGACCAGTGAGGGACCAATGCCCCTGCATCAGTCCAGTGAAGGGGGGATGGGGGTTTCCTGGGCACTGAAGTGGATGGATCCGCGGGTGCGAACCTCTGCATCATGAAATGAAGACCGAGGCAGGCAACGGCAGGGCTGCTAACCCGTATGGAGCCCTGGGCATGCACAGCCTTTGGACTTGTCCTTCAGACGAGAGATGTTCGCTAAAGGCCAAGGACGTGGCATTTGTTCCCCCACATCCTATCACATTGATCTGTGATTAACATGACTCCGATAGGAATCCGTATGATTTGCAATCCCCTGGGCGCCACTGGAACAGTGGAGGGCTTTTCACAGGATCTTGTACACCTGGGCGCGTGGGCTTCACTGCGCTTAATTTGCAGTATTTTTATGGGGGGCATCCCGCATCCTGCTTCTAGTTCCGCCAACTCCCAAGCCTCAAACTCTCTTTAACACAACTCACTGACCCTGCTCCCCCTACAAATACTGCAAGACAGTACGCCACCAAAAGAAATGGATGTGGCAAATGGGCAGATACAGTTGTTCATGGTTTTCCCTTATCATTTATTTTTTAATGGTCATTAGATAACACAATTGGATAATTTTAAACGGGTTTGGGGAAGCACTATCTTTTACTGTGTTGTCTTTTTGAGGTTGGCAATTGGGTGCACATCGTAGTAAGTTGTTATGCTTGACCCACATTACCAAAGAGAAGACAGGCGACACCACTTTTCTTTTGTTCTTTGGCTTGCCATTGGTCAACACACCTCAGCCGGGTGCTAATGGACATTGGCTCCACCCTTCTGTGCTCAAAGTCTAGATGTCCATGACTGCCTGGGCTGAGAAGATTCACTAGGGAAGTCCTGGGAATACACAGAATGGACTCTTGGTGGACTCTCCACACAAAGAAGGATCTGGACTAGGTTCCCGTACACACCTAGAAAATTTGCAGAGCATCTTTGACAGAGATGTTTCCTTGGACCCTCAGGCCCACCACCAAATCGCTGCTTAACTTTCCAAGCCTTCACAGACCCATATCACCTGGAATTCATGATTTCTGGGGAGTTAGCAAATGCGGATAGCGCTGCTCTTGTCGATGTGTAGAAGATATAGAGCGACTCCATACCGGGCAACCGCAAAGGGGGAAGATGGCAGAGATGTCCCAGCAGGGGGAAGAATTCCGCAGAAGGCCTCTTTAAGCAACCCAATTGAGGGATGCATGAGTTTTGGAACGTCGTCCTCTGATCAGAAGATAACGAGAGAGATGAAAGCTGTGGGATGAGTGCTTTGAAGAGCGGGACTCCCATGTGCAACTCTGGAAGGCTCCGGTGTGATGTGACAGCTGCTGTCGGAGGTTCCTAGCACCGGGAGGCGCATTCTTTGTTGTTGTTTTCTTCTCCGCCGCCATCTGGGGTATTTTAATTGCTAGCAAAAGTGGACTAGAAACTGTCAAGCTGGAGCCATGCATCCTTGATCTCCTCCATAGCATCACAGAACGTGACGTAACTTGATATTTGACACTGATGATGGGTCATCATTTCGGAGGCATCAGTATGTTAATTTGTCATTATTGCCTTCAGGCGTCACAGATGATGATGGCTTGCAGCCCCAGTTAATAAACTGACACGTAGCGAGGGCCTTTAACAATGGCAGTAAGCGTTGCCCAGCATTACCATCCCAGTACAGTCTGCCACGGCGGGCGCTATCACCATTAGCAGCCCCAGAAAAGAAAAGTCGTGATAATCCATTTCTTCTTTATTCCGGGTACATTGTCTGCAGGGAGTCCAAGCTTTTTTCTATCAATACAAAAATAACTACAATAAAGATGGAAAAAATTGGAATTAGAAAAGTGGGCTTTTGGAAGATCCCATTTCCTATTCCATGGCTTGCGACAGCGCAGATGTGGGTGAATGAAGAAGGAGGCAGCTGGTAAGAAAAATGGGCATCTTAAATCCAGTATTGGGTGGTTGAGTGGGTGGGGTGCAAGGGAGCGAAAGTGCAGGGACAGTCTGACAGCAGCAAACAGCTTGCTGAGAACACAGGGCTTTTCAATAGGATTCAGCCCACATTCCAAGCAACCTGATTGGCTGCTCTCTCAACCCCATCCGCTACTTAAGCAATAGCACATAACCCGTTGTGTCTCACAATTCCACCTTAAACTAAGATGTCTGCCATGGAAACAGGGGATGACGCTTCTTCCATTTCCAGGGTGGTTGGTGAGGCGAGGCGCAGTGTGGTGCTCTACCCGTGAATCAAGTTAGTTGGGGCTGGCTGGCGGTGTACAAGTGGGATCTGATACGGAGCATAGAGTGGGAGGAAAAATGGCCAGAGGGTATGTCTGCTGCTCGGATTGCTCCGCACCTGGGCTCGGATTGCAAGATTCAGCCCAGGTGCGGAGCCATATGATCGGCGGACGCACCCGCAGAGGGTGCTAATAAGCAGTAGTTGTTGACAGCACAAAGCATGGAGCTAATACATCTAGCCTACAAGAGAGCAGAGTTATTTTAGGTAGATGTTAATGTTAATGTTAAAGGATATTTGTACCGTGCACTGTCACCACTGGAGTGGTCCCCTAGCACTCTGGCGGCTCTGAAAAGGGAAAGAGGGGAGTGAGTTAGTGGGAGTAAGCTGGAAAAGTGCACGTGAGCAGCGATGTGCTGTTGGCAGCCTCAACCCGGTGGGTCCGTTGGCTGGGCTTGGGGTGTTTTACGGTCGGTAGTCATTGTGTGCTGTTGTGCGGGTCTATGTGTGGTTTGTTTTGTTGTTGCAGTGTAGTGAAGTTTGTGCGGATTGTTGTGTTGTAGGCTTGCGGTTGCGTTTGGTTAGAGTTTGAGAGGTGTATGCAGAGGGTTGAAATGTTAGTGGATTGGTTAATTGGCATTCCTCTCCTTGCAATTATGTCTAGGTGTGATGCCTACTATCATTCGCTATTCCACCTGAGTGTGGCACTTGCTAATCTTTAATATCCTATCTAGATGCGAGGCAGGCCAGTGATCACGTTTCCATCCAAGTGTGGCACATGCTAACATTCACAATCCTAACTAGATGCGACGCAGGCTGAAGTTAAGAATTCCATCTAAGTGTGGCACATGCTAACATTCACATTTCTATCCGGGTGTGACACAGGCTAAGGTTAAGAGTTCCATCTAAGTGTAGCACATGCTAACATTCACAGTCTTATCTAGATGCGACGCAGGCTGATGTTAAGAATTCCGTCTAAGTGTGGCACATGCTAATATTCACAATCCTATCTAGATGCGACGCAGGCTAAAGTTAAGAATTACGTCTAAGTGTGGCACATGCTAATATTCACAATCCTATCTAGATGCGACGCAGGCTAAAGTTAAGAATTACGTCTAAATGTTTGGCTTGGTTAAATATGAGGGATTGCAAAGTAATGTGCTTTGGTTTCAATCAGCAACATGACGGCAGTGATTGCTACTCCTAATTACCTTCAGATGGTTTCCAATGGGAAGGCAGGCAGCGGGAGCCGAGACCAGTTAGCCTGCTGGGAGATAGCGAGGTTTCTCTAATGGTCAGACTTCCTCTGAGCTGCTGCCGCATTTAATGTTCAGGGTCTCTGAAGCATACATGAAACTGAGACATATTTCTGGTGGGCTTCATTAACCAGCAGCGATGACAGCAACAGACATTCCTAGCACTAAGTGAATGGTACATTTTGTCTGCCACCAAATCGCAGAATGTTCCAATACAAAATATGTGAGTCCTAAAATCATATACCAAGGAGGCCATTTTCTTTTTCTAACTTTTGATTTCATTCTGATGAGGGTTGAATTCTCTTCAGAAAAATGAAATCAAATTTAAATAGTTCATGATAGTTAAAAAAAAAAAGTGTGAGATAACATTTATTTGCAGGTCGGAAAAGGAAGAGCAAAACAAGGCAAAATCCCCTTTACTCTTCAGCTTTCCTCTCCATCTTGTAAAGAAGAAAATGCTGCATGCAAATTACGCTTTGCAGCCATCATTTACTAATGGATTCCATGGAATCCTTGTGCTCTCAAGCATAGGGTTAAATTGAAGTGGATTCAATGGAAATCCATTCGTTTTGGGCTTGCAGGAAATTCTCATGCAATCGTAAAGCGAAGTGGTCACACAAGATGGAGGAGTGGCAGAGACGTAGACTCTGCTCTGTGCCCCTTTCTCTGCCTTGGGTGAGCATGAGATGGAGGCGTAAAAGAATGACACCCTGCTTTTATGCAGGGACATCATTTGGGGGTCGCAAGCAGTTGCAACTGTGACCCCTGAGCTCTCTCTTGCTACCCCTGTGGTATCCCTTGCTACCTCTAAAAGAAAATGCAATCCCCCCCTTTATTTTAATGGAATCTCTTGGGCTGTGGCCAGTGCCATGGGGCTCTTTGTTTCTGGAGTGGCTGGCTTTCTTGTTCAGGAATATTTTTTTTTTAAAACAGGGGGGTTCCACAAGGATACCACTGAGCAGTGACCCTAAATAAGAAAGAATAGGAATAACAAATAATGTGCCTTTCTGGAATTCTATACAATAATTGCTAGACTCTTTCAAGGTTTATTTCAGGCACACTTCGGGGGTTGAGTCACTGATTGAGTATGTTGTTAAACACCTCAAATTCACAATGCAGACAAAAACGTCCAAAAAGAATTTAGAGTAGAATAAGCATCCATTTCGGACCATGCATTTTGCATTTCGCAAGTTGCAGTTGTAGCAAGCGTTTTTTCTGCCGTTGTCTCTGTTACGATCATCACAAGACATTCTGTCTCTTTGTCCTTGGTCACTTGACAAAATCCTTGTGCCTAAAAGCTTGTGTACAGTGTAGACATGTTTGACCATGGCACAAAAAGTGGGCCTTGATTTTATTGTGCCACAAATAATCCTTTGTTGTAATGTGTCTGACTTTCCTATCTCTCCGAAGTTCTGATCAGGATGTTTGTTTGCATGTATGAGGTAACGAGTGCCCAGAGTACAGGATGCTGTGTGAGTTCGCGGCTTTCACTGTGCTACTCTAAATTGTTTAATACACAGTTATGAACCCTCCCAATGGTGTGTATTTTGCCCACCTCTGAAGCCTGTAAATTACATCCACGCAGGCTTGAAATATGGCCAACTTTGCAGCAGACCTGAAGATGAACTGGCCTGCTGTCGAATCTCAGTTGCCAGTTTAATGGTATCCACTACAGAGTGTAATTTGCTTTCTGACTTTGAGAACATTCAGACATGTAATTTCTCATTTTACTAAAGCTGGTAAGATAGCTACAGCCAGTACAATAGTTCAGTGGGTGGAGCCCTCGCTGCTGCAATGTATGTGTGGTCTGCAGATCCGAATCCTGGCAAGATCAACTCAGCCTTTCATCCTTCTGAGGTTGATAAATGAGTACCAACACAGGTTGGGTGATATTGTATGTATGTTTGTTCGGTATAAAGCACTTAAGCATAAGTGCTAAATAATAACACATCATTATCATTTGGCCTTGGACGTCTGCTTGCATTCACAGTAATTTGGTAATATGGGTCTATACACAATGATATTAATGATACATATGGCGGTCCATTCTTGTATGCAATGTATATCACATTACAGTGATATTGTAACCATATTTTTCATAGTGTACTTAGGAACAATGCTATGTGATGCCACTTCCAGTATTGTCAAGGGGTGAAAGGTTGTGTTCCATCATTTCGCGAGATCTCACTTCGGGGTGGGGTCAAATTACATCACTTCCTGTGATGTCGTCAAAGGTTGTGTGTTGTCACTTCCGCTACCCCTGGCATTTTGGTGCAATGACGTCCCTGCTTGTATGCCACAGTTTCACACACTACTTGTTTTAAAATATCCCCCACTGTGCCATACGCTCTGATGAGGTTCAGCCGGTATTAGCCGGGACAGAGACATCCTGCCGGAAGAGTAGGAAGTCTGGGACCTGGGTCACAAGGTCAGCATGTTCCCTGATGAGTCTTGACCCACCTCTTTGACAGAGCTACCAACGAGTCTTGGGTCTTGAGTCTTCTACTAATCCATCCCCTCTGAATCATGGGAGAGGAATGTACACAATAGGCCTAATGAGTTCTCCTCCTGAAGGATCATGGGAACCAGCGTGACTGGGATGTGTAAGAGTAGTGCTATTACAACTGGAGCAGTACAGGACGTCTGGTAAGTGCAACTGCAGCAGTGTTTGAAGTAGGGTAATTACAATTGAAGAATAGCTTAAAGTACTGGCATTGCAATAGCAGCAGCGCCTAAAGTAGTGCAATTGCAATTGAAGCAGTGCATGAAGTATCGTCATTCCAACTGCAGCAGTGCTGAAAGTAGCGTAATTATCATTGAAGCATTGCTTAAAAAGTAGTGTGATTGCAAATCCAGCAGTGTGTAATTACAATTAAGTTAGTACTTAAAGTACTGTACTTGGACATGCTGTAGTCCACCCTTCACTGAGACCATTATGAAAATGGGGTGGAAGAGTGTATGGGTGGCAACCACATCAATAAGGTTAGCGTACGTGCAACATTGCATTAGAAAAGGGAAATGAGTGCGCCAAATGGGCTAAATATGCAGCCAACTTCAATGCATTAACATGTGATAGATATATGTTGTGTTATAGTAAAGCGCCTATACACAGACAAGTGTTTCAAAGCTCTCAAGTAGGGTGGGAACATGGGGAAAAAAACTGTCGCTCAGAGCCCTTGAAATTCTGAGACGATAATATTCTGCAAAGACAGAGTAAGTATGTATAATGTATTTAACAGTAGAGAAACAGCAAATAGGCCTGACAACGATTCTGCAGTTTACCAAGTGTTATTACGGGGGGAAGAGAAGGGAGAACAGACAGACGATCTTCAGGCACGGTGCGTGCGGATCGTGCAAGTGCGTAGACGGTCATGGGGAGGAGGAGGTCCAAGTGCAACCAGTCGGTGGAGAGTGGGGTAAGTGCAGAGGGAGCCACTCTCTTGGGATATTTATCAAGTGCATTGTGGGTGGGTGGGGCGTGCAGGGCCTTGAGACAAGCGCGAGTGAGCACTGGAGAGGGTGCCTGGGACCTGTTAGACTCTGAGGTACAACAGACGTCCAGTCTATTCAATATTTCTACTGCGCTCATCACTTATAGGTGTGGATCCTGTAAAGGCGGAGATAAGGATGGTAGCCGAAGGGCCAGAAGTGTTATCGGCAGTGATTGAGGAGGTACCTGGGCAGAAAGGAATATGTGGCACCTTCTTACTCTGTGTACATGCAGTTGCGGTAGAGGTGAAGTTTTAGAGTGGCTTACTGATCCCTGCAAATGTCTACAGTGGCGTCGTACTGTGTGGCAGCTACCAGCAGTACTGGGCTCACAATCGTAAAGCAATTGGCTTCTGGGAGTAGTAGTCTTGGGCCACTTCAATTGAATACAATGAAAATAAAATAAAAGACTATGGCTGAAACAGGGTTTCTTGAGGGACACTGAGTCATCTGGTAACCTGACCCTACTGCATAGATAGTCCAAGGACACCCTCGTACTCTCCCTCCGTATTGAGTCCATCCACCAAGAACTAGAAGAATTTTATGGAGCTGGATGTTAAAAAAAAAACATCTTAGACTTTGTACATCAACGATGTACGGTGTGGCAATGTGTGCATACCATTATCATGACTCGAGTCACATGTACATGAGCTTGACAGTGAAATCACATTTTCCAAATTTGTATATCATTAACTTCCCTTTTATATTGCACATTGGTGCATGCAATTTATTTGACTGTCCGTCACAAAATAATACCATCTGTCCGGAGTCCTCCAATGGATTCTCGGCCACGTAGATTTGACTCTGCGCTAACAACTAATTCACACACTGATCCTTATCTCCGGGTAGAAGAGTCATAGCTGTGCTCAACAAGGTAATTGTGTCATTCAAATTTAAGAGCAAGCATCGACAAAGAAGCCCCACATTTCAGAACCAAAACTAGTCTTACCCTTGCAGATCACCTGATTTTCGGGCTCGTAGCCAGCCTTGCAGGTGCAGCGTCCAATAGGGACCATCCACTCCCCATCCCCATTACAGTAAAGTTTGATAGGTGCATCCACCTCCTCAGCATTGGGGATACAGATGCCTCGTGAAATGACCAGAGAGGTGCTCTCCGCCCCAGTCATAGTCTCAGGAAATACAGCAAAGTTCTGCACCACACTTGGGCACTTCTTGAAGAAGACACGGACAGATAGCAGCGACATGCAGGCCCCGTAGTCCTGAAAGGCCAGGTAGAAGCCAGTGCGGGTCAGGGGGCCAAAGCTCCGCACTTCTGTGTTGACCTTCATCAGTCTCCCACCAAAGTCCACCTGGGAAAAGCTCTCATCAGCTGCAATGGTGTCCACCTTGAGGTAGGGTGCCTCTGTCCAGAAGGCAGACTTCTTGGTGGCAATAATGGCATCAGTTTCATAGTAGTAGAGGTTGAATGTCTCCTTGCATGAGCCCGGGACATTTGGCAGGCTGCTGCAATCTCGCACAGTGAAGCGCATCTCCACGTAAATCCGGTTGGCTGTGCGCCGGTCAATAAATGTGGTGAGGAGCCAGTTGTTTTGGTTAGGCTCAAAGACGTTGCATACCTGGTAAGTGCGGATGGTGTTGAGGTTTTCATCATATCCACTCACCTCCTCCCACTGCAAGTAAAAGAAGGAAAGTTACTGGCTGCAGACAAGGTTGAGACAAAATAAAACATTGTTTGATCAATGATACAAAAAGTGTGTTACTCTAATTGTAAGAATGTAATGATTGAAAAAGTCAAGTAATAAAAAAGTCCTCCCATTCCGCGTAATATGTTTAGAGTGGGGAATGGCAGAGCAAGAGTTGGTCATTTGCACATAGCAAATAAATCCCACACGTGCACATGGCAAATATTGTGCATTGGTAAGGTAAGCATTACTCAGCAAACACATAATAGGCGGATGCTGAGAAGGACCGTCCAAGCAACTGGGCGTATGGTGAAAGGGAGACTCTACTCAATGACGTGGGTCCATCTGTGTTATGGAGAGCCAGAAACCTGCCAGAATACACAAAGAACGAGGAGTAACCCTGGCACTGCCTCCATGCAGGTAAGAGGTAGCAGGGGTCTGGGGACCTCACAGGGACACCCAAGCAGAATGAGGAGGGGTTACAGTATTTTCAATGTGCGTATCCAAAGGCATGAGTGGACATGGACCCGGAGTATCACAGCAGAAGTGGGACCTAACGCCTCTCTCCCAAGGAAAGGATGTGGAATGGTGAAGGGCATTAACATGAGTCACCAAAGTCATCAGCACATTGGACTTTGTATCCCTCACGGTTTCTCACTGGCACCGGAGGAGAACAGGTATGGGACAAACATAGCCATGGTGAATAGGTTGCAAAAGGGAGACATGAAAGACATGGGGCCTCATTACGACCCTTGCAGAATGGGTTTACCGGCACCGGTAATGGTGCTGGTGCCGGTAAACCCATTCTGCCCTAGTACGAGGTTCCCTCGTGGGACCCAGAACAGATGTATGGTAAAACCAGACGTCCTTTCCGGGTCCCGTGAGGGGCCCAAGGAGCTAATAACTGGCCCATTATTAGCTCCAGCCCCATTCCCATTGAGCCCTATGGGGGCTCGAATGGGAATGGGGAATGGTTTTGTTAATGAGGAATTACCGGGTCCTCCAAGGTTGGAATGACCCGGTAATTCCTCATTCACAGACCACGGACTCGGACACGGTTTTTTAGGCAGTCATGGCTCTAATAGCACCATGGCTACCTCCAAACTCGTAATGAGGCCCATGGTGTATCACACACGAGGCAGATACAAACAATTTCACTACTACAGGAGCGAGCATATGAAAGATCATGAAAACCCCATAAAATTGAGGACACAACTTGGACGGATGGAATGTTCCATGCAGATTCCATGTGGAAAGCAATACAAGGGTTGGATGTGGTCAAGGCAAGCTTTGTATGTTTCCATGGCCTTGGACAGATATTACCAGGAATGGTGATGTATCGTCGGGCGCTTGGACATTGATAGCGTGGTGTGGATGGAACGTGGATGGTAAGCATAGTTGGTTTAGAATGAGAACAATTATGAGAGTTGGTATAATAAAATTCAGCTGTAAAGACAAAAAACACAAATTCGAGGCATGCAGATTATGTAAGCAGGACAAATGTGCTCCAAGGTAGAATTCACACATTCCATGTGGCCATTCATTGGCGGATGGTATGCTGTGACAGATGGCTAACAGCTTGCAAAAAGTTGTCCAAAAAAAGGGCCATAAACTAAGGTCCTAGATCAGACACTATTTGATCAGGCAGACCATGTAAACCCTAAATGTCCTTCAGAAACAACTGTGCTGTCCGAAGAGCTGAAGGGATGGAATGAAGGGATACAATATGCTATCTTACTGTAACCCACACCAACTAACACTACCATCTATCTGTTCATGAGAGCTAGATCTGTTATGAAGCCCACTGATAACACAGGTCAGGGTTGTGTTGGTGTGCACGAGGGCTGAATGTGCCTAAAGTTGTTCTTTCTGATGATCTTGTTCTATGGACAGTTTTCACATGTGCAATATAATGGTAAATACTGGACAGTATAGCCGACCAACAGAAATGTCTGTGAATGAGATGGGCTGTCTTTCGATCCCAATGTGGCCAGCAGCTGGAATATCATGGTACCAAGTTAGTATGACGTCTGTAGCTGGATCTGCTGAAATGACAAGCCATTGGTTCTACAACAGTCATCCTTGCACCATGCAAAAAAGAGAAGTTAATCAATTCTGGTATGTCATGTCTTTGGTGTCTATGGCTAAGCTGTCTTCGAAGGTTTTGATGTGATCTGCAGACCAAATGGGGTTCGAGATGTTGTAGAGTCACTTCACACATATGGGAGAGGGAGTTGGCATTGGTGTTTTGTTTACCTGCCCTATCAGAGACTATAAAATTGAAGTGAGTGAAAAAGAGCATCCATTGGGATAATCATTGGTTGGTACACAAGAGAGTACATATTAGGTGTAGATATATGGTGGCCCATATATATTGTGAACCCCAGAGTAGAATAGAGATCTGTTAATGTTGATATTACTGTGTTGCCCCAAAGGCACGACTGGACTCAGACCTTTTCCAGAGTTCCATAGTGGGTGCAGGACCTAACAAGCATGATCGGAAGTCTCAAGATAATAATAATAATAATAATAAGAAGAAGAAGAAGAAGAAGAAGAAGAAGAAGAAGAAGAAGAAGAAGAAGAAGAAGAAGAAGAAGAAGAAGAAGAATATCACAAGGAAACAACGTTTCCAGCACTGGGCCTTCCTTTAGCAAACTAATGTTTTAAAGCACATGCAGTCTTGCTGAACTTCAATGATGTAATCTAAAAACCTGGGTAACGATTTATAAAAAAGAAAGCCTGGGACTGAAAACTTTCTTGAGACCTGGAGCCATATGTTCATGATAGGTAGAGTGCACTGATAAAGGTGATCCACAGGAAAAAGAGTTTAAGAGAAGTATTCCAGCAAAGCCAACATTCGCCACACATACACACAAAGAAAGTACCACACACACACACATACAAAGTACACCCTTTGGCAGCGCAAACATCCTACAAACAAGTAGAGGCCATCAACAGGGCAGGCAACATTTAGGGATGCAGAGACTCAGACACACACGCAGACACACACACACCAAGCTTCCCTATATCACAGTAGTGTGGTAAAGGGTAAGATCAACTGATTGCTTCATCACCCAGGGCAATAACGTTAATTCTGTTGAACAAAGCGTTGCCTATTTTCCCCAACCAAATTCCTTAGCATATGATATTTATTGAATCCAAGAGTGCTGCTAAATGGATTAAGGTATAAGGAGATCCAGCATGTAAAAAACTCAGGTTATCTAATTGCACGGAGAGGATGGACTACAAAGAGGCTCCTTTAACAGATAAGCCTAACAATGTGCAGCCTGCTAAGAAAGTGAAGTCCCTGTCCTGTCCTGTCCAATGAAAGAACTTTAAGGGTCATTTTTCATCCTTTACAGATCCCCGATAAAAGGGTCTCTCATTTTTTTAAGGGTCTTTTTTGGTGTACAATGTTGTACAATCAGGGAGTGTTCCATCATCAGTAGAGAGGAGTAGCTCCTTCATATGCATCGGTCGTTGCTGGAGTCCTAACCTCATCCCTGCCCCAGTAGAACATCCCTATACACTGCATGCTGGGTCCTGTTGCAGGGGACTTCAACAATCCAAGATATGATTATGAAGTATAGTTATTTTGTTTTCAGATTTCACAATGTGGCTGAAGGAAGGCCTGGCTAAGGGGGTCCCTAGTAGACCGCCACCCCCCTGTGTGCTCTCTCCTCCGTAGCCTAAGTTACCCTATTCCACAGCAGGTTGCGATGTAAGATTAGTGATAGGCAAGCCGCTACTGCCTGGTTCTATCCTAGGCTTCCGATGATGAAGGCCTAAAGGCCAGAGCCTTATTCACATTAGTACCTCCAGGACTCTCTATGGAATCCCTACTCTGGTGATGCCCCATGGCATAACTAATGCTTTTTAGATGGCACCTTCTCAACTTTCTTCCCTCTCTCCTCCCTCTGCTTTCTCTGATCTTGCCTCTGTCCTGTCTCTCGCCTCTCTTTTCTCGCTTCTCTCGCTACACATCCCCCTTTCTCGCTCTCCCTCTCTCTCTGTCTCTCTATCCCTTCGATCATGTTCACTCTCCCCTTTCTCTCCCTCCCTCACACTGCTTGCTCCCCTCTCTATCACCTATCTGCCCCTCCAATCTTCCCCAGTCTCCTGCCTTCTCTTTGCTTCCCCCTATCGTTCTCCAACCTTCCCCTCCACACCTGCCCCATCTCTCCTATTTCCCTCCCTCTCTCTCTCTCTTTGACCCAAGCTCACCTTACACTCTCTCCACCCTCCCCTCTACTCTCACCCGACCCTTTATATTCCCCTCTCCCTCTATTACCATTCACTTCCACTTTCAGTCTCATAACAACCACTCTACTCTGTGAAACATGGTCTCACTATCTCTCACATGCAATATGCTCTCTCCTCCAATACTTCCAGGAACTCCTCAGCACTTTGCTCTAACTTTGGCTTTCTCCTCCTGGCCTCACCCGAACGTCCTTACTTCATGCTTGTGAATGTGGAGGATTTATACCCAGGCTTTCCTTGCTCAGCGCCTCTTTCCCTTCCCATTGGTCCCTCAGGACACCTGACCAGTCTTCTATCTACTTCTATGCTTTCTCCAGCGATCCGGTTAAAATGGCACACACCATCCAAAATAACTCCACTTGTCCCAGCCCCATTTTCACTTGTGTGCATCTGTGGTCCAGTCCAGTCAGCGTTTCCTGTTTGCATCTCCTAATGTCAGCCCCTGGAAGTCAGTGTTCCTATTGGTAGTCTGGCTGGTGTGGAGAAGTGAGACTGGAGGTGAGCACCCCTGTTTCTTTGTGTGGTGTGCTCCCATGCTAATGTTTGGATCTTGGGAACTGTGGTCTTGTAAGTAACAAGAAATAACTCTGGGAAAAAGAGAGGATAGAAGGCATAGGCTTATAGACAGTGGTATCAACAGTTGAATCATACAAGGCACAATCAGGGGGTTCAGTGACTGGGGCCCCTCCAACTCTCTCACCCCACATCTGGGGTAGGACCATTTCTGGAATGCACCCTGGTGAGCCACCTACCCAAAGTACCCGTTCCCCCTTGACATGGTTAAGCTCCTGGCCTTGCCACAGAGCTCACAAGACTGAGAAATGCAACCACATGAACAGCCACACTCAGAGAGCTGCACTAGTTAGCGACTACTCAAGGCCCACATCACTTTCACACTGGCCTACATTACATAGATAGCAATGGCAAACACAGTTCCATCCTAACTCGTTAAAAAACCCGCCATCTTTGGAGCACTCCACAGTACATAAAACCGCAACATCCCCAGAATAGAACCTAAGAAATCCAAGATGGACAGAACTAAAAAAGTGGCCCTCTTTTGCTATGCACGAGGACTCCGGATTAACATGCTGGCATACATCAGATGAGGTCCATATACTCTGCACTTCAGCAAGGAATTAAATGACCTACTTTTCATGGGACCTCATTACTTTGCCTCCTGGTAGCACTTCTTTCCAATCCAGCTCTGCTCTCCCTTCTACCGCCCCCCCCTTTTTTAATTTTGGGATTCAAGGTGGCGCTTTAATGGCACCCCGTGGCCAAAACCTTGCTAGAGTTAGGGAAGCAGAAAGGAAGGGGGATTAAGAAGCAGACTATCTGGATTGTTTGGCACCTGGCAGTGCTTGTGCCATGCTTTCACAGCTGTGCAGAATGCTAATTTGGGTTTTTTCCTCCATATCAATCAAGGAGCAATTGTGTTCTTACATGTGGGCCAATCAAGTGCTGCTAAATATGGCATCCCTCTCCCCCATCGCTGTAAATTGTGGTGCCTGCATGCCAAGGAGGTCCAGTGAGCGGGCTGCTCCTGGAGGTGCACATACACCTTATATAGGATCATGGCCCGGCGGTACCAAGGTCCCAGTGCGCGCCCCGCCCCCGGCCCCGTCGTGCGTGGCAGTTTCCTACTATCCTGATATGAAGGCTGACAGCTAGGATGGAGAACAAATCGGCTAGGCCCCAGCCCATTGCCCGAACTAGAAGCTGGTAGAACAAGAAAAGATCTCAGCTGTGTTCTAGAAAGCAATTAGGGCTGTGCCAAAATAATGTGCGTCACTGGGGAAGGAGCAGAGTCAGGAACGGGGATATCCCATAGCGCCTGAGGCTCCGCCATGCTGGCTGTGGACAGACCCCTGCTGGAGAAAGCCATAGAGGACAGCCGCAGGTGGCAGACTGCACCCCGGCACACTATCAAAGGGTTCTGTCTGGCAACAGGATCCCCTTCAAATCGCGTACACAAGAGGCAGAGGATATTTGCTCTAGAGATAGGGGGCCTGATTCATGGAACGTTTTCCTATGGGATTGCACCATTATAAAACACCTCCATGACTCAGGCCCAGGGTTTCTGTGGACAACCCCAATCAGAGCAAAGGACAGATCTCAGAGAAACCCCTGAAGGAAACAAGGGGTAGCGCCCGGCCCAATCCCCCAGAAAGAGCCTTGTGTAGAGCCAGAGTAACCCCAAACTGACAGGTTAGAGCCATGGGCAGCACTACGGGAATCACAATCTGATCCCAGTCAGAGCCTCAGAATGAATAATAAATGAAGCCAGAGCAGGTTACAACTCAAAGCAGTAAAATGCCCAGAGTCCGGGGTTCAACCCCAGGCCTGAATTTATGCTCTCCCCCAAAATAACCCAGACATTAGCTGGTTGCTACCGCTGCGTCAGACACGGACCGCTGCAGAAGTACCCAGTGACACTTCTCCCTTCCACTCCCCCCTAGAAATGAAAGAGCCCCCCACGGCACTTCAGATTCTACAGCCAACATAGATGCCTCTAAAGTGCCGCCATTTAATTCCAGACATCTGCTAGACTGCAGTGAAATAAAATAGCTTTGTTATTGACAAACACATTCAGGTCAGGAAGGGAAAGCGGGCGGAAGAGCATCCCCTCTTTTAAAACTTGTGTATACTTCCTGGAGCCACCGCCCCAGGCAAACGCTTGTGTGTCTGGGAAGTTGTATGCAGCCCAAGTTACTGTTGTGTGAGAAACTGTCCTGCCCCCTTCGTCTGCAGAAGGGGCGCTGTGATTAGAGGAGTCTCTCCAGCCCACAGAGAAAATAACTCAATCCACATATCGCGGGCTTAAACGAATTTCTAGAGAAAATGCACGTCTGCTGTTGCGGGCATCATGGGAACGGCAAGCTCTCAACCTCAGCAGTGGCTCCAATAAAGCTTTGTCCTTCCTAGTGCCTCGCGTAGTTCTTTGCATCCAGGGCATTGCCTCTTATTTAGATAAGCCAAGTCCCAAAGCCAGATGTTGGGATTGAATCTGCCTGTATGGGCAGACTGCCAACCTCCAAACCCGTGAGTAGGGTTTAAACAAAATATTTCTGTGTCTGGCACCCTAAGCTTCGCTCCCAGACAGCACATTCCGCTATAGCAGGTTTTCCGATTAGACAAAGTCCCAGGCTGCTTAATTTCAGGTGGGACTACTTGCTCTACCGCTCTTAAAACTCTACAGGGTCAAACTCAGATCATTGCTTCGTCCCTATGTACTGATCATAAATAGTGCTGGGCGCACATGTCCGGTGATTCGGGGAATCACCCACATTTTGGTAGTAGTTGTTCCTTTCAACATTTAGAAGTTTTCACTAGGGGAAATTCGAAGTCACCTTGGGGTAAAAAGGTAGGGCTTCGCGAGTGGAGGCCGGCTGCTGCTATTTCCAACAGAGCCCTACAGCATGTCCTGCTGCCCAAACAGGGACCGGCAGGCCCGTAGGGCATGGGTCATGTTCAAGGTTTTCTATTTTAGAGGCCTTAGAATGCGCAGGGGTGTGTAAAGGGGGGAGGCGGAAGCCATACGGAGCACTGGGGGAGGCAGAAGGAGATGTGATGTTGTGTGACTTTTAGTTGGCATTGGAGGGCTGGCTTGCATCCCCAAGCGTTTCCTGGAAACAGTATTGTGGGCTTTGCGTCCCACACACTTTGCAGTGTTTCCTGGTTTTCCTGGGTTTGAGTGGTTAAGGTGTAATGAATGAGTTAAGTGCACCCACCCTAGCTGACCTCCGCTTCTCTGCCTAGCCACTCCCACTCTCCATAGCTCAAGACTGACTACACCTACCCCTACCTCACCGATGAACACCTACACCTGCCTACCATAGCCCAGCCCGTCACTTGCTCACCACCATTTGCTCACTGCCATCCAGCCTAGATCACCCGTGCTTACCCCACTTTACTTCCACTTACTCACCCCGTTTGCAAACCTTAGTGAGCAGATGCTCACCCACTCTAGCTCACACCCGCCCTCGCTAACCCACACCTACCTCTTCACTTCCCTTCCCTGCTCACACCCACAGTAATTCGTACTGCTCCCTCCCAGCAACCTAGCTTAACTTACCAGCCTTAGTCCCACAGAACCACCATAGATCACCCCTTATAACCCCATCCCCCGACCACAGCTCACACCTGCTCATGCCCACTTACAACCTCTAGATCACTGCTGCTACCACCCTCCCACTCAAGCTCACCATTGCTCATCAATAGCTCACAGTAAACTACACCAGCCATCTACACTAGCTGACCTCTGATCAAATACACCCACTACTCACATGCTCACCCCTGCTTAACCCGAGCTCAGTCACACTCACCCTCCACAAGCTAACCAATGCTCTCGCTACCTATTCCCTCTAGATGTCACCAACTCAACTACCAGCTCACCCACCACCCTCAATCACACCAGCTGGCCCCTAGCTCAACTTACCCTTCCCTCCCACTAGCTCAACCCTGCTCACCCACCCTAGGTCACCCCACCCCTCCTAGCTCACCCCACTCAGGCCCATCCTCTCACCACAGCTCACAAAAATATTCTGTAGCTCACCCTGCTTTCCAAGTTCATCCAACCTAGTCACACCCGCTCGTCGATATCACCTCAGCCCCAACCTTGTTCACTCTTGCCCATTCCCAGCCTAGCTCAAATATGCTCTTCCACACTACATCTTTCCTGCTCACCCAAAGTAATGTCCTTTACCTATGTTATGCATATGCAAACATTAACGTGCAGATGTTTGGAATCTTTACAGTAAATAATGTGCATTTAGGGATATTTATGGTGGATTTGGGGGGTTGTTGTGGCCTGAGTGTACAAGGGTGAACTAGCCTGGGTGGGTGACCTCCCTAGCTCAACCCTGCTCAACCCCACCTACCCCAACTCACCCCCACGTAGTCACTCTAGATCAGCCCCCCTCATCAAGAACCTCTATCCTGCCTACACTAGCCCCTCTAGCAATATCCCTCCCATCCTCAACCCCAGTCACACAGCCTGGATCGCCCCTACTGCCCAAAACGCACTGCTGCTCATAAGCTCATAATTGCTCGCCATCATGCAGCCTAGTTCAACCCTGTTCACCCTAGACACTTACACCAACATACGCATACAATTACTATAATTCAACGTCACGTAAAAGGCACTTATTTCCTGTGGTAACATGTGAACAATTTCCCCCAAAATACATTTTATTGATTCTGAAAGAGACCTTACAGGGAAAAAATGTCCCTTCAAAAAACTGGCCTGAACCAAAACACAGCCAGAAAGGAGAGGCAGAGGCAAGGATAATATTGTGGGCATGGTGTGAGATGCTGCCCAAATCAAAAACATTGCTGGAGTTAAGCAACCCATTGTGACAGGCTTGGGGCAGTGAGAGAACATGCAGGTAGGGGACTAGAAGGGTGTGGAGAAAATGGAGTTACAGGGAGAAACATTTGGAGGTAACACAGGAAGTGACGGATTGAAAGGCAGTGCTAAAGAGAAGACCGGTGAGGGTAGTGGAAGGGGCACATTATGGCAGGAAAATGAAGGAGGTGAAGGTTGAAGGAGCAAGAGAGAGAGAGCAAGAAAGGGACATGTGAGAGTATGGGACAGGAAGGGAAGGTATGGAGGACTTCCTTATAAAGACATTGGGCCTAATTACGAATGTGGCGGTAAGGCAACAATGGCACCGGTAGTGCTACCGGCGCCGTTGTTACCATACCGCCACATTACGAGTTCTGCTTGCGGGTGCCGCTCTGCACGCCTGGTTAGATCAGGCGTGCAGAGCGGCATCCGCGAAAAGAACTTGTGATTGCACCGGCACCGTTTACAATGGTGCCGGTGCAACCATGCTCCCCACCCCTATGGGGCAGAATGGGGATCGAGAGCCCGGCAATACCAGCACCCGAGAATGGGCAATTACCAGCCCATTAAACTCGTAATGGCACGGTAATGGCCCATTTGAGGGTGCCAGTGTCAGTAGGGAGTTTGGCCAAACTCGTAATGAGGCCCATTGCAGTGAGATGCAATGGTGTTTCAGTGTGGGGGAAAGTCTAGCATCGAACATTTTACTCCAATAGCATACTGCTACATCATAATCAGATCCTTTCTTGGACCCAGGAAGGCTAAGGTAGCCAGGTGATATTTTAAGTCTCAAGAGGTAGGTCCTCCTGTGCTCTGGCATTACGTAAGGATCCAGCGTGTCCCTGCTGCTCTACAATATTTATTCTAAGCCTCTTTTTCGATATCTTGGATGGTCTGGGTGTGAAATATGCTACCTACGCTGATGACACCCAGATCATCCTTGAACTGTCAGGCTCTTAGGAGGCAGACTCACTGTTGGTCGGTGGAATCTTTGAAACCATTAAAATCTGGATGAGAAATAACTTTCTGGCATTAAATGATAAGAAAACCAAGATCTTAATTCTCAGCAGTGAGTCTATGCTTAAAACAGCGGGCTCTCACTATGAGGCCTTCTCAATCGGAAGGGCCAGTATTCAGGTATCGAGTCATGTTAAGACTTTGGTGGTCATCTTTGATCGCAATTTAAACTTCAAAAAACATGTCTCTTAGCTAAGTTCCAGCTGCGCATACATGACTGAACTACTATGGCAGATCCAGCCATATTTGTCAGAGGGAAATAGAGCATTGATATCCACAGCTACCATTAATTCTAGGCTGGATTACTACAATGGGCTATTAGTCGGCACCACACATGCAAACCTAAAATAATTGCAGACCATTCAGAATGGGGCTGTCAGAGCAGTTTGTGGCATTGGACGTAGAGATCATGTCTCCAATGCCCAAAGGAAACTACACTGGCTGCCTGTTCACCAAAAGATTCACTTTAAAGCATCCTGTCTGGTATACATTTGCCTTGCAGGCACTGCCCCTTTCTATCTTGAATCACGCAATAGGAGAATACCTTACATGCGAGCGCTGTGGTCCAATAACAAGGACCTTCTTTTACAACCACGCTTTAGACTCAAGAAATTTGGAGACCTGAGCTTTAACACTTGGGGCCCAAGGATCTGGAATGATCTACCCCCTCAGACCCCTGATTAGGCAGCTTCTGTCATCTTCCCAATTTAGGAAAGCTTTGAAAACCCACAAATTCGAGGGCAGAGGAATGTAGGCCCTCTTACTCTTCGCCCTTTACGGTCCTGACTGCAAACGCCTGGCCATACTCCCCCCCTGCATGTTTTTTGTTGTATTGTCTGTGAGAGCCCGGAGGCCTGCGGGCGAGTTGGTCCCTAATACATTTTTTAAAGAATAGAATAGATTAATATTGAGTAGGTATTGCGAACTGCCATGTTTAAACAACTGTTTCTTGCTTGTGCGAGGTGAGGCTTTAGACTTTACTACACATACCCGTGCAGTGAAGACTCATTGGCTAGTGTGTATCTATGCTTGCCTCAACATCTCTTGTGTCTGATGTGTTTCCCTTTTGGCATATGCAAGCATGTTATAGCTCTCCCACTTTCATAGGAAACATGGCTTTAGTATACAGAAGTTATAATGTAAGCGTGCCCGCCTGCCTCAGACTGTGTGTGAACCTTTGAGGAGTATATTCAGTACCACTAAATATATCACTTTATGCTGTCCTTCCTGATAATAGCGTCTTACATGTAAGAACGCGGCTGATATTTATTTATTTATTTATTTATTTATTTAAATGTATATAGCGCGCAAGCAGCCCAAGGGCATTGAGGCGCTGTTACTTGTGAGAGCTTAGTTACAGAGGTACAGGAATGGTAGCAGTCGTTGGTACATTATTAATAATACAGACATAATACAATACTTACAGCTTATGCAATTGGTCATTACATTCCAGCTTATGCAGTGGGTCATATGTATAGTATTCATGGTGATGAGAGGGACCTTATGTGAAGAGGATGGTTTTCATAGCTTTACGGAAGGGGATGAGGGAGGCCTCACCTCGGATAGTGGGAGGTAGGGCATTCCAGTGTGTGGGTGCAATATATGGGAAGCTGGAACCACCCGCTCTGGCTCTTTTTACTAGTGGCACATAGAGCATGTTGGTATAGGGTGATCTGGTTGGCCTTGTGGAGGAGACAGGGTGGATCCTTTCCGAGAGGTAAACGGGAGCAGTGAGGTGAATGCACTTGTGGGTCAGTGTAAGAGCTTTGAAGACGATTCTTTCCTTAATTGGGAGCCAGTGGGCTAGTTTTCTAGCCTCCGAGATGTGTTCTCTTTTAGCAATGCATTGGGCTGCACGGAGAGCACTGTTCTGTATGACTTGTAGCCTTTCCAGATTTTTGCTGGAGGGTCCTAGAAAGAGTACATTGCAGTAGTCTAGCCTGGAGCCAGTGATGGCTCTGGCTATGTGTTAGGAAAGATTTCGTAATTGTAGGTAATTTTCCTTCCATGTGGCAACCCCTAAACTTTTTGCTGCTGTTTTTCACCTTGTTCTTGACTTTGCCAGAGAAGTGCAGCCTTCTGCTGCACTCCTCTGGGCTTTCGCTCCTTTTCTTATGGGGAAACTGACATGCCCTTAAAACAGTCAGTACCGGGGAACGCTGTTTCCCGTAGTTTCTTTTATCATGTTGCGGCTTTAGTGCAACATGACACAAGAGGGCACTGTAAGCTAAGTTACAGCTCTCTTGGGTCTCTAGCCTTCTACAGGCCCTAGATACTAGTTTAGGATTGTATTTGATCGGTGCAAGTCATTCAGGGACTGGAATGGTGGCAGCGATCGTTTTGTGTATTTTGAGCTCCTTTTGGCGTTCTGAGCGCGTTTTTCGCACTGAACCCAAAATGGTGGCCTGGCTCCCAAAATGGCCAGACCACGAGGCTCCTTTGTCTTGTCCACTGACCGTCTTGCTCCCTTCACCTTCCCCAGGTCAAGCGACCCGGGGCCTTCCTTATTTGGGCATGTAATTTCCCACGAAACGTGGTGGCTTTCGCGGGCTTCTACATGTCTTTTGTGTGCCTCCAGGGTGTGGGCTGGGATGTCTGGTCCCAATACACATCCTGGGTGCCAGAGAGTCTAGGGTGGTGTGAATGCCTGGGACCACCGTGGTCCGTGATTGGTCCACGTATGGTGTGAGTGTTAATGAGCGGATCTCCCATTGGGTCCCCTCCGTTTTGGCGCGAAGGGAACCGTGGATAAGAGGGGGCTGGAAACGCCACTACCATGTCGATCTCCTGAGTTCTCACGAACGAAGGAATACAGGAGCCAAGTATCCTGCAACCAAGAGGCTGGACCGAGGAATCGCTGGTGACCCGCTGAAGGACTCCTCCTTTGCACTGCTGTCGTCCTGTGAAACTCTTTCCTCCTTTGATCGAACCAGAAGGCCTGTACTGGTGCTTCGACCTTTGGAATAGCAGGAACAGCTATTCTCGGCGACTTCATCATCTCCTGCCAGTAAGCCTTCGGAAGCGTCTCTGGGCCATCCAGTTGACTGACCAGCTTACACGGGAGCCCTGCTCTGTAACTGCCGCCAGGTTGTGTTGTATTTCGAGTCCTGGTCACTCTCACACGCTTAGTACACTTGGCGTTCCCAAGTCTGAAGTGAGTAGTGTACATTTGGCTCAGATACACACGGCCGCTCCGTTGCCCTGCTGTGGTGACAAAACTGTGCAGGTTTCTTCGATTGGGACGTCTTTTTTCTCTACACGACGACGAGGCATTCCCGGCTCTTCTGAACCTGCCAGCTGCTGAAACTAACGTGGAGAAGCCTGGGTCTGCTTGCATCGGGGACCGGTGAGCAGTATAGCTAGGATCTGGTCGCCCTCCTGCAGTAGCCCATTGCTTTTCCCCGCTGTGTAAAAACAGCACCCTTTTGTCCGTACTCGCGCTCTGCTTCTGCTCACTGTGGAGGCTGCGCTTGAGTTGCGGAACCTGTTCTTCTTCTGTTGTGCACTAACCCGAACTGCCTGACTTCCTCCGAAGAGCTTCTCCTTTTGCCCGTTGGCACCAGCGTGTGCAGGACCTTTGAGCACAAGGCTCCACTCTTCGCAGGGCTCGGACTTCCATCTAGTTAGGTGCCTCTGAAGGCGAACTGAGTCTAAAGCATTATCGCACTGCCTGCTTTCCTTCCCTTTCAGGTGGACTACACATTTCGTGCATATAACGCTTGCGACTGTCGTATTTGTATATATATTGTGTTGATATGGTATGTGTTGGCTTAATATTGTGATATTGTGATTTTCTCGCTACGGTCATTATTTTAAAGGCCTTAAAATAAATGTGTATATATTTTTGATATAACAACTGTTTGGAGTAGTTTGTAAGCGCTCTTGCTTTGTGTGCTCATTGCGGGCTTTCAGTCACCCTCACCCCTCTTGAGACCTAGTCTTGACCGCCGCGATCGCTACCTTGATTGGTCTGGCTCGTCCAGAGGTTACCCTGTTCCAAGTAATTAGGTTGGCCTTCTGAACTTCTGCGCCACCAGGACAGAGTTCAGAAATCCGTCTTAACAAATTGGTGTACAGCGGTGGGATACGACTGAAGGTATCCAGTGTTGCGCACGAACTAAGGCATTTCAGGTTATTCCAACCAGGACACGTAGTGAATTGTTGTAGTATAACTTTAAAAAGGCCATAGTCCTATCTAACAGTATGGAAACAAATACCTTGTTAACTTTAAATGCTTCCAAATCAGAAACATTGAAGAAGATGTGTGTGGAGAGAGGTGTTTCCTCTCAAGGCACGAAATTGGAAATGATTCAAAGAATCGTGGCGTGGCAAGAAGTGCAGCTTGACGCTATAACTTCTGAGGACAGTGCAGAAGGTGGTGGGGCTGCTCTCACTGGTAGAACCGACGGTTCTGCCGCTGCACTGATCCATCGCGACCACGAGGACAGGGAGGACGAGATGTCTAATGTTTCCTCTGCCAGTGCTGATGGGGAGGCTATGCTTGAATTCAAGAAGCAAGAGCTGCGGTTTAGGCAGCAGGAGCTTGAATTCAGCATAGCCAAACTAAAAATCGAACAGGCAGAAAAACAAAAAGACAGGGATCACCAGTTGGAACTGGCCAAGCTTCAGTTTGCAAATGGGTCCAAGGGTCCTGGACATGGGTCTGGGGCTTCCTCTCATCCACGGTTTCCGAAAGATCTGCTCAGTGTGTATGAGGAAAGGAATGACATTATGGACTGGCTGAATGCGTTTGAGTATGCATGCGAAGTTCAACAAGTTGACAATGCTGATAAGATTGCCTGGTTACTCAGCAGACTGCCCCATTCTGGCTGTAGTGCCATTATGGAAATGTCGAAGGCTGAGCGAGCTGATTTCGCAATGTTAAAGCAAACTCTCATTTTAAAGTTTGGGAAGACTCCGGCCCAATATTTGAAACGTTTCAGAGAGTATAAGAAAAAGGAAGGTGGTACTTGGGTATTTTATGTCACTGAATCCTTGAAAAACTTAACTGGCTGGGTCGAAGGTTATAAGGTTTCTACCTTCGAAGGCATGATAAATCTTGTCATGCTGGAACACATTTTTGCTTCTTCTTCCCCGGAGCTTAAGCAGCATTTGGCCGATTCGAAGGAGATAGATCCTAAGAAGCTGGCCATTGCAGCAGACTTATGGGTGTCACATCGAGTGTCCCGTAAGGACAAAACTCATCCTGGTAAGCAGGAGGAAGGGAAAAAGTCCAAAGATATGGAGGGTGGAGAATCTGCTAAATCTTCTTCCCATAAGGGCCACAAAAAGAAAAATAAGGGTAAGACACAAGAGAACTCACAGGGTAGTGGAGGTCTGCCTCCGAAACAGAACTCTGGTTACAATAAGCCTCCCTATGTAAACAGACCCAATGGATCTTGTTTTGCTTGTGGAGCAACTGACCACGTGAAGGGGGATCCCCGGTGTAAGGTTAGACCTTTGGGGGTCCACTCCGCTAATCTGGCCTTCTCCTCCTACGAGGAAGAAGAGATTACAGGAGCATCCTTCTCCTCAGACTCATTTCCCAGCGGGATAGAGGCTGAGGTAGTTTTAGTGTCCCTGGGTTCCTGGGAGCCTAAAGTCGCAGAGGCTTATGCTAGGATTCCGGATAATACCAAGCACTACTTTAAAGACAGTGTGCTGATCAATGGAGTGGATACTCCAGCTCTTAGGGATAGTGGGTGCAGTCGCACTGTAGTGGATTCTACCTTGGTAGACTCAGAGGAAGTTGCCAGAGCTACTCTGATGCCCACTAAGTTGGCTGACGGCCCCCTCCGTATGTTTCCCGTAATACCTGTAAATCTTACTTTAAATGGTACAGCAGTCAGGATTCCAGTGAGCGTTCAGAGAAACGTCCCGGGAAAGGTCTTGTTAGGTAATGATCTCAGAGCTTTAGGGCTCGTAGGAGACACTGCCGAAAGACCCTACACACGGTCTCAAGCACGGGCAGCATTGGCCAAGTCCAATACGCCGCCCCAGCCAAAAGGGAAACCCAAGGCGAAAGGAGTCGACAAGTCAAGACGAGGGAAAGAGAATATTCCCCCGAGCTCGCCTACCACTGCGGTGGAGGAAGTTGGTCAATCGCCCGGGCCTGACGAGGAGGTGGCGATGCCTGAAGTATTTGACCCCAACGATCATCCTGAACTAAAAGACTTGTTAGTTGAAGGAGGTCCTGATAGGGACGAATTCAGTAAAGGCCAACGTGAGTGCCCATCTCTGGAAGGCCTAAGGAGACAGGCCTGCTCCCAGCTTGAGGGTGAACCTCCTGGGACGCATAGGATTTATTGGGAAGGTGGACTCCTGTATAGTGAGCCCACAGAGTCTACCGAAGGAGACCATAGGAGGTTGTTGGTTCCCCTTGCTGTTAGGCCCTTCCTCCTGCAGTCGGCGCATGAAGTTCCCCTTGCTGGTCACCTTGGTATGAAGAGGACCAAGCAAAGGTTATCCATGCACTTCTACTGGCCCAAGATGGGGGTGCAAGTAGAAAGTCACTGCAGGAGTTGTGCCTCCTGCCAGTTGTCTGGTAAGGTTGGTGCGACAATCCAAGCTCCGTTGGTACCGCTCCCAGTTGTGGGGGTACCATTTGAAAGGGTAGGGATCGACATCGTTGGTCCCCTTGACCCGCAAACATCCTCAGGCAATAGGTTTATCCTGGTGCTGGTCGACCATGCAACCAGGTATCCTGAGGCCATCCCATTGAAAACTGTAACTGCCAAGTCAGTTGCAAAAGCTTTACTCGGCATATTTACTAGGGTTGGCTTCCCTAAAGAAGTTGGGTCAGATCGTGGCAGCAACTTTATGTCGAAGTATATGCAGGCTATGTGGAAAGAATGTGGGGTCACCTACAAGTTCTCTTCTGCATACCACCCCCAGACCAATGGTCTGGTGGAACGTTTCAACAGAACGTTAAAGAGCATGATTGGGGCTCTGGAGGAGCCTCAGAGAAGAAAATGGGATCTTCTTTTACCATGCTTACTGTTTGCCTACCGAGAGGTACCACAGGAGGGTGTTGGCTTCAGCCCCTTCGAACTTCTGTTCGGTCATCCCGTACGGGGACCCTTAGCCATCGTCAAAGAGGGATGGGAGATGCCCACTCCCCCTGTTACTACCAACGTAGTTGATTATGTGCTAGGGCTCAGAAAACGGATGGTACTTCTGATGGGCTTGGCTAGTGATAAATTGAAGGCAGGACAAGCGCTGGTGAAACATTGGTACAACCAGAAAGCTTCCCTCATCAACTTTACACCTGGTCAGCAAGTCCTGATCATGAATCCCATAAGGCCTCGAGCTTTACAGGACAAATGGTCAGGCCCTTACACAGTGGTGGAGCCCCTGGGTGAGGTTAACTATTTAGTGGACCTTGGAAGGCCTGGACAGGCTCCAAAAGTGTTTCACGTGAATAGGCTGAAGGCTTTCGTCCCAAGAGTCGAAATCGCAGCACTGCTACTGGCTTCAGATGTTGAGGAAGAGGAGTCGGAACCTCTCCCCGACCTGTTCCAAAGCGGTCCTTCAGATAGCTCCTTTGAGGGTGTCCGAGTGGCCCCTCTCCTGACTTCTGATCAGCAGGCTGAGGTGAAAAGTTTGCTTAGGCAGTTTTCCCCCCTGTTTTCACAGTCGCCTGGTTTGACACCTTGGTGCAAACATAACATTGACACAGGAGACAGTGTACCTACCAAAAGTAGGGGATACAGGATGTCAGACAAAGTACGGTCTTATATTAAGACCGAGGTCAACAAAATGTTAGACCTTGGGGTGATTGAACCCTCTAGTAGTCCTTGGTCCAGCCCTGTGGTTTTGGTTCCAAAGGCAGACACTTCTGAATTGAGGTTCTGCGTGGATTACAGGGCTCTGAATGCTGTCACCAAGACAGACGCACACCCCTTGCCTCGAACAGATGAGCTGGTGGATACTTTGGGTGCCTCCAAGTACCTCAGCACGTTTGACCTCACTGCTGGCTATTGGCAAATAGCTTTAGCAGAGCATGCCAAGGAGAAGACAGCATTTTCTACTCCAGACGGCCTTTACCAATTCCGGGTAATGCCGTTCGGGTTAAAGAATGCACCTGCACTTTCCAGAGGCTTGTGAATCATGTGTTGAATGGGTTGGACGAATTCTGTCTTGCATATCTGGACGATATAGCAGTTTTCAGTGCCACCTGGGAAGACCATGTGAAACACCTCGGGATTGTGCTCCAGACTCTTCAGAAAGCCCACTTGACCATAAAGGCTAGTAAATGCCAGATTGGACAAGGCTCAGTGGTTTACCTTGGACATGAAGTAGGTGGAGGGAGGATACAGCCTCTTCCCAGTAAAGTACAAGCAGTACAAGACTGGCCTACCCCCACTACGCAAACCCAAGTGAGAGCCTTCTTAGGACTCACGGGGTATTACCGCAATTTTGTGGCAGACTATGGCACCATAGCTGCCCCTCTGACTGCCCTCACAACTCCGAAGAAACCCAAGAAGGTAACTTGGACCGACGAGTGTGAGAAGGCCTTCAATGGCTTAAAAGACTCCTTGTGCCAGGCCCCTGTCCTCAGGGCCCCTGATTATCAAAGACCTTTTATCGTGCAGACGGATGCCTCTGACACTGGGATAGGAGCTGTACTATCACAAGTAGATGAGAAGGGTAAGGAACACCCTATCGGTTTTATTAGTCACCAGCTTAAGGACAGAGAGCTCAGATGGTCCACGGTAGAGAAAGAGTGTTTCTCTGTTGTGTGGGCCCTAAGGAAGCTGAGGCCCTACCTCTATGGGACCCACTTCACTGTGCAGACTGACCATAAGCCGTTAAAGTGGCTAATGAACATGAAGGGGGAGAATCCAAAGTTGCTTAGGTGGTCCATAAGTCTACAAGGCTTCGACTTCACTATTGAGCATAGGCCAGGTGTCCAACATAGCAATACTGATGGGTTGTCCAGAATGTTTAACCGACCTGAACAAGAGACTCATCCAGGGGTGGATTAGTTCCCCCTGTCCATAGTCTGGGAGGGGCGAGTGTTAGGAAAGATTTTGTAATTGTAGGTAATTTTCCTTCCATGTGGCAACCCCTAAACTTTTTGCTGTTGTTTTTCACCTTGTTCTTGACTTTGCCAGAGAAGTGCAGCCTTCTGCTGCACTCCTCTGGGCTTTCGCTCCTTTTCTTATGGGGAAACTGACATGCCCTTAAGACAGTCAGTACCGGGGAACGCTGTTTCCCGTAGTTTCTTTTATCATGTTGCGGCTTTAGTGCAACATGACACAAGAGGGCACTGTAAGCTAAATTACAGCTCTCTTGGGTCTCTAGCCTTCTACAGGCCCTAGATACTCGTTTAGGATTGTATTTGATCGGTGCAAGTCATTCAGGGACTGGAATGGTGGCAGCGATCGTTTTGTGTATTTTGAGCTCCTTTTGGCGTTCTGAGCGCGTTTTTCGCACTGAACCCAAAATGGTGGCCTGGCTCCCAAAATGGCCAGACCACGAGGCTCCTTTGTCTTGTCCACTGACCGTCTTGCTCCCTTCACCTTCCCCAGGTCGAGCGACCCGGGGCCTTCCTTATTTGGGCATGTACTTTCACGCGAAACGTGGTGGCTTTCGCGGGCTTCTACATGTCTTTTGTGTGCCTCCAGGGTGTGGGCTGGGATGTCTGGTCCCAATACACATCCTGGGTGCCAGAGAGTCTAGGGTGGTGTGAATGCCTGGGACCACCGTGGTCCGTGATTGGTCCACGTATGGTGTGAGTGTTAATGAGCGGATCTCCCATTGGGTCCCCTCCGTTTTGGCGCGAAGGGAACCGTGGATAAGAGGGGGCTGGAAACGCCACTACCATGTCGATCTCCTGAGTTCTCACGAACGAAGGAATACAGGAGCCAAGTATCCTGCAACCAAGAGGCTGGACCGAGGAATCGCTGGTGACCCGCTGAAGGACTCCTCCTTTGCACTGCTGTCGTCCTGTGAAACTCTTTCCTCCTTTGATCGAACCAGAAGGCCTGTACTGGTGCTTCGACCTTTGGAATAGCAGGAACAGCTATTCTCGGCGACTTCATCATCTCCTGCCAGTAAGCCTTCGGAAGCGTCTCTGGGCCATCCAGTTGACTGACCAGCTTACACGGGAGCCCTGCTCTGTAACCGCCGCCAGGTTGTGTTGTATTTCGAGTCCTGGTCACTCTCACACGCTTAGTACACTTGGCGTTCCCAAGTCTGAAGTGAGTAGTGTACATTTGGCTCAGATACACACGGCCGCTCCGTTGCCCTGCTGTGGTGACAAAACTGTGCAGGTTTCTTCGATTGGGACGTCTTTTTTCTCTACACGACGACGAGGCATTCCCGGCTCTTCTGAACCTGCCAGCTGCTGAAACTAACGTGGAGAAGCCTGGGTCTGCTTGCATCGGGGACCGGTGAGTAGTATAGCTAGGATCTGGTCGCCCTCCTGCAGTAGCCCATTGCTTTTCCCCGCTGTGTAAAAACAGCACCCTTTTGTCCGTACTCGCGCTCTGCTTCTGCTCACTGTGGAGGCTGCGCTTGAGTCGCGGAACCTGTTCTTCTTCTGTTGTGCACTAACCCGAACTGCCTGACTTCCTCCGAAGAGCTTCTCCTTTTGCCCGTTGGCACCAGCGTGTGCAGGTACTTTGAGCACAAGGCTCCACTCTTCGCAGGGCTCGGACTTCCATCTAGTTAGGTGCCTCTGAAGGTGAACTGAGTCTAAAGCATTATCGCACTGCCTGCTTTCCTTCCCTTTCAGGTGGACTACACATTTCGTGCATATAACGCTTGCGACTGTCGTATTTGTATATATATTGTGTTGATATGGTATGTGTTGGCTTAATATTGTGATATTGTGATTTTCTCGCTACGGTCATTATTTTAAAGGCCTTAAAATAAATGTGTATATATTTTTGATATAACAACTGTTTGGAGTAGTTTGTAAGCGCTCTTGCTTTGTGTGCTCATTGCGGGCTTTCAGTCACCCTCACCCCTCTTGAGACCTAGTCTTGACCGCCGCGATCGCTACCTTGATTGGTCTGGCTCGTCCAGAGGTTACCCTGTTCCAAGTAATTAGGTTGGCCTTCTGAACTTCTGCGCCACCAGGACAGAGTTCAGAAATCCGTCTTAACACTATGTTTGTGCAGTTCTCTTTGGAGAGAAAGGGCCTGACTGCGTTGATTAGTTTAGCGTGATATGCAGCTGAGGAGGCTATTGCATTGACTTGTCTGTCCATGGATAGGTTGGAATCAAAATAGACTCCAAGGGTTTCGACTGAGTCTGAGACAGGTATTTTGATGGTGTCGATGGTGAAGTGACTGAATTGGGAGTCTAGATTTCTTAGTGTGTCGGTGGAACCTATCAGGAGGAGTTCGGTCTTATCGGAATTGAGGCATAGTCCATTGTCTGCCATCCAGGCTTGGATGGTGCTGTAGAGGTTGTTAAGGGTCAAGGAGTCAGTGTCGTAGTTGCCAGTGAGGGTAAGGAGGATCTGGGTATCGTCAGCGTAGTTAGTGTACGAGATACCCATAGCGTTGAGGATGAGGAAGAGGGGCCGTGTGAAGATGTTGTACAGGGTGGGAGAGAGGCAGGAACCTTGGGGCACACCACAGAGTATGAAGGAGGGTGAGGCGGAGGCTAGGTCAGAGAATACTTGCATGGTTCTGTCTTGTAGGAAGGAAGTGATCCATGCAGTGGCATCAGGGGAGAACTTGGCAGTGGAGGAGAGGTGGTGGCATAGGACGTCGTGATCTACAACATCGAAAGCCGCGGATAAGTCAAGAAGTAGGAGAAGTGTTGGTTTGCCCATGTCTCTGGCATCGTCCATCTGTTTTTTCAAGTCAAGTAAGGTGGTTTCAGTCCCGTGTCTGGGGCGGAAGCCAGATTGACGGAGTCCCAGGAGTTTGTTCTCTTCAATGAAGTGCTGGACCTGCAGGTAGGCTGCTTTGTCCAATATTTTGAGGAGGAAAGGGACAGTGGTGATAGGTCTGTAGTTGTTAGGGGATGTTGGGTCAAGAGTTGTTTTTTTTAAGAGAAGGCGGACCCAGGCTTCCTTGAGGGAGGCGGGGACTTTCCCTGTGGCAAAGGACGCATTGACAAAGGCTGTCAGGAAGGGCGCCAGCGCTTCAGTACAGTCCTTGATGATGGTGGCTGGGCATGCATCACCTTTACAGTTAGAGGGTTTGATATTACATTATGTTGATGATATCTTTTTCCTGTATGGGTTTGAAGGAAAAAGGTTGGGGGGGGTCTGAGGCTGGTGGTGGAACAGGAATGTGTGAATTAGGCAGGGCTAGTTTGGTAGCCAGTATTTTGCTTTGGAGAGTCCTCAATTTGGTTTGCATGGCCGTTTGTATTTCATCGCACCAGGCTCTGTCTTTGGTGAAGTTCTGGGGGGTGGGAGTGGGTGTCTCTAGCTCCCTGAAGATGGCGAAGATTTCTTTTGAGTTAGATTGGGCTTCCGAGATTCTGGATTCAAAGGATTTGGACTTTGCTAGGGTGATTTCCTTTTTGTATATGGTGGAGCGGGTTTTAAAGATCAGCTTATCTTTGTCGGAGTGGGATGTTTGCCACTGCGTAAGTGCAGCCTTTTTCTCATTGCGGAGTATGAGAAGGTCTGGGGTGAACAAGGAGTTGGAGTGGGTAGTTGGTTTGGATTTCCGGGTTTGAGTGGTGCAATGGAGTTGATAGCTGCTTTGATGGCAACATCATAGGCTGTTGCGAGGGTTTCTGGGTCTGGGGAAAAAGGTGGTCTGAAGGCTGGGCCTTGGAGGAAGGGCAGTAGCCTTTCCTTAGTGAGCTGACGGGAGCTTCTTGCGAGGCAGGGAGGCAGGGGTTGTGGTGCGGGAGTGAAGGGGCTGATGGTAAGGATGCTAAAGGTGATGATGTGGTGGTCAGACCAGGGGGTGGGAGTGTTTCCAGTGACGATGAGTGGGCAGTTATGCTGTGCGACCCAGTCGAGAGTTCTGCCCTGGGTGTGAGTTGGGCAGAAGATGGTGTTTTTGTATCCTAGTGCCCTGAGGGCTGAGTCAAGGGATTTGGCTGCTGAATCCTTTCTGTCCAGGAGGCCTAGGTTGACGTCCCCAAGGAGAATGGCTTTTGAGTGTTTTTTGAGGTTGTCGGAGAGGAGGTGGGTGAGAGAGGCTTGAAAGTCTCCTGTTAGGCCTGGAGGGAGATAGACAGTGTGAATAGTAATGGTACAATGGGGAGAGATGTTGATTTTGACTTGGAGGTAGTCGCTGTTGTTGTGTAGGGATTTCTCTACCTTTCTAATCGAAAGGGCGTCTTTGGCAATGATTGCTACACCTCCCCCTTTAGAGAGTCGATCCTGTCTAGTGATGGAGTAACCAGAGGGCAGTGCAAGGGAGAGCGCGGGGCCGCAGGCCTTGTGAAGCCAGGTTTCTGAGATCATGAGTAGATCGAGGTCATGGGTGGTGATGAGGTCATGGATGTCCAGAGCGTGGGCATTGAAGGACCTAGCGTTGATCATGGCGCATTTGAGATGGGGTTCTGTAACGGCTAGGGGGGGGTCCATGGGGAGAGTGGATGCAGAGGTGGGCGTGGTTACGCTGGGGGTGGTAGAAGAGTTGCACAGCGCTGATTTTCCAATGGTGGTGGACACATGTGGAGTCATATTTGGCACAATAGCATTCAAAGTGGGGGCAGAAGAATTGCACATCACAAATTTTGCACTGGGGACCTCATTTTCGGTAGTGGTGGACACATGTGGAATCATATTTGGCACAATAGCATTCAAAGTGGGGGCAGAAGAATTGCACATCACAGACTTTGCACTGGGGACCTCATTTTCGGTAGTGGTGGACACATGTGGAATCACATTTGGCACAATAGCATTCAAAGTGGGGGCAGAAGAATTGCACATCACAGATTTTGCACTGGGGACCTCATTTTCGGTAGTGGTGGACACATGTGGAATCACATTTGGCACAATAGCATTCAAAGTGGGGGCAGAAGAATTGCACATCACAGATTTTGCACTGGGGACCTCATTTTCGGAAGTGGTGGACACATGTGGAATCACATTTAATATAGAAATATAGTTTGGAATGGGTTGAGCTGATTCATTGACAACTATATTGTGGGTAGCTATAGTGGTTGCGGGCTTGGCGGTTGGGCGGATGATCCTGACCTTGTTAGCACATATAGTGGGGGGCATAGTACAGGAGCATAGACGTTCATTTCGGGTGCTCATGGGGGTGGGCTGGGAGCTGATGGTGGACTCTAGTGTGCGGGCACGCATTCTGAGGCACCTGGTGGCAGGGCCTGAGTGGCAGCTGGCAAACGGGCACCTAAGCAGAGCGGCCATTTTTGAGAGGTGAGTCTCGTGCTTATAAGCAACGGGATAGTAGGCAAGGTTAATTCTGCTCAGCTCAGTACAGGGCGACAGGGGTTACAGAATGGCACTTAGTCAGCAATGGTGGTGGCAATGACGATTCAGAGTTCAACATGAGGAAATTTTGCAATTAAATGTTCCTGTTAATCTTGCAGAGTAAGGCCCAAAGGCTTACCGTAGTGTTGGAGGCCCATCATTGGAGAGGTTACAGTTCCTGCGATAGAGTGGTGTAGTCCGCACCGCCCTCACATGCACCGAACATGCGCCAAACAGGGCCTTTGTGTGGCCTTCGTGGCTGGCCACCGGCGACTCCGCCTACCGGCGAAGCAAATCAGATTATAACGAGGTTCAGCCTCGTTGTCGTGCCGCGCAGCGCCCGGCAGCTTGCCTTGCAGCACAGGATCCGCTTCTGGCATGGGGGGGCTCCTGCCCTCACCCCTCTAGGAAGATGGATGGAGTGGAGGACTTGGGCACCAAACAGGGCCTTTGTGTGGCCTTCGTGGCTGGCCACCGGCGATATCAAAGACTTGGATATAGGGGGTTTGTTCTCTGCTTTTTAACATTGTTCCAGTATGATTCCTTGCCCTGCCTGGACATCCCCTTCCATTGAAATGCATGTGTTTGTTAGGTATAAGAGAACAGTGCTTGGAGGAAGGAGGGTTCTGACTTGCATCAATGTTTCGTACTGTCATTAGTTTGATTTTGTCCTATTTCTTGCGTTTTACTAATACATTTTTCAAAAACCCACCAGAATAGTCAGTGATCATTTTTTCTGCAACAGGTTTGGTGATGTGACTCAGATTCCTGCAGCCCTACAGCCAAGTCCAAGGGTTGCCGGGTGCATCGTAGGGGGGTGCTGGCCAGAGCGCCCCAGAGACTCGGGGGAGGTGAACAGAGCAGACGTGGAAGAAGAGCCAACCAAAAATAGTGGGGTTGGTAAACAAAAGTAATTGCATCAGTGTAAAGTCATGTCTTGCATAGTATTTTTTATAATGGGCTGGGGTCAATTTTTGTCTGTGGTTAAAGAATTCTGAAATCTGAAATCTGTTTTGATAATCCAAGGATGCAGGAGGGAAGGTACCCTGCCTACAGAACTGTTTATCAGAATACGAAAAATGTAAAAGTGGTTGGCCACCGCAGTTTAGAATAAAAAGAAAAAGCTGTGCATCCTTGCTTCCTAATGACTTAAGAGGACATGAGACCGCTACCTCGGTCAGAGTACTGTAGTATGAAATAGGGACTAGAATGGATGTGTTCTGTATGAGTGAGTAGAACATATTTTGGATGAGAGCCCCATCATTGTCCTGTCTCAACCCGTATCTTGACACTTGAAACCCTAAATGTTCAACTCAGTTGCGACCCGGCTTTATATTTCACACCCTCCTCTATCCTAGTATGGTAGCTGTAAGAGGCTTTGTTTTTACAAATGATGTGTCTTGTCTTTGTCTCTTACCTACCTAAGTCTCTGAGAAAAGCCGAAATACTGCCCTGCATTGTGGGTACCGTAACAGGAAATATAGGCTGTGAATCAGCAGTCAACCGAATCCAACCAACACCTATAGGTGTCAGTGACATTTCTGTGCGGGGGAAGAACGGAGGTCAGGGGGTGATACCTGATGTGACAGAGCAATAAGCTATGAGTCGTACCAACTCCACCTGCCACGGGACACAATAGCGTCCCGAGGCAGACAAAGTTAGCAATGGACCTGGATCCGTAATAAAGGAAATCCAGCACACTTCATGTTTACTCACTAATTGCCCAAAGCATGCAAATACCTGGATACATGGAGCAAGTATTTACAGAGCAAGTCACCTAGAGACGTCCCCTAGGAAGGGACATTTGACGAAGATAAGATAATGAACTTACGTATGGCATTAGAAAAGAAAGGTGCATGTCTTCACCAGCGGCAATGGGACAGCTATCTAGATTGATATGCCAAAGCTACTAAGAGACAGTTTGCCTCATTATAAAGATTAGCATTGGCATGATGTGCGTGCATTCGCTGTAGCACCCAGCATGCCTGGATTTGCAATGTGGAAACATGACTGCAGAATCCTGCGGCACCAGGGATAGTCATGCCCCATCCATGCCCTCCAGTACAGGTGCTGAAGGACAAATAAAAGGATGGTTCTGGGGCAGAAGTGCCAGCAAGGATGAAGAGCGGGTCCTGGAAGGCATCAGAGTTCCAGCACCTTGTTCTACTTGGATCCTTTCAATTTCGTACTAGTGCCATTTAGTTTGCAAACTCTTGTGTCCTTGGAAATCTATTACACTGCAAGTTCATGCTGTTGGGGCAGTGACCATCTGGGATTTTTCAGGATCATGTCTGTTTCTTGGCACCCACATGGACATTACCCTTTACACCTAATTTTCAGAGGAGCTGTATCCCTAGCTCTGTGGCCTTACTCAGCAATCCTCAAATAGGCATGTGTTTTCCCAGTGTTAACTAAATCTTGTCGTGATTGCGTTCAAAGTAGGTTGCTCTTGTCTTTCTGCAGTTTGGGGGTGGACGGTTGGTATACTAATTTCTATGTTTTATTGATGATTTTCACTTCACAACTCTTCTGTTTTTTGTCAGGACCATGGAGGAGGGGTTTGTTGGGCTATCGTCATAGGCATCATACTTGTCTTGAGATTAAATAAACCTTACATGCACATCGGTTCCTCTAAAAGTTCCAAACATGTAAGCTATAGGCATAGCAAAAAGACTTCTTTGAGCCGTAGTGAACTGACGTCTTTTTGCTATATCGATTACTAATGTAATGTGACTGAAAGCTCTAAGCTGCATCATGTTTGGAATTACCGGTTATGCAGGGCCCAAATGTTTATTGCATTATTTCCTAGGAATATTAAAAAAAAGAACTTTAGCCTTCAACATAATTGACTCCTGCATTGCTTTGCTTATTTACATAGAACACTGTTGCTTATTAGCTATGTTCACACTATATACATTCCATGCATATATTGTTTCCTATTTACCATGTGGTTGTAGAGGCAAAATAGGTAATAAGGCATACCAATCTTTGTACCCCCCTGTCATATAGTCACTGTTCACCATTATATCCTGTTTGCCACTCGTCATGTTTAAACCACTGCTTCTAGCCTGCACAAAGCAAGATGGTACTCTACCCTGTGCATGATACATCAATCTTGTGCATTAGATGTTGGATTCCTGATGGTCTGTGGCCCCGACCTGGGCCGCCAGGCACACTTACCGGTGATCCCTAGGGCCCCAAAAGGATGATTTGATCGGGGGAGGGAGCTGGCCTTAGCACCCTTAGACCCGAGTGGGGCAGACAGAGCAGACGCAGAAGCAAGAGCCAATCGAAAAATCGTGGGTTGGCGAACACAGGTAACTGCATCAATGTATTGTGATGTTATGTATTGTGTTGTCTGAAACTAGTCAAAATGTTCATATCTGGGTTTGAAGCATTGAATCTGTTTGAAGTAATAGGAGAGAAAGTACACTGCCTATCAAAATGGGTTATCTGAAGTAAGAAAATTAAAGCGGTTGGACATCACAGTTTGAAAGCAACGCATCCATGCTCCCTAATGACTTAAGAAGACTTGAGACCGCGATGTCGGTCATAGTAGTGTAGGACCGCATAGGAACATGAAGAAATATGTTCTGTATGTATGCAAAGACATTTCTTTGGATGAGAAGCCTGTGATTGTCTTGTCTCAACCCAGACTTTGTCACTTGAAACCCTCAATGTGCAACGCAAGTTGCAACACTGCTTTATATTTCACATTCTCCTCTTTCTGCACGGGGTAGGAATGTGGGCTCAGGCGACACCTGAGCTTGGTTCTTTGTTTTGTTTGTTTATTTTATTTATATAGCGCTCCAGACCTGGGAGTAAAAGGGCGCTTAGGATAGGTTACAAGGCACAATATATATATCATTTGCAGTAATACATTTGTAAAGTTATGTACAGTATATACAGACAAAGGTAGTTAAAACTTACAGATGAGGCATAGGTGAAGTATGTACAATATAAACAATTTGTCATAGGCTAGGTCTAACTTAAGGTTGGTTTTTAATCAGTAGCCAACCAATTACAAGTTTTCTGAATAATTGGAAGGATTTGGTTGATTTAATGTTCAAAGGCAGGGTGTTCCAGAGTTGAGAGGCGAGGACTGTAAAGCTTGAGCCGCCGGCTCTTTTAGAGGTGGATCTGGGCACAGTGAGGCATAGCGTGTTGGATGATCTAGTGATTCTAGTGGCAGGTTTCAAGGTGAATTTGTTGGTAACGTAGGGGGGCTAGGTGGTTGAGGGCTTTGTAGGTGAGGCAGGGAGTTTTTAAGTCCATTTTTTGTTGAATGGACAGCCATTTGCATGATATTCTGGTGGCGGATATATGCTCACACCTAGGAATGTTTAGTGCTGCTCGTAGCGCATTAATTTGGAGAACCTGAAGTTTATTGATTATGGATTGGTTGGCACCTAGGTAGAGGCTGTTGCAATAGTCTAGTTTAGATTGTATGAGAGCCCTAGCCGGCATGACGCAGCTGTTGGTGGATAGAAAAGGTCTGGAGGCTCTAATTAATTTCCCTGTGTAGGCGATAGCTGAGGCAGTTGGGTTAACTTGTTTGGTGAGGTTGGTATTTGCGTCAAGATAAAAGCCGAGGGTTTTCACATTTTTAGCGACAGGTATATTGTTACCGTCGATGATGATGTTGGCGTAGTCAGAGCTCAGTTTTTGTAAGTTATTAGGTGATCCGACAAGGAGAAGTTCAGTCTTCTCATCATTCAGGCAGAGGCCATGTGTGGCCATCCATGCCTGAATGATGGAGAAGATTCCGTTGATCCTGGTGGAATCAGCATTGTAGTTGCCAGAGATGGTGAGGAGTATCTGGGTGCCATCCGCGTAGTTGGTGTAGGTGACACCCAGATGGTCCAGTTTGTCAAAGAGAGGCTTTGTAAAGATGTTGTATAAGGTGGGGGAAACACAAGATCCTTGTGGGACACAACAGGTGATGGGGATAGGGTCTGCTGCTGCTGCGGAAGAAAAGTCCCTCATGGTTCTGTTGGCCAAAAAGGATTGTATCCACGTGACGGCCGAGGGGGAGAAATGGGCAGCGGAAGAGAGGCGGTTACAGAGTATTTTGTGGTCGACTAGGTCGAAGGCTGCTGAGAGGCTGCCAAATAGACAAGGCAGAGCAGTTGAGTTAATGAGCCATACCCACACAACCACGGGGCTCGAAAGCATCCTGATGCAGATGGGGTTAGGAATGAACCTGGATCCAAAATAAGCCATACCTTGTCTAACCCCCCGTTCCCCCGAAGAATGAGTTCATGGAAATCTAGACAAGTGCTGCTTCTTCCTAAAGGAAGTCTAGCACACTTCATGCTTAGTCTATACTTGCCGAAAGCATGCAAGTACCTGGAACAATGGCACGAAAATACAAAGACAGAGTCACCTAGATATTTTCCACAAGAAGGCACATTTGATATAGACAGGATAACGAATTTACGAGTAGCATTATAGAAAAAGGGCTTGCATGTGCACCAACTCCAGTGCGACAACTACTACGACTGATATACCGAAGCCACTAAGAATGATTTAATCTAAGACCCGAGCGTTAAAAGACTCTTAAATAAAGCTCCAGGAGCAAGTAAAATCCATGAGAAATTAGTGCACAAACCTGCAGGTTCTGACAAACAAAACTGGTTATAAACGGTTATATCCCATCCTCCAAGGGGAACCCTTGTTGAAAGAAAGCACTGAAGACATTTGGAACACTTATAACCCAGCCAACTTAAATAACCTGCCCAATCAGTGAGTTGATAGTCCCAATTCCTCTCAACCACCTACCTACAACCAATCCACACCCAAATAGGAAATGGATCGTCCGTTTACTCCTGAAATGTGAGCTCAGATCTCTAAACTGTTTTCAGCCACCTGAGGCATGTTCAAAGGTTTCCAAACTCGTCCATACATTCCAGTACTGGCGCATTTCCACTTAAACAAGTACCGGGAGGGGGCGAATCCCTAGTCACAGTACATGATCAGTGGAGTAACTTTGCTGACAATGTTGGGGGGACATGATATCTAAAGGAAAGGGGACCCTGCCAAATTAGGGGGAGAAAATAGTGTGCCACAAAAGTTGGTGGGAACAAACATCCTTGTCCCCCTAAAATTACACCCATGTACCTACCCCATTGAGCTCCACTGATTTGTTTAACATGGTTCAGATATTCCCCAAGATACAAGAAGACCCAGTCAAATTCCAGGAGGAGCTCCAAGTAGTAATAAACTGTTATCACCCTACGTGTGTTGATCTGAATCAGTTATTGCGAGCAGTATTACCCCCGATGTATTTGCTTTGCTTAAGGGGTGCGCAAATTGGTCAACCGAAGAACCTATTATGGCTAGAGAATTAAAAACGTTCACAGATAAACTGGTACAAACTGTTCTTGAAATCTGTCCCACAAAAACTGATTGGGCTAATATAAATGTGTGCAAGCAGGCCAAGGGAGAACACTCGTGAGTACCTTTAACAATTAAAACAATGTTTTGAACAATCTTCTGGGATTATGGATGCCGCACTTACACCGCAGACTGTAGTGGCACAGTTTGTCATGGGATTGTAACCCAAGGTAGCAGCAGGGATTGAAGTTGTAATGATACGATGGGAAGGAAAGGGGTTGGTTGAGGTTTTGTTGGCAGCACTGCATTTTCATGAAAAGGTTGAAAGACAAAAGGAAACCACAGAAACCAAGTTTAAAGAACTACAAATACAGAGCCTGCAACCCTCTCAAGGAAGGGGAGGAGTCCGAGAGCGGGGGCGAGGAAGGGGAAGAGGAATACCTCAGTCTTTCCAGTCAGGACAAGCTACTGAAGGGTATTATCCAAACATGAACATCGACCAGTGTAACTATTGCAAGACGTGTTGGCACTGGAAAGCTGTGTACACAAATCGACCCAAGTACGAAGGTGAGACCGGACAGATAACTGCCCGAGTATGACGGTCGGGCTGGACAAATGACTGCCCCAGCAAGGGATGGCACAAGGTCTGCCTCGACAGTCTCTACGTATGACTGATGGATAAGATTGCCAAGGGTCCCCAGAGCTTGCTGTACTGTTTATATTGATCGATCTTGCTGCCCCTTATGTTTAATGTAATGTTGCTGGCCAGAAGATGTCATGTTTAGTAGACACAGGAGCATCACGCACCATTGTAAGAGCATGTGAGTTTCCCTGATGCCCCACTCAGAAGAAATAGTAGATGCCATTGGCATAAGAGGTACGCCAATACCACAACCAGTGTCTACTCCTCAGATGGTCATGAGATGCCCTATTTCTGAAACAACATGCATTTTAAGCCCCTGTTCTCTGGTGAATTTTCTGAATTAGATTTGTTGTGTAAACTAAGTTGCACCATTCATTGTTCCCCTGATGGCGTGTATTTGAACATCCCCATTCATAGAGAGCACAAGGTGATAGCTGTGTTACAAGAAGTAACTCACTTGGACCCTGAAGACTGGATTGACACCGCCTGTCTGAGGCAGAGGCTGTTGTACAAGGTCCTGAGATGCTTATGGTCAATTCATGCCAATGATACTGGACACATGGCAAGCGCTGAACCGTTTCAGATCTCACTGAATCCTGCCTAACCCTTGCCATGTGTGCCTCAATTCCTATCTTCTGACGGGCAGAGGAAGGCATCCGCCCTGTGATAGAATCCCTTCTCCAGCAAGGCATTATTGTGCCTACCCACGGATCCTGTAATACTCCAATACAGGCTACATAGAAGCCCGGAAAAGAGGTGTATCTATCATTTTATTTAGGACCTTCGTGCAGTGCATTCAGCTGTATTGACATCTTTTCCTGTGGTACCCAATCCAGCTACTATCTTGTAAGGTGTCCCCTACACTGCCAAATATTTCACTGTTGTGGGTTTATGTTCAGCATTCTTCTTGATACCCATATACCCAGAAAGTCAGTATCTCTTCGCGTTCACTCATAAAATGATGCAGTACACGTTCACTCGTCTCCCAATGGGGTATGTAGAAAGCCCCACACCGTTCACCAAATTTTGAAAACAGATCTGGATTCGGTACAGGCAGCTTCCAGGAGGGTCGACACTGGTGCAGTACGTAGACAATCTGCTCATAGCCTCCCTCCATCTTGGAAGCATGTGAGGAAGACACTGGTTCTGTTGACTGTGCGTGTTGAAAAATATCACAAGGCATCCAAAGACAAGTTACAGTTTTGTTTGCCCTGCAGTACCTGGACCAAGACATTTCTGCTGAGCAAAGACACCTGTCTCAACATCAAATTTCCAAGATCCAGAAAGTACCTAAACCCCGGACCAAGAAATAGATGAGAAGGTTCAAAAGGATAGTTAGTTACTGTAGGCAGTGGATCCCTGGGTGTGTAGCTATCCTTAAGCCCATTCAGATCTGCACACATGATTCAACCCCAAACTCCTATCATGTTACCAGGAAGCAGAAGATGTCTTTGTCACCATTAAGCAAGCAGTTGCCTCGGCTCCGGCTTTAGGGTTGCTGGATTATTGCAAGCCTTTTGTTTTATTTTGTGACAAGCGTAATGGGTTTGCTCTAGGTGTGTTGACCCAGTTACACAGTGATTAGCACTGACCCGTATCCTACTACAGTATAGCCCAAGACCCTCTGGCGACAAGGCTACCAGCTTGCCTGAGGGCTGTTGCTGCCCTAATGATTAAGAAAAACGATTCACTGGTCTAAGCACATCCTGTCAATATTTTTGACCCCTATGCCATATTGTCATTATTGTTGAAAGGAAAAACACAACACATCTCAAACACTTGCCTAATGATGTATGAAAAACTACCAAATTCCACTGCCAATGTGACCTAAGTGACTGCCTTGTCCTTAACCCTGCCTCATTGTTACTGACGCCTGAAGATGGTGAGCGACATGACTGTCAAGTGGTTGTAGAAACATTGTTGTCTCCTCGCCCTGATTTGTTTGATATGCCCCTGTTGATCCCAGACATACTCTTCACGGGTGGCTTGTGTATCCAGGTCCCGGAGATGGGGAATTGGTTTCTGGGTATGCCCACCTGTGTGTACACCTCACTCAGTCCTAGAAGCGCAATGATTGCCCACAGCCAAGTCAGCCCAAGTAGCCAAGCTCATAGCCCTCACACGTGTGTGTTCTCGACTAAGGGTAGATCAGTAACAATCTACACCAACTCCAGATACACCACAGGGTTATTATCTTAGGTTACTCTTATGCTGATAATACTCCCCTACTTTTATCTGCTTACACAAGATGTAAAAGATGGTTTAGGAAGGATAAAATGAGAAACGGTTGTGAACTAGCAACATTTTTGGTTCAATAGGGCCTCTTTATAAATTGGGTGGCATGGTAAAAATGCGGCAGATATCATTAATGCACCATCCAACTACGAGTTTGGTGAAGAGGTGGAGGAAAAACCTCCAGCAAAATGCTGCAGGTAATTCCGCCACCTTACTGCCAAAATGAGCCCATTATATCTTTGGCATTAATACCGGCGAAATTCACCATGGTGTGCTATGGATGCCATCATGGGGACTAACACGGCCAAACTGCCGGACCAAGTGGCGGTAACAGTAATTCCGTGTGGTGGTATCTTAGTGGATTTACTGCTGAGATACCACCAAACTTGTAATGAGGCCCATAGTTTGCACCAGCTGAAGCATTACACGCTCTCAAAACGGCAGCATTTCTGTAACAGCAATTATCATCAAAGGCTCGTGGGTGTCACCAGTTTATGATATAATTACACAGCGAGCCCTGTTCACTGTTCAGGTGATGCCAGCAGGAGTGGAACTCTCCAAATACTTACTTTAACAGCAGGGGGCATTAATCTTAGTTTAAGAAAATAGCTCTAACTTTGAATTACAGAAACCCAACTGTCAATAATAAATAGGTAAGTTTGCCTGGTGGTTGGTTATTCACAGTATATTTGTTGTTAAAAATAAGTGTGATTTCATTGAAATAGTCAGAACTAATCCTGTTGTGAAACATTGTCTTGGTGGCGACTCCGTCACTGGCGACAACGAAGGCCCGCTGGGTAATTCTAAACCAAAATGGGGGCACAGATGAGCCTTGTGACACCCGTGAAAACCGAGCATAATTCACAAAGGTTGTGGCATCGACAATGCGCAATTTTGAAAAGGCACGCTCCTCACCCCTGCAGTCATAGAATAAAAGCGCAGGCATGGCAATATTTCAAGAGATACTTTCTTCTATGGACCAGTATGTTTAATTATTTGTTAACCGCACATACACCCGAGGTTTAATTGCACTATGTTTTTGTAACTGGTGAGGGGCTACTTCCAGGTTGAGCCAACACCCACAACTGTTAACCTTAAAAATAGTTCAAATCACTCAGGCTTAATAATGATGTCTGGAGTAGGCTTGCCCTATCCCAGGCTGGTCTATGACTTGACCCCAAAATACCAAGAAGATACTGTGTATAAAATAAACCCTGGATATTTGCGCCCATACACCCCTCTTGATATCGCATAAGCCAATATTTTGTTATAATTAATAGTCCAACACTTGTGTTTTTCTTCAAAAGGGAAATGCATATATTGATCTGTTATTTAGTAGCCAACCACAGTCAACACGTGTTTCGACCACTTCTTGGTCTTCCTCAGGGTTTATATAAACCGTAATCCTATTAACTCGGTTCAATTTCTTAATCCACATAGGCAGTCTGTACATCTTCAGAATCTTATGACACCTGCAACATGAACTCAAATATGGCTTGATAGCCACTCGTCGGTAGAAGATAGGCTAATCATCACCCACTGCTGCGTGGTACTCATATACAATCTCTTGCCTGGGTTGTTTAATCACACCTCCCTGTTGGGTAATGGTGGCGTTCCACACAGTTAATCTACATACATTGCCCTTTTGAAGAAAAATACAAGAGTGTTGATATATTAATTATAACAAAATATCAGCTTATGTGATATCAAGAGGAGTGTACGGGCGCAAGTAGCCACGTGTTAGTTTGATACAAACTACATTTTTTTGCACACAGAGATAGATGCTGCAAGGGATTCTATGTGTTTCTACCAAACCATCTCTCATCGAACATTTTTTTACAGTACATTTTTTAACAATTTTCCTGCAAATAACTGGGGGAGACATCCCACTCCACCCTCCACCCGCACCTCAACCTCTTCTCATCCAATATTGTCTCACCTAAAACTATGATCTACATTTTGGAAGGGAAATGGGTTTTAAAAAAGTGTGGTAAAAATGTTTGGTGATTCTTGTTCAGTAAAAAGTATGAATACCACTACAAGAGCCTCCAGGTTTTTATCTACAGGTGAGGTGATCAGTAATAAGATGAAGGGGAAGAGTTCCAGAGATGTTGAGCGAGCACTGAGAAGGAGGCGCTGTTCAGCCTTTCGCATTTGAACTGGCGGACCCAAACAGTCCCTGCGACAAAATACCGAGAACATTTGTTGAGTATGGTCAAGTAGTTAAGCAATAGGGGAAAGGAGACCGTGTCTATGTAATGTGCGATGGTAACGCACAAACATTTCAAAAGTATGCATTGTAGAATGGGTAGCCTCTGATGGTGGCACAAAATAGCTGTTGCTTGTTTAGCTGTATGAGCACCTGATAACAGACATATGGCAGCATCCTGAGGAGTCTGGCAATGGTTACAGGTATAGCCTAGTCGAGAAGCATGTGGCGGTGGTCACTACATCTGTCCAGTCCAACTGAGGAAGATAAAGAGGGTCTTTGGCAGTACCTTTAAGTGAAATAAAAACAGACACAAGTACTTGCCACAGTGTTAACCAATATTACAGTTGAGAGGAACAATTTGAGGATGTGCGGCCGGAATGAGGAGTCCTAAAACCTGTTTCTGACATGATGATCATCACCGCTTTTCTCAGAATTAACCACTTGTTTATAGCAACTGGAGACGACCTGAATTTGTCAGCCGACGCCCACTAGTCACACTTTGTTGAGGAGGAGATGGGTGTCATCAGTATGGGAGTTGACCACAAGGTCAAGCGAGAAGATCTGAAAGAATTGACAGAAACACTAACTCTGCCCCTCCCTACCAGGAAAGCCGTCCTAATTATAATCGAAAGAGAAGAGTTCATAAAGTCATGGAGAGCAGTGAAGACAGATGTTTCTGTGACTTTGGCAGTGGAAGGAAGAAGAACGGTGGGGTGAATGTTCGTGGGATTAGAGGATCAGCGTGTTTCTTTTTTAATAATGGATCCACTCTGGCACGGAGACGAGCAGCTGGCACACAGCCAAGAGCGAAGGGTTAATACTTGGATGATAATAGGCACAGTCACAGATGCATGATCCTTGATCTGCTTACTAGTTCATGGATCGGGAGGTGACATGCTTATGGTTTGTTGTAGATTATAAAAGTAATGGTGGGAGAGATCAGAAAGCGTGTGCAAGTGGTCAGAGTGGGCGAGCTGCTTGGCAAAGAGCGAGATCAGATTGAGCACGCTTCCAAGAAACCGATTTCAAATGGTTGTGATTTAATGGGCACGAATATACGCAATGTTATTGCATAACTCGATTGAAGGAGGCGCAGCATTGGGCAAAGCTTGGGGGGATAGTGAGAATTGTATTCTGAATGCAGGAACATGTGGCTTCTTGCTTGAGAAGATGTTTTTGCCTCCAGCTGAGCATTCCTGTGAATGCAAAAGTGGGCTACAAATATGTATAATTAAGGTGCCATGAGTGAACTGGACTCTTAATTCTAATCTCAATTCCAGCAAAGAAGGAGTAAGCCATGTCAAACTGACCTTTCCTCATCTAACCATTTAAATTTCATGAGAAAGGGACTCCAATGTATTGGTAATCCAAGCTGATAATTCATAAGTGCCATATGATAGTATCTAGGAGAGAAGGCGGAGGCAATTAAGACAGATGGAGACCTGGGAGAGAGAGCATGGTGACCAACTACAAAAGGTCACTTTGTTGCATGTTGCAGACCTGCCAAGACATTGTGTTGGATCAGAATGGAAAATGGTACAACATGCTGGCCTGTCCGCGTCAGAGGAGGTGTGGAGGCACCCTGCACTAATGAGGGATGAGGAATGATGAGGGTGAACGTACGCGAGTGAGTGGGGCCCAAGGCGAGCTGAGGAAGGATAATCTTTATCATGATGTGGATAAGATGAGATGTGGACTCAAGTGTAGCGTCTCCCCCCAGACATTGTAAGCACCCAATATCAGAGTCGGGCTAAGGAAGGGAAGTTATTTATCATATGGAGTGATAGATTGGGATAAAATGCATAGCAATGTCTTTGGAGTCATTTAGTCTATGGAACTATAGAGTTGAATAGAAGGAAGAACAAAGCATTGGGAGGTTATTTATTCTATGGGGCAACGAGGAGGGTATGAACATTCCTTTGGAAATTATTTCTTAAATGGAGTGATACAGCAAGATCAAAGGTCTAGCAATGTCTGGTGAGGGCATTTAGTCTATAGAACTGTAGAGTTGAAAAGATGGGAGACCAATGCCTAAAGAGATTATTTATTCTATGGAGTGCTAGATTGAGAAAAAAGGGTTTGCAATCTATGATAATGTTATATACTCTATGCAACTATAGAGTTGAATTGATGGGAGAACACCACATGGAGAGTTCATTTATTCTATAAGGAATGAGGAAGGTATAGAAATGCTTATGGAGATTATTTATTATATGGAGGGATAGAGTGAGGTGAAGGAATATTAGTGTCTGGGAAGGTTACTTATTCTATTCCATGCAAGATTGAGATAAAAGGGATAGCAATATATGGCAGGGGGTTTATTTGCTGAAGATCAGTGGTCTTTAAACTGTGGGGCTGGTTCCCGTATTGGGTCCCGAAGGATTGCTAGGGGTGAAGGAGGCTGAGGCTCTTCAAAAAGGGAGTACGGTGAGTGCTTTCAATAGAAAATATAAGAAAATATGGTTCCATGTCATTACATCAACAGTCATTTTATAAGACTTTTGTTTTGAACACTTTTTGGAACGGTGGCAAGAAGCTTTGAAGATTTAGGGAAACCGAGAAGAACATATTGAAAAACATTGAAAAACACATACAGTGTGTGAGGGGGGGTCACGCACCACCCTAACATCCAACCAAGACAGAGCATTTATCTACAGCATTGTTGGTTTCCTTCCTTTATAGTGGGCTGGGAGGATAGCTCAGAGGCAATGCATTTGTCTTGGAAGAAAGACAACACAGAGCAACACAAGTTATAATCCTGGTCCCGCGCTTAAAGATTGGTCCCTCATATTAAGTATGTTATAAAAGATTAATTGATTAACAGTGGTTGGGTCAGTTAAGTAGCTTAGGTTTGGGACAGTGTTATGTAAGACGTCCTGAAAATCACCTTCAGAATGTACTTTCTTAGCCTGGGATGTGTCTTCATAGCAATAAGCTAGTTGAGGGATTTTCTTTGCTTTTGTTCATAAAGATCCCGTGTCAAACCCATCCAGTCTTCCGAGTCCTACCTTTGGCCCATAAGAAGCGATAGTATGAGTTGGAAGGGATAACATTCTCTGGGGAGGTTTGCTATTCTATGCTTTGTTGAACAGTGCTAGAAGTATAGCAATACTGGCGTTGATCTTTTATTCGTGCAATGTTAGTGGGTGGGCGAACAATACCAATGCCTGTGGAGATTATCAATTTAATGAGCAATCGTGTGAGAAAAAAACAGATTACAAAATCTAAGGAGTTTATTCAGCCTATGGAGCACACGAATAGCAATTGGGAGGTTCTTTATTCTCTCCAATGATACACTGGTGTAGATTGATAATGATGCCATTGGGAGGGCTATCGTTATCTATACTAATGGAGTGATATGTAAGTGTTTTAACGCCTCGAGGTGTGCATTCCGTGCAGTGATACTGTAATATAGAAGGGTAGCAATGGCTGGGGGCATGCATTGCCTGCAGTGATACTGAATCCATAGACCTAGGGCCCTTTAAGATGAGGTAGCAATACTTAGAGATGGATGGGGATGCAGAACGTACTCATACATCAATAATCAAACTGACTCAGGAAGTTGGCAAAATATAGTGCTGTTTTGTTTGCAATTTTCTAAAACAGGGAGTTATAACGGACATCAACAGACGTTGCAAAGCACGTTCTCGGTGACTTTCATAAAAAACACAACTTTTATAATCAAAACCCGTCTTCAGTGACATCACACTACGTGGCAAACTACAATAACCTACTTGGGGATGTGATAGGCATGCAGGGAACATCTGGGTATATGTTCCATACTAACAGGGGTTGTGACTGGGTCTCTAACATCAGGGGGACAACTATGCCCTCCTCTAGTGCAAGTCATCTTCATTGTCACAAAATATAAGACAATCCATTAGTTACACAAACTATAGGGCTCTCTGTTACGTGGCCCTCTACAATTGGTTGGCACGATTGTACCCTTCTGGAATATTCCACATGCTAGCAGCATGCAGGATGGTACCCCAGGTGCCTGTGGGCTGGTTTTGACCAAAGCCTCCCACCTAATTAGCCTGACATTGATCATCACTCTTGCAGTTTGCCATTCAATTAAGTTTTCAAACTTGGTCTTGCAGAAGCTCTTTGTGCCTGAGGATAAAAGGAGTGTGGCATTTTTTTATCTTCTGTTTTCGGTGTAGCTCGACCCAATAGTATATTTTCATCTGACCATGTGATTGGAAACCGTGTTTTGGGCTTTTTGCTTCATATAATACTATTAAATGATGAACTTGTGACGCCTTCAGTATTTTTTCATTCCACCTCAAACAGAAGTTTGTTCTTTCTCATATTCATGTAGTTACTTGACAGACAACCAGTTTCATGGTGGCCTCAACTCTTGGTGCCAGGCCAGTCACGCCTTTCTTGAATTCTCCTTCGCCATTAGCTGTTTTCCAACTGCGCCACACTGAAACCCTTTCCGTTCACGGGGTTCAAGTCTTGCTAAAAGTGCATCGTGGTACATCCAGGTTCTATACATTCCTATGTGTATACATTGGCCAATCGCCTCAATCTATACACTACGTAGCCAGCCTCAAGATCACTTTGTCTACTTGCGTTACTGCATCTGTACAATTGTAAAATGACTTTTGCATTTTCCTCAGCGCCTCTTTGCATGAGCATCTTTATTTTGAGCCCGAAATGTTGCTCATCTTTGACACCTCCTCTCCAGATCTTGTAGACTGTCTATGTTCTTTTGTCTTGTGTATCTTTTCAGGGTGCATCTGTTCTGCTCCACTTTTCTCGCTCATTTTCACACTTCTTCCAGGACTCTGTCCAGAAAACCATCGTATCTTCATCAATGCATATAGGGTTTTCTCAGTGGATACCTTGTTTCCAGGATTCTCTGCAGTACATGCATCCTCACTGGTACTGCAAGTGTCACAATTTCTGGTTCCCACCATAGAGACAACATGGGGGCGGAGCTTTTGGTAGGGGCTTGTGACTCTTCCTCTACACTACAGTGAGAAAGCACATTTGCATTTCCTGGGGTTGTGCATTCGCTGCAGTGATACAGTGAGTCAGAAGGATCGTAATGCCTAGGGGGTACATTCTCTGCACTGATTCAGTGAGACTGAAGGGTAGCAATGGCTATGGGTGAGCATTGACTGCTGTGGTACAGTGAGACAGAAGGGCAGCAATGCATGGGGTTGTACATTGCCTGCACTGATTCAGTGAGACAGAAGGGCAGCAATGCATGGGGTTGTGCATGCTCGGCACTGATGCAGTGAGACAGAAGGGTAGCATGGCCTGGTGGTGTACATTGCCTGCACTGATTCAGTGAGACAGAAGGGTAGCATGGCCTGGTGGTGTACATTGCCTGCACTGATTCAGTGAGACAGAAGGGTAGCATGGCCTGGTGGTGTACATTGCCTGCAGTGGTACAGTGAGAAAGAAGTCTAGCAATCCCTGGGGGCATGCATTTGCCTGCTTTGATACAGTGAGACAGAATGGTAGCAATGCCTAGGGTTGTGCACTCTATGTACTGATCCAGTGAGGCAGAAGTTTACTTTCCCTCTCACACTCCCATTTAGTTATTTATTGGTAGATAGGAAACAGGGCACTGCACTCGCCCTGTTCGAATCACCCACCAATCATGCACAGTATCATCTCATCTTTCTATTGCTTCCTTCTCCCCCTTCTCCTCCCGTCTAGTCTTCTGTTTCTCTGATCTTCCACTCAGCCTTCCTACCTCCACCCTTAGATATCCAATTGTACACTTAGTTCCTCCACCTTTTCCTTCTCATGCCTTTCTGAGCCTCTTCTCTATCCTCCGCCCGCATCCCAACTATCTACCTGACTTTGCCCCTTCCTACCTCTACTGTATGCTCTATCATACTTCTACTTTGCCTCAATAACAAGCACAGTGTTTCAATGCCATAACCCATGGCAAGAGGTGCTATACAAATCCAAGATAACATAACACAACACTACTACCTACGCTTTTCCACGACTTTGCTCCTCTACTCACTACTCCTGCTCTACTACCACTCTAATACTACTCCTCTACTACTATTACTTTTCTTCCTAACACAACTACTGCCTCTCTAGCAATACCACTCTTCTACTACTACCACTTCTCTGCTAATACCACTTATCAACTACCACCAGTATCACCAGGCCAATTCGACGACTACTACCTCTCCTCCACTACTACTACTGCCTTTCTTCTGCTACTACTACCACTAACCTGTTACTACTACCTCTCTCTTCTTAATACCAATACCACTCACTACTGCTACCTCCTACTACCACTACCCCACTCTCTCCTCTCACTACCACTCATGCACATTCACTCCACAGTGCCCTTCTTCCTACGGCTGCCTCCACACTCCACCATCACACACTCCTGCTGGTCTCTTGGTCCTCCTCCTTCTACCTCTGACATTACCCTTCTAACCCACCAACTTCTTCTTTCTATCCCCTCATTAAATCTCCCTCTGCTCCCATGATTGGCTGCTGGCCCTGACCAATTCACTTGCCTAGCTCGTAGAATGTGTTGGAAGGGGTGGAAAACGTTCAAAGAGGGCTCAAACGCCAAACCCTTGGCTCTGCGTGGCTCACTGTGCTCAGGCTGGGTACGCCGAACAGCCTCTAGGGATTGGCTTCCCTTGTTGCCACAGCCTTCTAACAGGTCTTTTTAATACCATATTTGCTTAGTGGACTCGTGGGTTTTCCCCATAGTGCGGTCTGCTTGTGGCGGGGCTGGGCCCCTGGAGGGCCGTACTATCGCTGGGTCTGCCTCCCTCCAGGGACGTGGTACGTTCCACACCTTCCCGCAGCTTTGCCCTCTCCTCCTCCTGGTTCTCACTGCCGACTCTGAGTGGGCTCCCCGGGTCACTGTGGGGGCTCCCTTCCTGGTTCAGTGTTTTGCCGCTTCCCCAAGTTCAGCCACCTGGAAATGTGGTACGGGACCCGCTGCCATACATCAGGTAAGCTAGGGACACACCAGGTACTGCCCTCAATCACCCGGGGAGGGTATATGGGTTGGGTCCTCTGCCCCCTCTTGCGATAAGACTTGGAGACAGGCCTTGCCACAGTTAGCAATGCATGGATGGTTCATTTCCTGCAGTGGTGCAGCAAGACATAACGGTAGAAATGCATGGGTGCGTGCAGTCCCTGCAGTGATAGTGACACAGAGGGGTTGCAATGCCTGGGGGGGTGCATTCTCTGCAGTGATGCAGTGAGACAGAAGGTAAGCAGTGCCTGGAAAGGGAGGGTGCATTCTATGCAGTGGTACAGTGTGGTAGAAGTATAGCAGTACACTAGGAGGTTCTTCACTCTTTGCAGTGATACAATCTGGTAGATTGCTAACAATTCCTGGGGTTGTTCTTGCTTCTCTGTGGGATACAGTGTGGTAGAAAGACAGGAGTACATTGGGGTGTGTTCTGTTCTCTTTTATTGTATGCAGGGACAATTGGGTAGACTGACGACAGACTGGCATGTGCATGGGCAAGCTCCTTACCCTATGCAGTTATTCAATGAGATGGAGAGGGTAGCAGTGCCCAGGTTTACCCAGTTTAGAGGTGTGAGTTTACCCAATGGATTCATGATGCAGCTCATTGCAAAAATAAAGGTGTCAGTGAGGATATAAGCATGAACACATATAATCACAGGTGGATAGCTCACAAGTGATGCACTGGTTTCTGACATTAGAACAACCTGTTTTTTGCAATGTCCAATCCCATGAGAGGGCTGGTTTAGCATTTTGCCCTTATGAGGTGAGAAATTGAGTGTATTAAAACTATAATAGCATCAGTTATCACAGTGTTTTGAAGCTGGACGAATCACTGTATAAGAACACAATTTACTTAAGAAATATACCCCGACAGGCGGGGGCATTACCGGGTCAGGTAATGCCCCGGGGCCGTGTTCCAGGCAGTGATCGAAGTGTATGAACAGAAGTAGTAGAAGTAGTTTCCCTACTGGCCTGCCCCAGCTACCTGCAAACCCCATTAACACGCCCCTCTCACGCACAAAGCAAAGCCCCAAACACATGTGACTACTGTTTAAGGGACAGTTCAGTGCCGTGCACTAAAAGTGCAAGTTTCATCTTCTTCCTACACTTTTAACCATTCCGGAACGATTTATTTTTAAAATAAAAGTATAGGAACAGTCAGCCTAATTTTAAAAAGTAGAGGAGCACCGCTCCCAATCGTTCCCACCCACTTCGACCACTGGTTCCAGGCCCAAGCGAAGTGAGGGCCTTAACGTTGTCCCCTGGGCATTACCAGCACCGGTAATGCCCCTTCCTAGAGGGGTTTATTGTTCTTAGCATCCCGGAATGCTTATTCAGGATGCTAATATTATTTTTTTTAATTGAGAAACAGTGTGGTTGTTGATTCTGAACTTTAAAAAAAAGTACAAAAAAGAGGGCCGACACTCAGTCCCTTCACCCTTTCCATGGCAGTTATTGCCACAGCAGGGGACTCTGTGTTGCCGACACCGGCGAGGGACAATGAAGCTGCATGAGAAGGGGGCAGGAGCGGGGTGGTAAGGACTAGAAAGGTGTAGAAACTTACCTGCAGCCCTGTAGAGAAGATGGCATCCTCCCGCTTCTGAGGGCTCCGAACGCGGGCTTTTCCACTCCTGTTTTGGGCTACCTAATTGGATAGGAGGCCACCTCACTCCCCGTGTTAAGATAATATCAAATATAAATGTGGTCGCTTTACCACAAGAGTGGGTGCAGCTCTGTGTATATTACACAGCTCAGATGCCCTAATGACTGTTTTGAAACTTCCATTAGATCGTATCAGAGTGGCACTGAAGAGAATGACGGACAGGCCTTGCTCTGAAAAGAACATGTCTCACCTAGTAATCAATGAGACAACCACATGTGCTGGGGATTGAGTGGAGCGCAGAATGGCATGTCCTCAATGAACCCTACACTCAGCAAGTATAAAAGTCAGAGGAATGGAGAGCTCTCCCACTCTCTTTACTTTCAACCTCTTTGAATAGGCAGAAAAAATGGACAGCATCCAAAGTTTGTAAAGTGTGTCCCTGACATGTTACAGCCTTCCCAAAACATGTGAGTCTCAGACAGAGGTGGTGGAGCCAGAGCCGGATCCAGCCTGGCTAGAGCCAAATGCTTGGCTCTGACTCGGCCGAGCGCCTTTATGAAAGAAGAGCATAACTGGAGCCGAGCCATGCATCACCTCATCCTTCACTACAGTAAATGACTCAATTAAAGTGTCACTGCCACCTAGTGGCCATTAAAAGCAGAGCATGCAACCCACCACTTGTACAGAGTACTTTGTTTATCTCTTGCCTGCCAGAAATCACATGTTTCAGAACTAAAGATGTAATATGGTCTGATACCAACACAATTGCAAAGTGGGCAACCAGAACACCTGGCTCCGACCCCTGACCTATTTATGCAATGCTAGGTACATCACTGTGCTTAAATGGGTCATATTTCCTTTGGTTGTCACAAATGGGATCACTTAGAAGGGATTAATAAATGTGCACTACATAGAAAAGCACACTTATATATAGTTTATTAAACGACTACGCTTGCTCCAAAGATAACACAAATAAGGATAATTTATAATGTGCCCACCACCTGCTGAAGTATCCCCTAACTTGCTAATTACTCCCGTCACTTATGAGCCATGTTTATTTTCTAATGGAAAAGTGAAACCGATGATGTCCTGCACAGTTAGGTTGGCAATAACATTTGGCTGGGCCATTTTCGTTTTCTGTTAATGAAACCTCCCAGGGCAATTTCTTTCGACTCTCCCGGTCTGTGGCCAGTGGCCATGGAGTCTCCATGTACTATCTAGTTTGTGAAGGACAGATTGGGCAGTCATACTCGTCCTGGACAAGGGGGTGCTTGCCTTGACATGAGGATGTTCACTTAACACCCAGCTCTTTCATTTATGTCCTCCATCTCGTAGCATCGAGAGCATGTGGGTGATGCCTGATGCACCCTCTTGTGCCTGCGGAAGGACTGCGGATAGTTCCCCTAGGATTGAAGTCCCCTAGAAGCTGTGCACAATAACCAGCTCCAAGTCTGCGTGAAACAATGATTACAAGTAGTTGAACTTTACACACAGTTTTTTGTTATGTGTCTCAGGGGGTCATCACAAGATTGGCAGTAACCCGGTGGTAAATACACCGGGATACCGGCCAAAGCAAATTGTGTTACCACAACTCGGTCCAGCGATATTAGCGCCGTTTCCCGGATCGTGGTAAGGCTGTAAACCCCAATTTTATTCTGAGTCCATAGGACTCTATGAGGCATTTTTGGCGCATTTACTGCGGCTCAAATTGCAGCCCGGTGAATGCACCTAAAATGGGTGGAAAGTCGGCAGATTTACGTCCAGCTCAAAGCTGGAGGTGAATCTCCCAACTATCTGCCCAAACTCGGGATTGGGCAGAGCGGTAATGCGGCTTTAATAGCGTTACCGCTGCATTTTTACTGCTCCGTCCAACCCATGATGAAGCCATAAGTCTTGAAAGTACAGTTGCAAAACACAGGGAATTGTTTAGGCTGAGATTACTTTACATTCTGGTGGATGTAGAGTTCCATTCAGCAGGATGAACATAAAGCTATAATCAGTCTTTTTGCATAACATAAGGATGTGAATTATTTGTTTCATTTTTAGTCATCTTTATGAAACAGAGCACTAATTTAGCTCCTTAAAACTGTGCTACGTTTTACATGTTCTAAAATTAGACACACATAGGTCCTCATTGCGAGTTTGGCAATAACAGTAAAACAGACACTATTTCCATGCACTACCCCCACCCCCTGTTTTTGTTGCCTGCCACATTATGAGATGTGGGGTGTTTGCAGCACTTGGGAAGAAAAGGACCACGGCTCTCTAGCCTTCGGTGTGGGCGGCACACCCTAACTTCCACTATGGGGTTTATATATCGTTTGCTCTTTTTGTTATATTCCCCTTCATGAGTTTTTAGAGTTCCACATAAAGCAAACTCCTTTGTACTTGTTTTGCATAAATTAACTTTGGGTCTAACCCTAAGTTACCAGGGCGATCCAGACGTGGACCCCTTGCTCACTGTTCTTAGAGAGGTGCAGCTTCACCTCACTGATGATGCCCAACAAGGCTGAAACACGTGTATGGGGTTGCTGTGTACTCTTGTTCAAAGAGGAGAATTTCGGTGCTGGACTGCCCCTGGGCAGGACAAAGACTGATATGCGGGGAAATGTCTTCTCTGTGAAAAGAACAGTGAGCTAAAGACATGGTTGAGACTCTCCCAGGGGCCATCCACCCAAGAACAAGTCAATGGGCTGTGTTCGTGCTGGTAGAGAGTTTCCTAGACCCCCCCCCCCTTGTTTTCCTTTGTACTTCTGTTCACCAACACATTTAACGAGTTAAGTGAGCAGAAGCTGTGCCCACCCACCACATTTATTCTTGTTTGCTACATTTGTCATTCCTACAACCCCCCCACATCCCGGCTATAAATTAAAATACCTCGTAAAACGCCTCTAACTGTGGCCTCTGTCTAGGAGTTGATGGCAAAATTCTAATAACTCCTCAGAAGCTTTAAAACATTTTTCTTCTGCAGTGAAGGGAGGGTGGGGGGGGCACAAGCCGCACATCCAAAGGGGGTGAGAGGGCGGGCCTCTCTGATGCCCCTCACCACCTTTTCTATGCAATACATAGAAGGATCGGGATAGCCCCTTTTGTGCATTGAATTATTTTGCATGAGGTATCATGTATGGACTGCTACAGTATACAATCCATTTCCACTAAGTAACGGAGGATGCACACAGTTTTAAAAAAAATGAATGCCGATTGCCTGATAATCTGCACTGGTTGCCGCCATTTGGAAATCTGCAAAATTCATAATTAGGCCCTTAAATTCTGGACTGTGTTGGGGTGCTGTATTGTTTAGAAAAAAAGAGGCTGAAGGCAAACTTGGATAAGATATTTGTATTACACCAGAAGCTGCTAGAGAGCTGCTCTTAAAGCATTACCTTTCTGGCAAATGCTTTGTAGTCAGGAATGGCTAAGTCACCTTAATGCAGCAATAATTTAGATACAGAGAAGCAGAATGGTTGCAATTAACTCTTCACTTTTCAGAAAGCTGATTTTGCTGACAGAAGCTTTTTTTTTAAAGATCACTTTGATGTGAAGCGAAATCAAATGTGATACAGTTCATAGCACTGTATGTATACCTCCACAAATGCCAGAACAAACTGTCAAACCCATATACACAATATATACCAATAGTTTGTTCTCATACTGATGGCTAACGCCGCCTCTGTAGCCTAGTCTAAAAATAGCTCAAGAAAAAAAAGGCTAAGTCTTGCCAAAATATGAATGTTATCAGGATGCCAGTGTTGGCAAAAATGAACTAATCTGGGAGCTCTTTGTGTGTTCTTAGCCACAGTGTTTATTTCACACGTGGCATTGTGTAGGAGGAATTTCTCTGAAAGTTGTTGGCTTCAACTACATTATCTCGACTGAGAGGGGGTGCCCAATCTGGTGTGTCGAGTGATCCCCGGCCTCTAACCCCTAAATTGAGCAAATGTGCCATCCACATAGCTCCTCTCCTGGGAACATTTCTAGACACCCAATCAACACCCTTCCTGCAGAAGAGCATGTGAATTCAGTACTCTCTAAGAATGAGAGATGATTTTAGGAAACTTCTTGCCTCTTTTATCTTTTTTGTGTGTTTTCAGTTTCTTTCAAGTACTCTGGACATCCGTGGGTTAATGCTAGAAATGTGCCTATGTATTATTCGTAACCGTGTTTTGCTAGATGGTGTGGCTTATATATTTAATTTATTATCACTGGACATGTTTGTTATTCACTGTTTTGCTACTGTACACTGCCTGTGGCCTTCATGCACTCCTTAGCATTATGTACTATACATCTTGGCTTCTTCAATACAAAAATAAAAGGTTTAAAAAAGAATGGCGAACACTGTTTTCATTATCTGGAGTCTCAACAGGCACAAAATAAGTTAACTAGCATTATTAAACACAAGTATCTACTTAAGTCTCAGCTCTTTAACAGGCGGGTGCTTGTTTCTCTTTAGAAAAATCCTAAAATGGCCGACAAAATAATAAACAATGTAGTATTTTCCTTATTTGCCAAAATACGAGAAGCTCTCAACTGAGAAGGAATACACATACATATTCTCCTCTGAACAAGAGCGCCACCAGCAACCTCAGACGTGTTTTTGCCTTCTCTGATGTCATCAGTGAGCTGCGACGGAGGTGAAGCATCTCTGGAGACCAGGGGTCTGACACGTATGGCTTTCAAGAAGTTTTGGACTACAACTACCATGACCCACCTCTTTTGACTATGCTGGCTGGAGCTGATGGAAGTTGTAGTCCAGAATATCTGGAGTGCCACAGTTGGTAGACCCCTGCTCTAAGCAATAACTTAGAGTGAGAATTTTAATGTTTTACCATTTGCTATATATATGAGAGCTCCGCTACTAGGAGCAAGCAAGGCCAAATAGATGGCTTTGTTCGATGACACCCACTAGCAAAGGCCTACTATGACATTTTGGTCTGAGTGCCATAACAAGGAAGGCACGGACACGGGCAGCCCGGTGCTGTGGGGAAAGAGGGAGGCATTGCAAGGTGTCTACTGAGCAAGCAGAGGGAGGTTTTCTTGGGCCTGCTGAGAGATGGGACATCATTGTGTCTCCACAGGGGGTGGGGATTATGCCTGCAGTAAAAGGATAGAACACTCATGATTATGATATCACTAAATGTATCGGTGGGATTATAAGAAGTTATTGTGCACCCATAAAGAGAAAGGGAGCTATTATGCTCACACTGCAAGGAGAGAGGGGGGATTTTGTTGTCTCTATGGAGAAGGAGATGGGGGAGCTGTTAATGTCACCACAGTGAGTTAAAAAGGGAGTATGGTTTTGCTTTCAGCAGAATAGTCAGGATTAGGGTGTTACCTCGAAGAGGACAGGTTAGGAAGCGAGTTCAAGGTGTGATTGGCATCAATAGGTCTGTGATGGAGGTGAGGAGAGCACCGAAGTACAACAGCTACTGACTTAACCAGTGAGTTTTTTATTATTAGTCCAACGCAAATTCCATAAATTTGCATCTGCATTACTAAAAGATTTCTTTTCGGTTGTCAGGGATGAAAAAACGAACTGGGATTCCAAACAACCCGTCGTCTCCATTAAGCCGCACACGGTACCCCCTTTCTAATTCCTCTCTTCCCCCCGCCCGCCCCCTAGCGGCTCATGCGGCTCTAGGCGGGCCACATTGGTCCTTGCTGGATAGATATATGTTTGCACTGCTTAGGCTTCAGACTGGGATATTCCAGAGAAAGAATCACATTGAGGGCCAATATCCAACAGTCTGCAACTGGAACCAGTTGACAACAAAAGAAATAGAAACTGGACCAGGATTTTAACGGTCCATTAATGCCAGAAGAATGATCCTTGAGCGAATTCAGTGCCATTTAAGGCACCTGTTAGGGGCCAATCAAGGCTGGAGTTTCACAATTAGTATTTCAGTCCAGCATCACAGGCAGTACTGGTATTATGGTCCCAGAAGCAAGACTCAGGGGCTTAGTGAGGGTGAATAGGGATGTTCAGGGCCCTTAACCCAGGGTTTCGCCCTTCAGCACTATTAGAATCTGGCCTTTGTACTGTGTGTTAAGCATGAATGTATTTATTTATTTGCAATAGCCCCCGGGCATCGAGGCATTGTTACAGGAATGGTTTGTTTTGTAGTTGTGTAATTGTTTATTTGTTTTGTCTTAGTTTGCTTAAATACCCAGAGGTTTCTAAGGGCAGACCTGGGGATCGAACGTGTGTTACTTTGTGTCATCTTGCTTCCAAGGTGAACACGTTGCGCTGAGCTCTCCTCCCGCTGAGCTCTCCTCCCGGGGCATTGAGCCTCATTTCAGAAGCCCACACAAAGATGGCCACCAAGCAAACGACGCATGCCAGCTTCAGATCAGCGGTACCTTTTGCTTCCATGGGGGCCCAGGAGGACGGCGAGGAGTCTGGCCAATGTGTGTGAGCTAAGATCCTTGTAGACAACAGCATTCTGAGAATGATGGGCAATACCAGCGATTATTGCCCAATAAGCCCCAATCCTGATCGGCTTTCAGGATCACGGTGTGCCACTCCTAGTACTAACTATTGTGCTTTGCGATTCCATAGTAAGACAGAGCGCCACATCCTTTCTGCAATCCCACACCCAGCCCCCTGCCCCTCCACCGACACCCCACCAGCATAAATGCAGAGAGGAATGTGAGATCCGGATGCACCCATTATGTGTTTTCATGTCTCTTCTGTGAAAAGTACTCTGTTTTTCATTATTATTTTTGTAATTCCACATTCCCTTCCTTTTACATCGAGTGCAGAGCCAAATCCCACAGCAAACATACCCCTCACTCCCTCTCCAATCACCCACCATTAGGCAAGTTACCACGGCAACTCGAGTGGTTGCCTTTGGGCTGTCATAATCCCGATGACAAGAGACGCCTGTGGTTAAATTGATGCTGTCACTCCCTCCCCGAGAGGATCACGCAGGAACAAGAGAAAGGCAGGAGTGAGGTAAGCGGAGGGGCTGGGGGAGGGGAGGCCGGGGGCCTTTAATCCTAGGGTTGACACTAACCTCCCAGAAGTGCAAAAGCATCACCACTTGTCACGTGAGAAGAGAAAGGTCCCCTGTTGCCCGGTGTTTCTCAGAGGAATGTTCCGGAACCCAGTGGCCTGCATTCTGTGGAACTGCAGCCAGTGTCTTCAGTCCAAAATTTGGCCCAAAATGAACCCGGCACAAACAAGAGTGCAGTGGTGACCTAATTAGGGGTCTCTGTAGCGCCAAACTGCTAAAAAGGAGCCTCAGTGCACTTTAACTGAACCTGTAGCATTCTAAGAGAAGCGAACCACCACGGATCAAGACGGTTTCGGCTGCTACGAATGGCTTCCCTGAAGGGGAATGTGAGACTGGAGAGGGTCTGCCAGCCCCTGGGAGATTAATAAAGACGTCGCTTTAAATTCCCAACTGCCCAAAATTGCCACTCGTTAATCTAAAGCCAAGGAGTTACACCTGGTTTACCCTCTGAACGCCCAGACTACATAGGGACTGACATTACAACACAGATAAACCATCTGGGTCCAAACCATGGGCGCTGGGAGGGTGTGGGGGGGAGCAGGCCTATAGGAGAAAAGGGAGGTTGCAATCAAATTTGGCCGAAAATATATGTGGAGGGCTGGGTAATCGTGATAATTACGATAGGGGAAAGTCTCCCCCGCATGGATTTGTGGCCAAATTGTACTAAAGAAAAAAAATGGACGAAATCGTATTTGAACATTTTTTTCGATGTAATCACAAAGAAGCGTCTATGGGGAACTCTGGCGGTTTCCAGGTAGGTCTCTGCACCCTGGGCCTCTTTTTTGTGTAGTGTTCCCAAATATTCCCATAAGAAAAGGGTTGGGCTTTCTGAAAATGTGTACCCTGGTCCAAACTCTTGCTTTTGCCGTTTTTTTTTCTTTTTTCTCTTCAAATAAAAATGAAAAACAGCTACTCAGGAACCAGCCGTGTGCAGTCCTCCTTCAGTGTTACAAAGCACAGTAGCACCAAAGATCATGGAAAGAGAACAAGGCACACGGTGCCATTGACATTGCTGGGCCTGAGTGCAAACATTACACACGTACGTGCAATTAAGCCTCTCTTCACAAGATGGCCACTCCTCAAAGGAGATAAATTGTGTGTTTGCATCGGCCATCACATGCACACTTAAATATTAATAGCCCACATTCTTACTTCCTAATGCAGGCATTGGTTACAACATAATGAAAAAAAATCAAACTCCAGACAGTTGTTGATTTTTGTAAATTATCAAGTTATGCGTACAGTACTACAGCTGCACCTCTTTGTGAATTGTGCTCAACACACGACTCAAGCATGTTAATCACAAGTTCTCTTCATTAAGCGTTTACACCACTAAACTACCCAAGCAGACTTCAAACGAGTGAACTACAACTTGCTCATAGATCTATAGAGCAGGTACCAACGCACAGAGCTATCTCAACAGCAGTGCGATCTGTGTGATCCACAGAATACACACAGCCATTTGTGGATGGTGCAATAACTACCGAGCTATGCGTAACCTTCAGGACTCAGACCCGGCACCTGACCAGATAGCTCAGTGGATTAAGTGCCAGAAGCAAAGATACAAGATATGTGCGTAATGTGCAGGCCCCGAGGTTCAACAGTGTGAAGCATGCTCAGTAAGTTAAGTGCCCACCCTAGAGAGTTGTGTGTTAACTGTTCCTGATACAATAACAACTCATTGTGTTAATGTATCTATTGCTAAGATCTATGGGTACTCTGAAGGACAGTGGTTTCAATACTGGCATGGCTGTCTCAGCCTTTTATCATTCCGAATATGTGTAACATACATTATATTAAACAACGCAATAACACCACCCATTGTTTAATCAGCAGGAGACAAATCTATGTCCTTGGCTGTTATTTTCTTGCCAAAAACACATGTTTCCAGGCTTCTAGATATTTGGGCTGGTAGCGGGGGATGCTGAGATAACAGCTGTGCATAAAGCACGGGTAACCACTAAAATGAAGATGTCCTCTTTCACTGCGGTTTGGCGGGGTGAGCAGTGACAGAACGTATGACTCCTGTCGCAAAAAAAAATACAAGGCTGGCTTTTTATTCAATGATATTATTTGAATAATGTGACATTTCTTGTGGTTCGTAAGTGGGGGAGGTTAGTCTGAAACTTCTTCCAGCCATTTGGGCTTAAGAGGGTGTCGCTGCAACGTCCTTTCCTCTCATGCATGGAGTTTACAGCCACACTCCATGCATAAAGACTGCTTCTTTAGCCTCTACACATGAAGGGGAAGCAGGTTATATCCCCTCATGTAGTGAGACATTAACATGAGTTCAATGTAGCTGAATGCTGTGACCTCTGGTTAATGAAATGTATACCCCCAAATGATAACTGAGCTATTTAATTACCACCAGAAGGCCTTTGCAGTGTGGTCAAAATAGTTACTCAATTTCAGGACCAGGAGGTTTGTAATTCTATGACAAGAATGGAGGCGAGCATTATGCTTCAACTTCTTTAATTTACCACTCTTCAGCAGTTTCAACAAACCAATAAAATCCACAACAAACACTGAAAAAATGTCTCAACAGACTTTTCTTGTTTCGGAACTACAATCCCCATAGTCTCTGTAGTCCATCTCACTCCATGCTCAGCTGTGACCACTTCCTGCCCCTCAGCTCCTCCTCTGCTTGTACTGCTCTTCAAGCAGATAAGTCATATTCCTGTTACCTCTTTATAATCATGGTTATTAAAAGCATTTAGCAGGATGTAAGAGTAGATGAATATGGTAGATTGGACCTAGCAGACTGTGTCAGCGCTGCGTAGGTAGATTAGCCGCAGAGCGTGTACACTATTCGAAGTGTTACTATGTTTCGTTGCGAGCGTATCGGCGCTGCGGCTCGGCGATTGCATACCCGCGGCGCAGACACCCCGTGCCGTATGACTGGCACCTTAGGGTCTGTCCCGCACTGCGGGTGCCTTCAGCGGCCCCGGGGAGCCGCGTGAACTTGGAGTCGCTTCAGTTCCTACTTCGCAGAGATAGAGACGCAGGGGCACCAGAGCACAAGACACTCCATCCTCCTCCTTCGCGGAAGCAGAGCTAGCCACGTGAGCCCTGACGACACGAGTCACCAGCCCCCTCCTTCGAGAGGGCGGAGCTGGCGTACGAGCTCGCTTCCGTGTCGCATTGTTTGCAGCGACGCAGAGCAGAGCACCCGTACCAAAGACGGGCCCGGCGGTGAATTGTTCAAATAGCTACTCGCGTAGCTAATCACATTTACAGACAATATCCCTGAAGCCGGAGCACATACTCAGAGGTCACGCCCACCTCAGGGCTTTGTGCTATCAAGGAAAAGCATTGAGGAAGTGCTTGAGCCTCGTGAGGCAGAACAGGCTGTAAGCCTAGAACTAAGCACAGTGCCTACCGCTCCCAGGCACACATGACATAAGCCCATCCCAGGCACACCCAAGATCAAGATAAGTCTGGTGCAGCCACATTTAGAAGGAATAAAAAATAAATAATAATAATAATAATAATAATAAATATTTAAGATACAGAATAAACAATCTGGTACAGATTTACAAGCTGGTGCAGTTAAGGGTACCAGAAGCACCTATACAGTGAAAGGGTGTGCTAAGAAACCTTGACAGGTATATCAGGCACACAGCACCCTCCCAGAATGTCTGATTTTGAGTGGAGTGAAGAGGAGCAGTCGTTAGACCTAGCTGCCAGCTTCAAGGAGGTGCTGGGAAGCTCACTTATAGATGCAGTGCTGCAGGGGGTGAAACCTCTGCAAGACAGGCTGGAGTCATTGGAAGCTATTCTCCACCAGCCCATAGACAGCACCATACGGACTGAATGCACGCCCACAGAACCCTCAGAAGCAGGGTCAAAGGGGAGTACTAAGGCCCGAAAGAGAAAAGCCTCTTGCGACCCCCAGGGCCCAGTAGAAGGGGCAAAAGAGAAGGCCCTGGAGGTTATCGAAGCTTTCACAAATCTCCGAGAAGCATATTTGCAGCGTCAGACAGTGCCGAACCTCACGACCCCCGCTCCAGCGGGAGAAGATGATGGAGATGAGAACCCGGGCTCGGAAGAGGAGCCAGAGGAAGGAGACCCTCCCTCCAAGGATGAAGAGGAGTTAAGGGAGGAGGAGGAAGTAAGACTCATCAGAGGGAAGGGAATCCGCAAGGAGTAACACCTCAAAGAGACGAGGAAGATATGTTCGATCCGGACAGCATCTGGAATCCGAGATCATCGGACTGGCAACCATCACCCAGAGTGGCCCAGTACATGACCAAGAGATTAAGAAAGGCACTGGACAAAGCCTACGAGCGGAGTGTCCAAGACCGGACCTCCCGGGATAAGTGGCAGAAACACCTGAATTAGACCCCAAGATGCTTACTTTTGTATCGAAGTCCAGTAAGGACCCCCGTAAGGGTATCGATAGATCTTGGAGGAGCTGCCAGGAGAAGGTACTCAATCTAGCGGGCCTGCTAGCTAAAATCATGGACCTGGCTGAGAGGGCGAGAGATACGGGAGAAGAAGTGGACCCCGACGCCCTAACAGGCTGGGCGCAGAGATCAGTATGCCTTCTTGGTAATGCAAACTGCGCCATCGCCTCGGAACGCCGAAGAGGACTGTTGCTGAAGATCGATACGAAACTCAGTGACCTCGCCTCATACGAGGCGGGAGAGGCAGGAAAAGGACTCCTCTTCGGAGAGACTTTCGGCAAGAAGATGGGCCGCTTCGTTGGCACCTACACGTCACTGGAGAAAGCGCAAGCTTCCATCCGTAAAACCTTCCCCAACCGAGTTTTTGCCGGGACCAGCCGCCACAGGGGTTGCTCGACTGGTCGTAACCAGGGAGGAAGAAGACCCCAGAATCCCAGGACCCGATACTGGGAGAACAGACAGCAGGACTCCTTCTTCCCTACCAGAGAGCGATTCCAAAGAGGATGCAGAGGGAGAGGAGCCGGCCGTGGACAAGGATTCACACAAGGTGAGAGCGGTGCATTACCCCCCAGTAGGAGGGAGAACTGGTATATTCTGGAGAAGCTGGCGTGCGCTTTCCAGTGATGCCTGGGTATTGCAAACAGTTCTAGGCCTACACCTAGAATTCATAGAAACCCCCATTCAAGAGCACAGGCCGCACCAAGAGCGTCTAGAGCGCACAGAACAGAAGCTGCTAGACCACAAGCTATTGCAGCTGGCAGAAAAGAACGCCATAGAGAAGTGTCCGAGAGACCCTGAATTCATAAGCAATATGTTCTTAGTGCACAGGAACGAGAAGGTGCGTCCAGTTATAAATTTAAAAGAACTGAACAGTTGGGTGGTTTACCAACATTTCAAGATGGAGGGCATCCACCAGCTCGGAGACTCGCTCAGAGAAAAAGATTAGCTGACGAGGATGGATCTGAAGGACGCCTATCTGACGATCCCAATTGCAGAGGAGTTCAGGACCTTCCTGGCTTTTCGTTGGAAAGGGCAGCTTTGGCGATTCAAGACCATGCCCTTCAGGCTTGCATAAGCTCCCTGGGCCTTCTCCAAGCTGATGAAGCCAGTAGCGGCAGCGATAAGGGAGAAAGGGATACGATTAATCATCTACCTAGATGATCTCCTGGTGTTAGCCGAGGACCGAGAGACTCTCAGATACCAGACAAAAGGGGTCCAGGAATTACTAGCTTCCCTAGGCTTTCTAGTGAACATAGAGAAGTCGGATACAGAACCAGCACAAAAGCTGGATTTCCTAGGCTTCATCCAGGATACCAGGAAAGCGACACAGGAGCTCCCAGCTCAGAAGATCCGCAACATCAAGAGAGAATTGAGAGGGTGTTTACAAAAACAAGTAGTTTCTCTCAGAACACTGGCGAGGATAGTGGGACTCTTAGCAGCTTCCATCCAAGCCATATTTCCCGGACCCTTGCACTATCGCGCACTGCAGAGTAAAGATAAGACATCTGCAGCAAGGCTTGAAGTATCATCAATTGGTACCTTTGGATCCAGAATCCAAAATAGAGCTGTAATGGTGGTTGAGGAATATGGACGCCTGGAATAGGCGTGCCATTTTCGGAGACTGTCCGGATCTAGTCATAGAATGCGACACCAGTCGACTAGGCTGGGGAGCAAGGTGAGGGGACCTGCAGACAGGAGGGAAATGGAGAGAGGAGGAACTTCGTCCCCACATAAACTGTCTAGAGTTGCTGGCAAGATCGTTCGCCATCAGAGCGTTCACGAAAGGCAAGATAAGATTGTGCATCCTACTGAAGATGGACAACATATCGGCAGTCCGATACATAAACCATCTGGGGGGCACCAGATCCAGAATGCTGGCCGAGCTAGCGAAGGATTTCTGGCACTTTTGCCTGCAATCAGAGACATCCGTAACAGCGAAGTACCTACCAGGGACACTGACTGTAGTAGCAGACTGGAATTCGCGCTACCGTACAGACTCCAGAGATTGGAGACTGGATCCAGCAGTGTTTCAAAAGATGAACAAGAAATGGGGCCCGCTGTTCATAGATCTCTTTGCATCCCGTTTGAACGCTCAAACAGCAGTATACTTGAGCTGGAGGCTAGACCCGGGTGCTCGGGGGATGGACGCATTCCTCCAGGAATGGAGCGGACGTACACATTACGCTTTTCCCCCGTTCATGATGCTGAGCAGCGTTCTAGCGAAGTGTCGGAGGGAGAGAGCAGAACTGCTGGTGGTAGCGCCACTATGGAAGTCACAAGTGTGGTTCCCAACGCTGATGGAATTAGCGGTGGATCATCCGAGAATGCTCCCAGAAGGAGAACACCTGCTCATGGACCCAGCTGGGTCACATCATCCTCTGAGAGTGACAGGGACACTCCCGCTCATCACATGTACGATATCCGGAGACGCTGGGCGCTGCCAGGTATTTCAGAGCAGGCTGCACAGCTTATCGAAGATTCCTGGGCTCTGTCAACGAGAAGGAGCTACGAGGCGGCTTAGGCCAAGTGGTCTAGCTGGTGCAAGGGTAGAGGTGTTCATCCCATTTCTGCACCCGTAGTGATGATCCTAAATTTCTTAGAGCAACTATTACAAGGCGGAAGAGCATTTCAGACTATAGGAGTCTACAGATCCGCAATATCCACAGGGCACCTGCTGATAGAAGGAGTACAGGTGGGGGAGCACCCAGCAGTGGTTAGACTCATACGAGGAGCCAAATTTAAGGTGCCTCCAGAACCACGGTACAAGATGGTCTGGGACGTCCGGGACGTCCTTAAACTATTGGAGAGTTGGCCCGGGAACAAATATATATCCCTAAAACAATTGTCAGGAAAGTTAGCAATGCTGTTATGTTTAGTGTTGTTTAAGCGCATGTCAGACGTGAGAGCATTGGAAGTAGATAGGAGATCATTTGGGCCAGAGGGCGTAACTTTCACAATAGTGCAAAGAACTAAGACGGGTACATCTTCAGTACATTACCCATATTTTACGCGCACACCTAAATGGTGTGTGGCGAGCTGCGTCAAAGAATATGAAAGCAGGACAGCAGAGTATAGAGCAGAGAATACCACGCAATTGCTTATAGCGCGCAGGAAGCCTTATCAGGGCGTATCCACAGCTACTATTGCCAGATGGGTTAAAGAAATCATGCAGGCAGCTGGGATAGGTGTAAAGAAATACGGAGCACATTCAGTGCGTGGAGCTATGGCATCTAAAGCCTTTAAAGCAGGAGTGTCACTTAGAGATATTATGCTAGCAGCAGATTGGACGAATGACCGAACATTTAAAGAGTTTTATTTTAAACCGACCGAGAGTTTAGCGGTCACGGTGCTGGGAAGCTTTGAACAAGCACAATGAATGAAGATTACCCCAGCAAACTGTGCAGGGAGTATTAATTCTATTAAAAACTAGGAGGCGAGCATTAGATTCCCTCCCAAGCTATGTATTGCGTATAAAGTATTGGATTTGCATGTATTAAGATTGTTATGTTAGGAGCAATACATGGACACCACCCTAACATTTTCTGTCTTGCGTTATTCCTAGGGGAAGAGAAGAAGAACAATTGAAGTAGGAGACTAGCAGTGGTAGTCGCCTTGAGTCGAGGAAGTTCGACATTCGGTTTGGAGTGGTTCAAGTCTTCGCCCAGTTAGCAGGACTTTGTGTGGAGTTTTAAAGAGTGACTTTTCAGAGCGACTAAAAAAGAGGAGGAGCTCAGGGGCAGGAAGTGGTCATAGCTGAGCATGGAGTGAGATGGATTACAGAGACTATGGGGATTGTAGTTCCGTAACAAGAAAAGTCTGTGAGACATTTTTTTAGTGTTTGTTGTGGATTTTATTGGTTTGTTGAAACTGCTGAAGAGTGGTAAATGAAAGAAGTTGAAGCATAATGCTCGCCTCCTAGTCTTTAATAGAATTAATACTCCCTGCGCAGTTAGCAGGGGTAATCTTCATTCTCTGTACTGTAGTTTTAAACCCACACATGAAGTTCTTCACACTTTGTGAATAGTAAGAATAATTGCGTCAGCTATGCATGGCAGTCCCAACATCTTCAAAAAAACAAAGGGGGTCATTACGAACCTGGCGGTACGGGGTTAACGGAGCCGGTAGAGCTGCCGGCCCCCTTGACACCCTACTGCCGCATTACGAGGTTTGCTCGCGGGACCCAGTAAGAACGCCTGGTTTTACCTGGCATCCTTAGCAGGTCCCACAAGCAGACCAGCATGCTAACAACGGGCCCATCATTAACGGGCACATTGTTAGCATGCTCCCCATTCCCATTGAGCCCTATGGGGGCTCGAATGGGAATGGGGATGGGTTCCTGGAATGGGGAAATACCGGGACCTCCAAGGTCGTAATGGCTCGGTATTTCCCCATTCCAGGAACCCGGACCCGGTACCCGGAATGGGGGTAGCCATGCCGCAAATAGCGGCATGGCTACATCCATGGTCGTAATGACCTCCATAGTCTACAAGATTTGCAAAGATGAGGGGAACTCGGTAAGTTAACCATGCACATTTGTCATCTATGTACATTTGCATGTTAGTATCCTGGCAGGTTCAAATCAGCCTTTCATCATTTGGAGGACAATAATTTGACTACCATGAAACTGGATGATAATAATAGCACCTGTCATTACAGTGCAGCAAGAATCCAGTATAAAATGCTAGAATAAGCATGAATAATATTATGGGTTTCATGCCCCGGCGGAGGGGTTGTCATAGCTGGTAACATGCCACCAGGCCAAGCCATGGAACGCCTGAGCGAAGCAAGGACCTCAGGGAGAGTTGTGGGCAGTTACGGGCCATGTCTGTCCCTGTGCGGGGGCGTGAAAGCCATGCGCACCCCAGGGTTTATCCAAGGTGCAAATGTTTTTTCCCCCTCGGGAGATTTGCGCTGCTTGTGCAGCCAATCTCCCGATGGGTGCAAGCAAAAAATGAAAATAAGATGGCTGCTGCAATAGGGAAAAGTCCCTTTTCCATTCTTATGGCTGCAGCCAGGATCAGAGGGAGCGTTGTGAGTGGAGCTCAAAACTCCAGTCTCGCAGGTAAGTTGGGAGGGGATGGGAAGGGTTTTGGTGGGGTTTGTGAGTTGGTGGGAGGTGATGAGGCAACACAGAGAGGATCCCTGATGCCTCCACACCTGAAATAAAAAATACAAAAATGCCAACACTCGGGTTGGTGCCTTGAGCAACTGGAACAGAGTGGGAGAATGTATATGCCCGGGATGCAAATGTTAACAATAAGCATTGTTTTATTGGAGGAAGAGGAACACATAACTTTAAGAAGGATACCATCCCTTGAAAGGATCTTATAACTCGGGCCGCATGAGTTGACCGCCTGTGTCGGTTGGAGGAGTTGGTTAGGAGAGAGAGAGAGAGAGAGAGAGAGAGAGAGAGAGGGAGAGAGAGAGAGAGACTACAGTATTCATCTTGGCCTGGGTTACATGTGCCACCTATGCAATGTTGCATGGGGTCAGTGCAAGATAGTGGATTGTTGATAAATGAAATGCTGAGCTAACAAAGAAATAGATGTAGAGAGGGCCTCTCCCTAGAGAACACGGTCTTGAGTTTTTGCTTTTAAAGGTCTGCAATTTGTAATTAACCTCGTGTTCTTAATAAAAGAGGCACATGTGATGGTGCTTTTATCAGCACATTCTTGAAATGTGTATCAATTTCTGCTGATTTATGGGAGATTGGAGGGCCCATGGTGGGCGCTAGAGCAAGAAGGCAGAGATAGGAGACATATCTTCATCTTGTATCCTGGCTTGCAACATTATGTGTTACTACTGACTTCTGCAATTGTATTCACTCTCCCCTCTTGATTCTCCACTCTTTTGACTGCTAACTCTCTGTTGTCTCCTCCTTTCTCTTCTCCCTTTTCCTATCTCCTCCCCTTACTTTCTTCTATGCACTTACTCTATCAGAATTGTCCCTGGACCTAGTATGATAGCAACCTCGTCTGTCTCCTCCTCCCTCCCCTTACTGTTTTTTTCCTCCCCAAACCCCCTCCAGCACTATCTGAAATGTCGTCAGGCCTAATATGATAGTCGCTTGTTTTGTTCCTCCCCTACCTTTCTGCACCCCTCTCCCTCACCTCTTGTTTTTTTTCCGGCTCTACCAGAAATGTCATCAGGCCTAGTACGGTAGTACCCTGTCTGTTTCCATTTCCTTCCCACTCTCCCCCTCCCTTCCTTATCTATGTTTTATCTCTTGCACTATCTGAAATGTCGTCAGGCCGAGTACGATAGTTAATTTCACATCCTTACTGTTCATGGCCTGTAAGAATGTCATTGTTTTTTCCCTTGTTCCCTCCCTTGCCTTGAAGCGCTTTGAAACACATTGTGTATAGGCGCTATATAAATAAACTATCATATCATATCATATCATATGCATACTTCTCTATCTTCAGGATATGATAGCAGCTTTTGACCCCTAACCTGGAAGCACACATTGTGATCAGGGCACCATGTCGCTGATCCCTATGGCATTGGTAGAATTCCACAACTGCGAGCTACGCTTCCATTTAGGATGTGAACGCTGAGCTGCTTAGTTCAGAGTTAATGTAAGGAAGCCTGGGCAAAGGAATACTTCGACAGTCAGATGATGCCCAAAGGGATCAAGGAAGTAGGAAACATACCTAAAGATCTCGCAGAAGAAAAAACCCTGGAACCAGGGAAGCATATGTGCTTGGGTATCGATAAGATATATTTCCAGATGAAACTCCAGGCCTGGTGGCAGCTGGGCACTGGATACCGACTAAAAGGTGTTTCTGGTCCCAGGATGAATCTACTGGCTTGGATTTGGGGCAGTAGTCATTCGTATACCAAAACAGCCTTCAATGCTTAAAGGGAATGTATCGGCACACCCCGATCCTTTAGACAAAACACACCTGCTTATGGTACCAATATTCTTCAACCAAGCTATTAGTTCCAACATTTCTGCTCAGCCTTGAGATACTCCACCTCCTCACCACACATGGCTCGAGTCAGCACATGTCACTCTACATGCTCACAAGCTTAAACAAGTACTCCCCCATCTTCCTTCTGCCGCACGAGAGAGCTACCATGCCGTCTGCGCCCTCGCTGAGCGGAAGACATTGTTCCAGAGCTGAGAGAGCCAGCCTCTGGATTTCAGTCCTGAAAAATAATGGGGCATTCCGTCTGCGGGTGGGAGGCTGCCTGGGCCATGTTGGCGTGTGGCCCAGTATCTGCCCTATCAGCAGAGCTTGGTTACTTTGAGCCCTGTACCAAAAGAAGAGATGGGCATAAGTATTTGTCAGGGCCAAAAAATAGGTCGCTGGAAGAGTCCAGCAGAAAAGCTATAGAATCACACAGCCGCCCGCTTCAAAGCACTATCCCGTCAAACGCAGCTGGACATCAGCAGCAAGCATGTGAGCACTGGGTGCGTGTTACATCTGGACTCTTGCCATAATGCCTGTCTATGTGGTGGGAAAAAGTTCCTTAGTCTTGAGAGAGGGCCAATTAGTATCAAGAAGTGCAGGATTCTGAATGTGCCTGATCTGTATAGAGGGAATCCTGCGGCATCTACAGATCCGAAGGCGAGAACTGCTTTACCTCTACCCTGAGAGCAACACTCTAACAAACATTCACCCCAGCTACAAGCTGCTTTTACCAAAGTTTCAGATTGTAGATGATTTTTGATCTGGATTTATTATTCATTTTATTTATTTTGTATTTATCTATTTCTAACGTGCCGTAGCCCGTAGGCATCAGGGCGCGGAGAAAGGCAGATTGAAACAGTGGGGGACATAAAATAGAAAATCTCTAGAAGGAGACTAGCCTAAGAGAATAAAAAAGTCTTTAATGCTTTTTTAAACACCGGCAGACTTCTTTCACAGCGTAGGTTTGCAGGCAATGAGCTTCATTACGACTGGTGCGACTATGGTGCGGAATGGGTTTTTCCGCCAGGGGACCAGGAAGCTAACAACGGGTCTGTAATTAACGAGCCCATTGTTAGCTCCCTCCCCATTCCCATTGAGCCCTATGGGGGCTCGAATGGGAATGGGGAAGGACCAGGCCCGGGTTCCCTGAAGGAGGAAATACCCGGCCCTCCGATTTCAGAATGGCCCAGTATTTCCCCATTCAGGGAACCTGGACTCTGACACGATTTTGGAGGCAGCCATGGTGCTAATAGCACCATGGCTGCCTCCAAAGTCGTATTGAGGCCCAATGTGTTCCATGCAACAGCCACTTTTACTGGGCATGGCTTCTCTTTTCTCTTGACCCATCGCGATCTGGGGCATGTCAATCGCATGGAATCCTTTGATCTGGTTTTTCTAATAGAGTCCTGGACAGTGATACGTGTTTTCAAATATCTAGGGGCGTCACCACATAGACACTTGTGAGTCATATGGTCTTAATTTTAAATTCTATTCTGGCTTCTACATGGAGCCAGTGCAGTTCTCTTCTGTACTGTGATATATGTTCACGTTTTGGTAATGATTCTTACAGCATCATTTTGCAGAATCTGCAGTCTTTTAATGCAGAGTTTACTTGCTCTGCCTAAAAAGGCGTTGCAGTAGTCTAATCTTGGCATAACAGTGATGATTATGTTGACTTCAGCCATTTTTTAAATGTTTTAAATGTATTTATATACAGGAGGAACAATGCTCTTTTGATCACAAAAGAACGTACAATCGATAAGAAATCAGATTTGACCGGAAGCAGTGAGCCACTTACAATGGGGTGAGTTTGAACAACATTCTGACCAGGTTGTGGAGGGGAGTAAATGGAACAGTGACCGGGGATAATACATGGGTGGACATACATAGATTAAGGACAACCAACATTGGACATTTTTAAGTGCAGGTTGGCTGTACAGCCAGCTGTGCTCGGGATGTGACCATGATTGGTGAATTGCTAGACTGGAGCCAGAGGAAGTGAGGGACAGAGGCAGGTTAGAGGCGAGGGAAAAATGTTTGCTAGAAGGCAGACGAAAGGTAGGTTAAGAGGGCAACTCGGAGGCGAGGAGGTTGGCTTTTAGTTTGGTTTCACACCTGACATTTTGTGTGTTTAATATATGTGCACTATGTTTTATATATTTCTGGTGAGACCTGTTATTCCTTCAGCTATCCATTGCATGGCATTGAGAGTGTTTGATTTCGGCATCCACTGGTACCTTTTGCAAATGTAAGTCTGGATGCACAGCCTTCATTATTTGTAGTTAAGCAAAGGTAATTGTAATTGGATTTTGGGCAGCTTTTGTTTGTGAATAGGTAGTCTGAGCCTCTAGCCACAAACTTAAAGACTGAATTCTGCCAGGCTGTGGAAATATTGCATGGTATCTCTTCTGAGACTGGCCCGGTGGTGCTGCATTACAGACCAGAGGACCTCAGCCTATGACGGCAAACGTCCACTCTCTGCGTTAAGAGGTCACAGACCCATCCTGTTTTTCCTGCCTTGGCAACAACCCTCGCTGTAGTGGCCTTCAAATACTCCGGAAATCTTTATACATTTCCCTTGCAGCAGGTGGTCTGACAAAGCATAACAAGGATAAGGCGTGCATGTCAGCAGACGCACTGCACACACACATGCACATATAAAACAATACATGGCAAGCCAGATACTGCCATAATGCTAATATATGGACATAAGAGGCCACTAGCTGGAAAATGATGTGATTACTTGGGCATATGATAGCAGAGCCCAGCAAAATGCCTATCTAATATCTATACACAAGTCAAACACAGTGCCTTTGTCAATGCTTGTTTTTACCAGTACTTCAGTGCACGGAATAGATATGAATCAAATGTCTACCATTGGTTAAGACAATTTTATTTCACCAGTAGCACTTTTACATCTGTAATCAAGCCATTAACTCTCAGCAGACTGCTTTGGAATAACAGTGGCAGGCAACAGGGGAGGATCAGGTAAAAGGTGTCACTGGCCATTGGAGTATTGTATTAAAATTACAGAATAATAATGCTGAATGCGCAGTATGATATGATATTTTATTTATATAGCACCTATACAAAACATGTTTCAAAGTGCTTCAAGGCGGGCAAGGGAACAAGAGAAAAATACAATTACATTCTTAAAGGCCTTCAGACATTAAGAATGGGCAAATAAAACTATTGCACGAGGCCTGACAACATTTCTGATAGTGTAAGAGCATTGAACACAAAATGGGGAAGATAAGGGGGGAGGGAGGAAGGAGAGGAACAAAACAATGGACTATCATACTAGGCCGGGTGACATTTCTGATAGTGTAAGAGCATTAAATGCAATAAGAGCAGTAAATGTGCATTCGGCAGTAACAAAAATGCTGAAATCCATTGGGCGAGTCGAGGCTCCGGTCATAAATTGAGTACACAGCGAAAAGGTACATATGGCTTGAGGGGTTGCAGGTAGGGGGACTGTGGGCAAGTGAGTTCTATGTGATCCCTGTGCACCACTGTCTTCAGATTCAACATTTTCGTCTTTGGAGTTTCGGGGTGCGCAGTGATCACATAGATCTGGGTTTAGCATGGCCATGGGCATTCAATGGGCTATTAATTAACCAAACATCATCCACAGGTTTGTGTGTTCTTCCTCACTTGTCATCTCCCTCTGAGCTGTAATCCAATTCAATAGTTTTGGCTTAGAGGTGGCGCAATCGCACCACAGAATAGACAAAACAAAAGAAAAACCTAGAGAAGACAATGAGATGAACTTGCAGAGCATTCAGAGCAATGTTGCCTTCATGTTTTGAAGTAGGCTTAAAAGATCTGATGGAAAGGTTTGACAGTAAATATTAATAGTAATCATGATCATGATGATCATGATGATGATCATCATCATCATCATCAACATGATCATCATCATATCAGGGATCATACAGAGTGCTTCAATCCAGATTCCTACCACTCATAAGTCTTGCAATAATGGCTGTTATTATTACCCAATGTAATGGTACTCAACCTCAGAAGGATGGAGGGCACGTTCGGCCTGGTTGGGATTCAAACTTGTAAAGGGAAGAAAGGGGAACACTTACGCCAATATCTACTGCTTATGCTGCACATGCGGCCTAGCTGGACTGAAAGCAAAAGCAACAGTGAGCCCGTTTCTGAATCAGTACTTTGCAGAGTTCACTGCAATGTATGGATCCAAATGCTCCTGGGGGGAAAGCTTGATGATGTGTGGGAAAGGGTGTGCAGAAGGAGATAAGATGATATAGACAGGGCTTCCTGTGAAAGTAGAATGTGCATCATCCCACCATACTGTAGTGTTCTCCTAAAGACACACACACAGGCATGTGCACTTGTGAAAGCAGGTGAATGTGTCTAAATAAGGTATCTTGTACCGTGAGGCACGGCAATGAGCGGTCTGCTCTTACGCGATCTTCTATCCCGCTTTCATTCTATTGCCTTTGTTAGTTCCTTGCTAGAGTGGACCTGGAATCTCGCTCCACTCGGACAGATGTGTTATAAGGCTGAGCATTGAGCAGAGAGGCAGATCTTGAATACATTTACCAGGTTTTGCTGGACCCTTGCCATATCCCCCAACGCAGTATAGATTGTAAGTAAACACTTCACCTATATCTCATTTCAATGGGGAATTGATCAATGACTAATGTCAAGGCTGGTAGGAGAACATTGAGAATGACTCTTTACACACAGTGTTGTATTTTTGACTTTCTAGTTAAAGATTTGCTGCAGATACTTCTGTCTTTTGTACATAATGTCCACACACCATACTTCGATTTTTGTGTAACAACTGCTGTCAGTCTTTTCACGCTTCTCCTGGAACCCTGAGTTTTGTACCTTTGATTGAGTGGAAAGGTTTGTGCTGGCGAAGGCCACTGAGTGACTCTCTCCTTTTTGCCCAAAGAGCTTGTTGAAATGTCTGTGGAATGGGACAAGTGATGTAACAGGCTGAATCTTGCAGAACAAGTCGCGTATAGCCCCCATCCTTTCCAACTAGAACATGGACCAGAAGGCACTTAAACAGGTACATAAGGCACAGTAGGGATGAGTGTGGTTGAGCTCAGGGTGTAACTGCTCATGTTCTACCTTGGAAGGGTTCCATGTAATAATGTCGCCACAAAAATCTCGCCATGCAAAAATATCGCCAAAAAATTGCCGTTTTTTGTGGTGGCATTATTGCATGGAACATGCGGGGGACACCCCCGCAACCCCCAAACTTTTTATTTTTATTTATTTATTTATTTTTATTTTTTACCCCTGTCCCCATATATATGGTCACCCATATAATATCGCCACAACCTTTTCCCTGCGATATTATTTACGGCGACATATGGGGATAATATTACCTGATACCCTTGGAAGAGCTTGTATCATTAGCTATTTCCGAAGGTGATCTACGATCATGTAAGTGATACTCCTGGGACTACTGCTCATGATTAAGGGGGTATATGATCATGTCCAGACGAATGGTTGCATCAAGAAAGCCAGACCAGGCTTTTCCCAAGAAGGGTGGTGACCACAAGATTATATATGTAGAGATTGAGTTTCTGTCCAGTACTGTCGCTCAAGAACTATATGCATAACATTATCTATAATTCCCTAGCTGCGGGTTCTAAGTAATTCCATTCTGCCACCGCTTCCCTCCTATTGCCCACCTCCTATGGGTAGTGTCGTGCATGATGCAAAAATAAAAAAATAAAAAACAGAGACGCGCAGGTATGCTATAAAAAAAGGCTTTCTAATGACCAATTGATTACTGTTGGTATGAGACTTGCGATCGGCTTCCAGGCATAGTATGGGTCACACGGTGGACACATGCACTATGTGCGTACAGCGTAGACCATGGATGGTCCTTTAGGATCACACCAAGTCAGATCTTCATACTCTAAGGAATATACAAATGACTCCACAATCAGATCTATTGCGTGAAAATGCATCTCAAGGATACGTATTGTGTAAATCCTCAGTGCACAACTGGAGTTGCCCTTTGAACCCCTTAGTGATTAACATATAGAATTTGGGGGAATTCAATGTTCCCATCTCCTTTCTGACTGCAAGACATTAAGTCATTACAACAAGTCACCTTCATAAATGCGTACATTGATGACTTGTGTGCGTCAAAAGATGAAACCTCATCATTTTAGAAACAATTTTCTCCAAGAATCTAACAAATGAATGACTCTCCAAAAATCAAAGTGCATAATTATCACTGTTGTAATTGAAAACACCTGCATCAGTATGATTTTCTCCAAATTATCTTACAGCATGACTTCTACGCGAGACCCTGAACAGCCCCATTTAAGGCGTGTGTTGCCAGAAGTAAAACTAAAAGCAAGGAAGGGTCCAGGTAAGGCTTTCAAATCATACATAGTATGTTTAGATGATCCTATTTGTCTGAATACAATCAAGGTACAGCTTATAATCCTCAATGTTAATAAAATCACTACTTCCAATAATGGTGCATGTTAGATCTCTCAGGCTTCTAAGAGCTAAATTGATAGACGTCATTGTTACCCAATTTCAAAGTGGTTGTTCATCGAGGTTGGCATACTCAGGAAAATAAGGGTGATTTTTTTTTAATTTTTACAAACAACAAAGAATTGGATTTCCTGTCTTTTGCTATCAATTCATGATTTAGTCGTGCAGAGGCTTGGCAACCTTATCTAGCAGAAATAGTATAAAAACATAGATATCAGCCTCTTCTCTTGCCAACTTTACATAGGTCAATGCACCCTCCATCATCCGCTCGTCGCTCCTCCATCATCTGCTTGCCTTGCCAACTTGACGTAGGAAAGGTACCTTCTACAACAGCACTTTGACTTTTCAACTTGACGCAGGTCAGTGACCTTCTCCATCATTCTCCCAGTTTGGCTACTTGTCATGGCTCGTAGACATTCTCTATCACCCTCTCGTTTTGGCACCTTGACATGGTTCAGAGTCTTTCTCCATCAGCCTCTGGTTTTGGAAACTTATTATGGCTCAAAGAATGTATCTCCTGTGCTGCATTCTTTTTCACCAAAAGAACAATTCTCAGAAACACTATCCAACCTCTATGGTTGGCAACTTTGCATGGGTCAAAGATATCGCCACTAGTCTTTGGTCTTTCCCATCAAATGGCCAAATTCTCAGAGGCACTTTCCGGCCTTTTCTTTCGGCAACTTGTGTCACTCGTCCACGTGCTCTCTTTCAGCCTCTTTGGTGACTCTTTCCAGAACATGTTCAGATAAGCTATTACTGCATTTTAGGAGTTTTTTCATACCTCAGGTGATTTAGAGCACTCCAAGGGTCTTACAATGCATTAAAGGTGAAGAGCACATTTGGGGTTCACCTCGCTTTCAGGTTTAATTGTGCTTCTATGCTTCACATTGTCTAGGTGGTTCACACTGCTTTCTGGGTCCACAGCAACTTCAGAGGCTATTAACATTAGCCACTCTGCATAGCACTCCAGAAAGTAAATCAGTGGCTACTTGCATCATCCTCTGACCTTGGTAGTAGGGCGCGGGGAGACAGAGGCTGCCTCCAACATTCTCTCAGCGAGGCGTCCGGCAGATCCCACAGCCCAGGCAAGTCACATGATGGCACCTCCTCTGACCCCAGGTAGTGACTCTGTTCAGTCAAAACTCTCTCTCTCTCTTTAATACTTGGTCTCCTGTTGTATGATTGGTAGAGTTTGTCCTCTCTTGTTTCCACAATTCTGATGTGTCTCCGGCCTTTCAGTCCACTCTCCTTCTCCAAAATGGTCTTTGTTTAGACCCCTGTCACGTGACCGGGTTATTCAGGTGAAATAAGCGTGGTAGCCATTTTGGTTTTCTCAGTCCTCGTGTTCAGTGTGTGGTGTCCCCACTTATTCTGCAATTTTGAGTCTCTTTGCTTCCATGGTGAATTTGTGCATATATTTTTGTGAGGAAGGGGAAAAAAAGAAGCTCAGCAAGAGGATTCCGACACCTATTCAGCAGTCCCGGGACCGCTGCATCCTAGAAATTAGATATGGGTTTCCTGAATAAACCAGAATACATCTTAAACACGGTGGAACACGCCTACTAAACCAGTGCCTTGGAGGTCTGGTTACAAGCACCTGCTGGCTGTTTGCCAAAGAAGAGGTGGTGTGTTCATCCTACAGAGCGAAATTTTTACCCCTCGGAAGGATGAGGGGCTAAGTCAGATCTGCCGGGATTGAAACCTGTGTCTGCAAAGTGCACATGATTCTTTGAGACGAGTGATTGACTCAGTGGGCTTTCTTACTGGCATGATGTTTGCCTGCTTGCCACCCAGTAACTACTTGTGATATTTATTTAGACATTTATGTAGCACGCATAGGCCAGAGCCATCTAGGCGCTATATGTTTTCCTGTTTACCAACCGCACACTGCTTATGCTCCAAAGGAGAATAAGCAGTGTTTATGTACATTGTATTATGTTTATGGAGCACTGACTGATTGTGCGGTCTTGTAGTCTGAAAGCGGTCGATTTGCTGTTTGTGATTCCTGTTGGTCTGTTTTTCTGTACCCTGTACCCGCTGCATGCTTGTGGTGTCTGTCTCTTAATCTGTTTATTTTCCATGAACGTATTATGTCTCATTTTATTTGGTGTACCACTAGAAGACTGCCCGTGAAAGCCAGTGGTCTTTTTACAGTGTCCAGGCAGCTTCTGACGTGTTTGTTTTTTTTGTTTTTTTTAGCACCGAATGACTGATTACAATATTTCTTGGCTTCTTTTCAGTCCATGGACGTTTTATGGGTTTAGCCAATTAAAAAATTTTATTTGCCAATTTTTTTGCTGCAAAACAAACAGAGGGTAAGCGGGGCTAAGGTATATATAGGGTTAGTAACGACGGGAGAGGCCTCCCCCCTGCATTTTTGAGGCAAAACATGTTTGCCAAATGTGTGGCCTGGCGAAAACTAGTCGGCAAACGGTCATTTAACCTTTTCATGATGTCTGACTTTCTGTTTGCTGCCAACTAGCCAATTGTGAGATCGGGCCTCATTACAAGTATTGCGGTAAGCGGTAAAATTGGCAGTAACTCAGTTACTGCCAACTTTACCACTACACCAAATTATGGACTCGGGCCTGGAGTGGAGGATTTACCTCCAGGAAAATACTGGAGGTAAATTCTGCCACTCACTGCCGAAAAATCAGCAGAATCAGAAGAAATACTGTGACGGAAATTCTGCTGGCCGTAATTCTGCCAAAAATGCCCCATAGAGTCTGATGGACTCTATAAAAATGGAGATTAACTCTGCCACCGACACTTGTAATGCAGCAGTAATTCCGCCAGACGAAGTGGCGGTAACGGTAATTCAGTTGGGCAGTATTTCGGCAGATTTACAGACAGAATACCGCCCAAGTTGTAATGAGGCCCTTAGTCTTCTGTTCACAACGTATAGCATATGGTGATGTCTGTTGGCCTGTTTACTTTTGCCCATTTACCATATTCAAATTACTTGACATATTTTAGTCCACTTGCAACCCGGGTATTGGCATAGTTTACCTAATGCCAACTTGGCCTACTCCCATTTCACCGCATCTTTTTGAACTAATTCGGTAGGTCAAATGGTGAAATGGTACAATTTAATAAAAACATTATTGTGGGGTCCGTTAAGGGAATAGGTTGAGGTGTGGGAAGTCGAGGGGCACCACAGGGGTCTCCACCCGAATTAGAGGGGTGGATGGGGGTGAAAAGAATTAGGTCAAATGGGCAGTAGGTCAAATTGTTTAGGTCAAACAACCCATATCCGCAATCCGCACGTTGATGGTAATGCCTTTTGATCTGTTTATTTTCCATCGCACTAGCTGCACACATAATGAGTACACCCAAGCACCCTATGACACACTACTCTCTCACATGACCTGGACTTCGATCCCTGAGGGGGTTCAACCCACAAGCGCTTTGCTTTCATACCAATGATATATATAGCGCTATATAAATGCCAAATAACATAACATAAAAAAGGTGTGATTTGTGTTGGTCTATGCAGGTATCCAGAGATTTCTCTTGATGTATTCTTGCCTTTTTATGGTGCATGTACTGCTTGTAATGTGTGTGTCTGGTAATCGGTTTCTCATCGTCACACTGCTTGCCATGGCTACTGCCATGATTACTATGCATCGCCTGATTGTGACTGCTTGTCACATATACTGGCCAGCCGGAAAGATTTTAGGCACTGTATAGGTAAGAGTTGATCAATGTACAGAAAGTGATCCAAATGAAATGTTTACAAATCCTTGTTGATTTACAAATTCTTGTGTTCGAGGTTTTCGTCACATTTAAGAAATCCAAGATCCAACGCGTGTTTTTTGGATTGAAAGGATAATAAGGGCCCTCTCGATGCATGGTTTGGTTTTGGCAAATGATATTTAAAACAAAGTTCTAGCTCCTCTTAAGTGTTTCGGAAAGAGAGTGGAGCGGTGGGATTATTTCCAAACATAGTGTCTATGAAAGTGTGGCCACACAGCAAGTCATGCACTGAGAGAGCCCTGAAGAGGCAGTGTGTGAAACATGCGGTGCCAGTTGAATTTGTTAAATATGACACAAGCATTAAACACAACAATTTATATCATGCTTTCATTGGCTAGCTCCCGCTTTTATTTGAACATTGGAGAAATGTCGGCATGCAGTAACTAACCTCTTGCCAGCAAACAATCATTAATTACAAAATGGCGTGAAATCAAAATGGTGGCGGGTAGGAAGTCATGGCGCGCCCTAATAAACTTAACAAATACATAAACTGCCCTGCTTACCATTCATATACTGCTGATGAAGTCTGACATTCCTTTTAGTGTCTGCCAACTGTTTTCCTTACAGTTTTTCTTTAGTGTTCCTGGTACTCAGTTTACAGTCCGTGGACTGCTTGTGATGACAGCTAACCTTCCGTGGTCTGCTTCTGATCTCTGTTAGCCTTCCATTGACTGTGTGTGGTAGCAGTTGCTGGTTATCTTCCCTAGTATGGATTGTTTTACGGACATGAGCTGCGTGCAATGTCTTTTTATCATCTAGGAACTACTTATGATGTCTGTTGGTCTCTTTATTTCCAATGATGTCAGCAAGTATGTGATGCCATTGATAATAACAGATACAACACAATGCAAAAACTACAACACAAATGAAATAAGCCTGTGGATGTTCAGTTGACACCCAGTGGAGTTTTCTCTCTTTCAATTATTTTGACAAGGGTTATTCCTGAGGGGACACGTTGTACCTGCCTTCTCAAAGAAGGGGGAACTTTCCTCTCGACTTTTATATCCAAATGCTTTCCAGTTTGTTGCTCTTTTTTGCATGCCCCTCCCCATTTCTGAGTGCTGTGGCCTCCCTCTCTTATATTCTCATTTCATCTCTCTTCAACTACTCCCTCTGCGCCTAACTCTTCTTCCAACATATGCATCTCTGTGTAATTCACCCTATGAGTCACCCAGATGCACTCTACTTCCTGCCATTTAGCCCACTTTTTCTGCGTATTTTTTTTCCAAAACGCCACCTATACCAAACGGCGGCCTGTCAAGAAAAGCGCAGGCTTTAAAGTACTTGCGGGGGGGACGGGGCGCAAACTGACAACAGCGCAACGTGAAGCTAAGGAGGGCTCAAGGGTTTCAGGGGTAGGAGGGTATATGATCCACAAGGTAGTTCGGGGAGGAGGCCAGGAGGAAAGGTAGAGAGACATGGGAGGGAACAGAGCGTGGCCTGCAGGGATGTCATTTAGGGGTCGCCAGGGGTCGCACGTGTGACCCCTGAGGTCTCCCTTGATATCACTAAAAAAAGAAAAAAAAGCTTATTTATTTATTTATTTAAACTGAGGCTCCTGGGCTGTGGCCAGCAGCATGCAGCTCTTTGTTTCTGGAGTGGCTTAGTTCCTGATAGCTATAGCTAGTAAGATAGCTCAGTGTGTTGAGCGCTCGCTGCTGTAATATGTGTGTGATCTGCAGGTTGCAGGTTCGACTCCCGGCAAGGTCAACTCAGCCTTTCATCCTGCTGAGGTTGATACATTAGTACCAACACAGTTGGGTGATATTGTATTTATATTTGTTCTATATGAAGCGCTTATGCGTGAGTGCTATATAATAAAACATCTTTATCGTTTGTCCTTGGACGTCTGCTTGCATTCACAGTAATTTGGTAATATAGGCCTATACACGCTGATATTGATGATACATCTGGTGATACATTCTTGTATACATCTACATCACTATACAGTGATATGATAACCATATTTTTCGAAGTGTACTTAGAAACAATGCTATGTGATGCCACTTCCTGTTTTGAAAAGGGGTGAAAGGTTGTGAAAGGTCGTGTTCCATCGCTTCCTCTATGTCACTTCGGGGTGTGGTCAAAGCTCACGTGACGTCACTTCCGCTACACCTGGCATTTTAGTGAAATGACGTCCCTGGGGGCCTGGCGGGAGACTGAAGGTCACAGTGTTGACCCCTGCAGAAGAGTAGGGAGTTGGGCAGAGGGGGAGTAGGAATGGGTAGACAAGAGGTTGCAGGGATGTCCCCTCATTGGAGGAGAGTTCGGAGGGGTGGCGAGTGGTAAAATGTGTCCCATTGCAGCAGAATAGCCGGGGCTGGGAACACAAGATTTAGCAGGCCCGGCCTCGGAAATGACGTCATGGGACCGTTCTTGTAGATCGCTTTCTCGGATCATATCGATTTCACTATCTCCTGTACTTCATTATTTCATTCTTCCATTTCTTCCTTCTATTCTGCCCCAAAATTCTGCCATCAGCCCTATCACCTTTTTCCATTTCTTCCTTCTATTCTGCCCCAAAATTCTGCCATCAGCCCTATCACCTTTTTCCATTTCTTTCTTCTACTTTGTCCAATTTCACTTTTCATTCTACTTCTCTTCCCTCCTTTATTCGCCAGATGTTTGTCTTCCTCACAACAATCCTGTTTTTTTCACCCATGGTGTGCCCATTCTGACTCTTTGTCTCTGTCTATCCTGATGTGCTACTTTCATTTCACTCTCGTTTGCACACTTTTGCGCTCTTCCTCTCTCTTGCACACACTCTCTCACATTTCCCTTTCCTCTTTTAAACAGGCTCCCCTTTCCTACTGCATGTCCTCTTCATCTGTCCCACTGTCTATGTGTTACTCTTACTCTCACATACACCGTTACTCTGAGTATGCAGGGGTGGACTTTCCTATAGGGAACTCTCGAGATTTCCCTGGAGGCCTCTTTACCCGTCGCCTATTTTATGTGGCATTTCCAAATGTTCCCGTAGGAAAAGGGTTGGGCTTGCTGAAAATGTGTAATATGGGGCCACTTTGAAAATTATTTCCAGGGACTATTTTGGCTCCCAGTCCACCCCTGTGAGTATGTGCCTCTCTTTCTGCCTCAATCTCACGTGATCTCTTCTTGTGCCCTTCCCTGTCCTCCTTTCGCTTCCTCTTTGTCTCTCCCTCTCCCATTCAGTGCATTTCCCTCTCCCTCTCTCTCCCTCTTCATTCTGTTAACATCTCCCTCTCTCTCCTTCTCCATTTCGCTTCCTGCTTTCTGTAGCTTTGCGCTTTTATGATCTTCGCCTTTCCTTCTCTCTTTTCGTGTTGTGGCTTTCTCTCTCGCTCTCTCTCCTCTCTCTCTCTCTCTCTCTCTCTCCCTTACGCCTTCTCTTTCTCTCTCTCGCTCTCTCTCCTCTCTCTCTCTCTCTCTCTCTCTTGCGCCCTCTCTTTCTCTCTCTCTCTCGCTCTCTCGCCTCTCTCTCTCTCTCTCTTGCGCCCTCTTTTTCTCTCTCTCTCTTGCGCTCTCTCTTTCTCTTCCTCTGGCTCTCTCTCTCTCCCCCACTCTCTCCTCTCTTTCTCTCCTCCCCATCACTCTCTCCCCCTCTCCTCTCCCTCTCTTTCTCCCACTCTCTCCTCTCTTTCTCTCCTCCCTCTCTCTCACTCTCTCCCCTCTGCCCCTCTTACTTCCCCCTCTCTTCCTGTCTCTCTCTCTCTCTTTCTCTCTCTCTCGTTCTCTCTCTCTCTCTCTCTCTTGCGCCCTCTCTTTCTCTCTCTCTCTCTCTCTTGCGCTCCCTCTTTCTCTCTATCTTCGTCTCTCTCTCTCTCTCTCTCTCTCTCCCCCCACTCTCTCCTCTCTTTCTCTCCTCCCCATCACTCTCTCTCCCTCTACTCCCCCTCTCTCTCTCCCACTCTCTCCTCTCTTTCTCTCCTCCCTCTCTCTCCCTCTCTCTCTCTCCCCCCCTCTCTTCCCCTGACCCAGGCTTCTGTCTGTCTGTCTGCTGTCACGGCTTCTCACCATGTGAGGCGGTTATTGTGCCTTCAATCCTCAAAGACTTCTATTGTATGAAGAAAAAACAGTTTGAAGTGCCTCGGGTGTTTTGTTCCTCATTACTTGATAAAAGTGACATTAATAGCCCTGGAAGAGCACTGCTGAGTGCAATTACTGCTGATGTTACAGGTATGAAAGCTGCTTTGAGCCCTGCTAATGTTTCATAATTGCGGCCCTTTTGGTAAAGAGAAAGGGAGTGAGTGAGAGGTTGAGATGGGAAGAAAAACACATAAAGGAGGGCAAGGGAGGCAAGCGGAGAAAGAGAAAAGAAAGAGTATGGGGTCCGGTGAGAGAGTGAAGGATAAGCAAAAGAGAGGTTGAAAGAGTGGAAAGAGGCGGTGAAAAAGTCTGAAGAGAGAGCAGAAAGGGGAGGTCCAGTGAAAGGAGACAGCGCTGGGAAAGTAATCGAGAAACTGAGGGGACCTAGAGCAAAATAGGGGAGGAACAGAGCAAAAGAAGGAGGGAATGAGAAGCACATGTAAGTATCTTCGTGGAAGTGGATTGTGATAAGAGAACAAGACAGGGCAGTGCCCAAGTCGGCATTTTGTTACTAGGCATTTTCCCCCCAAAATATTTGGACCTTGATTTCACCCACTTAACGTGCTGAGGTTACAATACCTTGTATTATAATCATACAAATATCTATTTTTGTAAAACATTTGAAAAATATGGCAAGTAAGGTAATGAAGTAACCTGAATATGAAACGATTTTCTTGAACGTGAAAATTAGCAAAGAGGGATGAGATGGAAAAAAAGAGTGGACAGCTGTAGGGGATGGGGAGAGAGAGAATGTGAGGTGGGAAAAGAATTCAGAGACATAGGAAGAGATGAAAAGAGCACAAAAGAAGAGCACGAGCGAAAGGAAGAGTGATGAGATGGGCAATAGTGGCCACCAATGACAGTGTAGAAAACACGGAAGGGTGTCGGAAGAAGCCGATACTGCTGCGATGTAGCGCGCAGTCCGCCCCGCTGAGCGCTAGCTGCAAATAATGGAGACCCAAACAGTCTTTGACTCTGTGGAAGCCACTAAGGGCTTCCTGCTGTCTGTCTTCTTCTTACTGATAGATTTCATCCATCAGGAGTGATTTTTGGATACCAAGGCTTGAGCCTCATTACTCCATCTTCTCGGGTTGTGTATGTAGTCGTGGGTTAGGATTCTTCCTAATCTGTGTGGACTTGTCACAGTAGGGTTGGTTTCACAGGGTCTTCACCCTGATGGGCCGTGGGTAGCGTTTGAAAAGGTTTGCAGTGGTGGCAGTGAGTCTTCTGATCAGAGGGTTTGGGTTCTGATCCAGTCCTTGGCAGAAGTTGTTACTCAGCTTCGCTAGATGTTCGTCCAACATCTCAATGTCCAGTTCTCTGTGAAGGTCAGCTATCCTTTGGAGCTCTCGACGATATCTACAGCGCCTTGAACTGAACTATCTGAAGACTATTACGGTGTTCCTCATGGCAGGTCATCCATGCTGGAGAGGCATATGTCAGGGTAGGTCTGATAATCGCCTTGTAGACGTTGATCTTTGTCCGGAGGGGCATGTAGTTGGTCTTCAGGAGTGGGTACAGCGCTGCAATCTTTCCTGTTGCCTTCTCCTGAGTATTCTCGATAGACCTTCCCAGTTGAGTTTGCTGTCCAGGGTCACACCGAGGTAGCGGCTGCTGCTCTCCCATTTGATGGTCTCTCCATTGAGGCTGATGTCCGGGTGCTCCTTGATCTTTTTTCTGGTGAACAGCGTTGCAGTTGCTGGTGTTGAGTTTTATCCGCCAGTTGCAGTACCACGTCGAGATGGTATCCAATGAAGCTTGAAGGGTCTTCACCACTTCATTTTCGCGGAATGACTAGGAGATTACTACAACGTCGTCCGCATACAGTGGCAGGTCAGTCTTGTGGAAATCCGTCGGGATGTTGTTGGTGAAGATGTTGAACAGGAAGGGTCAGAAGGTTCGATCCCTGTGCAAGACTGCCCAGAAGGGATGTGATGAGGAAATCAGTGCTTCCTGGGTTTTTCACCCGTATTTATTCCCTTGATATGCCGTCATGATGCTTCTCGTCATGACACTTGTAGTCAGTCACGTGAATACACCACAACTGCGATACCAAACATGCGAAAGTGAGCACAAGGACAGAAAGTGTTTAAAATAAGTAAATACTCCTAGACAGGTACCAAATCCCAAAGAAATATAACCTGGGTCTAAGATCCGCATTCTCGTACCCAAATACGAGGGAACTCTAAACATCTATTTCACCAAGAAGATCTTCAGTTTTATGAAATCTGAGATGACCTCAAGTTCACACCCCTGCTGGAGTGAAATAAAATTCAAAGAAGTTAAAAGGAATATCCTTCAGTGTGGGTCATTAGTAGACACCCAAAGACCAGAAAACCCTATCAGACATCCAAAGAGCAATGACATAATCAGTACAAATTAACAGAACTATGGGAAATGAGCAAAACGACCAACCACCCAGCTATCAACAGGCACTGTCAACTATTAGAGACCTAGAAACATTACCAGTCATTGTAAGGCAATGAGTACTTCGAGACACCCTGAAGGCATCACACAATACTAGACGTCCAACAAAAATAACAGGCATTGTTAAACAGAGATCAACAGACACTACCGATTAACAGAGACCATCAGACGCAACCAGTACAATTGGATTGAATAAACAATGACAAACACGCAGAAGCCATAGCTATTTTCAGATATCCATAAATACAGCGACCGAAAGGCATTAACAGGCTCTCAGAAACTAAAACTAAAGTACTAAAACTTCTTGACACACAGAAATCTACAGGGCTCCATAAAATAGAAAACAACCATAGACTAACAGACACAAGTAGACTTCCATGGACACTTTCTCGGACAAAAGAACAGTGGCCAATACCATAAAACCAGGGACTGAAGGAGGCCACAGGCTCGCAAAAAGCAACAACATACACTACCATCATACAGACATCAGTGCACACTATTGAGCTGTGCATTGACTGTTCAACTTTCCAAAAAAGCTCACGGCGAATGTAGGAATTTGTGAAATGTTCACTGAGGGAAAAGGCGGATCTCACCACTTCCACATCTGCCTTCCACATCATGGAAGGATTGCTCATATTCCCAGCAAAATCCAGCAAAAAACACATAAACATTTGGGTAATCAGCAAGCCAGAATGTTCCATGGACCCTGATTAGCTGGATTGGTGGCTTTTTCTGCTAATCAAAGCACACAGATCATTCCATTCTCCTGATTGGCCAAACGGTTTGTGCCCCCACCATGCAGACTGCTTCTCTGCTTGGTCTGATTCCATTACATTTTAAAGGAGGAGGATTCAACCTAGAATTCCTCAAAGTGAAGATGGGATTGTCGACAATTCCACCATCTGTTTGGCAACTGCTAAGGGCCGGATGGACTGCTTAGGAAGAGATGTTCACCTATTCCTCAATGCAGCTTCTAGGCTCCCTAGAGAGGATTATCATTAGTTGTGAAATCTATGATGTCAATGCTCTATAAAATTCTGATAAGAGATGTCGCTCCCCTTTCTTTTGCAATCACCTGGAATGCTAGGGTTAATGCTTACCAGAGTCTGAGATGTTGTCCTCGGTCATAAATGGTTTGACAAGTCATTCCTTTGCTAAACAGCCTTCAGTGGACCTAAACATATCAAATAGCAGGTGTAAGATAATTAACATCATCCTTCCTGAGTAAAACTACAGAAAGGTTTGTGGGTGCTACAACTGAGCATTCGCCCAGTTACACAGTGCCACTCAGGTTTCAGAAGCACATAATATGTATCCCAGCAGGTATTGCATGAGGCTTGTGGTTTGTCAGGTGACATTACAGGTATTATTAGATTTGACAGTGCCTTTGATACACCAGGTCGTGGTGATGGTGATGAAGAGTAGACTGGAGACTGTTGCTCTAGTTTCTGCATTCTTTTTAGACCATCTACTCAGAGAAGGTGAGGGTAGCAAATTTCCAGTCACCACCAGTGTCATTTTCAGAGTGCCCTGAACGCATAATCTGTCGCACATGCTATTCACTACATAGATGGAGGCATCAGGGGAGGTTGGGTGGTAGTCCGATTGCTTAACATGTAGTTCCCGTATTCCTGTGCACCAGTGCCCAGCTTTACGTATAAGCTGATGTTTCTTATCTCGAAAGAGAAAATGCTGAGAGTATCAAATTAACATTTGTCTCACATTTCCTAAAACATATCATCCCAAAGAGGGCATTTTGATCTACAATTGCACTCTGTAGACTACTTCCCGATTCCTCAATGCCAGATCTGGCTATTGATCAATTTGCCCTTTCTTTGGTCCGATCTCCAATATCAAAGGGGTCTAAAAGCATGCAATAGTAAGGGCACAGTGGTTTGACCAAGATTGTGAGCTGGCAGAGAAACTACTATTGGTAACCCTTGTTTCAAAGCCTTCTGTCGACAAGCAACTGTTGCACTCCCGAAGAGGGAAAAGTGTGGGATGTTTTTACCCATGCATACAAGCCCTACCATAAAACTGTGCAGTACTGGCATGGAAAACATCATGATGTCCAGAACTCCCCAGAGAGTGCACAGGGAAAACATGAAGAATAGGCTACCACCCATTTTTGCCTATGTTGTGAGCACAGGAGGGCACTGCCTAAAACCATCATTGGGCTACACACACAGTAGCCTGAAACCATTGGGAATGGCAATGCTGATTGCCAAAAAAGCAACTCAGAACTGTGGGGAATTCATTTTCTTAATCCCAAAAATGGTTGCATTACCAGTACTCACCACTATCAGAAAGCCGGCGTTTTAAAACCACCAGACTTTTGTGTAAAACTGAACAAATGAAACAAAACCAGACCAAGGAAAGACTTGCTAAGAGGTGGATACAATGTAAAACTATATTCTGGAATGACTTGAAGGAAATAATTATTTAATGTATATGTAAAAATTGTAAGTGATTTAAACTGGGAACAAAAAGTGACATTTAGCTGAAACCTTGCATAATGAAACTGGATTCTGCCTGACAACTACCCCCGACAGGAGTTGAAACCTGCTCAGCCACTCTTCCCCTTGCCAAAAGGAGTTGTCACCTCTCTGATTAGATTAGGGGTGGAGCAGCTGGGGACTACAGGGAGTTGAACAAAGGCCTGTCCTGGACTCAGGCAAATGTTATATTGGGGGCGTCGTAAAATAGCTTCCTCTTGGGAGAAACTGGGGGGCAGCTGTACCTCTGTGAACAAGCTGGCTTGGGGGAAGTGGATAAACCAGTTATTCCACCCTGTGATGTGGGAAGCCACACCCCTTTTTGACCAGAGCATAATTTTAAAAAGATAGATAACTCATAGTGCGGACTTGTCAGAATTTGCGATTTTGGCTCAATTTCTCCACTTGTCAAAATAGCAGCTCCATTCTTTCTTTTGTTAAAATCCGTTGCAACTTGGTAATAAATCATAGAGCATTGCTAAAGTGAGCCTGAACTAATACCAACACGCAAAGGGGCCTTTGAGGAACTAAATGCAGGAAGGGGGGAGAATTACCGTATCCCTCTCACCTCTCTTCCTGGACAACTGCAGAACTTTGACGGGAAGGAAATTCCTGTCGAGGGGACTGCAGATTTGGACATCAAAATTGGGCAACACAAGGTGAAACACCCGGTCATAGTAGTGACTCCAGAGGTCACCCCTTGTTTACTAGGGAATGACCTCTTGAGAAGGTTCTCACCCCTAATAGATTGCGTAAACAAGGTCCTCTGGACCCAGACTAGCCGACCAATAAAATTAAAACAGAGTGTCAACCATGGTAGTTCAAACAGCACCTGCCACATGGTTGAACAAAAATCTGACCAAGTAGAATTTCACTTCCAGAACAACCAAATTCCAGACGTGACAGTAATAGCAGTAGGACAACAGACTGGTGGTGGGCGGTCCTCTCTATTTCTGAAAATCAACCTTCCTTCCAGTTTAAGGTGGTATTCCACACTGGAAGGAAACACCCTGCAATTCTTTACTAACCCACAATCAGAAACTCCCACTCCGATAGTCCAGAAAGATGTGAAATCAGCTCAGAGCCTGGCTGATATTCAGCAAATTGGAGAGCAGTTGGTCATCCCTGTTCAATTAAATGATGGGAAGGACTCTGTTCTCGCCCGCGTGTGTGTGAACCACGGTAAGAGCTTCATCAGCAAAGCCATGTTCCGCCAACTCCCAAAAGATCCAGCCATTCCCACATTTAAACTGATAGACAAATGGGAAATGGAACTGGAAGCACCTAATTCCAAACATCTCCTGCCAAGCAGGTGTATGCTCAAAATCTCCATTGGCAACAAGAGCATAGTCCATAATTGTTGGGTCGTGCGAGACGTCACTGCCGCCTTTTACTTAGGCAGTGACATTCTCAATCGCTTTGCCATTAGTTTGGACTTAATAAACTTCAAAGCTTGGTCCCGATTAGCGGATAATCCCATGGGCTTTGATGATTCAGAAAAAGCATTTAGGTCAGCTCAATTGCTTCCTTATGCAGTTGAAATTCAGATTAAAGAGGAAGTCACCATCCCAGAAAGGACCCGACAATTCTCCCTGGAAGTGAAAGTTAAAAGAGGACAAAAATTGAAAAACCCTGATGCTTACATACATCTAAATGCTTCTCTCCAACAGCAAGGGTTGGGGGTAAACCCAACACCATTAGTCAACATAGAACATGACACCATTCCAATAGAGGTGGATAACAAAGACTTAAAGAGTATTACTCTAGCCGCAGGCACCATTATTGGAATGGCGGTTGATGACCGACATTTCTCCATTGATTTAGGAAATTAACTGTTGGGACCGATCCCCAAGGACTGTTTTGACAGTGACAGTGAGGACAATACAACACCAGACAGGATTTTCACCCGGCATGGGGGGAACTTCCTGGTGTACACTTCTTGCCCTTATGCTAAGGAAGATGTGACTTGTGACTTCAGGAGGGATGAGGTGATTTTCCAGGTCCATGAGGGCTGCCTTTCCCACCTGAAGCCTCCAGTCCAAATCAGCACTCTGACCAGGGACTTCTCCACCCAGCTGGAGGAGGCCGCTGAGATAGCCAAACCAGAAGTCTTTCCAGGCTTCAGGCAGATGGTGGAAGAGAGAGTCAACCTAGCTGATGCCTGTGTGACTCTGGAACAGAAGCAAAAGTTGAAACAAGTCTTCTTGGATTTCCAAGATCTCTTTGCGGTAGACTCATATGACTGTGGTCGCACCGACATCCACACCACAACAATTCCCACGGACCCTGGAATGACTCCAGTGTTTGTGAAGCAATATTGCTTGCCTCTCGCATCCATGGAGTCCCTTACTGAAATAATTAAGAACCTTGAGTCCCGGGGAATAATCCGTCCAGTCCACAGCACTTTCAATAATCCGGTGCTGGGAATATTGAAGCCAAACGGCCAGTGGAGACTCTGCGCCGACCTTAGGGAGCTCAACAAACGGGTCCATACTTCCCGATGGCCTCTGCCCTACATTGACCAAGGGCTGGCCCATTCAGGGGTCACAGGTATTCACAGCAATAGACCTGACCAATGTATACTGGACCGTGCCTGTCAGTAGGGAGGACCAATACAAACTGGCTTTTACCTTTGGGGGCCAGCAGTACACATGGACCCGGACTCCCTTCGGATACCTCAACTCCGGCAATGAATTCAACATTTTCCTACATAAGGCCATGCCCGACCTGGGTGCGAGGGGTAACCTGGCTTATGTAAATGATGTCCTCATCAAAAGTTCATCTGTGGAGGAACACATAGCGGAGATCTGTTATGTTCTGACACAGTTGAGGGCCGCCGGAGCAATACTTTCCTTTCAGAAAGCACAGTGGTGTAGAACCCGTGTTAATTTCTTGGGGCATGAGATTACTCCTCAGGGTCTCTGTCCCCAAGAAAAGAAAGTGGAAGCACTTCAGAAGCTGAAAGACCCCACAACTCTGCGGGAACTAAGGAGCCTCCTTGGACTGACTAATTACAGCAGAAAGTTCATTGAGGGCTACGCAGAGATCACCAGACCCCTGATTCATATCTTCAAGGGGGGGTCAAGTGGGAATGGGGTCCAGAACAATCCGAGGCAGTAAGACAACTCAAAAGAAGCCTCTCACAAGCGCCTTGCCTAGCTTACCCTGTCAGAAACAAGGAGTTCTTCCTGGGGACAGGGTTCTCTAATATGTGCTTGACGGCAGTATTATACCAAAAGCATGACAAGGTCAATAAAGTAATCTCCTATGCGAGCAAAACTTTATCCTCTGTGGAGGAAAAATTCAACGATTGTGAGAAGGCACTCCTGGCAACGGTGTGGGCATTGAAGAATTACCGCCCGTTTATCCAGGGGGAACACATCATAGTGGAGACTCCACACCAGCCTCTGCAATATCTCTAAAGTGACAGAATCTGGGCTGGAAATGTGAGTAATTCCCGAATTACTTCCTGGATTCTGTCAATGCAAGGCTTTCCTGTAGAGGTCAGATATGGCCAAAACAAGAAGAGTCCCCTCGTGCAAGGTCTGGCTGAATTGCATGATTGTGCCAGAGAAAACTGTCTCGTGGACGAAAGTCTAAAAATCAAGGACAACATGGAGGCATGCCTCAATTCCCCACACAAAGTCTTTGAAGAAGACAAGTGTGAGGGAATGCCCACTGTCTATGTGGATGGATGCTCTTACCATGTTGACAACAACGGGGAGAAAGAACTGGTGGCCGGCGTAGGGAATGCATGGGTGAAGGAGTTTCCAGAACCCTCCGCTGGATACAAAATTGGTCCCCGAAGTAGTCAGGTGGCAGAATTGATGGCTGTACATCAGACCATCCTCACTGCTGTCCAACATCAACTTCACAAACTGGTCATAATCACAGATTCGTATTATGTACGGAACGGGTTTGTGGAGCACCTGGTTAATTGGAAAACCAGAGGCATGTTATGTGCTAATAACAAACCCTTGAAACATGGGAAGTTAATTCAAAACATTGATGATCTGGTCACATCGAATGGCATGACCATCTACTGGAAAAAGATCAAGGGTCATTCCAAAGTAGAAGGACCAGACAAAACTGGAAATGACTTAGCTGATCAGCTGGCCAAAACCGGGGCCATCCAAGGGGATCTACTAGAAATAGAGTCCCTATTGGGGGAAATCCAGGTCACTGCTATCATTAGGTCCCAGACAAATGCTCACAATGATCTTTCAACTGCAGAATGGAGTAAGGAGACCCCTGATGCTGATTTAATTACAGCTCAGAAGGGGGATCCAATTATTGGTAAGTTTTACCAACACCTTGAGGACCCTGAGGACTTTCCCCTGACGGATACCGATTACATTGGGAAAGAGGACCTAAGAGTGTTGATGAAATGTCCAAAAATGTTCCGAATCCAAGACGGTTTGCTGGTAAGGAAATCCAAAGCTGGCCACGATCAGTGGGTAGTTCCTACCTCATTCCGAAGCCTGATGTTAAGTCACGCCCATGATGCGGCCACCGCCGGTCATAGGGGGTTTCACACAACATTGGAAATCTTAAGAGAGGTTGCATACTGGCCACACATGGGGCAGGATCTCGACCAATACTTGAAGGGGTGTCTTGTGTGTGCACAATTTCAGCCATCATCCCTCACACACCGTGCGCCTCTCCAAAAGAGGGGGATGACACTGCCATGGTCAGATTTGCAAATCGACTTTGTAGGCCCTGTGATTCACTCGTCTAGAGGAAACAAGTACATGTTGACCGTTACATGCTTGTTTACCAAGTGGGTGGAATGTCTCCCGGCCCCAAATTGCAAGGCAGAAACAGCAGCTGCCCTGATGATTAACCACATCTTTTCCCGTTTTGGTCTACCTCAAAGGATTGAGTCAGACAGGGGTAGCCACTTCACCAGTGAAGTAATGACAAAGATGTGGGAGATACTGGGGGTTAAAAGGAAGCTACACATTGCTTACAGGCCAGCTTCTTCTGGAGCAGTGGAGAGATACAACCGAACCATTGTGAGCATATTAAAAAAGTTTGTGGCAGATTCTGGGCCAAGTTGGGATATCCGATTACCTCTGGTCCTAATGGCCATCAGATATCTACCCCTTCATCTGCAACCAAAATGCCACCATTTGAGTTGATGACGGGACGCAAGATGGTGCTTCCCCAGCATCTGCACTACAGGACCCAAGAGCAGAGACTGATAAATGCCTCCACAACTCATGAGTATGTGGAGAATTTAAGGAAACACCTTCAGCATGCTTTTGCCTATGCTCAGCGGAATCTAGAAAGATCAGCCGAGAGCATGAAGACCCACTATGATTTAAAAACTACCCGAAAGGAATATAAGGTGGGTGATCGGGTCTATCTATACAATTTCCAAAGGAACCAGGCCAAACAGCGAAAATTCTTGCCTACATGGAAGGGACCATTTGAAATTATAGACAAGATCTCCCCTGTTGCCTATAAGATCTGCATCCCCAAAGGCAGTCTGGCGGAAGGGGAAGAAAAGTGGGTACATATAAATCAGCTAAAGTGTTGCCATCCCAGGCACACTCTGCAACAACTGGAGGAATCCACTGGAATCCCAGAGGGGGCCGCTCCAGAGTAATTCAGTTCCAACCCTAAAATATTCCACATATAGCATATAAAATTCTGTGATCCTTGTATATATATATGTTCTTGTCTCTAATTTAAAAAAGAAAATGTATATGTTCATATCTTCTGATTCATAAAATGTATATGTTCGCCACACCATTAATAGTGGTGAAGAAATGTCTACGAATAGGTATTGCCGCTTTGCTTTATCATCCTAGGAGAGATGAAACCATGGAGACTGACCAAGGAGGACGACCGGGGACCGGGAGCAGAGACCCGAGGGTCCCGGCGTACCGCCCAATCCTCCCATCAGGACCAGCAAGGAGAACTGATTGATCGACTGGAGGGAGGAAAAGATGCTGAACTGTGCCATCCATGGAATTGGAAGAAGAGGAGGCGAACATCCCAGATCTTGCGAGTTCCATCAGCGAAAGGACAGAATGGCCATCGCAAGAGGGGGGGCTTGTGGGATGTTTTTACCCATGCATACAAGCCCTACCATAAAACTGTGCAGTACTGGCATGGAAAACATCATGATGGCCAGAACTCCCCAGAGAGTGCACAGGGAAAACATGAAGAATAGGCTGCCACCCATTTTTGCCTATGTTGTGAGCACAGGAGGGCACTGCCTAAAACCAGCATTGGGCTACACACAAAGTAGCCTGAAACCATTGGGAATGGCAATGCTGATTGCCAAAAAAGCAACTCAGAACTGTGGAGAATTCATTTTCTTAATCCCAAAAATAGTTGCATTACCAGTACTCACCACTATCAGAAAGCCGGCGTTTTAAAACCACCAAACTTTTGTGTAAAACTGAACAAAGGAAACAAAACCAGACCAAGGAAAGACTTGCTAAGAGGTGGATACAATGTAAAACTATATTCTGGAATGACTTTAAGGAAGTAATTATTTAATGTATATGTAAAAATTGTAAGTGATTTAAACTGGGAACAAAAAGTGACATTTAGCTGAAACCTGGCTTAATGAAACTGGATTCTGCCTGACAACTACCCCCGACAGGAGTTGAAACCTGCTCAGCCACTCTTCCCCTTGCCAAAAGGAGTTGTCACCTCTCTGATTAGATTAGGGGTGGAGCAGCTGGGGACTACAGGGAGTTGAACAAAGGACTGTCCTGGACTCAGGCAAATGTTATGTTGGGGGAGTCGTAAAATAGCTTCCTCTTGGGTGAAACTGGGGGGCAGCTGTGCCTCTGTGAACAAGCTGGCTTGGGGGAAGTGGATAAACCAGTTATTCCACCCTGTGATGTGGGAAGCCACACCCCTTTTTGACCAGAGCATAATTTTAAAAAGATAGATAACTAATAGTGCGGACTTGTCAGAATTATATAAGTAATATCATTATGTTTGTGATTTTTCTGTGAACATTTTAAGAGGTGTTAGGACCCTGTGGTGTATTCTGGGGGGTTGCTAGCGGAAAATAGGGTCTCACTCCAAATGTATGCATGTTAAAAATCTGACACTTTATCATCTGCAACCCATATCCCTGGTGCACATTTGTGTAAAATCTGGAAAGGTTTAGAGGTCGTTATCTGGATGAAAAGGGGAGAATTCTGTCATCAGTGGACACGACATCGTACAAAGACAGGGATCGAATGTTTTGGTGCTACAGAAAATATGTTAACTGGACCTATAATATTAGAAAAATGGTACATAGATAAATATGTATTTGGGTCAGAAATAGATTTGTGTGCAATCTGACAAGGGGAGGTTCCTCTGACCATAAAACATACAGCATCACTCTGACTCACATTTCCTTCCCCCAATCAAGGGAGAGAGGAGGAATTGGCCCATGATAAGTGAGAGGGGCAGGTTTAGTTATGACCAATGCACACACCCACTTTCCAAAACACATAAAAAGAGACTGCTGGGACAGGTAGAGACATTCAATTCCATTTGCTGCGGAGCATGCTGACCGAAGACTTCACATCCAGAGATCCAGACTTCAAATCCATCAATCTCCAGAACCAGTAGCAGAAATTAACTCCAGAATTTGTAGCAGAGAGGCCTGAATCCACCAGCTGAATCCTCTACAGCAGGCCTCAAAACTAACCAAACTATTCAACAGCCGGGCAAGCTGTTTGAAGTTTTGCCGAGAATGTTTGCAAGAACCTGTAGCAGTACCCAGAAAGCAGTGTTACATCCAGAATCCAGAGAGGCTAGACCAGCAGAGCAGAGCTGAGCCAGATCACTGTGAGCAGAACCGGTGCCTGATTGACCTGCCGAGCAGACAGAACCGCAGCCAGACGTGTTGACCAGATCCGTGACGAGGCCTAGTTCAAATTTATATTGTGAGTACCTAGCAGAACTGTGCAGAACCAATCTCTTAGTTAAAATAATCTAATCCAAACTATTTTAACCTAAGTAGAACTGCCTCCTAGAAATCGTGTCATCTGTCATTTTTAAAGCTGCACAACTGTCACCTGTCAATTCTGCGGCTGCAAGCTGTCATCTGTCATTTTCAGTTTACTTTAAATCCGAAAAACGACCTTTATTTAATCGTCCGTATCTCTGGAACCGTTTGGGCTAGGAACGAAATTTAACTTTCATCTGGAAGCTTAGACTCTAGGACCGACTTCCTACCCCCTATACTTTTCCCGTAATCATGATTTACGCACTTGCGAAATGTACCGCGATTTGCGATTTTGGCTCAATTTCTCCACTTGTCAAAATAGCAGCTCCATTCTTTCTTTTGTTAAAATCCGTTGCAACTTGGTAATAAATCATAGAGCATTGCTAAAGTGAGCCTGAACTAATACCAACACGCATCTCCCACTCACCCTGAATATCCAGAGGGAATTAAAATCAGTTGGCACATTTTCCCATCCATTGCCGTCACATTTAAAAAGCATTTTGGGCCTGTGTTTCAAACTCCTACCTGTTTCCTCTAAGCTTGCTGGGGGGGAACTGAATTTCGTATTGTATTTGATTGCATTCCTGAGAACTGTGTGCTCCTCTTTCCATCTCCTTCCATTTCTTGCATTGCATAGGGGAGGTGGGTGAATTGCCAGAGAAAAAATGATTATCTTATCTTTTGCTAAAATCATATCAAGTATTTCTGTACTGCATTTATTCCTCATTGCTTTTCCCTTGAAATCATAAAAGTATTTTTGCTACTTTATCCCTCCTATACTAACTCCTCATTGATTGTAAAGAAGTGCGCTAGTGCCAGATTACCCATTGTTGATCAACATCGTATGTCTAAGTGTACTATCAGATATTAATTTATTATAAAGTGTGATATATATATATTGTTTAAATTCTCAAATAAACCTTTTAATTTGCAAAACAAACCAACTTCTTGGCTCAGTTGGGTCAGGGGGATTCTAAGAGGGGGGTGTTATACAAGGGTGGTCATCCAGAGTACTGAACTAGACATAAAAATACATTAATAAGGGTTTTCCTCAGCATCCCAGACTAGGCATTGACTTGGCTATAGTGTTGATTGAATATCGCTTACAAAAGAGAGGTGTACTTGAAGAAACAATGACATAGGCTTGTGAGGATGGTGATTCTTTAACTTTTTGGAAGTTAGTCTCAGGTGTGGAGTTAAAAGAAGATATAACTATCCAATGTAGCATAACTCCTTATGCTCCTTATGCTGGGCCTAATCACTTTTCTGGTTGGTATGAACAGGATATAGACAGGAAAATCAACTGTCTCAAATGTAGTCCAAGCTGTGGAATATAAGCTGGAAATCAAGTTGAAGGAGATTTACAATGCTATTGATTCCCAAAAAGCGGGCAAAGCATCAGGCCCTCATAGATATTTTTTAAAGACAAACCAACCATTTGAGCACCACTACTATGGAAATGATTTACAGCCTGTATCAATATGGAGAGGGTTCCAGATTCTTGTAGATTGGTGGAAATGGTCCTCATTTACAAAAAGGGGGGCAAACAACAGCCAGCAAACTACCACCCAATCTCACTCTTAGATTGCAAAGGTGATTCTTAACCACATTCAGTTATCGGCGGATGAAAAACGCATTATTAACATTGTCCATGAGGGATTCCAAGCCGGAAGTAGCACTGTCGATCAAAGTTTTTGGCTGCATCTAATTATTCAAAAATATACTGTTCTGTCAAAGATTAAATTATATGCAGTTTTCGTAGATTGAAAAATGGCATTCGACAGTGTTCCCCGAGATATTTTGTGGCAGGTATTAGAAAATAGAAATATTCCACGCCACTTGTTAACTTGTGTACAGTCACTCTACAACAACAACAACAAAACAGTAGTGTGGTGTGGCCCAGCAGGGGAAACCGCGTGTGAGTTTGACGTCTCCAAGGGTGTAAGGCAGGACTGTGTCCTAGCCCCAATGCTATTTTGCATCTTTGTTGATGAAGTAATAAAGGCCCGGCCAATTAATTGTTTAAACCCTCTGAAATTGAATCACAGCAGCTATCCCACCCTTTTTTTTTGCAGACGGTGCTGTGTTATTGTCCACATCCCCACAAGGCCTTCGGGTAACAATGGTGGCCTTCAAAAGAAAATGTTAGCAGTTGAAATTACACCTTAACATAGGCAAGACTGAATATTTGGTCTTTAGACCAAAATTTTCCAAATGCTAAACTGTGGCCATAAGGCTTAACAACCAAAACTTGATCAGGTTAAGTACTACGATTATTTTGACATTCAGTTTTGTGAATATAGGCAGTGATCTTCACAATCGGTTAAAGTCTGTGCAACACTTGAAAAATACCATCCAAGCTTTCTTTAATGGACATGGTAGGGGCGAGGTAAGACCTGCTCTGCAATTATATGGGAAACAGGCTGTTATAGCTGTACCCTTTGGAGCAGAAATGTAGGTTAATGCCAACATGTTAAACTTGGCAAAGTCGAGAACAAATAAATAAGAAATCTGCTTATATTGTCAGAGGGTTCTCTGAATATGCCGATTCATTTAATAACTGATGGGCCTCCAGTCAAAATTCGCTCAAACGAATTATGTACTGGTTACAATTATGGCAGTCTCCGGCTCTTGCACATTTTTGGAATTAATTGATTCATGTTATGAATTTGAAAGGAGGAAAAGGCCTTCCTTGGCTGTCCCATGTTAATAAAAGCTTATATGTATCAGGCGAACAAGACTTCCGGGTTAAATCCGAGAATATAACTAAGGACGGGATTCATAGAATAAAAACCGACTCATCTGTCTCTAATATAAGGAAAACTGTGGTTGCCGCTTGTGACAGGTTGAAGCTGAGCTTCCAGTCACTCCCCCGCTTGCACGATCCTCATTTAATAATTTTAAAATGGGCAACCTTATGTTGGCATCTTTTACATGATCATGGTGCCTAGACAGCTCTGGTATGTGCCCGTTGGGCAGCAGTAGTGTAGAATCCGAAATTCATCTCCGTTTCCTCTGCCCGCGGGCTCAAAATGTTGAGGAATATTTATCTTAAGCCAATCTTGATAGTATCAGGGATAAGATCTTCCTATTTAGCGCTGCAGTTCTGCAAGCAGACAAGTGGTGATCAGGGTACAGAGAGTGGCCAAATGTATACTTCATGCATGGCTGCTCAGAATCAAACAGAGTTAAAATATCTTTAGGCTAAGATGTTTTTATTACCGCATTTCAGACTATTTTATAAATTCTCCTTGTTCCTTATGCAAAATCATTACTCTATAGGGTCTGCGAGTGTACTCTCCGCTATAGCAATATATTCCTTCCCTACTTGTTCCTTTTGAACTTATAGCATGAATTCTTACTGTCTTTTGAAAGTGCATACAATGGAACTGTTTTTTTTTTATTGCATTATACTTATTCTGGTTTTAAAGATGCAATTGCAAATACAAATATTTTGATGAAATGTTTTTTGCTGTATGCTTTTAATGCTTTTATGCCAAAATAAATATAAAATGAAAAACATATATATTCCAAGAAAATGAATGTTGAGAACAGTGGCTGTGCCCCAAATACAGATCTGAATTACTTTCTGTCATCAAAATGTTGTATCCTATTGTAGATTTTCAGGCACCGTTACTAGGTCTGTGTGTTAATCGCATGCATCTGTAGATGAATGTTATTAGTTCGAATGTGGTGTGTCCTATTGCAATGTTATCTTTCTATTTGTACTGGGTGCGCTAATGGAGTCAGATAGACGTGAAGCTGGCAAGGGTGTGGATGGCCAGTGACGTATGTTTCTGTCCCATACGTCGGGATGTATCACAACGGACATAAAGTTACTTACCAGAACTGGACCTGGCGTTTTCTGTTACCCGTAGGTGCCACTACACCCTGGTTCTACCTAAGAGAGACTTTTGGAAACTTCGCCTCGACTGGCATCTCCTACTGGTTGATGAGAGGGGGCACAAATGTCACTTCACCCTCACCTTCAAAGCAGGCTATTTGGACTCCTCTACTGTCTGGCAGAGGGCACGTCTGAAGGGAGGAGCTAAAGTGCAGCTCGCCCAAATGAGGAGCTTTGATTGGAGCAGAGTTGTAAGCTGGGTCCCTCGGTACTTGTACCGTCTTCCAGTTAAGCAGCCCCACTACAAACAACTCCATTACTTACGCACTCCACATTCCACAATCTGCCATCATGTACCTCACCACAAGTGGACCCTACACCAATCACTCGATGAGGCGACTGCATGTTCACCTGCCTTTGACAATCTAGGAAGGTAATCGTGTCTTCTCTCACTCACTGACCTAAAAGTGCGGTTCCCTAGTGGAAAAGTGGACCTTGTGGTCAGATTTTCCTGCATTACCTTAATTTTCCTCCTCAGCACTTACAAACTCTCTCACTTGTGACTGCCGACTAAGCCTTCCTGACAGCTCGCCAGCAGTCATCCTGGGTACATCTTGGACATGGCCTTCGTCCCACACACCAACTCCAAAGGAGTAATGCCAGTCCATTCTGAGGGCTGAGTCTGTGTGCCCACAGCCTTTTCTGCACAAATCACAGAGCTCTTTTGCTTTCCACCACTGACTACTGCACACATTCCTTCAATACTCTTCTATTGCTATGAATCTGGTGGTTGGCGCTTTTTTAGTGCCCAGTACCCAAGGGCTATAAGAACCTCAGCACGTCACACAACACAAATTGGACGCCACTGTCATTCATTATTATGCTGGGAGATCAATCACGCAGAATTCCTTTTTGTGGAAGTTAATGGTCCATTTGGTTGTGAGGCAGGCCAGGAAGCCACCCTCCACTCATTTCGAGAAACAAGCTACTAGAACTACATCCTATTGCACTTCAGCCTCCAAGATATGGAAAGGCTCTACAAACTCCCTAGCTATGCCCTATATGGTCCTCCCAGAACATCAATGGGGAGCAACAGGGCACTTTGGGTCTGTTGGGATTTATCCGTGGATTTGCCAGTCCAGTTTATTCCACCAATATGTGTGCCATACTTTGTTTGTGACCCCGTGGCACGAATTTTCAAGTTTGTTTATCTTTTATTGCAATCTAGGCGTTAGTCACACGCACATCCTTCCAGTGATCTTCCTGTGCTATTTTGTTGTAAACTTGCACCGGCTTCTCATGCGGGAAATAGTCCCTCACATAGTACTTCACACAAAGAGCCGGCCTTAGGGCAGGGTGGGCTGGCCGACCACCCGGGCGCCATTAGCCCCTGCCACGCTAGCTCAGGGGAGTCTTTTAAGGGCTCCCCCGAGCTAGCGTAGTGGGAGAAGGCGCGGAAGGTGCCCTTATGTTATTAAATGCGCCCGTGATGATGAGGCGCATTTAATAACAATAGGGTGGTGAAAGCACCCTATTCACATGATGATTACCTCCCTGCTCCGACGTGGGAGAGAGGAGGTTTTCATTGGAATGGGACTCTCATGCCTTAGCATGAGCGTCCTATTCCAGTGATTAACCCCCTGTGAGACGCCGGAGCAGGAAGGAACAAAACAAATGTGGTGCTCCTGACCCCGCCCCTATCCCCCCAACCCCTGTTCACCAGGGGAACTCAGGGGAGCACCAATTCACCCAGGGCGCTGCTGCCTCTAAGGCCGGCCCTGTTCACACATGCCATTTCTAGATAACTCTCCATGGCTTTTAGCCATTCATCATGACAAACACCAATATTACAGCCCTTCCAGATGTCCTTTGTGTTGATCCCACACAAGTCTTTGTCTCGGGAGAGTAGCAATCGCTTGAAAGGCAGGCGTGATAAGCCTGTGTCCTCCAGTTTAGATTATGAAGTGGAATCCAAAGAGCTTTGCCACTCTCCTAGTCAGGTGGGGTGTACTTTTGACAAATTGAATTTGGACAAGATGTTGATGCTTGTGGACTGTTTTCAATAGAAAATATCTTACCCAATTATATTTGTGGAATGATTAATAGCCGAAGTACAAGCTGCATCCTCCTTTTCCAATCACAGAGTATTACTTTCCGCAGGCAGTAGTTATAGTAACGGTTCTATCCATGGGTCGGACATCTTAAGTCAGCACTGCACCCATTTTTTAAGCACTGGGTTCACAGAGATTTTGCATATCTTGTCAGGTTCAAGTGATCTCGAAGTGGGAGCAGAAGGCAACAGTCATTTGACTTCTTAAAAACGGTTAAGTTTGGGTGACAAGGCTTGGTCCACTGACTGGACAAGGCCTTCCCTGGGGTGAAAGCCATTCTTAGACACTGCATGTATTCCACTTCTGAGCATCTATTCCACTGCATGTATTCCACGTCTGTCTTCCCTCTGTTCCACCTCCCTGGCCTCGTCGCGCCATTGCGCGATCTCAATGACACCTAGCCTAGTAAGATTGTTGTCTCTGTCTTCCCTCTGTTCCCCCTCCCTTGCTTTGTCACGCCTTGAAACACTTTAGTACGGGCGTGTTATAAATGCCATATCATATAATCTGAAGTGGCACTTACCTTCACAGAGGGCCGCACATTGCTGCTTGAGTTTGCTCGAACTTTATGTTATATTGTCTAGTGTTTTTTGGGTAGCTCCAAAAACAAGGATCTAGAAAAGTCAATACCTTCCTCATTATTTTGAAGAGATAGTGAAGGATCCTTTGGAAGACCGATTTCCCTGCTGCCCAGATCAACAGCATTCTCTTATACTAGAAGCAGCCACCAGGAGCAATGAAAGCAATGAGTGAATATGAATCATGGTGAAGTTAAACTCAATGGAAAGCAGAGATCACCTCTATGGCTGTGAAGGGCGTTGTGGTGTAAAGAGAGATCAGCAGCCTCTGGGTGGGAGGGTGCATATAGCTGTCAAGCCAGATGTTGGAGTTGAGGGAACATAGGTTCACACACAACCGGTGATCTCCTGTTTTCTTTCTGACTACAACCACTGGGCTCAGCCATAATGCGTACTCCATAGGTTCTATGACACCTTCATCTTGGAGGTTTTGCAGGATGACAGATCATTCCTTCTGGGCAGTAGGTAGGACCGAGTGCACTGTGTGGCTTGCTCCAGCATTTTTCCGTGCATGATCCATCTCAATATTCCTAGCTTCTAGGCAAAAAACGGTTCAGGTGGATTGTGCCCTGTCTTGGTGAGAGTCTCTTACAGGTTTTGTAATTGGGTTGTTTCTGCATTGTCCCAACACCAGATCTCGACAAAACGTTCAGCTGCTGCAGCTTGTTCTCCCGCATAATCACATATAATGAAGAGGCAGGGACAGAATGTATGTTCAGGAGACACTCTGAAGAAGAGTAGTACCGGAAAATCTCCAGTGTCTTCCCCTCTCCACCAAATGCCTCTGAATTCCTGCACATTCAAATGTTGGCGTTCTCTTCTCCCGCACACATACACTGTGTTCCCGACCACCCACGCCCACCCTTACATACATTCACACTCTCTGACAAGCACAGCATCTTTTCTTTCTGACTATCCATTTGAAAAATCGGAAAGGTCTGAAGGCACCACAACCCTGTAATAATATATCTCTGACATAACAGTTGCAATGTGCAATTCTCTTAGAGTGAATTTAAGACTTGTGCCATAATATGTTTTGTAATCAGTTAAGCCTATTCATACAAATTCTGTTTCTGAATGTGTAGCTTATGCGCCGAATATGTTTGCTTTAGGGGTATTATTATTATTTTGTTTTATTAAGTGAATTAGTTCAACAAGGAACTTTTCACTGGACAACAATCAAATACATAGACAATCAAGCATATACATCTAAATACAATAAACATTAACTATTATCAAATCAATCATTGCATTAAGTATTAAAAACATTATAAAACATGTACGTATGAATACAATAATTAATAATTAATATCAATTCATCATCATATTAGACGGTTACTACATCGTCCAGTCCAAATGAGACAAAGAGAGAGAGAGAGCGAGAGAGAGTTAGAGAGAGAGAGATAGAATCCTGAGGTTAGAAGAGGAGGCTTGGGCTTTGGCCAAGGAATGTGTGTAGGAGTTGAAGCTCCCACCAGGGAAAGAGCCCCCTGAGTACTACCCCAGGGATCAGAAGGGATGGATGTAGAGGCCAAGCCATCTGAAACCATCCTAAATAAATATAATAAACTCTGACTGTTGTGTGTGCGAGATTTGTGACAATTTGTTGTAAGGAGACGACATGTCACTGTTGGTCATGACTACGTTTGACCTACGCCAGGGTCCTGTTCTATTCCCTCTGTTATTCAAAATTGCACGCATTGCTACTGTAGAATGGAATCTTCAGGTATAGCCTCTATCGACTTTAGGTAACGAATGCTCTGTAGTGAGGGGAGCGCAAAATAAAAGTATAGGCATATGTGATTTGCCTAGTAGAGTAGGATTTGCTGCAGAGATGGAGAAATATCCACTCGTCCTGTATCTTTTCTGCTTCCTGGCTCCTTTATGTGGGGTCTGTATGGCATCCAGGTTTACCATCTATGAGAGATGGAGAATCGATGAGAAGTAATAAAAGAGGCTACTACCCCGTCACATGTCCCCAAAACAATTGAACAGGGTGCATTGTGCTGGATTTAGTGACAGGAAGGGAGCTCTGGAGCATGTGGGCGTATACCCTCAGAATTTGGGTAACACCCAATTTGATCGAAAAAAACGGTCTGTATGGACGTTTGAATCGAATTTGATCGAGACCAAAATAACAAACGTGAGGAGCAGGGGTTGCGGGGGTGTCCCCCGCTCCTCATGTTCGGTATTTTGGGATTTCAGGGGTGTTCCCCGCTTCCATAGCATTGGCTTTGAGGAAAAATAGAAAATCTAAAATAATGAAAAAAACGGGGCCTGAGCACTTAGCTCGGGCAGTTCGGCCGCAAACAAATGCGGCATGAACAAACAACCCAGATCCAGAATGTGTACAGCTCGTCAGTGGGCATGGCTGCACGGGGTGGGGATTCTCCAAGTAGTGGCTGGGCCTCTCTCCAAATCTATCCCCCGCATATTATGACTGTTGTCTTTCTCTAAGCCTTGTAAGGCTTTTGCTCTTCTTGAATCCCCTCTACCACGCAAATATAGAGGTTGACTATGTATAACGTGCATTCTGGATCATATATGTTGCTTCCTACCCTCTCTATTGGATCAGCCTGTTTAACCGAAAAATTCAGAGCTGCACATGCCCCTTTCGGACTTGGCTCTCCATCCTAGCACCCAGAGTCATGTTTCTAACGATAACAACAGACTTGAGGTCCCTCTTCCTGGTTCCAGTTTAATATAGACAACAGTGATAGCCATCACATAAGAGGTTGGGTTGTTGTTCTTTATTTTGTGGGGTGTACTGTCCCCTAGAGTGGGCATCAAGTCTTTCTTTAAATGGGGCACAAGAGGAGGGAAATGCAGGGAAAGCCACCTGAATCTCCACTTTTCTTTTTCCAAGTGGAGTTAGGGCTGCAGGTTTGGTAAAAGACCTGGGATAGAAACTTTCAGTGCTCCCTCTTCTCCTGCGCAATGTGCTGACTGTAAGAGGAAAGGGGACCAGGACAGTCAAGTTTAAAGGAACTCAAAATGGCCGTTCTCCCACCATTTCCTTTGTTCTCCCACCTTTTCCCTTGTTCTCCTATCCTTTCCTTTGTTCGCCTACCCTTTCCTTTGCTCTCCTGCACCTTCCTTCGCTCTCCTACACTTTCTTTTGTTTGCCTACCGTTTCTGTTTTTCTCCTACCCTTTATATTGTTCTCCCACTCTTTCCTTTGTTTGCCTACCCTTACGTTTGTTCTCCTACCCTTTCCTTTTTTCTCCCACCTTTTCCCTTGTTCTCCTAACCTTCCCTTTGTTCACCTACCCTTTCCTTTGTTTGCCTACCCTTGCTTTGTTCCCCTACCCTTTCCTTTGTTCGCCTACCATTTCCTTTGTTTGCCTACCCTTACGTTTGTTCTCCTACCCTTTCCTTTTTTCTCCCACCTTTTCCCTTGTTCTCCTAACCTTCCCTTTGTTCACCTACCCTTTCCTTTGTTTGCCTACCCTTGCTTTGTTCCCCTACCCTTTCCTTTGTTCGCCTACCATTTCCTTTGTTTGCCTACCCTTACCTTTGTTCTCCTACCCTTCCCTTTGTTCTCCTACCCTTTCCTTTGTTCGCCTACCATTTCTGTTGCTCTCCCACCCTTTCTATTGTTCTCCCACTCTTTCCTTTGTTCTCCCACTCTTTCCTTTGTGCTGCTACCCTTTCCTTTGTTCACCTACCATTTCTTTTGGTCTCCCACCCTTTCTATTGTTCCCCCACCCTTTCCTTTGTTCTCCTACCTTTCTGCTAAATGAACCACGAGGTAGAAAATTCGATAATGAAATGGATTAACATTCTAGAAAGGGAGACCCATGAAATGTGTTACGTGGTCGCTGAGTTATGGTCCTATGGAGACATATATAGTAACTTCTGGACCGGCCCCCAATGGAGTAGTTACACCTTCATCGCCATGACATGGGAGCTTGACCACTTACCTTACCTGTGCAAAGAAGTCTGTCTCATCTTCACATGGCCCCACACCCCGACCTAGCGTAGGGCACTATCATGGGAAAATACCCTACGTTCCTAGCAAGGATTTGAGACCAGGACAAGTCAACACTCATTGCAGTAGCCTTGTGCAACTCCCAAAGAAGGACGTTTTATGCAGTGCTCCCTGTGCTGTACAGTAGCTACGATCACTGAAGGAGCCAATCAGAAGTTCACAAAGGAGAAAAGCCTTATTTATTAACATCTGTTCCTAAACCTATGCATTTTGAGTAAACAATTACAACATTCCGGAAACTCCCGTTGTGTGAAGTAGAAACAACAGAAAGAAACACGAGGTGCTATACTGTCTCCTGAGAGTAGAAAGCGTCTAGCATGTGGGGTGGAGATACAAAATGTCCCGAACGGGCCAACCAGCGAAAGTGGCCGTAATTGGCCCATTCCAACCTGGCCACGAGGAGCTAGGCAGCCCAGCCCTCATTCTGTCTGGACGGTTCAGTGACTTCTCCCAATGAAGATATTTACAAAGCGAGATGTTGGGTGGTGTGTGACGGGGGTGTGCTTCACCCAATGGACCTCAGTGCCCCCACAGCCAGTGGAAATATTGCCATTTGTCCTAGATCAACGCCTTTACTCAGACGAACCGTTCCCCTTAATGTTCACTTTCAAAACCTATACTAGAGTTATTTTTAAATTGTGGTTTGGGGGCTTTATCCCTTTTATGGAATTACATGTATTTATTTATTTAAAATTGCACTGTGTGGATATAACCTATTATTCATTTGTTATGTTTCATTGTATCGCTTATTTCATTTTACCTTCAATGCCCATTGAGTTCAATCACTTTGCCCGGTCTGCCACCAGAACAAGCGTAAGGATTTCACTTGGTGCCAGTGTTTTCTCTCTTTGTGCAGAATTGTTTCAGGGATCTTTCATGCTTGCTTGACCTACATCAAACCACCACAAGCCCTCGGATCCCCCATGCAATTAACACAGAGTAAAAATTACGCAAACCCCTAGTCGCCCAAATGAGTATCAACAACAAACCCTTCGTGAACAACAACAGACTGGAAATGGGCTTAGTGCCCATCTTGTCTGCTTGCCAGCCCGCTGCCTGTTCTGGAATCGAAGGCGGGGTATGTAAGGATGGACTCTGCCTAGTCTTATATACTACACATCAGCACCCTGCCTCTCTGTAAGTCTACTTCATTCATTAACTGCTTCAGCCTACCCTGTTTACTTCTGTATTATAAGTGTGTGCCTAAAAACAGCTTTGAACTTTAAACTAAGCCGCTCCTGATGGATCATTTGCAAATAAGGTATATTCAGCTCTGGAGTGACTTCTTCTTTTTCAGTGGACCGACAGCTCGTGCTCTTAGAGCGATATTGACAAGTTGTGTACGTTTGCCCACTTACCACAAGGAATTATGGGAGTCAGATCCAAGTCCACCAAGACAAGATCTAGCCTGCTGTCGAGTAAGGAGTGTACCAACATTTCTCATTTAAACATGCAGGGGGAAGTGGTCCAATACTGGGTCATGGGGGAATTTCCCTACTTCTAGGTTTTCCTAGGCAAGGGGCAGCGATCCAATACTGGGGCATGGGTGGGATTCCCCTTCACCTAGGTTTTCCTAGGCAAGGGGCAGCGATCCAATACTGGGGCATGGGTGGGATTCCCCTTCACCTAGGTTTTCCTAGGCAAGGGGAAGTGGTCCAATACTGGGGCATGGAGGAATGTCCCTTCTTCTAGGTTTTCCTAGGCAAGGGGAAGCGGTCTAATACTGGGGCATGGAGGAATGTCTCTTCTTCTAGGTTTTCCTAGGCAAGGGGAAATAGTCCAATACTGGGGCATTGGGGAATTTCCCTTCTTTTAGGTTTTCCTAGGCAAGGGGAAGCGGTCTAATACAGGGGCATGGAGGAATGTCCCTTCATCTAGGTTTTTCCTAGGCAAGGGGAAATGGTCCAATACTGGGGCATTGGGGAATTTCCCTTCTTCTAGGTTTTCCTAGGAAAGGAGAAGCGGTCTAATATTGGGGCATGGGGGAATTTCCCTTTTTCTAGGTTTTCATAGGCAAGGGACAGTGGTCCAGTACTGGGGCATGGAGGAATTCCCTTCTACTAGGTTTTCCTAGGCAAGGGGAAGCGGTCTAATACTGGGGCATGGAGGAATGTCCCTTCTTCTAGGTTTTCCTAGGCAAGTGGAAATGGTCCAATACTGGGGCATTGGGGAATTTCCCTTCTTCTAGGTTTTCCTAGGCAAGGTGAAGCGGTCTAATACTGGGGCATGGGGGAATTTCCCTTCTTCTAGGTTTTCATAGGCAAGGGGCAGTGGTTCAGTACAGGGGCATGGAGGAATCTCCCTTCTTCTAGGTTTTCCTAGGCAAGGGGAAATGGTCCAATACTGGGGCATTGGGGAATTTCCCTTCTTCTAGGTTTTCCTAGGCAAGGGGAAGCGGTCTAATACTGGGCCATGGGGGAATTTCCCTTCTTCTAGGTTTTCATAGGCAAGGGGCAGTGGTCCAGTACAGGGGCATGGAGGAATCTCCCTTCGTCTACGTTTTCCTAGGCAAGGGGGAGTGGTCTAATACTGGGGCATGGAGGAATGAACCTTCTTCTAGGTTTTCCTAAGCGAGGGGAAATGGTCCAATACTTGGGCATTGGGGAATTTCCCTTCCTCTAGGTTTTCCTGGGCAAGGGGAAGTGGTCTAATACTGGGGCATGGATTAATTTCCCTTCTTCTAGGTTTTCATAGGTAAGGGGCAGTGGTCCAGTACAGGGGCATGGAGGAATGCCCCTTCTTCTAGGCTTTTATGGGCCAGTGTACTATTGCGTCTGCTACAGAGATCGGTTTCAGGTCTTGGTCCCAGGTTCGAACCTTGGCAAGTCAACTCAAGCCTTTATCCATCTGAAGCAGATAACATGAGTGCCATGGAGTGGGTTAACAATATACATCTACTATCTGTCTTGGAATTCGTTGTGAACTACAGTTACAGCTGGCTGCCATCTTCAATGTTCCTGTATGCCTATAACTGATATTTGCTGGTCTCACCAACACCCATTTACTGCTGTTTATGTAGTTAGTTTATGCCAAATGTGACAATACGACAATCTGTGCCTCTATCAGTGGTCAACATTAAATTCGATAATATGAAAGTGAATAACAGGCCTTTTTCTGACTTGATGTTTACTTTTATGTTGGTGGGCTAGATTCTTAGGGCGATCCTGGCCACACTGTGATCCTTTATCTGGGTTTTGTTTTGTCTATCCTCCATCTGAGAGAGTGTTTGTCAGATCCCTGACACATCATAGAGCAGCATCCTACTGTAATAGGCTCTGAAGGAAAGGAAGGAGCTAGCATGAATACATAGCAGTTTTACACACAAGGCATCTAATCATACCAGTGTGTGAACTATCTGGCAGCCGTGGTCTTCCAGAATGACTTGCCTGCCGAGGACCCTGGTAGGCTACATGTTCATGTGGGGAGTTCTGTGGATCCCAGGCCCTCTTTGTAAATAAGGGTGCATTATTGGTGGTGCCACTTGCTGTTTGCCCACGTTGATATCTGTGGTGCATGCTACAGTGCAGCAGATTTGTGTGTGGTGGTTAGAAATTGCCCACTTTCGGCCCCCACCATTGCTGTCATCCTGGGAGCACCGGGCAGAACGTCACAAAGCCAGAGGCAAGATGGAATCTGAGTGATGCTATATTGACATCACTAGTTCCCCCACAACTCACAGCCATTGAGGTTCCTCCAAGATTGTATGAGAGATCCCCTTGAGAGAAGGCTATTTTTTCATTTGTGGGTGATCTGTATTGCCGTTAATATCAAACTCCTGCAGCTTCTAATAGCAGGGCCGGGGATCAAACCCATGTTGCACAGCATCATCTTGTTGCCAGGACAAGCGATTTACCCCTCAGCCATCCTAGTGCCCGTGCCACCAAAAACAAGTCCATCTGGGTTTCTTAATGTAGACTTCATAACAGGTTTTGTATCTCATTGTTAATGATACAGGATCACAGAAGGTTTATTGCCTGAGCGACTGCCTATCAACCAACTCAGACAGTCATTTCCCAATGTTGGCCTAGGGTTAATGTAAGCCATTCATGTATTAGACCACCTAAGTCCCATATAAGTACTAGTAAGTCAACGACCAACCACAGTGATTAACATCCCCTTCTGGATAAAGCTGGTCAAAGTTGAGTGTGGACTTTCCGTCAATTACTGTTTTATTGCAAGGACGACTTGGGAGACCCCACAAGTGTATAACATCAATGTGTTCCATATTGTTTTGTGATTGCTTCATTGTAGCCATTGTAAATAACCTTGTAGCATCATTGTAAATAACCTTTTAGTATTAAGTGATACTAAACTGCATTATTGTATTTGTACTGAAGAACATTGATACCCTAAACAATCCTTCAGTACCCGCTTCTCTGTGAATCAAAGCAGAGGCTTCCTAATTGTGTGGCTACCATTTAACATTTTCAGTGCACACTATCCCCCAAATCCTATGGTGCCGGAGTAACAGGACAAAAGAAAGTTTGCTCGGTGGTGTCCAGTAATTGGGGATGGGGTCACATAGCAATTACCCCCCTTCTCTAATTATGATTTATATGCACACCTTGTGGCAGAATAAAACCACTTTTTGGGCTCATATCTACTCCCTATCACAGCCTAAGAAAAGAACCATCCAGTGGATCTTCAGGTGACTGTGTATGCAAAATGGGGCTATTCTTCACTCGCTGAATTGTATTCAGGTGTCTCAAATTAGACATGTATTCAAAGAAGGTGTTAATTTGCTGCAAATATGTATGGACATGAATGTTAAAGTCACATGGTAGCTGGGATTAGAGGCCTTTAACTTTAGGTCAGTCTTTGCAATAGGTCAGAAAGCAGTACAGAGACCACCTTCCCCCTCACCTGAGAGAGTATCATACCAATGTGAAATGGATCACTCACCCCTGAGGCAGGATTCGCCGTCCATCCCAGCTCTGCTGTGGCTGTTCTTGTGTCCATCAAGGTTTCTATGACGACAGAACAGTGAGTGTTACACAGAGTCCCATTGGAATCTTCACACAGACTAAGCATCACAACACACATTGCCCTCGACATTTTCACAACCCAGCACCCCACATCACAGCCTTCCCATGGAATGTTCCATCTCCAAAAGCAAAGTTGAACTCATTGTATTTGGTACAAAATGGATGTCACTTATTCCAACAACTGAAATGATTTGAACTCCAGCTAATGGTGGCTTCATCTTCTCTGGAAATTAAATAAAGACCACATTTGGTTGAATGACGTTAACAATTGGGTAGTATGCCAGGCAGTGGCCATGACTCTGGTGGCCAAATCTTAAAGGGATCCCATAAACGGTCAAGGAAGCTACTTTGGAGGCAAGTGTTGGGCCGTGGAAATCGACACACGGTTGTATGAGGCCATAGTTTGCCAAATGCACAGCAGCTTCATAAAGATACAATAATAACCCGAACGTGCTGATCCCAGAGTTGTATACTATGAACACTCACATCTATCTCTAACTCCATGTATCCAAGGAAAGAGAATCAATTGATGAAAATGGTCGCTGGGCTTCAATAGTCAACACACATTTCTACAGACCCAAACCCACCAGGTCCTGGGGTCCTTCACTTTTCCACCAGTATTTATACTCTGTGTCTCGACCATGGGGAATGCGGGTTCTTCTGTAGCAACAACTGTGCTCATGTTGCATCTGATGTAATCTTCTAAACTGGTCCTGTCCTTTTCGGCTTATTGCCTACTTCACTCACCCTCACTTTTCTTTGCCCTTGAGGCTTTTTAATGTCCTCAATATGTCCTGCCTCCTCCCCTCTTGCCCACAATATATAAGGAGGTCGCTAAGCTTCGTCTCGTCTTATTTGTATGCCAAGCTTGCACCACGATGGCGCATCTCAACTGCATTCCTTGTACTCTGTTCCTTTAACAATGTCAGCTTAATGAATGACGACTGAGTTTATTGTTTGATTCTTTTAATTGTGCATATCTTCGGCGAAGGGCACTCAGTCACGCAGGGGGCTGGAACCGCAGGTGAAACTACACATTCTCCACCCACTGTTACAGCCACCCGCGGCCCATTCCTGGGTGGTGCCATCTTTTTTTTTTTTTCTCGAATGTGGGGCGGCGTCAGGTGTTGTTTTCTTTCCCTCTGAGTTAGTCTCCGGAGGAAAGAAAATAAACCATGTGTACCCTGGTTAAAACCTGTTTAAATACCAGTGCACCATGTTTGCGCCTGTGGCACTGTACCGCGCTTCTAAACATATATAAATTAAGCAAAACAAAGGGGGGTCTTGGAATCTCTATACCAGCACGAACACAGCCCAATGACCTGTTCTTGGGTGAATAACCCCTGGGAGAGACTCTACCAAGTCTTTAGCTCAATGTCCCTTTCACAGAGAAGACATTTCCCCGCATATCAGCCTTTGTCCTGCCCAGGGGCAGTCCAGCGCCGAAATGCTAGGCAATTCTCCTCTGAACAAGAGTACCATCAGTAACCCCATGCACGTGTTTCAGCCTTGTTGGGCATCATCAGTGAGGTGAAACTGTTGCCTCTCAATATATATAAATTAAGACATGATGCAAGATCATCTGGCATGGGGCCTGTTAACAGCATTACATTGACTCCCCTTTGCGGCGAGTGCAACAAGTTTTGTCCATGGTCTGAGTTGTTTATACGGAAAAATGTGGCCTGTATTCACTAAACTTTCCAACCACCAACCAACCCTGGTTAGCAAAGCCAATGAATACTTCTATTTAGTGAGCCCTCATTGCTGTATCCGTTTGAGAGATGTAATAATGCCCAGTAGCTATATTAAAGAGAGAGAGAGAGATAGAGAGAGGGAGATAGAGAGAGAGAGAGAGAGAGAGAGAGAGAGAGAGAGAGAGAGAGAGAGAGAGAGAGAGAGAGAGAGAGAGAGAGAGAGAGCATGTGTGTACACGCATTTGTGTGTGCTGTGCGTGTGTGTGTGTTTTTTAGTGCTCTGGAATCTGTGGCTCTGCAATATTTTGTACTCCAAATCCCATGATCCCTCGTAATAGCAATGCTGGACAGTGCTGATGGAAGTTGTAGTCTAACACATCTGGTGAGCCAAAGGTTGCAGATCCCTATTCTTTGTTGTGCCAGGGATGAGTTTCTGGTAGATTGACACGTCCTGCCTATGCTTTTCTATATCTACCATTCTGCTTGCTAGATGTGCGCTCTAAGGGGAGCCGTCACTTGTTTTCTTGAGTGTCACTTCTGAATTTGCATTCATTCAAATTTCTACCAAATACCTGTTTGCCACACTTCCACACAATGGTGGCTAGATGTGTAATTCCCCTGCCTCTGCCCCGGAGTCACACTAGTAAAGGCATATACCAATAAGCTCCAGGTGTTGGAACCCAGAGGAACAAACTCAGCAGGAGAATTTAGAGAATTGCAATTATGCAAAGAAGAAACAGCTCTGGCGCTTAGCTGCACAAAGCTCAGGTTTACTAAATACGTTCATCTTAAAACTGCCAGGGTTTTCGAGCAGCACCTGGATGTCATAATGTACCCCAAGATGTGTTCGCTGTATTACAATGTGAGGGTTCTTATTTCTTTCACTGATTGGACGGGCCTTTCACCACACACACGTGTGTGTCCATGAGAATGGCTCATGCCTTCTTCCTGTGCCCAACCCTTGAGCTTCAAAGGAAATCATGTTGAGACAGGAGTGCGGTATATGTATGAGGAGCAGGTTTGGGCGCGCTGCCTGCAGTCTTTACCACCTCTAGCTACCTAGAATGAAAGCATAGTCACTTCCGGTTCCCGTAATTGAGACAGGAGTGCGGCATATGTATGAGGAGCAGGTTTGGGCGTGCTGCCTGCAGTCTTTACCGCTTCTGCCTACCTAGAATGAAAGCATAATCACTTCCGGTTCTCGTAATTGAGACAGGAGTAAAGCATTTGTATGAGGAGTAGGTTTGGGCGCGCTGCCTGCAGTCTTTGCCGCCTCTAGCTACCTAGAATGAAAGCATAATCACTTCCGGTTCTCGTAATTGAGACAGGAGTAAATCATTTGTATGAGGAGCAGGTTTGGGCGCGCTGCCTGCAGTCTTTGCCGCCTCTAGCTACCTAGAATGAAAGCATAGGCACTTCCGGTTCTCGTAACTGAGACAGGAGTAAAGCATGTGTATGAGGAGCAGGTTTGGGCGTGCTGGCTACCTAGAATGAAAGCATAATCACTTCCGGTTCTCATAATTGAGACAGGAGTAAAGCATTTGTATGAGGAGTAGGTTTGGGCGCGCTGCCTGCAGTCTTTGCCGCCTCTAGCTACCTAGAATGAAAGCATAGGCACTTCCGGTTCTCGTAGCCAGGGCCGGCAATGCTGCACAGACAGTGGTGCAGGCTCTTCCCTAGCTGGACTGAGTCTGGATTGGAGCCACAAAGAGAATCCATATTCTTTTCGACGCCAGTAATTAATTGTGAGCTGATATGCTTCCCACTTTTAGAGCTGTTGAGATTTATTAGCATAAACTATTTGTTTATGCTTTTGTATGTATTGTTTTATGTTCACATTAATGCGATGTATTTCTGAACAGGCTTTTATCTTCGGCTACAAATAGACCTGGCCTAAGTACCTTATGGAAGCAAGCTTTAATTAGCCCAGGAATGTGCCACTTTGTATTCTCCTATTCTGCTTTTGTCCAGGTGGCCTGCTTTCTACTCTTCAGAAACTCTCTTCTTGCTTGTTGATCCTTAGGGTCGCTTTTCCTATTGTCCTAAAACCCACTGCAGCGCCTCGAAATGCACGAGATCCCCAGCATAGGGGTCAGAACCGCCGCTGCATCTGGTGCCTCACCACAGCATCAAACCAGTCGGGATGAGACTGTGCACCAGACAGAATTGTCCACTCCCGATAAGTCTTTTGCCCAGAACTGTATGTTTCAAGTCTAACACCACAACACGCCAAATGATCAGTGTCAGTAGCCATGAATTCTTGATCATCTGTTTACTCCAATGAGCACTGCCAAGTTTGTTTCAACTTTTACATTCATTTTCTTGATATGTCATAGCTAAAGTCAGGAGAAACTGAAGACCAAGCATTGGCCAAGGCAACACTTTGGCTTTTTTGTAAGCATGGGAAAGGTATTTTTTGGCTCTGCCCTAATGGTTGGATATAGCCATAACAAAATGGTGCTTGTACCTGGGTAAATTAAGGCAAATGCCAATCTATTACTTATACGAGAGCCAACATTGTTAGCTTTGCCAATGCTTATTTTTAACAGGAATTCAATGCAAGGAACATTTGTAAGGGCACACATACTGCTTATAAATCAAATGGGTAGAGACAACTTGAGTAAGGCATTTTATTACACCAGGAGCTGATTTACAGCCACAACTCATAACCTTTCAGAAGATTGCTTAGAAATGACACATGGATTACCGGAAAAGGCATAGAGCTCTCTCAAATAGATCTCTCAGGGGCTGTGTTTTGGGTGGGTGAGACGAGGCTGGTAGTTAGTGGCTATGGTCAAAGGGACTATCATGGCTAAAGGTGGTCAATGGGTGGGTTTGAGTTTGAGGAAGTGGGTGGCCATGCAGGCGGTCATAGTGGATAGACACAGTGGAGTTGTGAGGGGAGGAGAGTTGGAAGTATATTTGTGTGTCATCTGCTTATTGGTGAAAATGTACATTGGGGTTGCTAAGAGGATGTCTGAGGGATTCAACATGTAGGGTAAAGAGGAGGGGTGACAGGGAGTATCCCAGCAGAACCCCGTACTTGACTGCAGTTGCGTTAGACCAAATGGGGGGTATGAAAGTGTTTCCGGGATAATATTCAAGACTCCAGAAAAAGATCCTTACTGGATTACATACATCAATTATAAACTCAAGATTAAGTATACAATGAAGTTACTACTATATACGTTATCAGTGATGTAGAGAAATTCATAACTCAACTTCTTCAAAAAATATATTTTATTCAATATCAATACAAATGTAATACAACACAATAATCAAGATAAGTGGCATTACAATAAAATACATATGTTAAGTCTGCCACCACAAACTCATATAACATACAGCAATGTTAACAACAATTGAATTAACCATGCAACAGACTTACTGTGAAAGGTATACAAAAATCATAACAAACCCTGGATACATTTGATATGTGGGGGCACTGTGTCTCACTTTGGGCCTAGGTGGGCAGACCAAGCCTCTAATTGACCTGTTTGCCTCCTTCTGTGACTCACAAGGCTGCCTGTGCAGGGCTCAGGTCTCCCTGCCAACAGCATTTGCTTGCAAGCTGGAAACTCTAGGTAAGCTAAATATTTCTGAATGTACAGCAATTATTCCTTTGTGGATTACTTTATAGCACTGTATCCTCGACAAGGAAATGCTCTGCCGAGGAACAACTTTGGCTAGCATGCGAGCGACCCCATAGTTGGGGAACTGCAAGTTTACACGTTATCTTACAAGCACGGGACTCCAGAGCTCACAGAGCATCCTCTAAATTTGCAACATGGTATCAAGCACTGGACTCCAGAGATCACAGAGCATTCTCTACATTTGCAACATTGTATCAAGCACTAGTCTCCAGAGATCACAGAACATTCTCTACATTTGCAACAATGTATCAAGCACTGGACTCCGGAGCTCACAGAGCATCCTCTAAACTTGCAACATTGTATCAAGCATGGGACTCCAGAGATCACAGAGCATCCTCTAAGCTTGCAACATTGTATCAAGCATGGGACTCCAGAGATCACAGAACATCCTCTAAACTTGCAACATTGTATCAAGCACTGGTCTCCAGAGCTCACAGCGCATCCTCTAAACTTGCAACATTCTGTCAAGCATTGGGCTCCAGAGCTCACAGAGCATCCTCTAAACTTGCAACGTGGTATCAAGCACTGGACTCCAGAGATCACAGAGCATTCCCTACATTTGCAACATTGTATCAAGCACTAGTCTCCAGTGATCACAGAACATTCTCTACATTTGCAACAATGTATCAAGCACTGGACTCCGGAGCTCACAGAGCATCCTCTAAACTTGCAACATTGTATCAAGCATGGGACTCCAGAGATCACAGCGCATCCTCTAAGCTTGCAACATTGTATCAAGCATGGGACTCCAGAGATCACAGAACATCCTCTAAACTTGCAACATTGTATCAAGCACTGGTCTCCAGAGCTCACAGCACATCCTCTAAACTTGCAACATTCTGTCAAGCATTGGGCTCCAGAGCACACAGAGCATCCTCTAAACTTGCAACATTGTATCAAGCATTGGGATCTGGAGATCTGGGGCTGGCTCTTCTGATGATGTCTGGAAAATAGAACCTGCTTCAGAATTTCTTTTATTATCGAGCTGGTGTGGGAATATGGGGGGAGAGTGCGTGAATCCGAGTCTGAACAAAATCAAGTGTTTCAGGTTATTTTTCTTTTTTAAAGGTTTTCATATGTGTTTATTCAAAGTATTTATGGATGATTTGCTAATTGCTTAAATGTTGTTTGTAGCTAAGGTTTAAGACTAAAATCAATGGCTAATAAACATGTTTTTTAATCAAGTGCTTGTTTTTTCTTTCCCAGAGCTTTGAGTGGACCTAAAAAAGGGAGTCAGGCTTTCTCCGTTGGGGTCGAGGTTCACTTTCACTACCTTGCATGGCCTCCCTAGGGTGCTGGTGAGGGTCAAAAACTCCCAGGACTGTTATAGACTTAAGGGATCATGACCTGGCGATTCTCTCAATACTACCCCCAAGCTCAACATTCATTGCCTCGAGGCTCAAGGTGGCACCCCCTCCGCCCCCCTCCCAGTCACCTCCTTGGTGGTTCCCAGTTGACTTCATCACAGGGTATATATACACCTTTCTTTTCCTCCTCCATGACAAGGGCGCATGATAATAGCTAAAGTAATACCGTTTTTTGCATTATATATACACCTGACACAGAGATCTTTGTGACATGGAGGTCTCAGGCTTGAATCCTGATAAGAAAGCCTGAAGAGGTATCTATGTAGCTTCTGCTTATCCTCAGAGAAAAGGCAGAGTTTCCTGCACTGGAAGACTGTTATGCCTATAGATTGCACATCTAGCCTCCCTTCCAAATCCCAGAAGTGTGCTAATATCCATACATACATGCATACGTATATCCAATCATTTCTACCCTCTCAGCCATCAATCCATACAAGCATATTCACCCGCTGATCCATGCACCCGTGTATCCTGTCATATTCACCTAATCACAAAAACATCCAGACCTATTGTGATTGCCAATGCTTGTGTTAACGTGTGTTTTTTCTCTTTGTCCTTTATGGGTTGCACAATTAAACCCTGCCCCACCCTAGTATCCCTGTGCCTTCCCCTGCAACATCTTCCCTATTTCTCCATCCTCCTTTGACCTCTGCCTGTAGATCAATACATTTTTTTGCCCTTACCCCTTCCTTACCTTATTCTGCCGACCTTTTCCCCAAGCACGATCTTTAAATTCTGTTCTCACATATTTCTGCCTAAACATAATGGCGACTATCACGAGGCAGGAGAGCAGAGAGGAGTTAAGTGTTTCTCCAAAGCCTTGCTGCCTTTTCTTTTGCCGGCAGATATCATTTACCACCGTCTGCCCCCCTTAACATTTGATGACATTTTATTTCATTTTCTGCTAATTAACACCGTCTCCTTAATCATCGCTTCCTCAATGATCTTTGCCGAAAACAGAGCAATCCCAGCGGTGCCAGCTGCAGGGAGCACAGCCTCATGCAGCGAACATAGAAAATGGGACAGAGGAGCGGGTGACAGCTCCAATGTGAGCTCACGGGATTTAGGAGCATCTGTGGGTGAAACAGAGGTCTGTACCATCCTATAACACCACAGGTACGTGTAGACGTGCTTCTGCATCACTTACACGGGGACGCGGCCCACACGATGTGGGGGGGGGGGCATGGGTGAAGGGCAGAGACCCCTCATATACTGTACATAAATGCAAGCAATTCTTTCCGCTCGATGCGTTTTTCTCTGGGTGCTTTTCATCAGAATAAAACCTTCCTGAGTTTATGATATTGATGCTCCCCGTGACCCGAGAAGCCATTTTGTGGCAGCCGTCACGATCCAGGGCACATGACACAATGCAATATGTACTGCTATGTCAACCAGAGGCACAGAAACTCATTGCCAAAGTGGCATTATATGGTCAATGTTGATGTGAAAGCTGTTTTCTACAGTGTACAGCTGTCATTGGTACTGCGTCTCTGCGCTGTATCCTTGCCAGAAAGTGCAATCGCTGCACAACTCAGGGCTTCAGTAGTCAGGAGGGACGGCGCCTTGGGTGCTTATTGTCTGTGGTGATGGGAAGGTGTACGGTGGGGTCGGACTGGTGCTCGGAACTTAGGGTGACCAGATTTTCAAAACAAAAAACCGGGACGGCCAACAACATAAAAGAGGGACTACCCCATAGTAGCCTACCAATTACTGCCCCTCCCCCAACACGCCCCCACAACCACCCCCAACCGTATTTCCAGCACTTCTCCTTCCTATGAACTGTATATAATCTCATTTGTGCAGTTTTTTCGGTGAATCGTGGCATGTTACCTCAAAACGGGCGTTAGCTCTAATTGATATTACATGGCTTGCTGTACAACAATTTCCAAGCCAGTCTCTGTGGTGCAGACAGTAAGTGTTCTGCCTTGTTCCTGAGAGGTTGGGGGTTGGAGCCAAACTTCAAAATTCTGAAAGTGTTGTGAAAAATAATTACAGTTTTAATTAAAGTAGCCCCCCAAACATGCGAACCCCGGACAGGGTTTCAAAAATGAAAAAACTGCAGGGACAGGGACGGAGGGTGATTTCCCCGGACTGTCGGGGAAAACCCGGACGTCTGGTCACCCTATCAGAACTGCCATTGCAAGCTTGTCCTTGCGGCTAGCCTGGGGGATGAATAGCGTGCGTGGTGTAGTGTGGGCCAGGGCTCTGGCATTGGTCGAGGCGAATCTGCCTTCCCGCAAGACTCACAGGCACGTAAAGTGCCATGTGGAGTCGCATAGCTGCCCTTCTGTAAAGACTTGGCACGGGTTTGGGAGGAGCAGGGCAGGGAGGCTCCCTTCCCGTCCCTGTAGCTCTCGCGGCCTGTGATCCTGGCATGGAAGAATGACAGTGAGGATGACCATTGCCCTAATGTCGTGATCGTTTTAGCAAGGGGCACCCGATACAGGCAGCACCAGAGGTGTTGCTAGTTGTGGAAAAGATCCGGGTCTACAGTAATGTCGGGCCTGTCGCGACTCGTTTTGGCTGTGGTCCCTCAGCTTCTATCCAGGGCTACAACCAAAAGACCTGGGGCTATTGCCGTCCCCCGTTTCCCCCTGCCCCACAGACCTCCCTAGCAACGCCTCTGGGAGGCACCAAGGCTGAACCTTCTTCATTCTAGACATTGAGGCAACTCTTCTTGCCACCTCCCTGTGCATAAAAGGCCCTATGCTTAAAATGGGCCTTCGGCTCTCTGTCCTATTTTTTCCCTGTAGGTGGCACATCATAGTGCATGTAATGCTGTATATTTGTTAAACCTTCTTTGAACTTGACAATAGTTCATGATGGGCTCTGGATTGGGTATATTTCCTGTATGTATTTTACTCGAGCACATATTGTACGGAATTTGTGTAGCCTGCTTGCATTCTCTGGAAATAATTCATGCTATGGCCACAATTTGTAATTCGTATTTTATATGAGCATGTCTTGCTTTCTGTGCATGTTGTAAACTTGTATGGCAGCAGTGGAAATAAAGAGATAGAGCATATGTGGTAAGGGGGATAGCTATGAGGCAACGCGGTTTTCTTGGAAGCAAGACAACGCCGCACAACATAGGTTTCAATCCCGATCCCGGACTTAGAAACCAATCTCTGGTATTAAGAACGTTATAAAAGAACAATTATAATTATATTTATGAAGAGGTGTCCTTCCCAGTGCCACCAGTTTAACATCCAAAATTATATATGACGTGGGCATAAGACACATCACTTCCCAGTTATGTCTGCCTGCACTTTCATCTCAATTAGTAAGACCTGTTAGCCAACTAGTGGGGGAAGCTAGAAAAGTAGGCGCAGAGTAGGGAGGAGAGGTGCAGGAGGACATGGGGAAATGGGGGTTTAGTAGCTGAAATGATGGGTTTGGTAAGAAAGAGGAGATGTAGAAAGGGGAATGGGGAGATAGGAGAAGCAATGACGCCAGAATTGGCCCTGCAGAGGTTGGCAACAAGGGTTTAGAGGATGGGTGTGGGTGAAATAGTTGGCAGGGCTTGGGGTATGGAAGTCTGAGTGGCGGTTCACAGGAGAAGTGGCAAAGAATGGCTAGGAGAGGAAGCAGTGTTCGCCGGTGGAGACTGCAGCGCGGCCGTCACCCAACAGCGACTGACAAGGTAAGCAAGGTGTGGGCTGGGGAAACAGCTATTACTGCTCCCTATTAAACTGTCCCATCTCTCTTATTACTCCTATTGGCAAACAGCTTGTAGTCTGCTGCACGTCGCCCACAGTTGTATGTTATCCATATTTGGCATTAGGCCATTGTCCTAGCCATTTCTGGCAGTAGGCCTCTATCCAGGATTCCCAAATCTGTGTGTTTTTGCATTTGCTGTTCTGTTGTGAAATTTAGGCTAATTTCCCTCTCTCTAGGGAACTCGAATCTTGGGGTGTTTTGCATTTGATGTTCTTTTGTGAAATTTAGGCTTTTTTCCCCCTCTATCTAGGAAACTCGTATCTAGGGGTGTTTTGCATTTGTTGTTATGTTTTGAAATGTAGGCTTTTTCGCACTATCCAAGCAGCTCAAATCTAGATGTTTTACATTTGATGATGCATTTTAAACTTGGAATCATTTACCTCTGTCCAGGTGACTCGGATCTAGGTGTTTTGCATTGCAGTTGTGTTGAAGTTTAAGCATTCCTCCCTCTATCCAGAATTCTAGACACCCTCCCCTCCATACAGTACGATGCTCCCAGCTCTAGGTCTCTTGGTCTCTTCGACTAGCTCGCCCTCCACCTGCCGCAGGACTCTTGTCATTGGTCTGGACTTGCTTCCTTGTGAACCTGATCCATCAGCACCTGTCTTGCCGCTAGGCTGCCTGGTGTGTTTGTCATGCATTGTGCAGTACTCCCTCCCTCTCATTCTCCCCTTTCCAGCTCTCTCCCTCCATGGTGCTTTCCATCTCCCCTATCTTATCAAAATGCTACTCTATAACCTAACCTATGTTTCTTTCGAAGTCTGGAAGAAATAATTTCAAGAAAGATCACCCGGTCTCCAATCCCGGCCAGCCAATCGCTGACCCCTATGTCAATGCTCCTTCCAACCAAACTGTCATTGACATCCTCTTTGTCGTTCCCTCTCTGGACCTTTGGATTCCCCATATGTTCTCCGTGCTCTCCCCTTTCTCTTCTTCACCCATTAATGGTGGAACCCGATGGGAAGTACTCTTGCCATATTTTCCATCCTCTAGGGGCATCATTAATGTCTACCAGAATGGCACTGTCATGGTCGAGGGCTCTTAGCCCAACGTCCTCCTTCTTAATAGGCAACTTCCGTCTCTCATCAACTTCCTCCCTTCTCCTTCAACTCCCCCTTCTGCCACCCCTCTGTCCCCTTCGCCACCACCGACGGGCGTACCACATTCCTGTACCCCTCCTCAGAAGATCTTCAAAGGTGGCAACCAGCTCCGCTTAGCTACCCTCAACACTCGCTCTACTGTTAACCACTCTTCTGACATCTGCCACCTCCTTGAAGACTTTGACCTTGACGTCCTCGCTCTCACAGAGACGTAGTTCAAGGCCAGCTATGTCACTACTTTGACACACTCCTGCTAACCAGTCTGGGGGCAGAGTGGCCCTGATCTTTCCTGAAGGGGTCCCTGCTACTATCATACCCACTCAGTCCTACTCTTCCTTTGAATGCTTTGTCTGCTGGATTGGTGTCTCTACAATCCTCTCGCTGGCTCTTGCCACCATCTGCAGGACTCCTGGTCCAGTCTCCCTCTTCCTCTCTGAGTGGTTTGACCTCACCTCTTCTCTCCTTGCCTTCCCCTCCAGTCTTCTCTTCCTATGAGACTTCAATATTCACCTTGACTCCCCTCATGAAGCCTCTGAGCTCTTCCGAAGCCTCTGTGACTATCTTTCCCTCACCATTCCTCCCTCCCGAACGACACACTCAGCCAGACAGACCTTGGATGCTCTCATCTCAGCAGACATCCCCATCTCCAACCCTCTCACTACACCTCTCTCCTGGTCTGATCACTCTCTCCTGTACTCTGATCTAGATCTCTTAAATCCCCCGGCTAAGCCTCCATCCGCACTGCCAGTCTCCTTCTCCGTCATTGGAATGATGAAGCGAGTGTCAATTGCTGTTTTTCCAGCCACTTTCATTCCCCCTCCCACTCGGGCCACTGACTCTCACACTGACACAGTCCTTGCTAACCTTCACCTCTCCATCTCCAATACTCTGGTCATCCTTGCCTCTGTCATGAGGATCCACATGAGGCCTGCCTCCAAGCGCAACACCTGGTATGATTTTCGACTTAGCATCTCTGAAACGCAAGTGCAGAGCTGCAGAGTGGAAGTTGCAGGTTTTGAGCACATCCTAAAACAGACTGGCCTGCTGCCTGCTCCAAAGGAAATACAGACTCTCCGTCTGTTGAAGAAAAAGAAGTATATCTATGCCTGCAGCTCTGGGGCCATTAACAACATGGCTGAGCTGTTCAAAATCTGCAAGGAACTCGCCATTCCTACTGCAGTTTCCAATTCTCCTCTGACATCCCTGACCCTCTGCACCGCACTGGCCCCTCACTTCATAACCAAAACTCAGGATATCCTGTCCTCATTCTCCTCTACACCACTCCCTTCTCCCTCATGTGCTCTCAGGCCTCCCTTGGGCCCCCTCTCCCTTTTCCCTCCCTCTCTCCTCCTTTCTCACCCATATCACCGGATGAGGTCTCTAGACAAGTCCTCTCTATGAAAGTCTGTTCCAAACAGATGGTCCCTTGCCCCTCCAATGACAACATTGCTCCCTTGCTCCAGCCTTGGCTGATTTCTGCAATTAATCATTTGCCACTGGCTCCTTCCCGCCACTCCTCAAGCAGTCCCTTGTGCAACCTCTCCTCAAAAAGCCTTGTGTTGACCCCTCCTGCCTGGCTAAATACCACCATATCCCCATTACCCCCTTCCTGTACAAACTCTTGGAGAAGCTGGTCATCTCACAGTGGATCCATCACACTGAATCTGTTGGTTGTCTCCACAACCACTAGTATGGCTTCAGAGCAGCCAGAGGCATGGAAGCTGCACTCCTGAACACCCGTGAAGACTTGCCCTCAAATCTTGATTCCAACTCTCCTTCCATTCTCATCCTTCTTTACCTTTCCTCTGCCTTTGATATGGTCAATAATGCTGCCCTAATAAACCGGCTCTGTGCTACCCTGGGCATTAAAGGCCTGGCACTGGACTGGTTGAGCTGGGCCCTTGTCTCTCCCCATCACACTCTCCACCTACAGCGTCCCTCTGAGCTCTATCCTCTCACCGTGGCTCTTCAACATCTACCTTGCCCCTCTATCCCATTTGATATCCACCTTCTCTCCTCACTTCCAGTGTTATACGGATGACACACAGCTCTCCTTCAAGCTTCCCTCCACTGCCTCCTCTCTCATTCCCCACTGTCTGACTGCTATTCAGGCATGGTGTGCTAACGATCTCGGCTTTAATGCCAGTAAGACTGAAATCCTTCTCATTGGAACCCAAGCTCCCTCCTTCCCTCCTACTCTCTGGCTGCCCTCAATGTGTCCCCTCCCCTTCCCCTCCTGTGTGGCAAATAACTTTGGTGTCATCTTTGACTCCTCTCTCTCCTTCTCTCTTGACATCACGGACCTTGCCAAGAAGGCCCACTTCCAGCTGAACCTCCTCAGAAGCATTCTCCCTTTTAATCACCTTTCCTCAGAAACTCAATGTCTCCAGAGCTCTGGCACTCTCTAAACTGGACTACTGCAACAGCCTCTTCCTCAATCTGCCTAATTCCTCCTTTCCCCCTTCAACTAATCCAGAAAAGGGCTGCAAGACTTATCCTTGGCCTCAAGTCCATGGACTGCATCTCTCCAACCCTAAATTCTCTCCACTGCTTCCTGGTTTCTGTGAGCATTAAGTTCAAGACACTCTGCATCATTCACAAGGTTTTCTGGGGCGTGGGACCTGCTGCACCCAACTTTCTCTCCATAAATACCTCCCCGCTAGAGCCCTTCAGTCTTCTAGCTCCAACTCTCCTTCTGATTCATACAAGGCACCAGGCCCTTCTCAACCAGTCTACCCCAGCACTTGGTCTCCCTTGACCCTGACTCCCCCAAACCTGATCTTGTCCCACTGGGCTCCCTCTGCCCCTGCACTTGCCGGGCTGGTCTTGCACCCCTATTGAGACCATCCACCCCTGTCGTCGCACTTATCACCTGGACCTTCTTTCCCCTGCACTCTCTGCATTCCCCTGGCTCTTGTCTACCTGGCCTCACCTTAGCACTCCCCTGGCCCATGGGCCCTCTTCCTCCCTTCCTCCTCCACCCCCCCTAGCAATTTGTGCTTGCAACTCCGACCTGCACTTGCTTTCCCCCCTTAGCATTAGCGCGTTCTGATCTGATCAGCAATTCCACCCCCTCCCCGTCCCCCTGCACCTCTTGTTACTGCACTTGCACGATCTGAATGACACAAGGCCTAATAGGCAAATTTTTTGTTTTTGTTTTCTTCATCCCTGTCCTCCCCCTCTTTTGTCTTGTTGCACCATTTGCTGTATTAGTGCATTATAAATACCCAAAAAATAAATAAGGGTAGAACAGGCAGGAAAGTGGAATCAGGGAAGGCAGTGGAGTGGGAGAATAGAGTGAAGTCTTTAGGGGTCAAGGACGCTAGCGGAGACCAGTGGGTGTAACTATGCACAGAGGAATAGGGACCAGGAAAGTATAGCTAAGCTGACAGGTGGGGGAGATTCAGACTAACATGGTGGAAAGTCCGTTTATCCCCCCACTGCAGTAGTCAACTGTGGTGAAAGGTGAGGAAAGGGGTGTTGGAAGACGCCCAGCACCAGCCACAGATGAGGAGTGCAATGGATGGCTTTCAGAATTTGGACCATGATGATGATGATGATATATTTATAGCACGCTTAATACCCAGATGTCTCTTAGCACGGACGCGGACATTGAACCTGTGGTGCTCTGTGACGTCTTGCTTCCAAGGCAAGCACGTTGCCCCTGAGCTATCCTCCCAAGGCAAGAAGGACAGCAAGAAGAAATTAAAAAGGACAGGAAGAAGAAAGTAAAAAGGGTTGGGAACTAATTGAGGGAGGACCAAATGACGCCTGGCAGGTGATCAGAGGATTTTGTGAGAGTATACAGCGTAGGGAGGAATTAATTGGTAAAAAGGTGTTGGAGAATCTTTTAAGGTTTGAAAAATGTACGAGTTAGCAAAAAGGCATCTAGCGCTGGTAACTATTAAAGAACCGTAGAACCTACCTAGAATGTTCGGATCCAAGGCAAGCACGTTGCCCCTGAGCTATCCTCCCAAGGCAAGAAGGACAGCAAGAAGAAATTAAAAAGGACAGGAAGAAGAAAGTAAAAAGGGTTGGGAACTAATTGAGGGAGGACCAAATGACGCCTGGCAGGTGATCAGAGGATTTTGTGAGAGTATACAGCGTAGGGAGGAATTAATTGGTAAAAAGGTGTTGGAGAATCTTTTAAGGTTTGAAAAATGTACGAGTTAGCAAAAAGGCATCTAGCGCTGGTAACTATTAAAGAACCGTAGAACCTACCTAGAATGTTCGGATACATGGACAATAAAAGTAAGGCTTGTGTTAGATTTGGGGGCTTGGCCTACATAATGTACGATGAGAGCAGGGCCAGGAAGTGGGGGACAGGCTGAGTTGCCGGTACCTGGATATGGACCTTTGGCTTCAGTCGATGAAACTACACAGCATTGCTAGTTGCACATCACAGTCATTAGGTGCCCCACCCAGAGAAAAGGTATACAAAGATCAGTAACAGCACATGGAGATCTGAGCCAAGTCCATCTGCACCAGGCACGTTAGTAGGTTTAAGCGCTAATGTAGGCAGGCTCGGACTGGCCTATAGGGCAAGAGGACAGTAAGTAGTGCTAATGTAGCCAGGCTCGGACTGGTCTATAGGGCAATAGAACAATAAAACACAAAATGCTAGTCTGGGACAGTTTTTTTGTTGTTGAAAGTGGGCCACTTTTTTGGCCCATGAGGGCACGTTTGATAACTTACTTCACCATGTGCCTAGTAGTTTTGACCAGTATTACTGAATACATATTCTTTAAAATGCACAATTTACATAAAATGTTATCAAAATCCTCCCACCCCCTTCCTCCACACTCAAACAGTGTGTCCCAAAAGGAATGAATTGCCATGTGCAACTGTGGGCCACTTTTTCATTGATGCCCGAGACAATGTTATGCCCCTGTCCAACCCTGAATGTAGCAGATACAGTACTGGGCAGTGAATCATGATAGGTTTCAAGGTGGCGGGCAGACGGTGACTTTTTAACCACTTAACTGCCAAGACAAATGATGCTAGTGGGATTTCCCCTGCACCTAGGACAGGCAATATTGCCCGGCAAGCAGGCAGAGAATCAGAACGGGGTGGCAGGGCAGGGCCCCTCATCTAGATTAGGTGCGAAAGCCGACGGAATACTATAGTCATATTGCGCGTCAGAAAGGGCAGTGCAATTAGGCAACACTTTTCAGTTTTGTTTCACTGTGAGTGAAAAGGGGTCTAGACTTAGACGATGAGCAACACATTTGGAATCAGCTAGAGAACACGCAAAGGTCACTGAGTGGAGGTTGCAGAAGGGAGGTTGGCTTCTGCGCATTGGCGTGTCAAGCACTTCTTTGTTTTTACCCATGGGGATGGTACCTAGGGAGGAGGAAGCGGAAATGCACCACGTCATCACCTCCCTGGACCAGAGGGCCCCTCACTCAAAGATTTTATAAGCACAAGGATTGTGGGTCGGCACACGCTAGCATCCATCAGTCAGTACAATTGGAGAGGACATTGGGTGCAGAGGAATTGAAGGCAAACATTGTTATTAAAGCAGCATTCCATTCATTGGATGCTAGGTATGCAATTAAGTGCAGAGATGTATGTAGACACGGTTGTGCCTGTGGGGTGCTCAATGTCATGCAATGTACTGATGGCTTCCATTCCTACAGTGCTGTTTCAGGTGCAAAATGGGAAATGTCCAAGCAATGAATTATCGGGGTTACCTTTTGGTTTCTGGGGTGATGGAAGGAATGACAGGACTGTGGGGGAAGGCATTTGGGGAGGTCACTCAAGAACTGGAGATTCCTTCTGCGCCAGAGAGAATAGAATGCACCGCACAAAGGTGGCCCTTATTCAGAATGGAGCAGACTGAGTAGGTATTTGAGGGGTTTTGGTTGCTAGTGCCCAACATGTGGCATAATGATCCCACGCTACAGCAGCACAACAGAAGCCACCAATACAAATTACTACTGAAACCTAAGTAGCAGGAGCGCTAATGTAATCACGTCCTGCCCAAATAACATTCAATTAATCATATTACAATCAGTCATTATTTTTCTTAGTTAACAGTTGTTTATTAATATGTTAATGTTAATATTAAAGGATATTTGTACGGCACACTATCACCACCGGAGTGGTCCCCTGGCGCTCTGGAAGCTCTGAAAAAAAGGGAAGGGGGTGAGTTAGTGGGAATAAGCTGGAAAAGTGCAAGAGAGCAGTGATGTGCTGTTGGCAGCCTGAGCCCGGTGGGTCCGTTGCCTGGGCTTGGGGTGTTTTATGGCCAGTAGTCATCATGTGCTGTTGTGCAAGTCTATGTGTGGTTTGTTTTGTTGTTGCAGTGTAGTGAAGTTAGTGTGGATTGTTGTGTTGTAGGCTTATGTTATATGATATTATATGGCATTTATAACATACATATACACAAGTGTTTCAAGGCGCGACAAGGCAAGGGAGGGGGAACAAAGGGAAGACAGACAGCGATCTTACTAGGCCAGGTGTCATTCAGATCGTGCAAGTGCATGGGAAGGGGGAAAAGGAAAAGTGTGTGGCGGAAGGGACAGGGGAAAGTGCAGTACATGGGATAGTAGAATAAACAAGATAAATAAAAAACGGCCAGCTGGTGGCAAGTTTAAGGTAAGTGCAGACATAAGTGCTGGTAGGGGGACTGTAGGGATACAGAAAACATTCCACAGGTGCAAGGGTTGCCAGGGAGGCAATGCAGGTGTGCAACTGGCGGGGCCTGAGCCCGAGATCAGAAAGGGTGGCCAGGTAACCGGTGCAGTTTCAGCCAGGAATTCAGCAGGGGAGAGGGGGAGAGAAAGCAGAAGCAAAGAGGAAGGTTTTGAGGTTCTTCCGGAACCGAAGATGGTTCTCATCAAGTTTCAGAGAGGCAGGAAGGCAGTTCCAGAGGGAGGCCCCTGCCGAAGAGAGAGATCTACCACCAACTCGTTGCTTGGAGAAGCGACTGACCCTGAGGGAGTTGGAGGCGGATGAGCAAAGAGCTTGAGAAGGAAAATATTTAGGAAGAGAGAGAGTTGGAGGTATTGCGGCACCAAGCCCCAGAATGCCTTATGGACAATGCAGAGGGTTTTGAACTTAATCCGCGCAGCCACTGGGAGCCAGTGCAGAGATTTCAGAGAGATACGATCCCTGGGCTTGAGGCCAAAGACAAGTCTTGCAGTCCTGTTATGGATAAATTGCAGAGGGCAGAGAGTAGAGGCAGGCAGATTTAGATGGAGGATGTTACAATAGTCAAGCCTAGAGAGAACCAGGGCTCTGGAGAAGTGAGCTTCTGGGGGAAGGAGAGGAAAGGAAGAATACCTCTGAGGAGGTGCAGCTGGTAGTGTGACTTCTTAGAGACGTCAGAGATGTGAGGAGAGAAGGAGAGTGTGGAGTCGAAGCTGACCCTGAGGTTTTTAGCCTTGCAGGTGGGAGCAGGAAGAGGGCCAAGAGAGGCCGGCCAGAGAGCTGCAGGGAAGGAGGGAGCGGGTTTGCTGATGAGTAGAATCTCAGTCTTACTGGCATTAAGGCAGAGGTCATTGGTGGCACACCATTCCTGGATAGCAGTCAGACACTCAGAGATGAGGGAAGGAGAGGAGGAGGGTGAAATTGTTAGTGGATTGGTCAATTGGCATTGCTGTCCATGCAATTATGTCTAGGTGTGATGCTTGCTATCGTTCACTGTTTTCACTATTCCATCTGAGTGTGGTACTTGCTAATCTTCAATATCACATCTAGAGATGTGATCACGATTCCATATAAGTGTGGCAATTGGTAACATTCACAGTTTCATTTACATTTCTATCTAAATGTGAGCCAGTCTAAGGTTAAGAATTCCATCTAAGTGTGGCAGATGCTAACATTCATACTCCTATCTAGATGTGACGCAGGCTAAAGTTAAGAATTCCATCTAAGTGTGGCGCATGCTAACATTCACAATCTTATCTAGATGTGACACAGGCCAAAGTTAAGAATTCCATCTAAGTGTGGCAGATGTTAACATTCACATTTCTATCTAAATGCGACGCAGGCCAATTGCAATAGCAAATTGCCAATCTTGTAGTTTTACTTCAAATAGCAAATTTCAACATAAAATTCCAATCTTTAAATATTTTCAGTTCAATCATAGTACTCAACCACAACTCAACATAAAGTTCCAATTTTTAAATATTTTCAGTGCAATCATAGTACTCAGCCACAAGTCAACAATAAGTTCCAATCTTTATATATTTTCAGTGCAATCATAGTACTCAGCCACAACTCCACATAAAGTTCCAATCTTTATATATTTTCAGTACAATCATAGCATTCAGCCACAACTCAACATAAAGTTCCAATCTTTATATATTTTCAGTACAATCATAGCATTCAGCCACAACTCAACATGAAGCTCCAATCTTTAAATATTTCAGTGCAATCATAGTACTCAGCCACAACTCAACATAAAGCTCCAATCTTTAAATATTTCAGTGCAATCATAGTACTCAACCACAACTCAACATAAATTTCCAATTTTTAAATATTTTCAGTGCAATCATAGCATTCAGCCACAACTCAACATAAAGTTCCAATCTTTAAATATTTCAGTGCAATCATAGCATTCAGCCACAACTCAACATGAAGCTCCAATCTTTAAATATTTCAGTGCAATCATGGTACTCAGCCACAACTCAACATAAAGCTCCAATCTTTAAATATTTCAGTGCAATCATAGTACTCAGCCACAACTCAACATAAAGCTCCAATCTTTAAATATTTCAGTGCAATCATAGTACTCAACCACAACTCAACATAAATTTCCAATTTTTAAATATTTTCAGTGCAATCATAGCATTCAGCCACAACTCAACATAAAGTTCCAATTTTTATATATTTTCAGTACAATCATAGCATTCAGCCACAACTCAACATAAAGCTCCAATCTTAAATACGACAAGAAACATCTTGTGAACTATATTATGAAAACCAGGGCCAACCAAATCTCTTCTTCTGTTCCAGGGAGGAACTTATAGAGCACAAGAGACGCGAGGGAGAACTACACCATGAGCCTTTAGAGAACCTTTGTGGCCTGCATATAGCTTACAGGGGCAGGTCATTTGCCACCATGTTGCTACATTAGCCACTTCCCGGCCTGCTCCTCATCACTAACTTTTCTCTCTTCATGCATCCGCCTCCCTCGTGCCTGTTCTGCCACCTGAGCCTTTTCTCTCTCACCTACGTGACCTGCATTCTGGGCCCTCAGGGGTGGGGTCAATGCCGCCATTAGTTGACCCGCAGCCTACGTAACAGCCCTCACTTCACTTGGACCATTACGGGAGGCTTTCCAGGCACATAATGGTCGGCAAAGTCTGCCCCCCTCGGACGTCAATGCTGAAATACTACCTAATAGGAAAATACCTGACATCCTAATTAGAGTGATTATTGCCTATTCTTGCTAGTGGTGATGCGTGTAGAAGAATATTGCCTATACTGCATAATGGATTTGTTTCTCCACCTACTGGTGGGTGTGTCATAATGATACGACCTGATAGGCAGATGTGTACAGAAATACTGCCGAATGGAGTCCATACTGATACTTCCTAATTGAGGGAAATTACATACTTAAGAGTGCCTGGTTTGTACAGGGTCATACCGTACCCTCCTTTATGTGGATGTGGGAATAGGAGTTCATAGCTAAACTGTCTTCTGGAGAGTAACCCAACACTGCCTCTTGGAATTAAGTCTACACCAGCTTTTAGGGCCATCCCTATACTATCTTTACAGATCGTACCAGTCATGCCCTTATTACTTTTCTTAGGTAAGTCAATGCCACCCTGAGTGAGGATACACACCCAGATAGCCTATAAAACAAAGCTTATACTCCATCTCCTGAAAGATAACACACTTCACCAGGACCTATACATTTTCTGGCCGATCATTAACCTCCCATTTATCGACAAAATTATTGAGCAGGCAGCTGCTAACCAACTTCTTATGAAAATCAAACAGCTCGGTTTACTTTCAGGATTATCAGTCAGGGTTCCTCGCCAAATGTAACAGTGAAACAGCTACCATCCAATTGTTCGGCAAAGCCCTTCCGATTATCGATCAAGGTGACGTGTGCCTGTTTGTGCTGCTTGTGCCTTTTGGCCTCCTGGACCTCTCAGCACCGTTTGACGTGGTCAACCATCACACACCACTCACCTTCTTTGCAAAGAGAACTGAAATTTATCTGACAGCCACCTAGCTATCCAGATGGGCTACCTCAGGTCTGAACACTGACATGTTAACTGTGAAGTCTCCCAGGAGACCTCTGTCTTCCTGTTCGTTTTTAGCTTCTATATCGAATAGTTTGGCTTACCCATAGACGACCCCAACATTGGGATACAGCAGTACGCATATGATACACAATTGTACCTAAAGGTCAAAGGTCCATGCTATATTGCTTGCCTTTCCTCATGCCTTGAGCCATTCAAACAAGAGGCCTATTTGAAAAAAGCTCAAACGGTTTGGTATCAGATCTCTCTACTCCACGTAGCCCGTCCTTCCTCTCTAGGACTTCCAAATGGTGGTGTAGGCCATAATGATCTTAAATACCAATGGGGGTAATGCCCTCCATGCAGGGCTCCAGGCTGCTTGCCAGGCACCTGTCAAAGCGTCCCACCACTCTGCGGCTCAACTCATCAACTCTAGGATATATGACCACGTCACACCTACCTTGAGTGAATTACACATGCTCCCCTTGTGCCTCACCCACAAGGAAACCACCACCAGTAGGTCAAACTAAAAACATTGGGCAGCACACAGTCATCTGGCAGTAAGACCATCACCAGGCTGGAAACGGGACTTGCTTGCAAAGGGAAGACTAGGAAACAGTCCTCATGCTACACTCCAATTCTCTGGAATACCATTCTTATGTCAATCCAGACTGATCCATGTCTTGTCCAGTTTAGGAAAGAATGGAAGACCTGTCTCTTCCAACAGCACCTTGGTGTAACCGAGATTCCGGCTATCTCGTGCACACCCCATCTGCATATTGTACTGCGATAATTATTACTAATGGTTCACCTGATGACTTCTTACATTTTCGCTTCAATGTTTTTCTCTATGACCTGTACAGTGCTCTATTGCTGCCAAGCTAGTCTTGCGCTGTAGAAATATATGATAATAGTACAAATATAAAATAATACTATATGATTGGGGGGGGGGGTGAGGGCATGATGCTTTTTTTACACGAAGAAGGGGTTGTTTCTTTAGTGCCCAGATTGGCACATTAAAGCGTTTGACTATGAGAAGGCAAGAAATACTGGCTTTGACAACTCATGTTTTCTTTTAATTCTGGCATTATTAGGTCTGGATTTATAATGCAGAAAAGCAAAGTTATGGTACATGACATGGGGCAGCTGGCATTGTTGCAAACATTGACTTCGCGGTTTCCATCACCGTAGAATGCAGAGCTCTCCCTGGGTATAAATGCTGGGCGGAGCTTGCCCTAATCACAATGCCTACCTCTCCAGGGAATTAGGGAGGGGCTTAGGTGGGACTATAAATACAGACTCTGGCAGCTCTGAGCATCAAGGGGCAACCCCTCTACCAGCACATAAATCAGCACTGGTCAAGGGCCCCTGGAAAGTGCCAGCCTTGCTCCGGCTAATGAGCGTGTAACTATGGCGCCCATTAATCAGAGCGAGAGCGGCCTGGCCGCTGAGCCTGCCTCCCTCCTCCCTGGGCGTGGAGCGAGAGCGGCCTGGCCGCTGAGCCTGCCTCCCTCCTCCCTGGGCGTTTATATCATGCCAGATCTGCCAGCAGTGGGCACCCCCCATTCCCTCCAATCAGAGGCAGGCTGTCCTCGGGAATAGTTCACAAGTAGATTTAGCAGAGCAGTAAAGGGGTCTCGGGTGACATTTATAAAGCCACTTAAGGCTGGGCAGACTGAGGGCAGGCTCGCTCTACATCATGTATATGTTTGTTTTTGTTGAGTTTATTCTGGATAGCGCTCCCTGCAAACCTAATTGCTTCTGGGTGCTGACGCAGCAGCGAGGTGCTTCGTTTTGTATTATACTGCAAACACACGACGCAGCAAAGGAGGAGCTTGGCTATTGCTTACCAAGAGTGGATGGAGCAGGTGTCAAGCCGTGGCCTGGCACGATGCTGACGCAGCAGCGACGGCACGTAATCTGACGTTACAGGTACGTGTCTGAATACGCTGCAATGCAGGAACAGAAGGGCTAGGCGAAAGTTACTGTTGGAAGGAAGCAGGGTGTCTTTCCCTCAAGCACACCGTTACTCATGATGTTGCTCTCAAGATCTTTTCGACTACAACTTCATAACTTGCCAACATTCTGTGACCATAAAGATGTAGGATTTTCAAGTTTCAAAAATAATTTGCATAACAATGACATCACAGGAAAATATAAATCATACATTGTTGGCACCATTGAAGCATTCTAAAACACATCGCCCATCAAACAGCACAACACCGAAAGATGTTCAAATGTTAAAAATGTATGATTCTGAATGGCAAGTTAACACCAAATTTAATCACACAGAAGGTAATCACAGAGAGCTGGTAAGCAACGTTTGCCGCTGCTCTGTAGCAGCAGCCTGGGCAAAACATATGTATTCCTGCAGAGCAAGCTGAACACTGAATGACATGCAGACTGATACCCCCCTCAGTCTGATATGCAGCTGCTGTGTGATGGTGGTGCGCTCTGCCACTTGCCTTCACTCGTGGTTCACCCAAGGGTAGTGGATTGGTCCGAGCCCAATCCAAGTAATCACCTACTAGCCCACTACACAGACAAATTAATATGTTGCATGCTTTGTCCTGCCGCCTGCCTTAAAGTCACATACATCAACTGCCATTGTAGAAAGCAGTAGGATCTGTCACCCAAATCTGTAGGCGGCAGGACTGCTTAAAAAGCAGTAGCCTACTGCCTAAATCCGTAGGGTTGGCAAGTATGCGAACTTCTGTGATCCTTCCTCACTGACTATGCTGGCTGGGGCTGAGAGGGGACTTGTAGTCCAAAATATTTGATCATCCCCACATAACGTTTAACCAGCAGATGGAGCAGACACGTTTACTGGGGTAGGAAGGAGCTAGTCAAAAAGTTGCCATTTATTTGTTTTTTTTATAACGCACCTAATCAGTGCTTTATTTGTATTTGTATTTGCATTTTATTAGGTTTTATATAGCGCTTTACACCAAAGTGCCTTACATAAGGACAAAAAGAATACATAACAAGCATTAACAACATGTGAGTCAAGTATCAGAAAACTATATATAGAACAATTTACATGAACAATATGGCATTACATGAGTGGTATTGGACCGTGGTGGGAGAGGTAGTAAAGCTATAGGATGTGATGTAAGACTGTTGTAAAAGAGACAGAACAGGCGTTAGGATGGTAATTGGAGGAGGTAAGATTTGAGAGAAGTGAGGAAAGAGGAATAAGAGGAGATGGAACGGATAGGGAGAGGAAGACGGTTACAGTGGAAAGGGCCCAGAAGTTGAAAAGATTGGAAGCGGGATGGGGCACAGGGTGGAGGAGGAGGAGTAAGAAGGAAGAGATCAGCAGAGCGAAGTGGGCGAGGGGGAGTATAGAAAGTGAGGAGAGAGGAAAGGTAAGGTGGGGCAAGACCATAGAGGGATTTAAAGACGAGGCAGAGGAAGTAGAATTTGAGATGGGAGTTACAGGAGAGACAGTTTAGAGAGGCAAGAGAAGAGGAGATGTGATCGTGAGGCGAGAGAAGGCAGAGAGAGCGGATAGCACAGTGTTAGATGGATTTAAGAGGGGTTAGATGAGTGGAGGGGAGACCGAAGAATAGAGTGGACCAGTAGAAGAGTCTAGAGAAGATGGGGGAGGAAATAAGGAGTTTAGTAGCATGGAAGGTTAGGCAGGGATGGACTTTACGGATGTTATAGAGGTGGAACTGGCAAGAGCGGGCAGTTTGAGAGATATGGTGGGAGAGGGAGAGGTTGGAGTCAATGTGGAGGCCAAGATTGCGGCTGTGGGGGAGAAAAAGGAAGTTGGGAAGAGGAAAAGAGAATGTAAGGAGGAGAGTGTTAGCTGGGAAGAAAAGGACTTCCGTTTTGTCGGCATTTAGGGTAAGAAAGTGGGAGGACATCCAAGATTTGACAGCGGAAAGGCAGGAAGAGAGCTTGAGATGGATGTCAGGGGAGAACGAAGAGAAGGAAAGGAAGAGCTGAGTATCGCCTGCGTACAAATAGTGAGATATTCCAAAGGAGGAGATGATAGGAGCTAGGAAAGAAGTGTAGAGTGAGAAGAGAAAGGGGCCGAGGGCAGAGTCTTTGAGGCCAAAAGATGAGAGAGTGTTAAGGAGTAGAGGATGATCGACAGTATCAAAGGCAGCTGAGAGGTCGAGAAGAATGAGAATGGAGGAGTGTTTCGAGTAGCGTGCAGAGAGGAGAGATTTGAGGACAGAGGTGAGAGCAGTTTCTGTAGAGTGATGAGGGCGGAAGCCAGATTGAGTAGGGTGGAGAAGAGAGTGGGTAGAAACAAAGGAGGAGAGTTGAGAATAGACAATACATTCAAGGAGTTTAGATAGGCAGGGCAAGAGGGAAATGGGGCGAAAGTTGGAGACAAGGTGGGGGTAGGCAGATGGCTTTTTCAACATAGGGATGATAGTGGCATTCTTGAAGGAAGAAGGAAAGGTAGATGTGGCTAGACAAGTGTTGAAAAAGGAGGTAAGGTAGGGAATGAGGAGGGGGTCAATTTTAGGAATGAGGGAGGTGGGAATGGGGTCAGAGGGAGAGGCAGTAGGTTGAGTTTTAGATAAGAGGAGGGACACTTCTGATTGAGTGACAAGAGTGAAGGAGGGCATAGTAGAGGGTGGGGGAGAGGGAGGAGATGGAGGGGGGAGTAGGAAGGGGAGCCGAGGATGTCTTGGCGAAGATTGAGGACTTTGTTAGAGAAGAAGTTGGCAAAATCAGTGGCAGAGAGAGGTGAGGCAATGGAATGATCAGTGGTAGGGGGAGAGAGAAGAAGAGTTAATGGTTTGGAAAATTTGGTTGGGTGAGAGGATTGGGAGTGGAGTAAGTCAGAGAAGTAGGTTCGTTTAGCAGAGTGAAGACAGTTATCGCAGGGGGTATAATAGGAGAAGTAACAAGATTGGTTAGAAGGGGAGGGGTGTTTTAACCAGCGTCGTTCAAGGTGTCTGAGGAGGCGACGCATGGAGGAGAGTTGAGTAGAGAGCCAAGGTTGGGCAGGTTTGCGAGAGGGGCGAAAAGGAGAGGGAGGGTGAAGAAGATCAAGAGTAGAAGTGAGGGTAGAGGTTAAGGTGGAAGATGTGTCATTGGGTGAGAGAGGAGAGGTGGGAGGGGGGAGAGAAGAGGAGCAGGAAGCGTGGAAGAGAGGGGGTCAAAGTTGCGCAGGTTGTGTTGGTAAAAGGGGGTGGTGGATGAGAGGGAGGGCGGAGGAGAGGAAGGAGGAGTGAGAGAGACAGAGAGTAAGGAGTGGTCTGAAAGATAATTGTGTAGGGAGGAAATGGAAGAAGCAGTGAATGATGAGGTAAAGATGAGATCAAGAGTGGAGCCAGAAAGGTGAGTGGGTGGGGCAGGGAGAGGAGTAAGAAGTTAGGAGTCAAGAATGGATAGGAGAGGAGAAAAGGGTGGGTTGGAGGAGCGATGGAGGTTAAAGTCGCCCAGTATGATTAACGTGGTGGGAATAGGGGAGATGAGGCTGAGGAGGTGATCAATATCGTCGTAGAAGGAACCAAGGGGGCCAGGAGGATGGTAAATAATAAGGAAAAATATAGCATTCGGGGAGTTAAAGATTTTGTGCATGAACTCGAAAGAGGAGAGGACCGGGAGAGGAGAGGGACAGGGAGAAGAAAGACAGTTGGGACAAAAGAGAAGGCCAATGCCTCCACCTCGGCCTGAGGATCGAGGGACATGGGCGAAGGAGGAGGAAGAAGTGAGGGTGCTGGAATAGAAGTATTGTGTGGGGGGATCCATGTTTCAGTGGTACAGAGGAAGTGAAGACTGAGGTGTAAGAATAGGTCAAGGATAGCAGTGGTTTTGTTGCAGATTGATCTGGTGTTCCAAAGGGCGACGTCGATGGAGTTGGGTTGAGTGCAAGCTAGTTGCGGGTAAATGACGTTGTGACGTCTGATTGACGTGTTGGGGTGGTGAGTAGGGTGGGAGCGAGGGGGTGAAGAAAAGTTAAAGGAGGAGATAGCCATGATGACAAGACAGAGTGATGAGGGGGTGGGTAGAGGAACGGGGGAAGAAAAGGGAAAAGGGGTGGGATTGGTGGGAGGTGTGATGCATAACAGGGAGCGCAGGCCTATTTGAGTGCGGAGACAGGAAGGGGTGACTAGAGAGATGAGGGGTGTAGCAAGTAGAGTAATGTCAAGATAAGTGACTGGCAGGCAACTCTTAGTGGAGGTCACTGGTAAGTGAAGTGGCAGGCCACTTAGTGGGTGAGGATAGAAGGGGGGGAGGATGGTGGTAGTGGGCGAGCAGGGCCCCGTATGGTAGAGCTGTAGTAGAGTAATGTGAAGGTAAGTGACTGGCAGGACACTCTTATTGGAGGTCACTGGTAAGTGAAGTGGCAGGCCACTTGGTGGGTGAGGATAGAAGGGGGGAGGACGGTGGTAGTGGGCGAGCAGGGCCTTGGATGGTAGAGCAAGTTAACGGCAGTCAGGAATGGTTGTGTGGCGATGTGGGTCGGAAGCAACAAGATCCAAGCCCCTCCAGCAAAGGACAGCATACAGCACAGACTAGGAGATGGAGGCAGCCAGGCGCAGTCCCATAGGCAGGGTCACTGGAGAAATGGCGAGGAGAGTCAGCGGTAGACAGACAGAGACTCAATGCCGAGATGGGTGATGGTGAGAGGAGCTAGCTGCACGCAGCAGAGAGGAAAGATTAAGCCATCCAGAAGGAGCAGTGGTACTGCGGCAGCCACAGTGAGGTCTGGGCTGAAGGGAGATGGGGGCAGCCAGGCGCAGTCGCATAGGCAGAGTCACTGAAGAAATGGTGAGGAGAGTCAGTGGTAGACAGACAGAGACTCAAAGCCGAGATGGTTGATGTGGAGAAGAGCCAGCTGGATGCAGCGCAGAAGAAGGATGAAGCCGTCTAGAAGGAGCACCAGTATTGTCACAGGCACAGTGAGGTCGGGGCTGAAGGGCAGATGAGACGTCACCGGGAGTCGCCAATGGGCCAAAGTGGGTCGGTGGCAGCAGGATCCAGCATGCGCAGATGCACCGGTACTGCCGCAGGCACAGTGAGGTCAGGGCTGAAGGGCAGATGAGATGTCGCTAGGAGGCACCAATGGGCCGAAGTGGGTCAGTGGCAGCAGGACCCAGCGCTCCCAGATGCAGCCGGGCAACGGTGGGGGCCACAAGAAGAGTCCTGCAGGTGGAGTTGCTGCAGAAGGGCCAGCAGTAGTGAAGAGGAGAAGATGCTGTCAGGCGGAAAGAAGTGGGTGGCAGTGCAGCAGAGTGCTTCGGGTGGAGGTCAAAAGGCAGAGCCGCAACACCGCAACACTTATGCAACACTTATGTGGGCCGGGGCCAGTCGGGGCCGGGCGCGACAGTCTCCAAAATGTGGGGCTGAGTTGCGGCCCTACCGGGGCCCCCCCCCAGTCCCACTGCAACATTGGCGGGGCACATTATGCCGCTGCGGCTGCAGCAGCAATGGGAGAGGCACTTCTGTCAGTCACTGTAAATTCCTCTGGTGACCCCTTATGTGGGGGTCACCAGCGGAAGTTACTGTCCTTTTGTTTCCCAACCCGCTCCCCAGGTCACCGAGGCATCTTGGACCTTCAGCGGACCAGGGGACTCTGTGTTTATAAAAGATGGCTTGAAAAGAACACAATTCAATCCATCTTTTATAAAGCTTTACAGACGAACAAAGATGCCTCAGGCTTTGTCCATCATCAAAGCTTTATAAAAGATGGATTGAATTGCATACTTTTCAAGCCATCTTTTATAAACATAGAAATGTTTAAAAAGGATGGCTTGAAAAGTACGCAAACCATATGGTATGCACACAACTATATAAATGTTATATATTTGTGTGCGTACCTTACTATGGTTTGTGTACTTTTCAACCCATCTTGAAGTACACAAACCATAGTAAGGCACGCAAACAAATACATAAATGTAAGCAATTATATATTTATGTGCCTTATGTACCGTACTATGGTTTGTGTACTTTCAAGCCATCTTTTATAAACATAGAAATATGTCACTCTCTGGCCGGCCTCACTTGGCCCTCTCCCTGCTCCCACTTGCGAGGCTAAGAACCTCAGGTCATCTTTGACTCCACGCTTTCCTTTTCTCCTCACATCTCTGACTTCTCAAAAAAGTCTAACTACCAACTGCACCTCCTCAGAGGTATTCTTCCTTTCCTCTCCTTCACCCAGAAGCTCACTGTCTCTAGAGCTCTGGTTCTCTCTAGGCTGGACTATTGCAACAGCCTCTTTCTAAATCTGCCTGCAGCCACTCTCCGCCGTCTGCAGCTCATCCAAAACAGGACAGGACTGCAAGACTTGTCCTTGGCCTCAAGCCCTGTGATCGTATTTCTCAAGCCCTGAAATGTATTCATTGGCTCCCTGTGGCTGCAAGGATTAAATTCAAGACCCTTTGCATTGTCCACATGGCTTTCTGGGGCCTGGGTCCACAATACCTTCAACTCTCCCTCCGTAAATACATTCCTACTCGAGATCTTCGCTCCTTCACCTCCAACTCCCTCAGGGTCATTCGTTTCTCCAGGCAACGAGTTGGGGTAGATCCCTTTCCTCGGCTGGTGCCTCCGTCTGGAACAGCCTCCCTGCCTCTCCCGCTCACAAGAGCTGTGCAATTGCACTCCTGCAACACATTCACTTACAGAATCTCATGTAAATTGCAGGGATCTGTACAACTCTTAACTTTGTCCCTTGAGGACTGATTTAGGCTTCAGCATGGAGCCACCTTCGACGAGGTAAGTGCAGTACAGGGAGAGAGGCACACACAAAAGGAAACACAAGGCATGGCATTCAACTGGAAACTGCCAATCAAATCAAACTCCCAGTCATCATGTTCCACTAATAGGAACTGTCTCTGTATGTGCATAGCATAGCATAGACGTATTGTCAGATAGCAGGACGCCATTTCGCAGAAGACCCAGAGTCTCCAGGGCCCAACAGGAGCCAACTGTAATCACAGGAATACACGCTTTTTGTCGGACCAGGACCCCACAGGGGGTGCCGGACCGCACCACAAAGCCTTGAAAAGGACCTACGGGTCGAAACACGTGTCGACTGACCACATGGGGACACAAGAGCCCCAACTGTACCCATAAGAGGTGTTTTCAACCTAACAAGACCAAATAAACAAACCCTCTTGCAACTGAGCACAAAAACGTAAAACAACTGCGTGGAAAATCTTCTTTCTTGAAATTAACAGATGCAAGGTATCCAGGATAACCCCCCTTTCTTCCTTTATTTAGAAAGATCTACATATCCAGGATGGCATTTCTCCAAGATAACGCATTGCAGGTTCGATTCCGCCTCTTTAAACGTGGCCAAACAGGCAAGGCATTGATGGAGCATCCTTCTATTCCCTATTATTTCTAACCCCGCCTTCTATTCCCTGCTCTTTACTGCATTCAGCTTTTCACAGACTACCCTTGACTCTGCTCTCTCTCTGGCAGTCAGGGATAGCAGTTCCAGGATTATACTCTTGGCACTTGTCTTGGGAAGGTAAAATGCAACCATTGCACCAAACTTCCATGTTTCAAGGGCACGCTTGGGAGCATGTTGAGCCTTTCTCAAAGCTGCACACCTACCATAAATACTACCTTGGTTCCCTCAGAGCCTCCATTCGAAATAGACAACCAGTTATGCACACGTTGGATGGATCACCTTCCCTTCCTCTTCCACCTTATGTTCCTTTTACACAGTCAACGCTTCACTTTGCCATCCTTGGACAATGGGCTTGGCATTCCTAAAAATGTTATTCTGGGTTTCATGTTGGGACACTAAGACAGGACCCTGGCAAATAGGCCTCCATGCTGCAAGAGCCTGCTTGAGCACATCTTAAGCCCATTGTGCAGTCGTTGACTATCAGTAGTGCTGCCTAGTGCGTGCAATGACACTGCCTTCACAGAATACTGCTGTTGAGATGGGCCTTTTGGGTAAGACAGATCACTCTGGGGCCTCAAGTGACAGGAACAACTTTACTTAGGTTCACAGACGAAGGTAAGTACAGTAGGAAGTAAGTACAGTACATTTAGGACAAGTTCAAGCTTAGGGAGACATAGTTCATAACTAGAGAGACATCCACCGGTCCCCCTGTGCTCAAGCTCCAGATCCCAACTGCCTCTGGTGGAATCCCCAGGAGCCTTGCATCATAACATTCTACAAAGACCCAGCACTCCATGCTCACACACACAGGTTACAGCCAGCTCAGGTAGATAACAACACCTGCCCACTATTACAGACACTATAGAACTGCCCACCAGGTTCTACGTTCTTTCTGTGATCAACATGAGCTCGATTGGGTTCTATCTTACACAGCATCCGTCTCCGGTAATCTTTTTGTCTCTCCCACAACAACTGATGTTCACCTTAATCTGTACCAGTGTTTCCCTTTCTTCTACCCCCTTGCCTGTGTTGCTCTCCTCCTACAGACCATGTTCTGAATATGTTATTCCAGCCACGCCTTGTTTCTGTGAGACCACTACAAATGACTTTTAACGTAACGTAGCGCTCTGAAACACTTGCGTATGTAGCGCGATATAAATAAATGATCATATCATATCATTCTTACATAGTCCATGAACCATCCTAGTGAAAAAAGAGAGACAGAGATTTCACAGAACAAATAGTTTTTTTAAAGACGTGTTTACTGGCATCTCACAGAACCCTGGCATAATTACCCCCCCCCCCTGCGCCCCTTGCAATCATTAAAAACCCCAGCAGTCAAAACATCAGTGATACCAGAAGGCATCAGAAAGATAGGGTGACCAGATTTTCAAGACAAAAGACCGGGATGGCCAAAAACATAAAAGCAGGACTACTGCCCCCTCACATCTCCTCACCCACACCCCTTTCCTGTTTGCCTTCCCCTTTAACATGTCTCTGCGCCCCACCACCACCACACAATATTTCCAGCCTTGCTCCTGCATACAAAAAGCCTGGATAATGTTAATAACAATTGAGCTTTTACTCTGTTTGATATTACAGGCCTTGTCTGCGTTTGTTGTTTCCCAATCGATGGCTGTGGCGCGGTGAGTTAATGCGTGTGGCTGGGATGTGAAAGTTTGGGGGCTCGATCCCACCCTGCGTGACAAATTTGTGAAAGCATCATAATGTTTACTTATATGATTGTTGTTTCTAAAATTAAATGTTCACCCTCCTTCTCCCCAAAACCGAGCCTCTCACCATCCCCTTCCCCAAAACCCCGAACAGGGTTTTTAAATAATACAACTCTTGGGACAGGTGGGGGAAACGAAAAACCCAATTCTGGGGCAGTCCTGCCAAAACCGGGATGTCTGGTCCGAAAGATGAATATTTGCTGACGTACCTTTCTTTGTCCTCACCACACGCGTGGACCGTACAATGCCCTACCTTTATAAAACTAATTTCTTTCTAGTTAGTCACATGCAACCTATCAGACGTTTACAGAAGTCTGCAAGACCAACGTAGCTAAGAGGCTACCAGATGGATGGACATATAGGGACAGCCAATGTAATCCAACTTGTGCCAGGTCGTGCCTATTTGCCCCTCACTCCACACTTTGCCAATGACATTTAAATTGGTTCTCATTATCAGTCAAAGTGATGCTGGACTAAAAATGTAATAGCTCATTTTTATATGGTGCATAATGCAGGATCCCTCCTGCTTCTAAGCACTGTAAAAAGAGGGTTCATTATAGCCTCATGTAATTGTACTCAATTGATTAACATCTGAAGGATAAAGGGCTGAATCAGCCTTGCCAAGATGTAATCTTGCAAAGTGCTGTCCGGCCCAGGTCGTAGGTGAGTGCTTCACTCTTGAGCTATCCAGCCGAGCCGGACCTGACTAAGCAATTGCTAAAGTACGAAGATTCTCCTAATCTTGAGTCCAGTATTGGATAAGCCCCCTTTCACGGGTCATAATCTACCATGCAGTGCATTAAGGATTGAATCTGGCATTTGGTGTCCGCCATCTTAATTCATTATAAGAATCCTCTCCTGAAACAGCACATCTGCCATGGCCTCTTTCCACTTCTCTCCACCTTGGAATGTTATTGCTCAACTCCACACTTTCTATGTCCTAATCTCACCCTTTTCTTCTGTTCGCTGTGCAAAATACAACTCTAAAGTAATGTGCTTAATTAATGTTTAATAAAAAAATTGTCAGCTGTGAATGTGTCTGCGGTATGCGTTTACTAGTGCTGAGTGGTGTAGGCAAATGTGTAACTAGCCCCGAGGGTAATTTAAATACAAATGTATTTTTCTACACAAGGCTGCATTCTGAAATTGCAGATTGCCCATTACAACAACATGGCAGTTTTAGATATTCATTTAGCAAATCTTGACTGAGCGTGGCAGGGCTGTTTTAAATTAGCACGAAGAAGGTAGGGTTACGACTTCACAATGAACGTTTTGAGCAGGGATGGCTAAATGTTAAATGCTTACTGTAAAACACGTGAAGCGATGGCGAGCTGTATACAGTGCTCTTGCAAAAGCCTAAGGGTACTGTTTGTAAACTCAGCCTACAATATAGAAATCAGTCTATTTTAAACCTAATATAAATTCAGGAAATTGAACACAGCAATAAGCTATTTGCACTGGCACATGCATATATATATGGTCAGAGGTGTGGACCTTTCCTTTCTGTGGGTGGTGAGGGGCAGTGGTGGTTGGTGAGTTTTTTAATTGGAGGGGAGTATATTTTTCCCACAAACAGGTAGGAGCAACTAAGCGTAGCGGGTGATGCCAAACCAAACCTGGGAGGGTTCACCAGTGTTTTTTAAATAATGGGTTAAATTGGTGCATTTTAGAGCAAACGTTTTTTTTTTTATTTTTTTTTTTTAATGAGTAAAAGCGGCACAGTTTGCAATTAGCTTTATAGGGTAACTAGCAACAAAAAAAATCCAACAGATGCAAGTCACCAACAATGCACAGGAGCATTTTCCAGCACATTTTCATGATGCCTCTTCCCACAATATATGCCAATATAAAACGCATTTAGATGATGGCTTTTCCCACAATATATGCCAGTATAGCAAAACATGTAGCAATTTGACACGCCGCATTTTTCCACTTCCTGTCCTCAGAATACTCATGTTTGAATTTTGAGAGGACGGAGGTGTTTGCCCAATCCAGAGTTACGGATTGCTTACTGACATATGCCGATATGTGAATAACCAGGTCCTGAAGAAGATGACAGCAATACCATTAGTCATCAAAACCGGTCGACCCATTCATATTTTGGTGATATCTTTGAAGTTGTGTTAAGATACGCTTGTTATACTTTGCTTACACCTGTTTCAGTAAAAATGGTCCTGGGAGAACAATTGTATATTTATTTTTGTTCACGCTAATGTGATGTCTTGTTTTTTAACATCCAGGAGTGACCTATAGATGCTCCCCGAGCCTGCTACCTAGATGGTTAATTAAGCTATGTGAAACTCCCCTAGGCAGAGCATATCTTGAGAACACATATCAGACTGGATTAACTAAGTACACTTGCCTGAGATCACCCCTTTTGGATTTTTAAAAATTGTAGAACTCATTCAGTGTGTCATTGAACATTAGGGACAGTTTTCTCCCGCTATCCCTTTTAGATAGGCAGCACTCCACCGGCAACCTAGGGAGAGCTCTCCTTGACAGGGCAGGGTGTGCTTCCTTTTCAGGGACAGCTTGAGTGGTCTTGATGCATTGGTTTGCACGATAATGATTACGTCTGTTTAAGATAGTAATCCACAGTCTGTTTTTGATGTGTTAATAAGCTACAGGATATAACAGCAGGAATGCAATTGCTAAACCCACTTAGACTCTTAATTGTCTACACTGTTTGTTGTGCATCATTTTGTGCTGGGGCAGCCACCTGACACATAATGCATCCTGCTACAAACTCATCCACCTTCTTTTCCAGGTCTGGAAACCAAACCTTCAACAGCAGGTGGGCCTTAGTTTTGGCCATCCCCTGCTGTCCCTGGTGGGTCAGTGAGATCACTTGATGGATATTGCTTGCCGGGACCTTCATTATGGCCCCTCTCAGCAGTAGGCCTGACTCTGTGAGAGCCAACTCTTCCTTCACCCTCCCCAATTGTTCCAGCGTGACACAGGCCTCCTGGCATCTTTTGCTGAGGCCTTTCAGAATGGTCATCCATTCCCCTTTCTGCAGCACACCCCGAAGGAGGCCAAAACACTGATCTTCCTCTGAGGCCTTTGCTAATTTCTGAACAGGGTGGAGTTCGGAGAGGAGGACTCAATGATCACCTGTACATGTTCCTCCACTTCTTCAGCCGTGCCTTCCCCATCAACCTCTTTCTTCTGTGGGTGCCTCAACAGGTAGTCCACTGCATTGTTTGGCGCTAGGTCGGTACACCAGAGAGGCCCCATATTCCAGGAGGGCCAACATCCACCTATATATGCTGGCCGGGGGCTTGGAGGACAATCCCACCATGATCAGCAGCAGGGGCTTGTGATCCGTCACCAATGTTACGGGTCTTCCCAGAACATACAGGCAGAAGTATAGACACCCCCACAGCACTACCAAGGCCTCTCGTTCAATATGTGAACACCTGTGTTCCGTTTCAGAAAGGGCACGGCTGGCAAACGCTATCGGCCTCACCTGTAACGCTCACCTGATTCTCGCAGAGGTGCCGGTCTTGACTGGGCGACTACCGTATCTTCAAAGGTGATGTGTAGCACCCGGTTGGCTCTTTGGGCTGGACCTCTGTGCACTGTATGCCTGACTTCAAGAGTAAGATGTCTGCAGACAGAAAATATGGGATTAATGAACTGGGGTTATTGGGGTGTCCCTATCTCTTCCCTTTTTTGCTCTCCTGTAGACCCCCAAAGGTTAACGCTCTCACCTTAGGTAAGTGAATGCCGAGCTCTCTATCTGCCTCGGGGCAGGGTGCTGTAACCAGTTTCTTCACTGGATCGGTAGCGCAGGCCTCTTGACTTCAGAGGACTGCTGTCCGTCGTTTAATGCACGAACGGTAAGTTTCGAGTAATTCTATTGTCTTTAAAGTCTTTAGCAATGATGTCTCTTGTTTTGCAGGTTCCGGCGATGGCGGATGACGGGCTGAAGTGAGTTGAAGATGGAGTCCGTATGATGAATAGAAGCGCTTGGAAGCACGTAAGTAAGCGCTTGTTGCCTGCTTCACGATGCGCTCTAACTGTCTTTTATTTTGCAGGTACGAGTTCGGAGCGGCTGCAGGGTGCCGGAATACCCACTGGGGTTGATGTGGAAAGGAGTAATGGCACGTGAGTATCAAAGTTCCCCAATGTCTTTAAACGCACCTTGTTTTGTCTTTCAGATGCAGGATGCAGCGCCGAAGGCCTCCGGAGCGTGCGAAGAGTCGGTAAGCTTTTGTCTTTCAAATGCCGGAATGCAGTGTGAAGACCTCCGGAGCGCACGAAGAGTAGGTAAGCCTTTGTCTTTCAGATGCCGGAATGCTAACCTGTTCTTTCTTGTCTTTATAGGTGTTGCTGAAGACTGGATTCAGGATGATAAGCCTTTTTCCTTAGGCCCAGGATCCGATGCAGAAGACACGATGAGCGTTCTGCTGCAGAGGATGCAGAATAACGCAAAGCAAGATTCATCCACCGGGTGTGGTTTAAATAGCCTCCTGTAGTGCTTAGGTGTCTCCTTCCACAGCCACGCCTAGGTAAGAAAAGAGTTCCTGCTTTCCAGAAGAGTTCCAGTGTTCTGAATCTAGGGAGTGGCTCCTGCCCCACCCAACAGGAAAAGTAGTTCCAAACAGAAGAGGATCAGAGGCTCAGCTGGCAGGCAAGTAAGCAGCATGGTCTGCTGCAGGTAAGTCCACCCAAGCATCATGAGCCCGGCGCTTCCAGCGCTGGGACTGGGCACATTTATGAGCCTGGTGCCACTGGCGCCAGGACTGGGTCCAAAAGGTCCCAATTGGGACCGGTTGGCCCTCGGAACCTGGGTTATGGATCTGCTTCCAAGGGAGTTGGGAAAACCCTGACCTTTTGGAAGCAGAGATCATGACATCACCTCATCCTTGGCATCAAGCTGTGCCAATACTGTCCTGAGGCAAATGAGCTTGCATCCACTATTTCAGGTGGGTCAAAAAATGACATTGTGCCATCTGCCGTGAGGGCCATATTCACATCATCAAATGTGGCTTGTTACACTGGGCCCCACTGCCAGACGTCTCCTCACCAGGCTCCTCAACGGCTCCAACCACGTGACCAGATTTCTAATGAATCTCCTGCAGTACGTCACCATCTCAGGAAAATGTGCACCTCCGTTACAGTCTCCGGGGGCCTGGCATCCATAATGTCCTTCACCTTCCTTGGGTCAGGTGACACTCTGCCTTTCTTGAAGACGAACAAAAAGAACTTGATGCTTGTCTTGAGAAATTCACATTTCTCCTTATGCAAGGTGAGGCCCAGCGACTGTATCCTTATGAGTGTTTTGACCAGCCTCGCCATGTGCTCGACTTCTGACCCTGCAAACACAAGAATGTCACTGCTTATGTTTATGACACCCTTCAGGTCACCTAGGAAACCTTGTAGTATATTCTGGAAGACTTCTGCAGCCAATGAAATACTAAAGCTGAGGCGCTTAACTTAGTACAATCCTTGGTGATTCGTGAAGGTGGTTATATATCTGGACTTGGGGTGTAATACAACCTGACGGTACCTGACCCTCAGACCAAGTTTTGAGAAAAACCTTGCACCTTGTAATTTGGCGATAAACATCATCAATTGTGGGTGTCAAATGCCTCTCCCTCTTTATTGCCTTGTTTGGCATCCTCATCTTCACACAGATTCTGACCGACTCAGGTTGTTTAGGCTTCCTTGCTATGACAATAGGTGACAGCCAGGGAGTTGGCCCTTCCACTTTCTCAATAATGTCAAGTTTGGTTAGATTCTCTAGCTCCTTGTCAACAAGCTCCCGTATATGAAACTGAACCCACTGGTGTTTCAGGGCAACTGGACAAATGGATTTGTCTATATGCAGTCTTATCGGTTCTCCCACCAGCTCTTCCAATTCTGGAAAATATGCCTACAAATCTCTCCAGCAGCAACTGTACACCCTCGACATAGACACTGTATGCAAAGATCACTATCCCAAGTGCCTCAGCTGTGGCGCAACTCAACAGGGTGTTGCCACTAATGTCCCTGACAAAGAACCTGGCTTTCATTGATCTGGATCCATGTTCCACTTGTGAGACAAATACACCCATTAGTGGGATTGATTGATCCCATCTGAACCTAAATACATGTGCTCTTAGGTGTTTCAGAATCGGAGGATTTTCCATTGCTTCATATTGCAGTTTTGCCATGACACTGACGGAAGCCCCTGTGTCCATCAAAACTGGAATCACCAAACAGTCGACTCGTACCATACGCTTCGGCTGTCTCCTTGTCTTCACCTTTAACACACTCATGCGGGATATGAAGAAACATTTCTCTTCATCCTCTTCAATCTCTAGCTCCACCACCTCCTCTTCCTGGTCCGCAAGGGCCACGCTCTGAAGGCACTGTTGTCTGAAAGATCCTACCCTGACTGGATCCCTCTGAACAATCACTGTGAGCTGTGCATGGCCCATTCAAGCGTAGTGGTTAGAGTTGCCAGCCCTTCCCACGCCTTTCCCTTCTCAGGACTCTCAGATGGATGTGGGAGGTCATATCCGCACTGAAGGTACAATGCTGGAGACTTTGCGACCCTCTATCATATTGGTGCCATTGTCCTCTGGGTCCCTCTCGCCCCTTGCCCAAGTCCCACTAATCATACCTCATCGAGCTTGAGCGTGGTTATCACAGCGTCCATCTTGGAGGCTTGTGTTTCCGACACCTCACATGACCTACCTAGTTCAAGAATCTGTGCTAATGTCAGGACAGGCTCCCACAGTACCTGCCAACATAACTTGCCAGATGCGCACCCTTGATCAAATGGTTCTTTATTATACCTTACTCATTGTCCCATGAACACGGGGCCGAGAGGCGCCGGAGCTGGCTATAGAACGAGTTGAGTGGCTCATTGTCCTTTTGTTTTGCATTTCACATGACTAATCTCTCGTAATCCATGTTCACAAGGGGCATAAAATGTTCCCTTAGTACATATTTCGTCACAGCGTATGAATCATTGACTGGTTGCAGCGACTTAAAGATCTGATGAACCACAGGACCAGTCGTTTATATGAGGGTTGCCACCTTGCTTTTATCGTCCGCCAGTCCTGTGGCCCTGAAATACATCTCAAGGCGGTCAATCAATGAGTTTCACCTGGGTCCCAGGCCTGATCGTGCCCCTGAGACATCAAGCTCTGGCATTGGGGCTAGCAGACCTTGCTGGCATGGCACTCGTGCACTCACCTGGGTGGCCCCACCAGTTGCATCCCCACCATCTTGTGTCGGTTCCAGTGGGTGGAAATGGGTGTTGGGCACCCAGGCACCCCCTTGTGACAGGAGCCACAACCAAGACAAATAGGTGGGCGTACAGGCACCCCCTTGTGACAGGGTCGCAACTCAGATGAGACACGTCCACCCCACCAGCAAGCCACCTGGAGCTCACCTGGCTGATGCAATCCTCCTCTTCATAAACAGAGAAGACAAGAATGAAAGATTGAAGAGAAAATAAACTTCTCTTCCTTCTTTTCAAATTATACACAGAGGCAGAAAGAGAGAAAATCAGAAGAAAAATAAAAATGGTCCCCTTTTCCTTTCCAATCTGATAATTATTTGCATCTGTGGATGCTCCAAAAATTGAACGAGGAGGTGCACGTGCACTCCTCTAGGGAGCCGCAAACTCTGTGAGCAGACGCAAAGGAATGTCTCTCACTGTGACGCACAAGTCAGCTCTGCGGCTGGTGAACGTTTGTTCTTCGAGCTACTGCTCGGTTTCACCGCTGCCTGGCCCAACCCAACCATCGATTTCGTAGAATCACTGATGACCCCTTTGTCGCCAGTATAGTACATGCCCACAGGCCCTAGCATCCGGCAAGCCGCTCCAGAGGTGATACAGGACACGCTGTTCACCGTACAGGCTCTGTGCGTGCACAGCCTGCATTGCAGGACGCCCCGTTTATTCCACGCGACGGAGTTACGTCACTCCGTTACATGTGTTCTAAAAGCAAGAAACTACAGCACTAATCTTATTCATGTTGGAGGGTTAATAAAGACATGCACAAAGATCGTGGATGGATAGTTATTTCAAGGCGGGAGTCATAGCTATGGCAATTTGCTGGTAAAACCATCTCAGCGATGCACATAACCATCTAAATGTTTGGGGGCTTCTGGTTCAAACTTTTCCAGAACATTCTTCCAGAAAAGCTTGATGTTTAAAAATATGAACTCCAAGGAATTGGCAGACTGCTGACACTCCCCTCGGGGTCCTATACCATGGCCATGTGCATTGCTGGGGACATGCAGGACCCTGCAGGGAAGCAGAGTGTGTTATGCTTGTTTCTATTTAAAGAATGTTTAACTATTCTTTGGGTGGCTGGGGGGAGAGAGGCCAGGGGGAGCAATGTAGGGTACTCAGGAGTGATTTGGGGGATAGCAGGGGGCTGGTTTGTGTTATATGAATGCTTAATGTATGTACTGTGCTACTTGTTATTCACTGTAGAATGTTATGGGCTAGGTTGCTGTGTTTATGAGGTCAGAGCATTCTTACATTAGAACCTCTATCTTGTTGTTGCTCAAAGTATATCAGTTGACTGGAGCTGCTGTAAGAGTTGGGGGTCTTAAATGTGTGTCTTGATTCAGGCTAATAGACCAACCAATAAGCCCTGCAGGTGTGGTCATTGGCCCAACATTGGCGACGAGGATGGGATGTGGGATGTCGGCACTGTCCATCTAGTGCCAGTCCCCATCCAAGGAGGATCCAAAGACAAGACCCCCAACCAGCAGGCTACAGCAGGGTGGCTCCTACTTCCCAGCAGATTCCTCCCGTGTTGACACGTCGCCGGAGTAAGGAGCGGACCTGCTGTCCTCCTGGGGAAGCTGCCGTGGGCTGCCAGGTGTCCCGCGGATCAACCCGCGATTCCCAGGCGCTTTGGAAGGCTGGGAGATGGCCCTAGCAGGGGGAGAGTTTTCCTCGACAGAATGGCGGCGCTCCTGATAGACGGAGGATCCCGTGTGGAGCTGGTGCCGGGAGACCCGGGAGACTGCTGGACTCCTCAGGACCCTGAGAGAGGCAGAGCGAAGTTCCTCATTTTCGTCGGGGATCGCGACGACCGGCGGAGCAGAGGCCACGGAGTGTCCGGGAGAGGACGCAGATTCAGGCCGCCGGTCGTCCAGTAGAGGACGCGGGCTGAGGCCGCTGCGCGTGCAGGAGAGGAAGCGGATTGAAGTCCCTGCGGGTGAGTGCGCTATGCTCTTGTAGGGGCAGAGCCTGCTGTACGCGCAGAGAAGGGAGGGAGAATCAGGATCAGGCGAAAAGCCTCACTTCTCCCCGCCTCCCCCCCTTCCTGGATGTCACGCGAAGGGTCACGTGATCGCTCATGCGCCAAGAGCAGCCCCCCTGCAGACAATACGCGACACTGCGGGATCGCAGTTTACTGATTCCAAGCTCCGTGAGGCAACAGAGTCTCACAGCTGCCCAGGGCCCTAACGGGAAGGCAAACTGGACCACAGCCTAATATATTTAATTAACGTTTGGTGTGAAACGTTGGATAATCCACAGGTGAGAGAAGTGCTCATCTCATTTGGTGTGAAAGAAGTTTTGGTGTGGTCTGATATTGTTTGCATCTTTGGATATTGCACACAGGGGACAAGCATAAACTAGCTAACACCTGAAAGCTAGTGAGATGGCCTTGTCAGGAGCACCTGGCCCACAAGTGTTCATGCCCACACCGGGAGCACCTAGGATCAAGTGGGCTCCCTGGAAAAAGGGATTTTTACATTATGTTAAGGCTACGTGTGGAAATGGTATGTCGGTGGAACGCAGAGTTGCCATGCTGATGCACTTTCTTGGATATGAAGGGCAAGGGATCTATGATACCCTTCCTTGTGCTTCAGAGTTAGAATTGGAGGACGGAGCGACTGAATTTGATGTGGCACTGGCCAAATTAGATAAGCACTTTGAAGCCAGAATAAGCACTGTTGTAGAGAGATGTCATTTTGGTATGAGATACCAGCATGAAGGAGAGTCGGTGGAAGATTATGTTACCGCCCTGAGACACTTGTCTTTAAACTGTAAATTTGGTGCAGCGTTGGACGACTGACTGGAGCTGCTGTAAGAGTTGGGGGTCTTAAATGTGTGTCTTGATTCAGGCTAATAAACCAACCAATAAGCCCTGCAGGTGTGGTCATTGGACCAAGAGTTTGTACCCCCAAAAGTGACTACGAATTGAATATTCACAACTCAATAAACATTTAACTGAGCCAACCTTAAATATTTGAGAGCCATTTTTGTGGACGTTCGCCCAGGCTTAGGCGTGAGCAGCATTGCCCCTAGGACTCTGAAATGAGTTGTATCTGGTGTAACAAGCCTTTCATGAAAATGAGCAGTGGTCAAAGTGAGCGGGAGCAGTTGAGCGGTCTTCCTCTTCTTTTTTTTAATAAAGTTTTACTCTTCCTGTACTTTTATTTGAAAAAGAAACTGTTCTGGAAAGGTTTCGTTTTAAAATGAAAGTGTAGGAAGAAGTTGAAACTTGCCCTTTTGGTGCACGGCACTGAACCAGTGGCGTCGCCAGGAATCAAATTTAGGAGGGGCACAGAGGGGGCCAAAGACAAAAGTAGGGGGGCACAGACAAATGTAGGGGGAGAACATGGTCACTGCTCGTCTTTGGTAAGCGGGGGCACAAGAGGGGGGCACAAGGTTTCACAGGGGGGCCCCAGCCCCCCCTTTTAAACCACTAGCGACGCCACTGCACTGAACGGTCCCTGAAACAGTAGTCACATGTGTTTGGGGGTTTGCTTTGTGCGTGAGAGGGGCGTGGCAATGGGGTTTGCAGGTAGCTGGGCCAGGGCAGCAGGGAACATAGTTCCACTACTTCTTTTCATACACTTTGACCACTGAAAATGTGTGTGAAATCCTAAATGGGAGTATATGATGTGGGTGGCGAGTGGTGTAGTCTGGAGTTCTCTGCACTCCCTGACGCATGCTCAGGAAAGGTCAGAGGTCACGTTCAGATCCTCTCTCGTGTGATTCCCTCGAGTTCTCCATCTCTGTGAGAGAAAGCGGAGCACAGCGGGGGTGGGGAGGGGGAGCAGCTCACGTCTGCTACAAAGCTGGAGCTTTCGCTGCCGACTCATGGCTTTTCTGTAATGGATGTATTACTTTCAACTAAAGTAAAGCCTCGCTGCCATCTGTTCCCTTCCCTAATTAGGGAGGTGACAACAAACAGCTTTTGTAAGTATTCCAGTAAGAAGTAATGATATCAGTGATTCTGGTGGGGTGCCGCGCACATCACAGCGCCCTGCCAGATGCGCCACTAATGCCAACGGGAAGGCTAGAATATTTACCTGCCAACCAAGCCCGTACACCCATCACTCACGGAATGCTGTATATAACATCCGAGCAACCTTATCGGACAGCAAAGGAATTCTTTCATATGAAATGAAATCAGATCTCTAGTTGTTTCCGTAGTTAGATCAGAAGTCGCTAATGATTATGTATAAACCATTAAAGTCGGAACCAGAGGGAGGGCTTTCCTGTGCGGGGTGAGCAGGCAAGACCCACCCAAAATCTGTAAATGCCAGCTCAGCAGCGCTGCGTGGTATTTACAGATGTCTATGCCACTGTGGTGGGCCCAACTGCATAAGCTTGAGGCCCCCCTTGCTAGACAATCCTGGCTACGCCTCTGGGTTGGTGACCGCTGCCGCAGTTAGGGCAGCCCTAAGCTAAAGTCGAGGGCCTCTAACAAAGGCGGAGATGACCTGGCAACACAATCCAGCATGATGGGTGGGGCTCAAATACTAGTAGAGCTTATGCAGAGGAAAAGAGGTAAAATGGCATTTAAGGCGAATGCTCATCTGTAATGCTAATGATGATATTGAAAATAATAATATTAATACTAATTATTCCTTTTGGATATCATTTAGGCTTCATTGCCCGTTTCCCTGCACATTCTAGTGTTTCCATTCGTCTGCAGAATTCTCCTTCTAGGAATTGTGTAACATAAAATAGCACACATAGCAAAATATGATATTGCATTTTCTGTTGTGACAGCCAGTATAGTGCCTCAAAGCACGAGAAAGCAGCCGGAAGAGAAACCTTAAGGGGCCCTGGACACTGTGTGAGCTAATTTAGCGAGCAAGTGAGACCGAAGTAGGGCTTGAATAAAGGGGCATGACGCATTTGTTAACATTGAGGAATACTGCAAGCTATATAACAAAATTGTGCTCAAAGGAGAGCAGGGGATAAGGAGAGATGGGAGGAAGGGAGTGTGGTGATGGGAATAGAGGGTAAAAGGCAAAGAAAACCAGGGTGCTCACACTAAAGAGACTCACACTTGCTGCAGAAGCTCAACAAAAAACCTCCAGGAGTTCCCTGTGAGCCTGTCCACCGCTGTATAAAACCCCAGGCTGCTCCTCCTCCTCCCACCATCTGGAGCCCCTCAGAGCACCAGGTGCATATATTAATCCACAGGTATGTATCTCCCCAGCTCCAGCGACCGCACAATCAATTGCGCAACGCCAGGCAAGAAAAATAAATCATTCTCTATGTGACCCGCAGCATCCTTCGCCTACTTTAACTTTTTCAATTGGAGCCTGTCTATTGCGCTCCGATGGGGCTTTCTTTGTGTGTTCCCATTGCAATCTGAGTGCCCTGCCATTCCAAGATGGCTGCACTCATTGCCCACACTGGAGTGCTTGTTGTGGTGCCCCAGCTGGCCCTGGATTGGCTCTGGCCCCCCAAATCGGGGCCTATCAGAAGGCTGGCAGGCTTGGCCCGCCCTCCTCACAATGCCCACTCCTGGCCCCTGCTACGCGCACTCTTCATGATCTATCCCTCACTGTTGTTACTGTGGCTGGTGGAATGGCTGCTGCTGCTCCACCTCACACCATCAGAAGCCTCTCAGAACACCCGGTGCATATCTAATCCACAGGTATGTATCCCCCCTGCTCCAGCGACCGTATGATTAATTGCGGAACACCAGGCAAGAAAGAGAAATAATTCTCTATGTGACCCTTGGCATCTTTCGCCTTCTTTTACTTTTTCAATTGGAGCCTGTGTGTTGAGCTATGATGGGGCTTTTTTGTGTGTTGCCATTCCAAGGACTCATTGTCCACACTGGAGTGCTTGTTGTGGTGCCTGAGCTGGCCCTGGATTGGCTCTAGCCCTCCAAATCTGGGCCTATCAGAAGGCTGGCAGGCTTATCTGGCCCTCCTCACAAGGTACACTCCTAAGGCCCCTGTCTGCTCCCTGTCCGCTGTCTGATGGCGTCTTGGTGCAATTTATGTGAGTGTTTCTGCACCTTTTTCACTAGCGGCCCCCCTTCGCTTTGTTTGTATTTGTTTGACCATATTCTGCATCCTACTGTACTCTTATACCCACTTGATTCACCTTTCAGCATCCTAGTGCCATGGCCACCCTGCAACATGGAGTTAGGCTCTGCAAATGTGCCCACTTGATTGACCTTTCTGCATCCTTGTGCCATGGCCGCCGTGTGCCGTGGCCACCCTGCAACATGGGGTTAGGCTCCGCAAATGTGCCCACTTGATTCTCCTTTCAGCATCCTTGTGCCATGGCCTCCCAGCAACATAGGGTTAGGGCCCACAAATGTGCCCACTTGATTAACTTTTCTGCATCCTTATGCCGTGGCCGCCCTGCAACATGGGTTTGGCTCCATAAATGTGCCCCCTCGATTGACCTTTCTGCATCCTCCTGCCGTGGCCGCCCTGCAAAATGGGGTTAGGCTCTGCAAATGTGCCCACTCGATTGACCTTTCTGCATCCTTGTGCCGTGGCTGCCCTGCAACATGGATTTGCCTCCACAAATGTCCCCCCTCGATTGACCTTTCTGCATCCTTGTGCAGTGGCCGCCCTGCAAAATGGGGTTAGGCTCTGCAAATGTGCCCACTCGATTGACCTTTCTGCATCCTTGTGCCGTGGCCGCCCTGCAACATGGGGTTAGGCTCTGCAAATGTGCCCACTCGATTGGCCTTTCTGCATCCTTCTGCCGTGGCCCCCTGCAACATGGGGTTAGGCTCTGCAAATGTTCCCACTCGATTGACCTTTCTGTATCCTTGTGCCGTGGCCGCCCTGCAACATGGGGTTAGGCTCTGCAAATGTGCCCACTTGATTGACTTTTCTGCATCTGTGTGCCATGGCCGCCCTGCAACATGGGGTTAGGTGCCCCAAATGTGCCCCCTTCATGGGTGTACTTTTAGGGGGGGGCAGGGGTGTTTGTCCCTCCCAACTTTCAAGGCACACCATTTTGTCCCCATTCATTTGGCTAGGGCACCTTTTCTTCTGATGTCATGTCCCCCCCAACATTTTCAGCAAAGTTACTCCACTGGCCCCCTTGATTGAATTTTCTGCATCCTTGTGCCGTGGCCGCCCTGCAACATGGGGTTAGGCTTCGCAAATGTGACCACTTAATTGACCTTTCTGCATTCTTTTGTCGTTATGTAATTACACCTGTCCACCTGCCTGTAACCCAATACCAGTAACAACCTATTTTTCACTGCACTTTATGATGTGACCACTTCGTGTTTGCTCTGGCATGTAACCATAAGCACTGTAAGTAATTTCTTAAGCATAAGCGCCGAGATACCTCCGGGTTTGGTGCGCTATATAAATAAATACATAAATAAATAAATATGTCATAACGTGACCCTTTTCAGTATGATATAGTCAGCATTATCTCTTGTGTCTGGGGAAAGAAACACATCTGTAGCCAGACATGGTGGAATCATAGATTTACATATTCAGTATACCATATAGAATCCATAGGTGGGAAGCAGACCTCTCCCAGAGCACATGGCTCACCGCAAAGTAGCTTTGATTTTGAGATGCTGGGTTCTCACCACCCACAAGCATAACATCCATGGGCCTGATTCACAGAGATGTGTATTGGAACCAATGAGTTAAGGCCTGCGAGCAACTCAGATTTGCCCTTTCGTCCTCATATCTGATTCACAAACCTTAAGATGATCGCAAATCCGGAGCTGCACCAAGCATCATTCAGATGCTCACGTGCAAATATGCCTAAGGGGGGCATCTCCGGGTATCTCCTAGTGAATCGGGCACAAAGCCGCAGGTGCAAATCTGAGGTGCTCCTTGAATCTCCTGATTTGCTAGATTGAGCATCATCGTTAATCAGGCCCCATATTTCCATGGTTCTCGCCTCCTACACGGCGGAGTCGGTGGACCCGGCGGTGTGGCATCAGCTACTGCGGGTTCCTAGACATGCCTAGGTTTCCAGAAGGGACTTGCTCTGCGCAGGAGGTAAAGCACTAATGGAACATGTCAGGTTATCAAATTCCAGACACCGTGGTAGCGACTGAGTAAATTACAGTATCAGCTCCAAGATACTAAGATAATACACCCACCTACCATGACTTGACAGGGGACTAATGAGGCTTGCAATGGCCCCAAGCTGCTCCTGTACAAGTGGTGCTCAATCTGACACAAAAGACGCGGCATATCTCCATTACAGTATAGAAATATTGCATAATAACACTGCATATCTTCTGCAGACGTAGCTATAAATGAATCGTATGATACGACAGGTGTATCTATTTATAGCGGTTAACGAATACACAGAAGATCCTGCATACCCCCTGCCATCCTTCACACACACACACAGTCAATACATGTAACATAATTATGCATGCACTCCTCCACCTGAACCCTCCAGCCCCGCGCACACACACACACACACAAAGCTGCCCCAAGACACACTCCGTGCACACACACAAACACATACACGCACACATCCTCCACACAAGAATGTGTTTGGAATAAGCATACGCACATAGAATGTGCTTCAATGCAAGTCAGCACGGCATGCACTTCAAATACTGTGGGACTAACATTAAGCCCAGAATATGCAAACACACAACCACTATGCTCAGAATTAATGTACATGCATACACCAACAAACACCCACAACAACCCCTTCACACACAAACACCCACACTAGGCATAAGGAAACTAAATACATTGTGACATCTATGAGAAACATGTTTTGAAGAAGAATGCAAAGGCTTTAGAAGTTAAGTAAGAACACCATGCACTTACAATATGCATTGAATAAAAGCGAGAAAAGATAATACACTTCGAATATGCAGATGTGAAAACAATATTAAAAAACCGCATACACCAAAGATTTAGAGACCACTAGCAGCATGCACAGGTCCCTGCCAGCCAGATGCTTCCTGCTAGGGGGAGAGGGCAGTCGTAATTGTGCCAAAGGTATCCTTGAACTGCACATGGATGGGCTCCAGACAAGAGGGGAGACTGAGATCCAATGTCCCCTCCTCCAGCTTGAGGCCACGGACTGTCAGCTACTCCTCAGTTCTGGATGGACGCTGCCGCTCAAGACGCCCACGCTGCAACCAACAGCCCACAAGCCAAGAAGTACTGTTTGCATCGTATGTTCTTTTGCCTCATTGTACGAGACATGTGCCATGACCCTCGGTACATCTATAAACACCTTGAGAAAACTAGGCACTCATCTACCAGGCCGGACATACACCAGCAAAGGCACAGAGAATTACAATCTGGAGACTCTCTGGGAACATCAATACCTCCTTTTATTGGACATCAGACCTCTAGTATTTGGGTAAGGGGCTGGTTGCAATGGAAAGGAACATCTGGCTACTGACCACAGGTCTTATGTGACTTCCAGGTGCGGAGTCACAGTGCGCCTCTCCTGTTTTCTCCAGCGGTGTCAGTGGTAATGCTCTGCCTAGTGGGCTAACTTGCTCCCTTGTGTTACATCAATAAGGGATGACTGATAGGTCTTGGTAAGTGTTCCTTTCTTGCTCCCATGGGTATCTTCCATACTCGCAGGTGATCTAGGAATTATGCCCAGAATATGAGTAAGTACTCTAACGCATATGCTACTCAAGGAAAAGAAGTGAGCCAAGACAGCACTCGCTGAGTCTGCAACCATGACAACATTATGCACATCAAGCAGAACAAAGACCAGTACCTATCGACATCTAGTAGGGTGACCAAATGTGATGTAAGCCTCTCTGAGCTAGGAATAAACATCTGTTATTTGTCAATTGCGCTCCACTAATACACCTGTTATGTTATGTTATGTTTTGCTAATGAATGATGCCCCCTGGGTGTTTTGGGGAGAATCCTGTAGTCCTTCTCACTTAATTCCCTTCTCGGGGCAGGGGCCAGACACATGAGAGCATGTAAGGACAGCATTCCTTTTACGGAGACTGGTGTGCTTAAGTCACACACAAAAACAGATATCAAGCCCTCCCCTCCATAAAGGAAACTATTTTACACCGTCCAGAATCTGTGAAAATGCTAAACCTTTGGATTTTTTCAAAAACTGAGCTCTGTAGGAAAATGTGAATCTGTGGCGAGAGAATCAATTCTGAGATGGTAGGGAATCCCTGGATTAGACACCATAGAAACCATCAAATGTTCTGCAGCCCAGACATCAGAGGCATATTTTCCTGTGATCCTCATTCAGTGAGGATCCACAGACAAGTCGGTCTGCTTGACAGATTAGGGCCGCTTCCGGACCACAAAGTGCGAGAGCAAATGGAAAATTAAAAAGTGTTTTCCTCTGCGTACCTTTGCGTTAAGCACATATGGAGCCCACATACTTGCGCCAAACAATTTCTACACCAAGGAGATCGATTGGGCTCAGCCAATTAGAACCCTACACTTATTCGCATCCACAGGTGCAGACCCTCACAGGGTATTCAACCCAAGTGGAGGGATCGTCAGCTATACAAGCCCAGAGTTTCAGTCAGGCACGGGCGGTGTTGGCAGCTGGCAGAGCTGGCAGCATAAGTCTGGTATGGGTTGGAGATCAGGGTAGGATTTTGGAACAGGAGTGCAGGGATGAAGAGACCAGAGACAAGAGTGGTGGAAGGCAAGCTGGTTGTAAACATCTGTAGGTGGTTGGTTGCAGAGTGCAAGAGTAAGTTGGCTGGACACCTATGGATGAGGTTGGTGCAAGAAAGCAGCTGGGTATTGGTTCAAAATATCAAGACGAGGGTTGTTTAAGACATCAGGCAGAAACTGGAGGAATACATCCGGGGTTAATGGGGGGCCTAGCTATCAAGATTAGGAGAGTATGGGAGGATACATTTGGACTTAGACCAGGAGGAAGGGTCTTGACCCAGATTTGAAGAGGTCCAGCCCACAGTGGAAGAAGGAAAAAGGCAAAGCAAATGGCATGCTATTGAGGATGTGCAAGACCAGAGGAGGAGTGGATAGGTGATGAATAGGGAAATAGGGAGAGTAAGACCCTAGTGGGCTTGGATGGAGGCCTCATGAGCCCACCTGTGAAAATGTGGGCAGAGCAAACTTATTTGGCTTTTTCACAACCTGAAAACAAGGTAATCTACTCTGCATCTCATGGGAGAACCCTTCAAACATGTACAAGAATTACAAAACCCATCTGAGATAGTTCTTTCCCAACAACCGCCAGAGTCAAAAAGGAAGAGAACATGTGTGTGCTAAATACATTCTGTTTTTCCAGAAAAGTGCATGTGTTGAGGTCCCCACCTGGCTATGTGACAGCACATACAATATACTTTGAATAAACGGAAGTGCAGACAATATGTTCAGGACATACACTTGACAAGGAATAGGTTCTGTTGAATATGCATATATCCCCACCCACCGACCACCCCAGAAACAGGGACATCTCCCCCACCCACACATGCCATCCCCTCTCACAAACACATACACACATTCCTTACACATAAAGATTCACATATACTGAAAACACTACCCATGCATAATGGGAAACACACACAGACACTTCCTGGAGGACTAACACGCTCTCACCCTCACGAACACATACACACACACACGAAAAAAATAAGAAAAAATAAATCAGGTCATAATAATAAAAGAGTAACACAAAACAACAATCACAACACAGATTAAGTGCACTGCACCACCATTGACCCCTTTCTCTTCAAACATCCGTGACTTACATGAGATGTCCCAGACAGACACACACACACACACACTCTGCACAGGGGTATTATCAGTTTTAAATTATCTAACCACTTAATGAAGGGTAACAAAAGGACTTAAATGATATGCACCATTAATTTCAGTATGCATGCAGTATTGTAAATAGTTTTTTTTTTTCTTGTGACAAGTTTGCAGCTGGGACCCAGCAAGATCCCAAAGCACAGTGTTACTGTTTCAATCTTTCATTAAGTGATTTTTACTAAAGGTAAGCCCAACCTCATATTGTCCATCTCCTGTGTAGATGCTCTGTGGACAGCCAGGAGTTTCTTTGAACTATTTGTCTTCTGAACCTATAAGCAAGCATTACTCCCTCTGCCCCACAGGACCTTGCCCCATGTGATCAAACTCTTCGATTTGGCCTTATACACCTCCATGGCCTCGCGTATTGTATTCATCGTGGCACAGCCAATCGGGTGGACAGTGTGTCTATTAACCTGCATTGAAAAAAGTGCTATCATGCTTTCTATGGTGAAAGGTGCTTTTAATCAGTCTTTTAATAAAAATAAAAAGAAATTGTAAAATATTTCGACACCTTTACTCCTTAGGTGCTGGGACTCAATAGCAGTTGGAAATGCCATCTGAGTTGCAGTACCCTCACATATATTGAGTATTGTTGCGGATTTAGATATTCATTTTGCTAAGGTGCACTCTCTGATTGACACCCCCTATTGTAGAATCCCACGCCAATATTCTGGGGAAAGAAACAGGCCATATTTGAATGAATCCTCTATTTCGATGAAAGATGGAATTCTAAGGTGATCTCCTAACTTGGTGCTGGGGAAGGTACCGCAGTATAATTCATAAATGCAAGCAGATTGCCTACACTGGAAAATGAACCTGTCTGCAAAAAACCCACTAATCTTATAAGACACACAATCATTCACATGAGTCAAATATATCTTTATATGCTACCATCTTAAATAATGATATGCAACTTCTAAGCAGCAGAATGTGATTTGATGGTAACATTGCCGCCTTTCAGCTAATATGAGTTACACCTTCGCTAATCATATATAGCATAAATCACTTTACTTTGATCATTATCAATTCTTAACAACTCTTTGTTTTCTCCAATATCAAGAACGGGTCTTAGTATCAGAGAAATATTGCATAGAAAAATGCATTGCACATTTCTTGCATGTGCTCGATATTTCACATCGGCAATGTGCTCTCGTGTGCAATGTGCTGCTGGTTGCTTCTGGCATATTTACACACATGGAGAAAGATCTCCTTTGAATGTGTACTTATGTTAAGAGCCTGCTTATCCCCTGCCATTCTTCACACACATACACAGGCAGTACATGTAAAATACCTATGCATGCACACCTCCACCTGAGAGCCCCCACGCGCACACACAAAGAGGCCGCAACACACACACCGTTGACTATGGATTCCGCACAACTAACTAGACTTGGAACAGTGAATCATTCTTTAGAGCGTGGACTATATATACCCTTTGTGATAACATTTGACCTCCACCACGACTGTCCAGAGGACAACAGCCATTGGTTTGGCAAACACAATCTCTACCCACTCCCACATGGTGTAACATCAGAAGTCTTATGACATTAAGGGGTTCATGATGAGTAGAATGAATGATTGAAATTCCCCTCAATTCTACTCCATTTTAACAATTGTTTTCATGGCCTCTCAGGTGGCATCTTAGGTCCCACCAGTGGATCCCACCATTGTCCATCTGCTAGCAATCACAAGATTCCAAGGACCACAAAAAAAGACTACACTGGTGGGACCCAAGATGCCACCTAAGAGGCCATGAAAACAATTGTTAAAATGGAGTAGAATTGAGGGGAACTTCAATCATTCATTCTACTCATCATGAACCCCTTTAAATCATAAGCCTTCTGATGTTACACCATGCGGGGGTGGGTAGAGTTTGTGTTTACCAAACAAATGGCTGTTGTTTTTCATTTTATTTCATAGTATTCAATGGTGTAATGCCTGCCCATGGATAACATCATTCAGTCTTTTTCTACACACAGGATAGAATAAGGAGCATCCTTTCTCTTTGTCTCTTGGTACACCAGGTCATGCAGAACAGACTGCGGACCACTAGTCCAGATTGTCTCTAATAATCCACGTGAAATACTGTCGGTACACCACTGCTGAAGTCGATCTACAGTGTATCATCCAATACTGGTCGTAGGTCTCGTATGTCTGTAAACACTGTTTAATAAAGTAAAGGCTATTGTCCAAGTGTCCGTCCTGTCTTTAGTACACATTTCAATGAAGGTCCCACTATGGGCCGTGAGTCCCACCTGTCTCTAGTAAGCCATTCAGTTAGGGACACACTGGTCACATTGCATCCCTACTGTTCCTTTCACACCATTCAATGAAGGGCAGACTATGGACCATGTTTACCGTCTGTCTCTGTTACACTAAACTCTCCCCCGGGAAAGGGCACTCAGCCAATCAGGTGGCTGAAACAGTGGGTGAGAATATACATTTTCTGCCAACTGTTTACAGCCCCTCTTCCCCGGGTGGCGCCATTTTTTTGTTTGTTTTTGAAAGTGGGGCAGCAACAGGGAGCCTTTACCTGTTGACTCCCACCCCTGAAACCCACCAAAGCAAACCATTCCCCTTCCCTCCCCACTTACCTGTTGTACCAGAGGTTTGTGCTCCGGTCCAGCGCACCTACCGCTCCTGACCACCGCCATAGAAATGAAAAATTGACTTAGTGACTTTTCCCTATGCCAGCAGCCATCTTGGTTTATGTCACTCGGGAGATTGGCTTCACTTGCACAGCCATTCTCTCGATGTAAAAAAATAAACCATTTGCACCCCGGTGAAACCCAAGGGTGCGAATGGCTTTCACCCTTGCTGTGGGAGGCAGACATGGCCTGTAACGATCCCCAGTCCTCACTGAGGCCTAGGCTGGTGGGCCGTTAAATGCCATGTCCGCCCCCGCAGCCGGGGTGAAAGCCATATTAAGGAACAACTATGGACCACGAGCCCCTCTGTCTCGTGTACACCATTCAATTAAGAATACACTACAGACAACCAAACCCTTGGTCTCTTGTACACCATTCAATTAAAAAGACACTATAGACCACAAGGCCCTCGGTTTCTAGTTCACCATTCAATTGAGAACATGCTATGGGTCACAAGGCCCTCTGTCTCTAGGACACCATTCAATAAAGAACACACTACAGACCACCAAACCCATGGTCTCTTGTACACCATTCAATTAAGAACACGCTATGGGCCACAAGGCCCTCTGTCTCTAGGACACCATTTAATAACGAATACACTATGAACCACAAGAGCCTGTGTCTCTAGGATACCATTAAATGAAGACGACACTATGGGCCACGAGGCCCTCTGTCTCGTGTACACCATTCAGTTAAGAACACATTATGGGCCAGGAGGCCCTCTCTCTCTTGTACATTTTTCAATGAAGGACCCACTATGGAGCATGAGTCTCATCTGTCTCTACTAAGCCATTCAATGAAGGATGCACTAGTCACAATGAATCCCTACTGTCGCCAGGCAGCCTATAAAGCATGAGTGCCACTGCCTGCTAGTATACAATTCAATGAAGCACACCCTATGGACCATGAGACTCCCAGGATCTAGTACACCACTCAACAAGGGGCACCCTATGGGGCATGGGACACCCAGGATCTAGTACGCCATTCAATGAAAGACACACTAGGCACAATGTATCCATACTGTGTCTTTCACACTATTTAACTATAGAGAAGGAGATGTACATGTCACTCATGAAGCCTGCCCCCTCTCCTCCATCATACTGGAAGAGCAGCAAGAAAGCACTCTGCATGACATCTAGTATCGTCCCAATACTGCATCGGAAATATAAAAGACGTTATACGCTTAGACAACCGTACTGAATTTATCCTTGAACTGAAGTGGTAAAACAAAGTATGCAGACACCATCGGACATGGAAGAACTATAAGTGAAGTCTGACAGATGTGAAGTGACATCATGAAGAAAAGACACAAGGACGCACGGAAGCGAAATACGAATACTTAAAGAATGAAGATGTAACTGAAGCAACAAAGTGAATATAAAATGCAAAAGCAAATAAATCATATATACTAAGAAGATAAGTAAGAAGAGATGCAGTAGATGTATATATGCAGAAACACAAGGTAGGTAAGAAATAATAGAAGCTTGCTAAAGTAGAAAATATGACACAGGTAAAGCAGTCATGTCGAGAAGATGGTCGTCGGTTTTGTGTAATAGTAAGCTGAAAACCCCAATGAGAGAGACTGAGGCAGAAGAGTTGTCTCGCACTGGAATACAGATTCATGCAAGAACAAAGAATATTTATTTGGCTAAGGCTCAAGGATGCCACAGTTAGAAACAACTGCAAAGTACAAAAGGAGTCAGAGAGGAGAAGCCATGTATATAATACATATTTCTATTAGATTAAGCAAAGAAGTAAACATCTGTGAGGGCCAAATATTGGACAATTAAAAGTGAAGAAAGCATGTGCAAGATGGAGCAGCAAAGTCTCCAGAGGCCAAAGAGAGTAATAATACCCAGTACAATTGAATCAAATAGCACTAAATAAAATGACAGAATGGAGAAATCATGGTCTCCTCACATGTGGTGCAAGATCAGAAAACAAGGTCTATTCACAAACGCTCCAGACGAAGATAGCAGTGTACCCTCAATCCCTTAGAAGTTCCAGAGAAGAGAATAGTCAGCAAGGTCAACTACAAAGAAGAGGCATTGGCTTAGGGCCTAACTTAGGAGATGGTAAGGGTAATTCGCAGTTGTCTGATGTTGTTCTGCACACCTGGGTTTCGGTTGGCTTGCGTTCTGCTAATGAGCCGAATGTCCAATGTCCAGCCTCATACAAAGGCTCCACGATACCCTTGGTATCTCGGAACAGGCAATGGACTGGCTGACATCCTTCCTTTCTGACTGCTCTTCCCAAGTCATCTTGGGCACCTTCTCCTCTCCTACGTCCTTCTCCAGCTGTGGTGTTGCCCTGGGCCCTATCCTCTCCCCTTGTCTCTTTAACATCTACCTCGCTCTGCTTGCATGCCTCATCTCCTCCTTCTCCTCCAACTTCCAGTGTTACACAGACAACACATAGCTCTTCTTCAAACTTCTTGCTGCCCTCTTCCAACCTCCATCATCACTGACTACCTATCTGCCATCCAGTCGTGGTGCACCTCCAACAATCTCTGCCTCAACTTGTGTAAAACTGAGACCCTTCCCATCTGGACCCCTGCTCCCTCCTTCTTCCCTTCCCTCTGGCCTTCCTCCTTGCGCTCTCCCCCTGCTCCTTCTTCTGCCAGAAACCTTGGAGTCATCTTTGACTCCTCTCTCTCCTTCCTCCCTCACACTCAGGACATTGCCAAGAAGTCCCACTTTCAGCTCTTCCTTCTCAAAGGAATTCTCACTTTTCTCACTTTCCCCCAGAGGCTCAATGTTACCCGAGCCCTGGTTCTCTCTATGCTTGACTATTGCAATAGGCTCGTCCTGAATATACCTTCTTCCACTCTCCGACCCCTCCAGCTAATACAGAATAGGGCAGTAAGACTTATCCTTGGCCTTAAACCCAGGGACCACATCTCTCCTGCCCTAAAAGTCTTCATAGGCTCCCAGTTGCTGCACAGATTAAATTCAAATCCCTCTGAATCATCCACAAGGCCGTCTGGGCATGGGGACCACACTGTCTTCAGCTTTATCTTACTAAATACTCTGCCTTTGGACCACTGCATTCCTCTGGCATGAACTCTTTGTGTATAAAGCATTTTGCTAAACAGAGGGTAGGTGGTTGATTGCTTTCCTCAGCTGGCTCCCACCCATGGAACAACCTCCCCCTGCCTCTGTGCCTTGTGCAGGACTTCCTTAAATTCCCACCACCTATGGAACAGCTTCCCCCTGCCTCTGTGCCTTGAGCAGAACTTCCTTAAATTCCGGAATCTCCTCAAGACCTTCCTCTTCAGCTCCTCCTTCCCTTCTTCTCTGCTAATCCCACAGTTGCAGTGATTGGTGTCCGGGGCCCTTATGCATACTCAGGGCCCCTATCACCCACACCCAATCGGCTGAGCTCCTGTCATCCATCAGCCCTTGCCTTGGCACACCCTCCGCCTCGGAGGATCGCACTTACTCCCAATGTGGCCCTTGGCCATGTAGCATTCAACAACCCAAGCACTTCATTTGTGGCTCACCCATGAGCCTGGACTCCCTAGCACTTACTCCCTCTGCCCTTTTCCTTGCTGCACTTGCATGTTCTGAATATTCACAAAGCATAGTAGATTCATCCTTCCTCCTTTTCCCTCCACTGCTTTTATTAATTATTTTATTTTGTAATGTGGGCGCTCTGAAATTGTATTTTACTTGCTCTATAAGGGCCTAAGAAGCAAACAATAACATAAAAAAATAGAAAAATAAGGATGCCAACAAATAAGGATGGCCTATTCGATAATGGACCATACATTGTTGCAGAAGCCAATACGCTGCTGTTATTCTGCTATTATCTGTATTATATGTAGTTAGAGGTTGTTTTAAGCTTGCCTATCAGTTAAAGGGCCGCCAATGATGTTATTAACACCTTAATAAGCTATAGGTAATATATATGATCCATTAACCAAACCCTCCATCCAATGGGTTTTTACTATTTGCCACGTAGGATGACGTCAAAGATGGCGCATATTGGAGTATAAAGCCTTCGTATAATGGAAATGTATTTTAGGAGTGAGTAAGGTGCGACTTGTTATGCTTGCCAGATTTCGCTGCTTTATTGAACTGATAATAAAGTAGTACTTTGCCATATTCTTTGAGTCTGTCTGGTTTTATTTGGGCCCGTAATTATTGGTTATGGTAATCCCGTCCAGCACTTGATACGCTCCAGGTGCTACTCCAGGTGCTACTGCACACAACACAGGGCAGACTATGGAAAATGTACACCACCTGTCTTTGCTACACTAAATGAAAGGCAGCCTATGGACCACGCGCCCCGTGTCCCTAGTCCACATTCAATAAAGGCCAACAAATGTATGATGGATACATTCTCTCCTACGCTTTGTAATGTATGGAACAAACCAGTATCATAAAACAGACTCAAAGCATATATATGTACTCATAGGGTCAGATTCTACAAACTTATTTGCTGAAAGTGATGAGATGTGTTAATATGTGTGCTAAAAAAAAGTAGCAGGCCAAGTCTCAAAGGACATCTGAGGATGCGCTCATTCAGCTCCCTACCCCTTTTCACACGTGTTCATTTCAGGAGGTGCTTCTATATATTTAAATGTGTATCTCGAGATTCACAAATGATATACGCTTATAAATGCACAGAAATTAGTGTCATTCCCGTCTCCCACATTACTTCAAATGTGACCGCATGGTTTGAACCGTGGGTGTCATACTTGCATTACCTTCCCCAAACAGGGATGGAAATGTTTTTTTCCGACCATTTCACAGGGAAGGACCCCACGTTGTTGCTAGGAGCCTGTTATACATTAGTGTTGGGAGCGCGCCCCCGATACTAATGTATGTTAGGCTGCTGGACAGCGTATCTTTGCGCCAGTGTGCAGCCCCCCCTTAAATGCACAGGCCACATTTGAGAATAAGGTGGACAGTGCATTTTTGAAAGCACCACAAATAAAAGGAGTGCATTCTCTGCACTCCTTTCATTTCTGCCACTTTTTGGGACTCTGACCCATAATGTTCTGCCCTGTATAAAATCACAGTGAACCTGGCAATCCCATAGACAGTACTAAAAAGAGCCCGACATCTTCCCTGTTACTGAAGAACATCCTTTGCATCAAACTTCCCTTTGTAACTCTGGGGTTAGTACGTATCCAGCTGGGCAAGCATAAATTACAGCAAGTTTTAAGGGGGCAAATTTGAAGTGCCATTCTGAATGGCTGTATGCACATGTCAGCTTCTTCTGGAGGTTCCTTCCCGTTTTAGGAGGCTTTCCTTTTCCTCTCACTTCTATCCCTTTTCTTTCTGGTGTTCTATCAGTTCTTCTTTCTTCTCCCCCTTGTCTCTTGATTGTGTCCAGGTTCATATTCAGCTCGACTCCCTCATCTGCTGCCAGATGTTGTTCTTTTGTATCATGGTGTCCATTCATCTACTTCATTTGGTCCTTCTTCGCTCATCTCCCTCTGATGAATCCACTTTACTCTCTCCACCTCTTCTCTTCAAATACTTTCTTCTGCCTTTCCCCGTGATTTTCTCTTTCCACTCAATTCACATGCCTTATCACCTTAATCTTCTTCTCTTTTCCATTTATAAAAGGGTGTTTATAACAAGCAAGAGCCTTGGCACAACCATCCTCGCCAAGGTCACTTCTGCTACCAAATAAACAGAGAAATAAAATCTGATCGGCACTAGATTTATCACCTTCCCTCTCATCACTTTCTGGACTCTGGTCACCCCTTCACTACTGCTTAGTTCCTATTTCTCTTTGGCAATTCCTTTCTTTTTTTCTTTCCCTCCTGCTCATAATTCCTCCATTTTGCGCAGTTTGCATGAGCTTGACCTAGCGTGGGAAATCATGCTGGATAAATTCAGATCCAGCACTGAAATCCATTTATCATAATCCTGTTGTGCAAAGACACAGTAAATCAAAAAGGCAGCCTGCCAGGAAACAAATTACGGTAAGGGCCAGCAGGTGCATCGGGGATGTGTGTGGGGGGATGACGTGAGCTGTGCCGGTGGACATGAGAAATAAAGAGTTTCGGTTGGTGTTGCGGCATTAGAACCACTGCTTTTAAGGTTGCATTACACTTCACATAGGAAACTAATAAACATGTCCATTGTAACCTTTGATCTTTTTCATGGAACATCACCAATTGTGTCCAGCGATAAGTTATGGCATGAGAGAACCTATATGTCATTTCTTTTTTCATAGAATATGGTTTTCCATAGACCAAAAAGGAAACATATTAAGGACTAATTTGGGCTGAACCCAGTTGTGCAGCGCTGGAATTTTGAATATTAAGAGGTTGACCGCAGCTTCAGAGGGTGTAAACAGGCTGGCCCACAGCCTGTAGCTAAAAATAAATATGGAGTTACACTCAATTATCAAGAGCAGGTCAAGTTTTGGTTTCTGGTTGAAACTATATGTCTTCAGTCATTCTAATGTTTGAATAGGTCAGCAAGTCAAGAGGATACATATACAGAATGTTTAATTATCAAAATACTTGGGTGCTACTGCAACTGCTACTGCAACTATGCTTTCTTTTCCGTAGCCAGTAGGAGCTGCCTGGCAGGATCTGCACAACCGCCTGCAAGGAAGACATTTTGACTGGTGGCAGAAATCGATTGCAGAGGCAGCCATGTTGCATCGCAAACTCAGGGGTGCCTCAAGGTAACTGCAGGTAGACAAGAGAGAATGAAGCAGGAAATTACAGCTTTGGTGGAAGCAAAAGCAAGAGGTACTTTCAGAGACAGCAGCCAGCTCTTTAGGTCTAAATAAAAAGCATCTGGGGAGGGGTAGATGGGCACAACTGCCAGCACGAATATGTCTGCATCAAAGTACGTTTTACATAGCCTCCATGGCAGATTTCTCCTGCTGTCAAGCGTTGTAGTCGTAGGTGTTGTTTTTACCCAATGTAATGGTACTCAATGTATTGACATCGGAAAGATGAAGGGCCCTGTCGACTCTGCCAGGTTTTACATTTGTGAAATGCAAGCTGACCCTGTCGACCCTGCTGGGTTTTGCATTTGTGAAATACAAGCTGACCCTGTCGACCCTGCTGGGCTTTGCATTTGTGAAATGCAAGCTGACCCCCGTCTACCCTGCCAGGCTTTGCATTTGTGCAATGCAAGCTGACCTTGTCGACCCTGCCGCCCTTTGAATTTGTGAAATGCAAGCTGGGTGTGGTGGCCTTGAATGATCACAGGATACTGGTGTGAGTATTGAGGCGTTTATTTAGACACCTGGGGTAAGTGAGTAGCCAGGGGTATTTTAGTCCAGGGCATGGGAAAGCTCAGCACTCACAGTTCAGTTCTTCTGGCTAGTACAGTTGCCTTCACTGGATGGCATCAGTCAAAAAGGGTGTTGACATCCCTTCCAAGCTAGAGCTCCCAGGAGGCTGTCTTCATCCATGGAGTTATGCTTTGCTCAAAGGGGCCTGTGGGAGACAGGCTCTGAGAGGGCTAAATCACTAAGCAGCAGGAGCGCCGGGACCCGTGTGCACTCCTGTGCCTCCGCTCTGACTGTGGTGCGGATCACGCTTTCCTCGCGCTTCTCGGTTCAAGTCTTGCGAGATCTCTCTGTCGAGACCTCACAAGGAGGAGTCCCCACACAGGGCTCTTGTAAAAGGCTAGTGCTTAACTCATGAGCTATCACCCGGAAGACATCAGATTTCTGAACGCTCATTGGATGCTTCAGAGTTCCTATGTCACCCCACCACCTTTCTTCATGCACCCAACCCGCAGTTGGTTTGTTGAGGCTATTTTAGGATTTTACTAGACGCATGGCTTCTCCTCTAGTGAAATGGAGTGGGACTCTACATTCTTTAATACACAGTTATGAACTCTCCCAATGGTATTTTGCCAACCTCTGAAACCTGAAAAGTAGATCCCCACGCAGGCTTGACATGTGGCCAACTTTACACCAGACCTGCAGATGAACTGGCCTGTTGTTAAATCTCAGTTACCAGTTTAATGGTATCCACTACATGGTGTTTTTTGCTTTCTGACTTCGAGAACATTCAGACATGCAAACGCTCACTTTACTATAGCCGGTAAGCGAGTTTCAGCCGGTAAGCTAGCACAGTGTGTTTTGAGTGCTCGCTGCTGCAATGTGTGTCGGCGATCTGCAGGTTGCAAGCTCGAATCCTGGCAAGGCTAACTCAGCCTTTCATCCTTCTGAGGTTGATAAAGGAGTACAGATACAGATTTGGTGATATTATATGTATATTTGTTCTATATAAAGCACTTAGTCCTAAGTGCAATATAATAGAACATCATTATCATTTGGCTTTGGATGTCTACTTGCATTCACAGCAATTTGGTAATATGGGCCTATGCACGCTGATAATAACGATGCATATAGTGATCCATTCTTGTATGAAATGTCTATCACATTACAATGATATCGTAACCATATTTTTCATAGTGTACTTAAGAACAATGCCACTTCCTGTTTTGTCAAGGGGTGAAAGGTCATGTTCTGTCGCTTCCAGTGATACTAGTTTGGGGTGCGACAAATGACATCGCTTCCTGTGATATTAGTTTGGGGAGGGCCAAATGACATTGCTTCCTGTGATGTCATCGGAGGTCAAGGGTCGTATGATGTCACTTCCGCTACCCCAGGCATTTTGGTGAAATGACGTCCCTAAAAGTCTTAAGAAATTCCAGGAAGCCCGGTCCACTGCTTTGCTCACAGAGGAGCAGGGTGCAAAACCAACCCTCACTGATAAATGCCCATACTTCTGTCCAGCTCTCCTGTCTATTGAACCTGACCAGTAGAAGGGCTTTGCCCTCTGTATTTTCGCGGGCATGGTTACAGCATGCCCATGCCCAAAGTGGCTTCCTGGCACTGTGGAGGGTTTACTGGCCTGCCTCTGCTGAGCCAAAAACAGTGCCCATGCACCTGCATGTTATTACATGGGTTTTCAGCGTGCAAACCACCAAGATCACATTATGTCTTGTCTGTGAGTCTATTTTGGAGTGCATTCACTTTTTACACCCATTCTTTCCACTTTGGTTGGCTCGGTCCCTCGGTGCTGATTATTGGGCCCACTGGAGTTCACGCTTGCTGGCTTGTGATCTGAAAGCTTCCCTCTCGTCTCCTCAGTCCTGAGAAGGCCTTACCCAGGCATACAGTGCTGTACAAAGCATGCCATATCCTTATGTTAATAGTCAAAGCAGAGTAGCATCACATGGCAGAAGGGAGCCAGTCTGGCTCTGCACACGGAAGGGTAGATACCTAACTACCGATTCCGACCGCACATCCACCTTCGCCTTTCACACAGTCTAATGCATACATCCTGCATTGCGATCTCAGGCCACATTGTCTCACTCTAGAAAGCTACACATTACTACTATATATAGATAGCCTGGCACCAAGTGAGGCACCTTCCTGCCTCACTGTGAACTAAAATAATTATCCAGCATGACAACACATGAAAGCAATTCTTAATAATAACCTTTTTTACATCAAGGTGCCAGAACATTTTAATTGTACTGTACAAGTTTGAACGCTCCATCCCCTTATGTTAAGTTACCTACAAGATTGAGCTTTATACAGAGTTTACCCTTGACTGTGCCACTCTCGGCTCATGTTTGGCACCCACAGAATTAGCTTTCTGATGTTTGACCTGGGGTACAGCATTTAGATACGTCTGGGCAAATTTGCTGCTAAACCTCCAGGATTCCCCGAGCAAACTCTCAAGCACTTCATGCACCCAACATTAAATTGTGAACTACCTTTCCATTCTCCAAGTCTACCTTGAAATACAATCCAATTATAACAGTATTATATTTCATATCGGTGTCTACTCCTCCCTTTTTCAGAACCTTGGTCCACCTAACAGGGCAGCATGCACCAATGCCCTTACAAAACACACTTCCTCTTCTACTTCTCTCCCACCTATTTCCTCCTTGTCCATCCTCTTCTTACCCTTGCTCATTTTCCAGCAGACTAAGATCTGAACACCCTGGCAGATGCCCAGAATGCCACTCGACAGACAAGCAGAGGTGTGGCGTCCTAATGCTACTACAGTGTTGATCTGGTGCAGTATTAAAGCTCACCAATAACAAATTCACCTGGATTACCATTGGGTTTTGGACATTGTTGGGTTATGTGTAGGCGTGGGGTAGGCATTTGTCAGATGCTGACATGATGGGACTACTTTGCCATAAGATGGCTACTGCTGGAAAGTAGTAAGAGTGCCTGAACCTATATTAGTGTCTTGAAAATCTGTATATAATGCCTATACACAAACCAAAACTATGTAATACACAAGCCAGACATTCCAAAGCTGGTTTTAAAAGGACGTTGGTGCAAGGAACAGATGTGAGGACACACACATTGCTTATAAATTCATTGGATGAAGGCACACTTGGTTAAGACATTTTTATTATATTTTGTTATACCAGGACCTCATTGTCTGCTGCAAATCAAGCCATTAACTCTCAGAAGGATGCGTAACAATAACACTGGAAAGCTCTATACATATCAAAGTGTGATTTTACTGTGTGGTAGAAGTAGCTCAAAGAGATTGCATCAGGGTGTGTTTTGGGCTGGGAGGGACAGGTAATGGCTTGGAATGTCAATAGTGATTAGCATAGCTACGGTCAGTCAAGGGTGGATAAACATCTAAACAACACCCATCTTCCTCCTATCTGTTATCCAGCAATAGTTTAAAGTTATAAGTGACGCTAAAGTGCTACCTAATAGTCAAAACGTAAAAGGTATATGGTCATTGCAACAAGGGCTTCAAACGGGAAAGGGAGAATTGATGAGCTTCACCAGGAGTCACTTTATTTAAAGTGAGTTAAGTACATAGAACTGGAGAAAAATAACCTTAAACCACTGAAGTCAAAACAATGACAAGATGCCTGGCACATCTCAACTTATCTGAACACCATGATGTTTCCTTAGTCACAACAAGATCGTGATTCTTTTTTTCGGTTAGTAACACTATATGGACTGTCACCTTACACACTGAACACATGGAGATCCATAAAGAAATTATTTTTGATTACTCTGATGGAAAACCACTTGCAAGGGTGGAACAGCCTGAGACATTTTGATTTTTTGCGATAAAATGATGCAGGCAATTCTATTTTTGAAAGTGAGATCTCAAAATCAGATTCCACTTTCATAATGATCCATAGCCCAAAGCATAATGCACACATGTATCTTGCTGTGAACGTCTCCTGACATCCCCAGCAACTGGCCTTCAGTGGCAGCCGGGCAGGTTCACAAGTCACGTGTGCATCCCGGAACACGCCTGCCGGAACACAAAGTTCCCAGCCAGTAACAGAGGTAGCTCTTTTACCATCTGCGCCTTTGTTTCTAAACAGTATAATTGTGTAACCGAAACAGCCTGGTGGTAGTTATTAAAAGACAAGTATAAACTGTGTCTGGGTTTGACATGATGGCTACTGAGATTACACAATTACATACAGCCACACGCATTGGATGCAATGTTATTTTCAGCTTGGTGAGCAGACAGTCATGCATAACAGGGATAGGCTTTTATTATATATTTGCCCTTGGGGTATCCACAACAATAATGTGGCACCTAGTCCAGGACGTTCCTTCTTTTATCCCCCTTATGGGAGTCAACCCCTTCTTCCAAGAAACAGGAGCCATCAATGGGACGTCCTCTGGGAACCAGTGCTTGAAGACAATCCTGCCACAACAATGGCCATTTGACTCCAGGGTGTTGATTACTTGAATCTTTTTTAAGTGGGAAGAGGAGGAATGGCGCAGAGCTCGAGAAGCCAAGCAGAGGTTCAGACCACAGAGGGTCTTTGCCATATTTGATTTGCTAGGGAACCCCAAGCTTCTTGTCACCTCTCCTCAATTCCTGCAGCCAAGGTATGCTGGGTACAACATGAACAGGCAAAGAACGCTTGCTAAAGCAACCTGGTTTGGACCCTTGACAACAGGATAACTCTGGACCATTCCGCTGCAGCATGTTTCCTATGTAAGCAGGGAAGAGCCTCCCTTTAGTTAATTCATCTTTGAACTTCAGGCCAAGAAGGATTCACCTGAAATGCTGTTGGGAATGCAGTTTATTCCAAAGTCTTCTACCTTAGGGTTGAGAAACTAAGGCTCCAAAGAAGAGGAAAGGTATTACCTGGACAAGGCCTTCTGCCACGGATGTACTGGTACCCATGACCCTGGCACGGGAGGTGACAGAACCCATGCAAGAGGGCAGGACAAAAAGGACTCACCCTACCCTGGCTTGAGAGCCTGGACTGGATCTACCAGTACCAACAGAAGCAAGGAAATAATCCCTGGCTATCAGTGCCACAAAGCTAAGGCAAGGGACCCACCAGAGCCATCCGTTATCTTGTGACTTTGCTGCATAGCTGAATTTCCATTGATGCTGATTCTAAAGCTCTGATGTTCCTGTGTCTGAGGCCTGCCAAATCTTCTAGCACCCCCAATTCGACACCACCACCTGGTTACCAGTTTCTTCAAACTCCAAGATGTTCCTGCTTCTCTACCCCAACATCAGGTTGTGCCAGTGAGCCACGTATTCCAGCCTTGACAACTTGACACCACCTGCCATTTCCAGCATTTTTGAACATCAAGCCATCACCACTGCTGAACAGCACTGCACTGTTGGGACCCATTTTCGCCATTCCGGTTTTCAACCCCGGCACAGCTGCAAAAGCACCTAAACTCGAAGTTGGATGCTGAAAAGCATAACCAGATGCTGTGGAGCATCAAAGACAGGAATATAAAGAATATTATGTGGTCATGTCGTTCTGGTCCTCCTGTCCTCCTTAAAGGACCTGGTGACTTGTAGATCCCCCTTACCTACTTTTCTAAAGACATCTTCAAGAACTTGACATTTTTCTGCTGAAATATTTGCCTGAGCATCTCTTTCTTCCAACCCAGAGTACCCTTTCTTTTAAAGTCTAATTAATTTGTGGTTTCCCTTAGAGTTTTTGACAAGCTTTTACATTTATCATTTGTGTGCATATTTGTGCATTAAATATACTGTTTTTATAGAAACATGGTTGCACATTTTGATTAGATTTTGTAACAATGTACTATTGCTGTTTGTGTTGTGTCTGTGCCAGTTCCCACCATTGTTGAAGAGCATAGTGTTTCCTCAGAACACATTACCAAAATAGGCAAAGGAGGTATGGCTGTCGGGCTGCAGGGGAGGGAAGAATGTTCAGTGGTTGCATCCAAGGAAAGTCTACCACATCCCCAAGGACTTAGTCTTGTCATATCAGGTGGTGAAAGACATATTTGACTGGTTCAAACGTTCAAAAAAGCTGCAGTTAGTCTTCGAGCTTCAGAAGGTGGAATAAGAATGGATTGCAGGGTGCAGCCCTGGTCAGCCAGCTGCTGACAAGAGGAAATGATGTCATCATTGAGTTGACTCACGAGGAAAGGCCAATTTATTCCAAAATGAAGGCCACCATCTTCAGAAAAATCTGCAAGACGTTAGTACAATACCTTAGGACCTTCCAAGAGCTCAAAAGGAGCAACCAAACATCATTAATGTATACCTCTACATACCAGAACAAATCAATTGGACCTATGCCTGTAAGATAGTCTGTGCATTTCTAGAGATGTCAGTCTAAAGCCAGGATCTCATAAGTCAAACAGTGATCTTTTTGTTAGATACATTAAACATCCTGTTTTTAGATAAAATTGGTGGGACATTCTTTTATTTGGATAGAGCTTGTTGTTGTTTGTGTTGCATCTGTGTCAGCTCACACTCCTCATATAGAGTAGAGCCTGCCCTTGGCCATGTTAACAAAAGAGACAAAGGAGGTATGGCTGTCGGTTGTGCCTCTTTCACCTTTATGATTGGGATCACGGCTGGTTTAGCAGTAGTGTGAATAGGCAAAATGGCCACTACTCATCCCTGTACTCCTACAGAACAGCAGTCATTTTGTCACAATTGTCTAGTTATTGTTTCGACAATAGCAGAAATGTACAGAAATAAACAAAATAAAGGATAGCAGTGAGGGGAAACAAGAAAGGAGAAAAAACAGAGGAGAGGGAAAAAAAAGTATTGAGGATACAAAGGAACTGGTTCAGGCAGGGGAGTGAACAAGCAGACGGAAGGCCAGGCAGATCCCAAAGCTGTGGAGTTGGCCTGTGAGACCGAGGTAATGGAACGTGAAGCACTGCTTTGATGAACGCGCAGACTATGCGATAGGAGCGCAAACAAGAACGAGTGCGCACTCCCCACAGAGCACGGGATTCAGGGACAACAGCATGAGGAAGATGAATGAGGCTCCTCAGAAGCAAACGGAACGAGTCCGCAAATTCACTGCACCATCACAGGAACACAGTGCTTTATCACACTCAGCACAACATGACAGAATGCCACAATAATGCCCCACATCCAAAGCATTACCCTATACTTATCTACATGTTTGCCCAGTGTCTGCTCTTCCCACGTTTCTATCCTAGGAGTACCTGTCTGTCCGTGATCTGGGCATATAAGAGGGCAGTAGTTCCCTCAGTAGCATATGGGTTGAACATATGAGGGTGAGTGTCTCCCAACAAAGACATATTATTAAAACAGGGAATTAAGACGTGTTGGGTTTGGCAAGCGGGACTCCTGTGCAGGACATTCATCTGGAATTAGGCCTCTTGTCAATTGACAGCCAAACCCTACACATGCTTATTCAGTGGCATAATTTGCATAATTTGATCGGGAGCCTGTTCTGATTAGGAGTTTATCGAAAAGAGATTTTGTTCGGAGAAAATCTGCGATCAGCAGGAAGATACATCCAACCTTTTTTGTAATCAAGAAGGATTTAAAGCTTTAAAGATTTAAATCTTGATCTCTGCCATTTTGAGTAACTGAAGCAATTTATTAACGAGGTGAAGCCTACTAGTGTTGCAGCGGACAGCACAGCTAATATTATCCACATAAGAAAAATGGTAATCCTTGCTGGAATACTCAATATTGTTAGATGAGTATTCCCCCCACCCTCTAAAGCAACCTGGAGGTGTTTCTGTGGCATGTGAGACAGAGGAAATTTGGTCTCACCCAATGCACAAGTATTCGGTGCATGGTCTAAAATCGCCAGTCTGTTCCAGATACAGGGGCTGTGTGGCTTTGTGGTGGAAACACTTGAACTTACCTTAAGAGCTTGTTATATGTTAACTGTTGCAAGATGAATTGTGCGTCAACGATTGAATGACGTAGCATCTGTATGATGGGGAATCAAACTCTGCCTGTTTGCTCTGCTTGAGTAGTGTTACATGGTTTTAATCAGCCCCTGCTTTCTACCAGAAGAACAATTTCAGGAAACTGGCCCTGATTTCTAAGTATTGCTAATTCTCTCAAGAGCTTTATATCAGTGTATTTAAAGTTTCTGTGCAAACTATATAATACTTATTAATACACATTAACCCAAAGTGGTGCCATGCTACAGCATGGTACACCCAGAGTCTTAGCATAGATATATTGTTGTAACGAGCAGTGCGATAAGGGAGCCACAATACGCTCCAAGACTCAGGAACCTCCTCCCCATCAACATCAGACTTACTGCATCACTTTCACAGTTCAGAAAAGACCTCAAGACCTTCCTGTTCAAGGAACTGCTCCTCCATAACACATAGGTCCACACACCCTGCACTCCCCTACCTGAGACTTGGTTATCTGTTCCCCACGGTCTTCCCCGCAGGCTGACAATTGCCCACCATCCAATGTTAGCTCCTTGCTCCTGTTTTCTCTGATTTTCTCACTGTGTTCTTCCCCGTGTGATTGTAAAGCCCTCTGTTGCTTCCTGAAGCTAGGTTTGCGCTTAATAAATACCCTAATAACAATAATTCAACAAGCCACAGCGTGTCAGATCGACATTATTAGCACAGAAAAATCAAATAGCACCAGCACATGCTGTGCCGCATTCACATTATCACTATTGGTAGACCACATGTAACCAGGCGTGGAACACCAAAAGCTCTTCCGCAGAAGTACCACACCACAATGTGCCACTTTACAGACCACTCGCAAAGGAATAGCAGTACAAACCAGTGTGTGGTGAATTTAGTGCAGTACCATAATAACAACGCTCCAAGAATGTAGAATGATAGGCGCAATGCAGTGCATTAACAAAAAAACAACACACAGGTAATACGCTATAGAGTTTCAAATACAGGCCATTACTATTCTGATACTTTAAACCTGTTACTACATTTTGTGTCAAGAATCGAGCATTACTACTGGAGTGACAAACCCTACGGTGTCGAATGCAGTGCACTGCAGATCACCAAAGTGTTGTGGGGGAATCCCTGACCCCCACCGCGTTGTTCCGTGAGCCCCGGTCCTCCCTCCGTTCCAGGAACTCACACAGAGACATGTGTCAGGCTCGGGCTCCCCAGTCGCAATGCTGTGGCCGGGTACACCCCTTTTATTTATAGGGCACGGGGTGGAGTGCAACGTCACTCCGCCGCATGCTAGTCCCTTAAAGGGGCAGCACCACACTCCTCTTTTTTCATGAGGACAACCAATAGTAACACAACACATGGCATGACTACAATTAAACTCTACAACACACTAACACCCTTACCCCAAACAACTAGACCCCCAATGAGCCCCTTTATTCACAGCTACCCCCCGTCCCTGCTGGGCAGGTCCCTCCGGGTCGGACTCTATTATGGCTCCAAGACAAAGTCACTGAAACGAGCAGGTTTCCCTCGCCCTGTCCTCAGGGGGTACCTCCTGCTTGCCTCGGGGGTGGGAGTCACGCCATCCGCTGGTGCTCTCACAGAGGATCAAGGGAGGGGCTCCAAACCCCCACCCTCGTCGGGTATGTCCGCAATGTCCTGGTCCACGGGCGCCTCAGTCCTGGGCTCTCCCATTTTTTGAAGAAACTAACGTTCCTTGTGACCGAAGCTCGGCCGTCTGACGCAGTCACCATGGAGCCCTTGACTGCTATCACATCCAGGGGCTCTGGTTCATAGGTTAGTGACAGTTTCCCACGGGGGTGCCTGTTTCTTATTAGCACTTCATCCCCGGGCATGAATTGTTGTGGGCGGAGACCCCTCTTTTCATTCTCTTGCTCAGTCCGTAGTTGCCGCTCCATCTCCACTTCTTGAGTGTCGATGACCGCCGGCTCCTTTTCCCCCACGTCGGGCAGCAACCTTCTCGGGCACCGCTTGAAGAGTGCTTCGGCCGGGGCCACTCCCATTGAGGTGTGTGAGGTTGTCCGATATACCCGCAAGAACTGGTAGAGGGCCCTCTCCAAACACTGTCCTTGACCTTGTGCAATCCGAAATACTTTGTTTAACGTGTGCATTATCCTCTCGGCCTCTCCATTGGCCCTTGGCCACAGAGGTGTGACCTTCCTAAGATGTACACCATAGCCTTCCATCAGGGCAGCAAATCGTTCTCCTTGAAATGGAGCCCCATTGTCAGAGCAGAGTACTGTGGGGAGACCATGAGCCGCAAATACCTTTTCCACCGCCACCACCACATGCTCGAAGGCCACCGGCTGGATGAACTCCACCTCCGGGTATCTTGAGTACTCATCCACCACCACCAGGAAGTGCGTTCCCTGTGACGTGGACCCAAAGTGAGTGTGGACAACCTCCCAGGGCCACATGCCACGTGGCATGGCTTCGATGGCTGGCTCCCTCTGGGTGGGCGACGCTGCCTGGCACCACAGTCATGAGGTGACATAGTCATCCACCCGTTTCTCCAGTTCGGGGAACCACACTTTTAGGCATAGCCGGGCTTTGGTCTTAGCAGCCCCTTGATGGCCTTGGTGTGCCAGGCCAATCACCTCTTGTACTTTGGCCTCTGGGACCACGATCCGATCACCTCTCAACAGCAGACCCTTCTCTGAAAATGACACCTCCTCCCGCACTCTCCACAGCTGCTCAAGTACCACCTTAGCTTCCTGTGTGCACCCAGCCAGCGACTCCACGACCCTTGCTGCAGTGCACTCTTAGGATGCAGAAGCACTCTTTGTTTGCAGCTGCCACTTCCAGTTCTTCGAGGGGTAGGGCATTCGGGGTACCCGCTTCAACCACCAGTTGTATGTGATCACTGCCCTCTTCCGCACAGCCGTCAGCTTCTCCATCCTGGTGGCTCCCCGGATGGCGAGAGAGGTAGTCGGCTGCATTGTTGGCACCAGCCCGATACACCAACGAGACCCCGTATTCCAGCAGGGCCAACATCCATCTCTCAATCCTCGCTGGTGGTTTCGAGGACGAGCCTGCCAAAATCAGCAGTAGGGGATTGTGGTCCGTCACCACGGTCACCGGCCTGCCCAGGATGTATAACCGAAAGTGCCTGCACCCCCAGCAGACCGCCAGCGCTTCTCTCTCTATCTGGGAATACCGCTGCTCTGTGTTGGACAAGGACTTGCTGGCATAGGCCACGGGGCGGACGCAGGAGTCTTGCCCCACTTGCGTTAGAACTGCTCCCAGGCCAAACGGGCTGGCGTCCACAACAATCTCTGATTGCAGAGCAGGGTCGAAGAAGGCCATTGTGTCTTCCTCATTGAGGGTGTCTTTAATGTCCTTGGTCCTTGAACGCCGCCTGTTCCAACGGTCCCCACTGCCATGCCGTCTCTTTTTTTGTGAGGGCCCGTATCGGCTCGGACCTGGATGCCACATTTTTGATAAACCGGCCACAATAGGTGAGCATACCCAGGAAGCTTCTCACTTAAGACATGTTTTCTGGGGGCTTTGCTTCCTTGATGTCCTTTACTTTCCTTGGGCCTGGAGACATTCCTCCCTCGTTGAACATGAATCCAAAGAACTCTATGTTCGTGCTCAGGAACTTACATTTTTCGCAGTGGAGTGTTAAACCTAATGATTGTAGACTCTCAAATGTGTTTGCCAGTCTCTGCAGGTGGTCCACTTCTGACCTGGCGAACACCAGGATGTCGTCACTAATGTTCAGAACACCATCTAGGTCCGCCAGCGCCCCTCTGATAATATTTTGAAATACTTCAGCCGCAGAGGAGACCCCGAATCTGAGTCGCTTGTACCGGTATAGACCCCAGTGGGTTGTGAAAGTCGTGATATACCTCGACTCCGGATGCAGGAGGACTTGCTGGTATCCTGCCCTGAGATCGACCTTCGAAAAGAAGCACGCTCCCTGCAGCTCTGCAAAGATATTGTCAATAGTTGGTGTGAGATGGCGTTCCCACCTGATGGCCTTATTGGGAAGCCTCATGTCCACACAGATTCTTACCAAATCGGGTTGCTTGGGTTTCCTGGCAACCACAAATGGGGACACCCAGGGCATTGGACCTTCCACCTCCTCGATGATGTCAAGGTTTACCAAGTTATCCAGCTCTTTGTACACCAACTCCCTCAGATGCAATGGCACCCTGTGGTGTTTGAGGGCAATTGGCTGCACCGACTCATCGATGTGCAGTCTCACTGGATCCCCAGCCATGCGATCAATCCCTTGGAACAGGCCTGCATATTTCTCCAGCAGCGTTTGTATGTCCTCCACATATACAGAGTACGCAAAGCTCACTAGTCCGAGGGTTTCTGCCACCGCACAGCTCAGTAAGGTGTTGGTACTGACGGGCGTTGCATAAAACGTGCTTTAATCCTCGAGCTTCCATGCCCCACCTGAGCCACAAATGCACCGCCCAGGGAAATAGGATGTGAGCCCCCGAATGTGAAAATGTGAGCTTTCAGAGTAGATAGTCTAGGGGGGGCAGGGCATGACATCATGATGCTGACGTGCCATAACATTGACTGAGGCCCCCATGTCCACCAGCACCGATACAAGGGAGTTATTGACTGCCACGATGCACCTCGGCTGTCTTCAGCCCTTGGATTGGAGGGGCTCAATGCTTGACACAAAGAAGATGTTTTCCTCTTCCTCCTCCTCGTCAGGTTGGGTCCCTTACTCCCCTTGTTCTACCTGGGCAACATTAGGAAGGTGGGACTGTCTGAAAAACCTGGATCGCACAGGGCCTCTCGGTACCAACACCGGCAGGGATGCTCGGCACACCCTTGCGAAATGGTCCATCAGGTCACACCGTCTGCACGGCCTCCCTGCACCTGGGCACTCACCGGGGGGGGAGGTCATACCCACATTTCTGGCATGCTTCTCCCGGCTTACCACCCCTGTCACGGAAGTTGCCAGACGGTCTACGGGCACCCCTGCCGCCACGACCCACAGTGCAGATCTCTTCTGACTTGGCCGTACAGGACCCCGTCTCCATCCTTGATGCACGTAGCTCGTAAATCTCCTGGCAGCGACCCAGCTCCAAGATGCGAGGAAGGGTGATCCATGGTTCTCTCAGCACCTGTCTCCTCAACTTGCCTGAGGAGCACCCTTGGATGAGCTGATTTCTGACCATGTCATCGGCGCTGTCCCATACACATTCTTCTGAGATGACCATGAAACGTTTCGAGGTTCTCGTCTTCTTTCTGTTTGGTTTATAGCATGACGAACCTCTCGCAGTCCATATTAGTCAGTGGAAGTAAGTTGTTGTGCAGGGCTGTCTTTGCTGCAGCATATGTGGTGTCTGTGGGCTGGAGGGAGTCAAAACTCTCATGTACAGCCGGTTCAGCGGTATAAAGTAATGTGGCCAGCTTGCTGTCATAGCTGGTTTCCATCGTAGCCCAAAAGTACATGTCAAGGTGATCAATCCATCGCCTCCACCTAGGCCCCAAACTGGATGGGGGGCCAGACACATCAAACACGGGTATGGCTGGGAGAGCTGCCGGGGCCCTCATCTGGGCCATTGCTGGAGGTGGGGATGGGGGTAATCCTTGCTGTTGTGGGACAGCCTGTGCCCCGTCCTGGTTTGCCGGATCACTCATGGGTCAGAGCGCACGAGCCACAGCCACCTTGATCTTCCACCTTACACACCAGGATCACAGGCCTCCAGGCCTGCTTGATCTTAAAAACTCCCCACCAGTCCTTCATCAGTGCACACAGCACTTACCAGCTTCCAGCAGTCACAGAGGTCCAGTGGCCAGTCACCAGATTGTCCAGTATTGAGCAGTGTCCAAAAATTGAGCCAGTGAGGCCTAGGGTAGGAGTTCCAGAATAGCTAGTCTCCCCCAGTGCCTCATCTTCACTCGGTGAAATATACCTCAAAATTACAAAAATGTGCAAATCTCAGGTACGCCCAGGTAGGGATAGTGGTCCGCTATCCATGCGTCCAAAAATTGTGCCTGGATGGCACTCACAGGCCCCACCGGAGCTCTGTGAAGCGTCCGTGTAATAGGGACAAAATAGCCGCCGCCGCGTGGGCTGCCTCTCCCCCAGCCTCATTGCCACTGTTGTGGGGGAATCCCTGGCCCCCACTGCGTTGTTCCGTGAGCCCCGGGCCTCCCTCCGTTCCAGGAACTCAGACGGAGACATGTGTCAGGCTCGGGCTTCCCATTCGCAATGCAGAGGCCTGGCACGCCCCTTTTATTTATAGGGCACACAGCGGAGTGCAACGTCACTCCACCGAGTGCGAGTCCCTTAAAGGGGCAGCACCACACAAAGTATTGAAAAATGACAAAATATCAAGACCCCCTACGCACCCTGCTGATGCCAGTTGTGGAGGGTAGAGTAGTAACTGTTCTGTTTACACAAAGAAATCTCCTCACTGTCTCTGTGATGAATGCAAAGCAACTCCAAAATCCCCAAATAAGTATTTGCACTTTGCATGCTGTTTGGTTGCCTTTGGATATTTTGTGCTCACCGTCTAAGGTAGGTGTCTACAACATTTGCCTCTCCAGATTTTTGGAACTACATCTCCCAGCAGCCCTAGTCAGTATACCTCATAGTGAAGAATCATGGGAGTCATGGCTAGGACACCCATGAAACCGGAGAGCTGCAGGTTGCACACCCCTTGCTTAATGTTTTTGTGGCACAGTTGTGTTTATTCCAGATCACAACCTACCACCTAGCTCCCACACCACCTTTGTGCTTTGGTTACAGTTTGCTCAAAGCTTATTGGCTTGACGGAATCTTGTAAACAAGTGACTAGACAGAAGCTTTTGTTGTCATACAGAGACTAGATCTTGTTTTTATCCAATCACAGGGGCGCTGTCCAGTCAAAAAAACTCAGTGGTCTTTAAGAGACACCTTCATGACAGTACAAGGTCAAGACTGCAGCACGTGCTCGGAGACAACTAACAACAATCGCTGTGCCTTTTTGTGTTGCTGCCAGGCCCTTTGTGACCACAGGGCCACATAACATGGTGGACCCAAGAAATGTGAAAAGTAAAAAATGAAGTGCCATACTCAACCTACGATCTTGTTAGGCTAAGAGAAGCTGATACGGGTGACAGGGAGGGGTGAACTGTGGGTAGCTGTGGCGGAGCTGTACCTTGTTAGAAGTTTGTCTTCCAGGCGGCGAGTGAAGGATGTGAGATAAGGCCAATTAGAAGAAGAAATACCAGAGAAAACTCGATCTTGCGTAGTTTTTGGTCCCATTCCACCTCCTGCTGCTTTCAATTCGTCTGAGCAATTTCATGAGAAACCGCCGTTAAAAGCAGGTAATGGCACCCTGACATGTTAATTTCCTGTCGCGCACACAAACCATTTTTCGGTGTATCAGTTAAGCTCCGGGATATGCCCTCGCTTCTGTCCAAGCACTCTAAACCAGATTTACAAGGAAACAAAACCATTACGAGTGTATTGCTGCGCACGGCGCCGTTGGATTGAAAGTTCAGGAAGTCATCTGTTTACAGAGAGATCAGGAGCCGCACGGCACAGCGGGATTTTAAGCTTATTCGCGCCTTCCGCTCATGTGCAAGACAAATGTTTAACACAACAGTTCTCCTCTGTGGTGAGTGGAGTGATGTGGTCGGAGTGAAGGAGGAGGAGGGGACTTCTACCAGATGAAAGGAGATTACATGTTATTAGCACGTGAAGATCGTTTTTGATCCTCTCTAAACCAATCAGAATGTTCAGAGTGCAGTCAATAACTACGGGCATTGACTACATTCTGAACTTCAGACTTAAAAAGCAGTCAGGGAAACCACAATCCAATTTCCATGCAAGGTTTCTTTCAACAAGACACTCCCTCTTTTATTTGTATTCATTTTACATTTGTATGGCGCCTATAAAGCAAAGGAGGGCAGGCCGGGCGACGGCCCGGTGCTGCATGGCCACATGGCACTATTAGCCCCCCCCCCCCGCCATGCCAGCTCAGGGGAGTCTTTCAAAGGCTCCCCCAAGCTGGCATAGTGTGAGGAGGCACGGCAGGCACGCATTTAATAACAAGCACTGATTCAGAAGATTATCTCCCTGCTCCAACTCTGGAATGAGGCGGTTTTCTTTAGAATAGAGTTAGAAAAAGAAACTGGTGCTTCTCCCACCCCCCTCCCCCGCTTTGACCATGCGTGCGCCGGGGGGTGCGAGGGGTGGAGGGACAAGGAGAAAAACAATAACAGTCCTACTAGGCCTTGTGACATTTCGGATCTTGCAAGTGCAGACTAGGAAGTGCAAGGAGGGTGGGAAGGTCAGGGAGGAAGGATGAGAGAGGGAAAGGGGGAAGTGCAGGTGGGGGGAGGGCCCATGGGCTAGGCAAGTGCTAAGGCAGCCAAGAGGGCAAGTGCCAGGGGAACAGGGGTAGGGGTAGATAAGTGCGCGTAGGGTGGACCAGGCTCAGTAGGCTAGTCGGGGAAGGGTGCCCGAAGGAAAGTGCTGTTTAAGGGGGATGAGGGGGACTGGTCGAGGAGGGCCTGGCCCCAATTAGACTCATAAGGGACCAGGAAACCAGTGGCAACGGCAGAGGGCTTTAGCGAGGGAGAGGGAAGTAAGAGGAGAAAAGGAAGGTCTTGAGAAGCTTCCAGAATTTAAGGAGATCCAGCTCAAGTCTGAGAGGGGCTCGGAGGCCATTCCAGAGGGAGGCCCCTGCCGAAGAAAGAGATCTACCCCTCACTCTCTGCTTGGAGAAACGTCTAATCTGAAGAGAGTTGGAACTACAGGACCGAAGGACTCTAGCAGGAAGGTATTTAGGCAGAAAAAGCCAGATGTAGCAGGGTCCCAGGCCCCAGAAAGCCTGGTGGATGATACCAAGGGTCTTGAATTTGATCCTAGCAGCAACCGGGAGCCAGTGAAGAGGTTTTAGGGCTTGAGAGAGGCGGTCCGTGGGCCTGAGGCCAAGGATAAGTCTCACAGTCCTATTCTGGATAAGTTGAGGAGGGTGGAGGGAGGAAAGAGGCAGATTGAGGAAGAGGGTTTTGCAATAGTCAATCCTGGAGAGAACCAGACATCTGCAGACGTTGAGTTTCTGGGGGAAGGTGAGGAAAGGGAGAATGCCTCTGAGAAGGTGAAGCTAATTGTTGGCCTTCTTAGCAAGTTCACCGATAAGAGGAGAGCAGGAGAGGGAGGAGTTGATGATGACAACCAGGTTTTCTGCCTCACACAAGGGTGAGAGGAGAGGGCCCAAGGAGGGTGGCCAGAGAGTATGAGGGCATGAGGGCCAGGAGTCCCAATCAGAAGGATCTCAGTCTTACTGGCTTTAGGCAGAGATCATTTGCAGCACACCATGCCTGAATAGTAGTCAGACAGTCGGGAATGGGAGAGGAGGAGGTGGGGATCTTAAAGGAGAGAGCTGTGTGTCATCAGCATAACACTGGAAATGAGGATAGAAGGTGGAGATCAAGTGGGCAAGAGGGGCAAGGTAGATGTTGAAAAGCCAGGGCAAGAGGATAGAGCACTGAGGGGGCACCACAAGTAGAGAGTGAGGTGGAGGAGAGAAAGGGGCCCAGTTGGACCTGCGAGGGTTGATCCGAAAGGAAAGACAACCTACCCTCTCCCTCGGCCTCTATCATGTATTGCAACAGCTGTGCAGTCCGATGACGCAGGGAATGTAACAAAAAGCCTATTTATCACATTGTCCAACCTAAAATAGAGAAATATATCCAGTGCTGGGACACTCCCCAAGTTCTTAAATTCCTCAAAGGATAGGAATTGTCCATTGGGAAACAAGTCTTGAAACCTAGGTAAGCCCAGCTTACTCACACATGGGAAGCTGAGGTGAGCAGAGGGGTCCTCGCCCATTTTACCTGCTAATTTGGACCATGCTATACCTGTAGAATCATAACACATTCCTCCCGTGGGCTACCCTAGCCGGAATCTAAATAATAGCGATGGTGGCGGCCATTGCCCTCTAAATATCGTCTTTTTTGAAGGAGTATAATTCAATTTGCAAACAATTGGTAGGTAGAAAGAAAATAAATCATAACCACTGGGAATTCCGCTGGGAATCTAGCAGTCCCTTAGAAGTACACCAGTACAAAGGGCCCAAGTTGTGTGAACCCCTCCACTGTGTTTGCTTAAATAATACTTTAATGCAATTGACTATTATTTTTGCTTATATTTAAATTCATTAAAAGCAGAATCTCAGACCCTGAGTTTACAACATCATATTATCGATCCTATAAGCATGACACATTTCAGGACTTAATGATGCTTTATCAAGGGATGTAATTCAAAAGACGCATGCAATTTCTGAGGATAATCCTTACGCTGATATTGTTTGCAACTCAGACTTAAAAGTAAACACTGGCAACAAATCTACAACCCTTCTGGGACTCAGATATCAAATTGTTTTGAACAAACACATTGGAATCAAGGAACAGACTTAGGTTTCAGGAGATCAGGGCAAAGAAACACGTGCCCCCCAAATTTAGTTTTGGTTATTAGGTGTCTCTCTAGGCAGTGCCTATAAGCCTAAACTATTGGCATGGTAAGTGAGTCTGGAGAGAGTTGGGATGTGTGGAGGGACACACAGCCTGCCTGCCGGAGGTGTTTGGATGTTTGTCACCAATTGGTCATGCTAGTGCCTATGGTGATACTCACCATTGCCTGCCCCTTCCCCAGCAAACAAACTCCTCAGGTCGCTTTGATCTAGGTCTCTGCTTTTTAGTATGATATGATTTCATATGGCATTTATAACGCGCCTATACACAAGTGTGTCAATGGTGCTTCTAATCAGTCTTCTGATAGGTAATGGATTACATGCAGTTGTAAACGAGCTCCTAGTGCAGCAGTCTGCAACCTGCAGCTCTGAGTATTTTGGACTATGGCTCCTATGATCCCTCAGCATTAAGAGGGGTGGCTAGCGCTGATGGGAGTTGTAGTCCAAAACAACTGGCGAGCCAAAGGTGGCAGACCCCTGTTCCACTGTTATTTTATCTTACTTGCATATATATATATTGTGCACCTCCACCATGCGTGTGTTTGTGTGGCCTCTTAGCACCCTGGAGAATATGAAAGGGGCTGGGGGGTGGGGGTGGGGAGGAACAGAAATGTCTAAACTAATGTGTGACCTGCGCCCACTTGGTTTATGAGCAATATGTGCTTCCTAGCATCTGGTCTATGCACGGAAATCCTGTTAAAGCAAGCATTGACAAAGTAAACAGTTGTGGCTCTTGTATAGACCTGGGAAAGGCAATTGTAAAACACTGCCATAATAAGTGTAAGTACTAACATCATTTACAAGCTGCTGGCCCCTAATGGCCAGGAAGTGCCATCATGGTAATGCCTGGAAAATGACTATTCCATGCCCATGCAGAAGTCGAAATGCTGGCTCTACCAATGCTTGTTTTGAAGTTGCATATGTGCCCCCAGCTCAAAGGACAGCGCACACCTGCTCAAGAAATCAAAGTGTGGCCTCTCATTGACATATTTACTGTTCACTCGTGCCACCCACACCCACAACATATCTCCAAGACTGCAATGTTTGCGCAATTATTTCTGACCATGAGTGAAAGCAAAACTCTTACCTCTAACATTGTGTAACTAAGGAAACACAGAACCTATGCCTGGATTATAAAACCATGCCCATGCTGAGAGCAGGTAACAGGTGTCTAATGGATTCATGGTCTCTTCCTGGAAGCAAAGAGGAGCTTCTAGGTATGCAGACTCCATCATAGGGCCAGATGGCAATGCAAAAGGCTACTTTGTTTCAGGCAACTTTCATATTACATCATACAACCTAGACGCAATCTCCTGACATATTAGTCTACCGTATCAACTTCTAGTAGGAGTAACACGTGTCTTTATACTAGTCCTCTCACAAACATTAAATAAATATTGAAACCCTCAGTTGCCAGATTGGTCCAGCACCCTTTGGACCTGTTGTCCACTGACTCTAGCTCCCTTGCCCCTGTGGAGTTCTTCGCCCTCTTGATTGGGGCCTACTTGAGCACCAGTAAAGCCCCAATACTCTTCTCGGCGAACCTACACCATCTCAACAGCCCCCACTATGTTTTCAGCTGCTAACCTCAATCCCCCTCTCTGTCTGATCTCTTTGTAGCTGATGACTCGCATTTCGGCACATGCGGTCTGATTCACAGAGGGAGAGCATTTTCCTATGGGATTGGACCATGGTCTACACATAATTCTCCATCCAATAGGCCTTGGCTTAAATACACCACTTCAATTCTGAAACCCTGCCAGAACCTTCACATTTGGGAAGGCATGTGGTCTATCTTGATGGCTATCCTGCTCAGAAGGGCCATTGCTGCACGGCTTGGATCCCTGTCCCAAAACCCAAAGGACTGGAGGGTGACCTCCATTCCCACCTGTCGTCCCTCAGATATAGCCCGCTACACACCAGGTGAAGACAGTATGTGCAAGATGGTGCTTGGTAAATAGGAAAAGGCATATTCCAGCAGTTTATAAATGCCAGTCCCCTCTGAGCAATGTTACCAGTCCCTGACAGCGGCAGCTAGTGTGATCACTTTGTAGAAATATGGCTTCAGGCCGCGGAAAGTGCACCTAGGCCGTTTCCGCATGTGCAAATGTTGCCATTTACATAGAAGCCCACGTCTTAATACACTGTGAAACTAGGGGGTTCTGCAGCAGGGAAAGTGCAGCCGCAACTCAGGAATACCCCAAAGTCCAGACCTAAATATATACTTAGTAGCCCCCAGTCTCACACGGCAAAGCAGGCTCCCTGGCGTGTGCTGGCTCAGAATTTCCTCTGAATCATTGCATTTGTTCTCTAGATTGCTGCCACAGGGTATTTACCACATGCTTATCAGTGCTTTAAGTGGGATACTAAATTGAGGGGGTCTTTTAAGGGGCGTGGCCTAAGTACTTAGTCCACACCCCTAACGAGAGTCTGCCCTCGCCTAAGGGGAAGGGGCTGGTGTTAGCAGGGGAGCCTGGGCTCACTGGCATTATTACTTTTGGTGTCCCCAGTCCACAAAAGGAGGGGCTGGGGGCACCAAAGGTGTGACACTAGTGTGCCCCAGCTCTCAGACGCAGGCAGCCCTTTCATTTAAGGAGGGAGCCGCGTGGTTAAAAACAGTGGTCAAAGTGTATGAAAAGAAGAAGTGAATGTATGTTTCCTGCTGGCCTGTCCTCGCTCTCCTCAAACCCTATCGCCACACCTCCTCCCACGCACAATACAAACCCCCCAAACAACTGCGCCTGCTGTTTAAGGAAATGTTTAGTGGAGTGCAGTTTTCAACTGCTTCGTACACTTTTATATTAAAATGAAACCATTCCGGAACGGTTTCTTTTTAAAATAAAGGTATTGGAACATTAAAACTTGATTTTATAAAGTAGAGGAGCACCGTTCCCAACCACTCCTGCATACTTCGACCCCTGGTTAAATACCATGGGCTCCTTGGGTGAAAGGCCTTCTGCTGCTGATGACTCTACTCGGGAGGGCCCGGCTCACCTATTGTTTCTGAGTAAAGAGTCATGACACAGCATGAAAGCCCATTCGCCACGCGGTGGTAGACTTCGACCAATGAGTCCGGCGCACAGTGACCTGCCGAGTCAGTCCTTCTGCACCTCTGTATTGCCAGCCTGAGTGGCTGGCCTTTGCAGATCTTTTTACTGGAACGCGTAAAGATTATTCCGCGAGCGATAGTGGAGCACTGTGAACAGATGGGCGCTCTAATTGTTGGAGTCTCTTACAGAATCCTTGCAACTGTCTTCCTGCTCTTCCTGGAATGCAACGAAGATTTAAGAAAAATGGGGTCCCTGCCAGTTTCTTAATCCCAGGGATCGCACCATGCGGTGATTGCAGTCTACGGCACACGCTCAGGCGGGCAACCACACACTGAACGTGGGGTCCCTACTTCCAGTGACAAGCACGCATGAGATACTGTCAAAGCAAGGATTTGCGCCAAGGCGCTTCTCCCAGGCATGATCTGATTGGGTTGGTTTTATAGCGCTCGAATCGTCGCACGTGGGTATCTTCACGCTAAAGAGGGCAGAAAAAACAATCAACAAGCAACAACAGCAGCGAGGATAGACAGCCACATTTAAGACTGTGAGTACACATCCATGTCTTCCCTTTTTCCCAAAGATCAGTAGATTGCTTTCCAAGCATAATGGTAGGATTGGGAGTCCATCCCATGCTTTGGCCCCCTGGACAGAAAAGGATGTAGCACCCTTGAAAAGGATCTAGCACCCCTGAAAGGATCTAGCATGCATGAAAAAAGGATTTAGCACATATGAAAAGGATCTAGCACCCCTGAAAATGATGTAGCACCCCTGAAAAGGATCTAGCACCCATGAAAAGGATGTAGCACCCCTGAAAAGGATGTAGCACCCATGAAAAGGATGTAGCACCCCTGAAAAGGATGTAGCACCCATGAAAAGGATGTAGCACCCATGAAAAGGATGTAGCACCCCTGAAAGGATCTAGCATGCATGAAAAGGATGTAGAACCTATGAAAAGAATGTAGCACCCCTGAAAAGAATCTAGCACCCATGAAAAAAGGATGTAGCACCTACTAAAAGGGTCTAGCACTCATGAAAAGGATTTAGCACCCTTGAAAGGATGTAGTACCCTTGAAAAGGATCTAGCACCCCTGAAAAGGATCTAGCATGCATGAAAAGGATCTAGCACCCACGAAAAGGATCTAGCATGCATGAAAAGGATCTAGCACCCACGAAAAGGATCTAGCATCCATGAAAAGGATGTAGAACCTATGAAAAGAATGTAGCATCCCTGAAAGGATCTAGCACCCATGAAAAAAGGATGTAGCACCCATGAACAGGATGAAGCACTCCTTTTGGATTTCCTAAAATTGACATGTGTATTCGGATCTAAGCATGCCAGTTGAAACATAATTCGTCACACACATTGATTTAAAGAGAACTCTGGCAAACAGAAGAGAGATAATCCTCATAGCGTAATGTCTTCGAGCCTAGAGATTCTTGCTAGCAACCAGTCCCCCGCGTTCTGAAGCCGCTCTCAGTGGTGCATCATTTCTACTGAGAGGCCGTAGGCAGGGCCGGCCTTAAAGGCAGCAGCGCTCTGGGCGAATTGTCCCCGCGCACCCCTGGTCAACAGGGAGAGAGTATGGGGGGGACTTGGGGGCAGGGTCAGGAGCGCCACATTTGTTTTGTCCCTCCCTGCTCCGGCGCCTCGCAGGGGGTTAATCACTGGAATAGGACGCTCATAACGCATGAGCGCCCTATTCCAATGAAAACCTCCTTGCTCCCGCGTTGGAGCAGGGAGGTAATCATCATGTGAATAGGGTGTTCTCAGCGCCCTATTGTTATTACCTAACATAAAGGCGCCTGCCACGCCTTCTCCCACTACGCCAGCTCGGGGGAGCCCTTGAAAGACTCCCAGAGAGCTGGCATGGCGGGGGTTAATGGCACCCTCGGGGGGCACGGCTCCCCCGGGCGGTCGCCCAGCCCGCCCTTCCATAAGGTCGACTCTGGCCATAGGTTATGCTATTACCACAATCCAATCTTCAAGAGTCCAAGGCAATGACAGCCATGACTTTATGGGGAAAAGAGAAGAAAGGAAGGAGCCCACAGCCTTTCTCAGGCGACGCAACAACAGATGTTAATCACCATGGATATCTGGGCATCGATCATCGATAATAAGCACCGAATCCACCATGATGGCCAGATCTCCCACAGGTGTGGAGGGTGTGCCGCACTCTACCAAGCATCGGGGCATTAGGAGTGATGCCGGCGTGGCACGCCCAGACGGGGAATGCTAACACACCACCAGGCAGGGCTCAGACCTGATGCACCCAGGGACCAGCCACCGGTAAAACCAGGGCAGGGTCTAATCCCGTCTGTCCCTTGCAGGAATGCTAATAATAATATCATTAATTATAATAATGTCGTGATTCATATTCTCGATCCTCTTTCAAACAGCTGTAATAATCAGTGTCACCATTGTTACCCAGGTTATCAGACCCGTGTTGCTGTGCATCCTCCTGGTCCCGGGGGGAGGGCATTGAGTGTGAGCCATCCATCCGCCTTGGCATGACAGAGAGAGCAGTGTTTATTCCCGCTTCCTTCTCCCTGGCATGCTGGCATGGGAGTGGGGCTTTATGTGCACTCAGCCAACTGGCTTTTGTGTGCAAAACGAACATATTAAAACCGTCATTGGCAGTGGGGCATGTCTATTAAGACATGCAGTTATATTAATAGAAAGAACAATTGGGAAATTCGGAAGAGGAAGGAGATGCTGTGGGGGGGAGGGGGAGAGGTGGATGAAGTTGCAGAGGCAAGAGAAAACAAGCATTGCCAAAGCCAACATGTGTGCCTTTTGTCTGGGTACAGGGAAGGCATGTGACAGCCGTAAAGCTACTACCAGGCCATAAAATGGCAACAGATGGTAAATGGTGCATGTTGTGGCAATGCCTGGCAAATAACCATCTAATGCCTAGACACAAGCCAACATTATTGGATTGGCCAGTGCTTGTTTTTAACAGGAATTCATTGCAAGGGCACACATAATGCTTATCAATCAACTTTTATTTAAAACACACCTGGTTAATACTTTTTTTTTAACTCCAGGAGCTGGTTCACAACTGCGTCAAGACATTTACTTTCCGAGGACTGCTTAAAATAGCCAGACCACAGATGTATTGCAAAGAGCTTGCATGGGTGTGTGCTTTGGGTGGGGAGGGGCAGGTAGTGGGTGGGGGTAGCTAAAGGGGCTAGCAGTGCCATGAGCAATCAGTGTGTAGGTGAATACCCAAGCAACACCCAGAGGCTGTGTGTCCCTCCTCACATCCCATATCTCCTACGTGCACTTCCATGCTAAGAGTTTGGTTTATAGGTAGTGATTACAGTGTCGCCTATTAGCCAAAACTCAAAACACAATAAACCGACAAAAGCGCCCGAGTCATCCTATTGCTGTTTGTCATTTGTGCCCTAGGCCTGCCCTAGGTAACCACATTTGTCTAATTGTATTACTGTTCTTTTGGTGAAATTGAATTGGGGAAAACGGAAACAGAAGGTAGGGGAACTAAATGGCAAAAATATAAAAGAGGGGTGAAGGGAGAGCGAGGGAGCCGAGGACTTCCCAGTAGGGCAATATGATATGATATGATATGATATGGCATTTGTAACGCGCCTATACGCCTATCTCAGTGAACTTGCATAATCCCAATAGCCCCGTCATGTGTGTATCTGCTAACTCAAATCTCCCTCTGTACGATCTCTTTGTAGCCAAGGACGGGCATCTCTGCACATGGGTTCCCATCCACATCTTCACGGGGCACAGTACTGTTACTGCTGCCGATGCTCTCAGTGGGGGAACGTGCAGCTGTGTTTACCCCTCTACTGATGAGAACCTGGTTGTCCAATTCTTGGCACTTCTTCCCGAGTGCTAAGAATGCGACATACCCGTTCTGAATATATTTACTTCTACTTGCGATTAACACTGCAAGACGGGGTGCAGCAGTATAAGGGTTCATTCTTCAGGCGTTCCCCTCATGGGAGTAGGCCAAGCCTTGTTCCCTTTTCTTGTATTCCCTTTTACTCACACCCTTGAATCATTGCCTCACATAAGCATGGCATCAAAGTCTGCGAATAGGTGGCGATAAATGGTGGGCACTGGAAGCCCAAGGAAAAGCACCACCGCCCCCCACCCCACGCCCCCAGTATTCACTCCTTATTGGTCCTACCAAGCGTTTTCAGGCCAGCCTGTTCCTCATGCACACGCTGCCTTCAGTCGGTTCATTGGAGCCATTCTGCTGCACAGTGAAACCAGTCTGCACCACAGCTAGGGGAGCCGACTTATGAATTTCCCCGGGGGTGGGGGTCATATACAGGAAGTGACATCACTGGCAGTTATAGGACCGCAAATTTGCATGTAGTTGCCACGGCACGCGGGAAGGGGTGGAGGCGTGCGCAGCGCAGAACAGTGGAAAGATTGGCTAGCATGTACTGCATATACTAAAGTCAAGTAAGAAGGAGATTTAAGCCTTTGAGTTGCATTCCAGTAGGCCATCACTGCCCCTACTCCACCCCTCTATAATCATTCAGGTTGTAGCAGAGCAACACAACTAGGATGGGAGAACGAAATGCCGTCCCATCCTGTGAGTGTCTCAAACGTCAGAGCAAAGACTGTGCGTGTGCCTCCTACCTTGGAGCACAATCTCACTAATTTGGTGCAAATCTCACAAGTGGGAGCCTGGGAATCCCCTGCGTGTGTGTGGGCTGCAGACCCTGATCACATGCTCACTTCTTCACTGTGAAACTCTGGCCAAGGCTCTTTGGGCAAGCATTCAGAATGGGTCTCACACCAACATTGTGATATATTGAGTCGGCACCTCACTCCTTCGAGCATAGTATCAACCGTTGCTGGTAATCTCACAACTGAATGTACAGTTTCACTCTTGGTCATCTCAGTGACCCCATGTATATTAATGGAGTCAGTCTCCCATCTGGGAAGACAATTATATTTCTGTTAAAACACTCTGAATTGTCACTCCAGTTTTCTCGATCTATAGATCCATACCATATTCATTCAATGTGTGTGCAGGGGTGATAACTTGTGTCTGAGAGAGCTCATTCTTTCATTCAGGAGAGATAAAGGGGTAACAACACCCTGTATGTGGGATCAGGCTCATTTTGCCCCATGGCCCCTCCAGAAGGAGTAAGCAGGTTTTAAGACCCTGCTGAATCTGCTATCTGACATGCTCGAGCCTTCTATCCCTTGCCCCATCACGGCCCCCAACATCCTGAGCGGCAGCTTAGGGACAGCAGGCAGCCCCGGACATGCCTGTTACCAATTGAATGTAGACCGATCTACTATTTAGACACTGGGAGAGAGCCATGAATCCACAGTGGTGTCGAAGAAGCACTCAACATACAGAACACAATGGTATAGTGTTGCAGTCCTGCTGAGAAATGACAATTCTGAGCATGTGAGCAGTAGGCTGGATCAGTGCTGCCCCATAAAAAGTGTAGAAGCCTCTGTGAGAAGTGGCAGTACTGTCCCAACAGCGAGAAGTGTAGTATTTTCACATTAACTATGCTTAAGAACTTTGGGTTATTGAATAGTGCTGCTACATTCTGAGTAATTCCATCCCTTTAAATATATGAGCTCTTGTATGACCACAAAAGTGTTGAGTTATTCTGATGATGACAGACTTGCTCAATAGTTCTGGTTCTGTATCTGTATCATTAAATGTACTTGAGATCTTTAGACTATGGGAAGGATAGCTCAGGGGCAACGTGCTCGCCTTGGAAACAAAACGACACAGAGCAGCACAGGTTTGATCCCTCGGTCCGCGCAACACAGGTTCACTCCCTCGGTCCGCGCAACACAGGTTCGCTCCCTCGGTCCGCGCAACACAGGTTCGCTCCCTCGGTCTGCGCAAAATAGGTTCGCTCCCTCAGTCCGCGCTCAGAAATCTCTGGGCAGTACACGCATTATAAATAACCAATTAAAATAAAAAGAAATACATCTGATGAGAAGTGCTGGGGCCTTGTCAATAAGAGTGTAGCAGCTCAACTGAGAGGTGTTGATGTTGTCCTATCAAAAGTATAGCAGCCCCACTAAGATGAACTAGCATTGCCTCAACAAAAGCATAGTATTATCGCTGAGAAGATTCAACAATTATAGAAGCCCTGTTGCAGTACTATCCCATCAAGAGTAAAGCGAGCTAACTGAGGAGTACCAGCATGGCCCCATTTCAAATATGGCAGCTCTACTAGAAAGTGATGGCTCATACGCCTCCACTCCCTGCCCATAGCATTCACCCTCACCTCGTGCACACTCAGAGACATGCAAACAGTCTAATTTGCCCTCTCCCTGCCCCCTCCCTCGCTTTGCATCTGTACCTCCATTTCTACAAATCCTTCTGGGTTGGGTGTACCTCTACATCTGTTCACCCCTCTTGCCCCCAGGCTTGTGCAGGGGGAGGCGCCCAGAAGGGCAAGTGTAGGTTGTGGGGCAGTCATGGGTCACCCAGTGCAGGGGAGGACTGTATGACGGGGTCCTGGTGCCCTGTAAGACTCTGAAGGAACCAGGCACCAGTCAAGAAGCAGACATGGACATTAGCAGGGGAGGGGTAGAGAGAAGGAAAAAGAGAAAAGGAAGGTCTTGAGAAGCTCCCGGGACTTAAGGAGATCAGGCTCGAGTCTGAGAGGAGCAGGGAGGCCATTCCAGATGGAGGCACCTGGGGAGGAGAGAGATCTACCCCCACACTCTGTTTGGAAAAGCTTCTGATCTGTACAGAGTTAGAGCTAGATGGCCAAAGGGTTCTAGCAGGGAGGTATTTATGGAGAGAGAAAGATGGATGTAGAGGGATACCAGACCCCAGAAAGCTTTGTGGATGATGCAGACGGTCTTGAACTTGATCCTTGCAGCCAGGGAGCCAATGGAGAGATTTTAGGGCAGGAGAGATGTGGTCCCTGGGCTTGAGGCCAAGGATAAGTCTTGCAGTCCTATTCTGAATTTGTTTGTAGGAGGGGCAGGGAGGAGGTAGGCAGATTAAAGAAGAGGCTGTTGCAGTAGTCCAGCCGGGAGAGGACCAGAGCTCTGGAGACATTGAATTTCTAGGGGAAGGTGAGCCTGTTCCTAGTAGGCTTGCTTCCTTAGAGTGAAACCAGTGCCCACTCCAGTCTGTTCCTAACAGTCAGGCTTCAATAGAGGGAAACATGTGCTCATTCCAGCCTGTTTCTAATAAGAGTGCTTCCATAGCGTGAAACCTGTGCTCATTCCAGACTGTTTCCTATAGGCAGGCCCCATAGAGTTAAACATGTAATCATTCCAGCCTGTTCCGGCAAGCTTCCATATAGTGAAACCTGTGCTTACTCCTGCCAGTTCCTAATAGGAATGCTTCCATAGAATGAAAATGTACTCACTCCAGCCTGTTCCTCACAGGCTCAACTCCATAGACTGAAACTAGTGCTCATTCTAGCCTGTTCCTCATAGACAAGATTCCATAGAGTGAAACCAATGCTCACTCCAGCCGGTTCGTGACAGGCATCCTTCCATAGAGGCAAACCAGTGCTCACTTCAGCCTAATCCTATTAAGCACGCGACCATAGAGTAAATGCAGTGTTCATTCCAGCCTGTTCCTCCAAGACACGCTTCTAGAGAATCAAACTAGTAGTCACTTCATCCTCGTCCTAATAGGCGCGCGACCATAGTGTGAACACAGTTCTCGTTGCAGCCCGATTCTCCCCTGTACGCCTCCATACAGTGAACCAAGTGCTCACCCCAGCCTTGTTGCTCACAGGCACACCTACGTAGAGTGAAACCAGTGCTCACTCCAGCCTGCTCCTAATAGGGAGGCTACCATAGAGTGAAACCTGTGCTCAATCCAGCCTGCTCCTAATAGCAACGCTTGTCTCACTCCAGCCTGTTCCTAATAGGAAGGCTACCATAGAGTTAAACCTGTGCTCACTCCAGCCTGCTCCTAATAGTAAAGCTTGTCTCACTCCAGCCTGTTCCTAATAGGAAGGCTACCTTAGAGTGAAACCTGTGCTCACCCAGCCTGCTCCTAAAGCAACGCTTGTCTCACTCGATACTGTTCCTAATAGGAAGGCTACCATAGAGTGAAAACTGTGCTCACTCCAGCCGGTTCCTAATAACAAGGCTTGTCTCACTCCAGCCTGTTCCCAATAAGAAGGCTACTATAGAGTGAAACGTGCACTCAACCCACCCTGCTCCTAATAGCAAGGTTTGTCTCACTCCAGCCTGTTCCTAATAGGAAGGCTACTATAGAGTGAAACCTGCGCTCACTCCAGCCTGCTCCTAATAGCAAGGCTTGTCTCACTCCAGCCTGTTCCTAATAGGAAGGCTACCATAGAGTGAAAACTGTGCTCACTCCAGCCTGTTCCTAATAGCAACGCTTCCGTATAGTGAACCAAGTGCTCACTCCAGCCTTGTTGCTCACAGGCACACTTACGGAGAGTGATACCAGTGCTCACTGCAGCATTTTACCAAACACATTCTGCAGCAGGGTGGAACCAGGACATGTGGCAGTCTTTTTCAATGACCGTTGAGTCCTCACTGGCCTGTCACAAGCATATGAGTCCAGACTACAGGCATTATTCTCCAAGCCTTGGATAGAAGATGGCTGATTCCTCTGCATTTCAGCCTCAAGTCATGACATTTGCAAAAAACAGATTTGCAGGAGAGAAATTCACTCAGCCATATCAAACACATTCCTGAATTATAATTTCTAAATACCTTGCGCCAAATCCACTCATAGTGTAGATGGTTGTTAGGGGAGACAGAAGGTGAGTGGTGTTTTGAAGTGCCTTTAGCAGTGAGTTAACACTATACAATTAACCATATCATCCAAATGCATCAATGCCGGCAAGTATTTTTCCAGATTCTGACTGCAAATTCTTAGGCAGAGTTGCCAGCATGTTTGCAACATTAGGTTATGTTAACATTACACAATCCTGAGTTAACCCTTATTCTTGCCAAGGACTAACACAGTCACCATTCATGTTTCTATTGTATAGCAATAGTAGGCTGCATCATGCTCAGGCCACATTTCTGGCACCACCTGTTCCACGCACAACCCTCAGATACATGTAAATCTATGTAACACCAAGGCCCTCACTGGCATTTACACTGGACTCTGTTGGGCTGGCATTTTAGGCTCGGTGAACCTTTTCAAAGGTAATCCGGGAACACGATACACAGCTAACCTGAGCCCTATACTTACTGACAATGCCAAGCATGTGATTTGCTCAGCACAGCAAACATTACCAACCCGCGTCCTGCATCCTCGGTGGTGGGCCATACCAGTGGCCACACTGGCAATGCCAATTCCAGCAGCCCTGAAGATAACATTGCCAGTCATGATTATGTTACACACTGCTATTTCTGAAATCCCTGATCAGTGTACATTTTGATAACACTGACATCCATGAGCAATATTACTGCCACAAATGCTGCTAGCCATGTGTAGCATGCCTATTAACAACATTGCCAGTCAGGAGTGAGTTACCTTCTACTAATTCTGCAAGCCCGGGCAGTGTACCTGCTAATAACCCTGGCAATCATGAACAATAAACCCACTGTGAACTCTGTCATCCTTGATCCATGTACCTACCAGGGATCATAAGTAAGATTAGATTCCAGCTTGATTCCAGCACATAATATTGGGACAACTGGCTTCATTGCTGCATACATTATGTACCTCTGCAACTGTAAGCCTCTACCTATGCTACCCTACTTTATGTTTTATATTTGCATTCTCATACTGTGCCCATCTATGTCTTGCAGAGAAGAGTATTCTTCTTCTTAAGTGTTTGCCTATTACTGTATTACGCGTGTATCGTCCTTCTATATAACCAGCAAGCACCTCATCTCTTCTGTAACTTACGCTGTGATACCTGCGGGTTTGGGCGTATTAACAAATGCAATAAGTAAAATAAATAGATAAGCAGGAGCCAAAAGCAGCTCCAGGGTATCCAGCATTGGCTAGGGACCAGGAGCTACCACTGGGCAACAAAGAGCTAGCACATAGCATTCTGCAAATCTAACTTACACATAAGATGCAAACATATAATTCTGATCATTATTTATGACCCGATATGCTTTAAATATCATATAGATGTGTGCCAATGGTTAACAGATGATCCAAAATGCACACTTACATAGCTGTGTTTGTTTGCCATCAGTTGGCTTGGGGAGCCACAAGTAGCTTTAGTAGCTGTTGGTGTTAGGCTAACCAGGCTCGTCCAGGCCACAGGCAGGAGCTAAATAGCTCTCAGCTCCCCTCAATTTCAAATCCTGTAGTGATAGCTCAGCCATTCATGAGCAATATCCAAACCAGTATCTGCCAGCCCTGAGCAGCGTGCCGATTGATGACATTGCCAGTCACGTAATTGCCAATGCGTAGCCGTTTATCCACTGTTAATACTCGAGCAGCATGCCTACTAATATAGCCTTACAGACTGAGGGGGAAGGGTCGTTATCGCAGGATAATGAATCACCACCAAGTTATGGCCCAAGGCGAAGCTGAGGGCCACAAGTTGGGGTAGGGTCATTATCCCAAGAGACTATGACCCCGCCTGAGGTCTACAACGCTATTAGCACATAGTGGTAGTAGCAATCCATGTTTTGGAGTTTCCATGCTGAAGTGAAAAATGGTGCTGTAGGAGTGAGTAAAGTAAATAGCCAAACTGAGTTATTAAATTAAATGTTGTTTTCTTTTGTAATATTTAATTAACGTGTTGTCTTCAAGGTAAGCATTATAATTGCAACTTGGTTGAACTGGAACAGGTTCAACATGAGCATGCATGAGGTGTCATGTAAAAGTAAATGTCTTGTCTAAGAAAAAGTGTAAGCATTTTTTAATGTGTTTAGCTTTCTACAGTGTGTTAATTAGCATGTTGCAGCAAAGAAAACATCCTCCGAGAGGACAAGTGTCATGTTGAAACAAAATCGTGCCTGCAACTTGCATTATTGTTTCCCTGTACGCCTCTGAAAACAGAATGTTCAGAATGCAGTCAATACATGTAGTTATTGACTGCACTATAAACATTGTGATTGGCTGAGAGGTCAATAACGTTTCCTATGTGCTAATGAAACTGTAACTCAAAATCAGGATGCCCTCTGCTGATTCAGCAAGGCATGAACAGTGTCCCCGCTGATATCACTGCCACTCATGAGTGATATACCCACTGCTAATGGTGCCAGCCCTGATCAGTATACCTGCTAATATCACTGCCACTCATGAGTGTTATACCCACTGCAAATGCTGCCAGCCCTGATCAGTGTACAACATTGCTAATGCTGCCAGTCCTGATCAGTGTACCTCATGATATCTCTGCCACTCAAGAGTGATGTACCAACTGCTAATGCTGCCAGCCCTGATCAGTATACCTCATGATATCACTTCCAATCATGAGTGATGTACCCACTGCTAATGGTGCCAGCCCTGATCAGTATACCTGCTGATATCACTGCCACTCATGAGTGATGTACCCAGTGTTAATGTTGCCAGCCCTGATCAGTATACCCCATGATATCACTGCCAATCATGAGTGATGTACCCACTGCTAATGCTGCCAGCCCTGATCAGTATACCTCATGATATATCTGCCACTCATGAGTGATGTACCCACTGCTAATGCTGTCAGCCCTGATCAGTATACCTCATGATATCACTGCCACTCATGAGTGATGTACCCACTGCTAATGCTGCCAGCCCTGATCAGTATACCTCATGATATCTCTGCCACTCATGAGTGATGTACCCACTGCTAATGCTGCCAGCCCTGATCAGTATACCTCATGATATCACTGCCACCCATGAGTGATATACCCACTGCTAATGCTGCCAGCCCTGATCATTATACCTCAAGATATCACTGCCACTCATGAGTGATGTACCCACTGCGAATGCTGCCAGCCCTGATCAGTATACCTCATGATATCTCTGCCACTCATGAGTGATATACCCACTGCTAATGCTGCCAGCCCTGATCAGTATACCTGCTGATATCACTGCCACTCATGAGTGATATACCCACTGCTAATGCGCCCAGCCCTGATCAGTATACCTCATGATATCACTGCCACTCATGAGTGATATACCCACTGCTAATGCTGCCAGCCCTGATCAGTATACCTGCTGATTTCACTGCCACCCATGAGTGATATACCCACTGCTAATGCTGCCAGCCCTGATCAGTATATCTCATGATATCACTGCCACTCATGAGTGATATACCCACTGCTAATGCCGCCAAACCTGATCAGTATACCTCATATCACTGCCTCTCATGAGTGATATACCCACTGCTAATGCTGCCAGCCCTGGTCAGTATACCTCACGATATCTCTGCCACTCATGAGTGATATACCCACTGCTAATGCTGCCAGCCCTGATCAGTATACCTGCTGATATCACTGCCACTCATGAGTGATGTACCCACTGCTTATGCTACCAGCCCTGATCAGTATACCTGCTGGTATCACTGCCACTCATGAGTGATCTACCCACTGCTAATGCTGCCAGCCCTGATCAGTATACCTCACGATATCACTGCCACTCATGTGTGATATACCCACTGCTAATGCTGCCAGCCCTGATCAGTATACCTCACGATATCTCTGCCACTCATGAGTGATATACCCACTGCTAATCCTGCCAGCCATGATCAGTATACCTGCTGATATCACTGCCACTCATGAGTGATAGACCCACTGCTAATGCTGCCAGCCCTGATCAGTATACCTCACGATATCACTGCCACTCATGAGTGATATACCCACTGCTAATGCTGCCAGCCCTGGTCAGTATACCTGCTGATATCACTGCCACTCATGAGTGATGTACCCACTGCTAATGTTGCCAGCCCTGATCAGTATACCTGCTGATATCACTGCCACTCATGAGTGATATATCCACTGCTAATGCTGCCAGCCCTGATCAGTATACCTGCTGATATCACTGCCACTCATGAGTGATATACCCACTGCTAATGCTGCCAGCCCTGATCAGTATACCTCACGATATCACTGCCACTCATGAGTGATATACCCAGTGCTAATGCTACCAGCCCTGGTCAGTATACCTGCTGGTATCACTGCCAATCATGAGTGATGTACCCACTGCTAATGCTGCCAGCCCTGATCAGTATACCTGCTGGTATCACTGCCACTCATGAGTGATGTACCCACTGTTAATGCTACCAGCCCTGATCAGTATACCTGCTGTTATCACTGCCACTCATGAGTGATGTACCCACTGCTAATGCTGCCAGCCCTGATCAGTATACCTCACGATATCACTGCCACTCATGAGTGATATACCCACTGCTAATGCTGCCAGCCCTGATCAGTATACCTCACGATATCTCTGCCACTCATGAGTGATATACCCACTGCTAATACTGCCAGCCCTGATCAGTATACCGGCTGATATCACTGCCACTCATGAGTGATATACCCACTGCTAATACTGCCAGCCCTGATCAGTATACCTCACGATATCACTGCCACTCATGAGTGATATACCCAGTGCTAATGCTGCCAGCCCTGGTCAGTATACCTGCTGATATCACTGCCACTCATGAGTGATGTACCCACTACTAATGTTGCCAGCCCTGATCAGTATACCTGCTGATATCACTGCCACTCATGAGTGACATACCCACTGCTAATGCTGCCAGACCTGATCAGTATACCTCATGATATCACTGCCACTCATGAGTGATATACCCACTGCTAATGCTGCCAGCTCTGATCAGTATACATGCTGATATCACTGCCACTCATGAGTGATGTACCCACTGCTAATGTTGCTAGCCCTGATCAGTATACCTACTGATATCACTGCCAGTCATGAGTGATATACCCACTGCTAATGCTGCCAGCCCTGATCATTATACCTCACGATATCACTGCCACTCATGAGTGATATACCCACTGCTAATGCTGCCAGCCCTGATCATTATACCTCACGATATCACTGCCACTCATGAGTGATATACCCACTGCTAATGCTGGCAGCCCTGATCAGTATACCTCATGATATCCCTGCCAATCATGAGTGACATACCCACTGCTAATGTTGCCAGACCTGATCAGTATACCTCAAGATATCACTGCCACTCATGAGTGATGTACCCACTGCTCATGCTGCCACCCCAGATAACACTGACATCTATTATGCTGCCAGCCCTGAGCAAAGCCCTCCCTGCCAACACTGCCAACCCAGGGTCTGCACTGCTACCACCGTCAGTGAGATTAGCATTATACTAACAGTTAACACTGTCAGCTCTGGGGAGAACGTGCGCTTATCCTGCGTCATAATTAAATCTGTCCACTCTGCCCTGTGCCATCGTTCTAGACCCCCTGCCGGGCAGATACCCTCATGTCCGCACACCTCCCGGGCCCGTATTCACACTGCCAGGGCTTCCTTTCATAAAGGACCAGAGCACTTTGGAAGTCTTCTTGTCTGGCTGAGAAGGGGGCGCGCAGGGGCAGGAGACGAAAGTAATTTACACCGTCTCCGGTGTTTCCGTGGTGATTGTAATGTTTGCTGGAGCCGAAGCAATTATCTGAGTAGCAACAGGACCCGACTGCGGCTGATAATGAAGCGGCGCAGACCCCGCGGCTCGGCATTGTGGGAAAGTGGTTCACGCGCAGGGAGTCCGCGAGCTCGGCCGAGACCGCAGCAGCTGGAGAAAAATGACAGAACTCCTCGGAGACCCTGCACATTTAAGGGGCTTTCACGTTTTCAAATCGTCCAAGTGAAAATTGGTCTCCGTTTTAGCTGGTCTTTTGATGACCGAAAGGCAAGCAGATAGGCATGCTCTGGCGGTGGACAGCAACGCTGACCTGCAACTCCCCTGTCATTCCAGCTCTAGAATCCGCACAGCTCCACAAATGCACCTCTAGCCAGACTTGCGAGTACACCCATTCATCACCCACGCCCTTCAAAATCTGGGACCCCACCTGTCGCCTTGCCCACTACTCCAGTACTGAGCTACGATGCAGCTCAGTCTGACAAAATGACTTCTGCCCTGCAGGAGTACAGGTGAGTAGTGGCCAAACCACCTGCTTCTACAAAATGAGTGTGATCCCAATCATGAAGGTCAAGCAGTCACAGTCAGGAGGTAGATCCCCAACGTGGGCCGCTGGCAGGCTATACTCTCAAGAGGGATGGGAATGTGGCCCAGGAGCAACCCAAACAGCAAAGGTACAGCAGTGCAAAACAAAGGAATGCCCAATCAAGGTTCTATGCAAATGTATACACTTTCATCAAACAACCATCTGCTGGGTTTACATTGAAGAGCGGCCATTTTCCCATTGGTTACATTCCAGTCCCACTTTCAGGTTTACCCGAGAGGCAGTGGCAGATTGAAGGTAAAGGGCCCCGTCGGCAAAAATGACAGAATGCCTCCTGTGGCGGATCATGGAGTCAAAGCTTAGACCGGGCAGAGTTGCACAATGAAGAACTGCGGGGACAAATGCTAACAAAAATGTACGTTGTGTTTTTTTAGTTTTCTGTGTTTGGGTCTCTGACTAGAGACAGCTGAGCCTACTCGCCAGGTTTCTCTGTCCATGGTGGTAATATTGAAGGATCAGCCTGAACCTAATGTTGGAAAGTATAGGGTTCAAGGCAATTATATGATATGGCATTTATAACGTGGGCATTGCGAAGAGACATTACAGTAGGTGGTGTCACCGTATAATTCCTACAGCACGCAGGACCATTTTGAGCATGTGCCCGGTGTTCTTACCCCACACGCTTGAAATGGCATTCAACATCACTGACTTAAAAGGAGGTCAACTTTTAATCTCAAAACATACCAGGGAGTTACTTTTTTGTGGGTTCTGCTTGTGGCACTGGAAAGACCCCTTAACTCCAACCCAAGACCTCTATATCTCCTCCAGCTCCACAAGGCCCACTACAGGGTAAGTAAATGGAGAGTAAATAAGGGCAGGATAGTGAGGGACACAAGTAGAGAAGGAACAGGTAACATGAACACTAATGGGACAGGAGAGTGGCTAATAAAGGAGGGAAGAAGTGTGAAGGAGAGAGTGAGGGAAGGGAGGAGATAAGGTGATTGAACAGAGCCATGTGAGGGGAAAAGGGGAAATGAGTACAGAGGATGAATGAGGGCAGCAGAATACAGGCAATAGTTAACGAGGGACAGGAGTGAGGGGGAACTGCAGGGTAAAGAGGATTAAAGGGAGGGGAAATAGAGGGCAGGGTGTTCAGGAGTGTTAGGATACTGGGGAATAATGGGGTTCTAAAGAGTCAGGGAGAAATGAAGAATGAAGGAAGGCAGAAGTGTGAGGGAGGGATTGGGAGTGAGGGAAGGCAGGAGCTAAGGTGATTGAACAGAGCCATGTGAGAGTAAACGGGTGAATGGGTACAGAGAATGAACGAGGGCAGGAGAATGGGGCAATAGTCAATGAGGGACATGAGTGCGGGGAACTGCAGGGTAAAGAGGGTTAAAGGGAGGGGAAACAGAGAACAGGGGGTTCAGGAGTGTAAAAAGAATAGGGAATAATGGAGTTCTAAAGAGTCAGGGAGAAATGAAGATTGAGAGAGGGCAGGAGAAAGGGGAGAAGGGAGGCAAGTGAGTGAGTGTGGAATGGGGAGTCGAGGTGCAGCAATGTAAAGGCAAATGTTGTGACTCGGGTAAATCAGGGAGGGAACAATTGAGTGAAGGAAGGCAGGGGAGCATGCAAATAGCAACACAATGAGGAGGAGAGCGGGATCTTTACAACAAAGAACCTTTGGCAGAAATGGAGAAAGAAAAGGGCACAGCACCTTCCCCCCGGCTCCACAGCACCCCCAGTTTAGCTTTGTGTCAACTTCACTACAATAAAACGATTCGAGGTTGATGACCCAGACACAGGGATGCCTGGTTAAGGATTGTTGTCCTTTAAAAGGTGTGATTGGTGGGTGATAATAAATGGGAGCAGAGTATAATGCTGCATGCTGTGTAAAATAAAGGCTCAAGCATATTACCGTATATTGAATTCTCTTTCACTGTAAGTACCTTTTTTTTAAAACCAAATGATATTGTTTTTAAGACCACACTCCTTTGTAGGATGCTACTGCAATTATGCATTCATGGTGCGGAAAAGAAAGCTATGCATTTTTTTTTTTTTTGCTTGACCTATTTCTATAACAATGTATATGGTGTCAGGTTGGTTTCCTATGTGATATGTGTACATTTGAAGGCATTGATAGAAAAACAAATTCTTTTGTTTTTGGAAACCCAAACCTTTAAAAACGTGTGACCTATCACTGAGAAGATATGTAGTCAAGTATTGAAATCACAGCCTAGGTCCAAATACTGATTTCACCACTTTAGCGAAATGTGTGATCCTGGGCAAATCATTAATCTCACTGGGCCTGTACTGCTGACATTGGATGTCGCTAGAAGTGATTTAGTTTGCAATTTTTGCTATGAAGAAAAACCCTTATGATTTACTAAACCATCAAGTTGTTGCATACTAAAACAGTCAATATTTATATATTGCACAGCACATTATTCTCTTTGTTTACACGTGAAAATATATTTTAATATCTTTAGCAATGGTGTCCTAGAGTATTGAAGGCTGATGTCACTGCGTGTAATGTTATTTACTGTGATGTCACTTCTGATCATGTCAATCAATATCGTGCAAATTAGGGTTCTGCATATCTTTTGCTGGACAGGTCCAGAAGACAAATTAGAATATATCAGTGCCTTGTACGCATAACAGCCCCACAGTGCTGTGATTCTGTTGTTCTGTGTATGTGCTCAAGAGCCTTGGGGGGGGAGCGGTGGGAGGGGGGCAAGCATCAGCACCTGTTTTGGCAGTCATACTTCAAAGAAACATATTTATTTCTATCAAGCCATTAAATGTGCATTTTGCATGTTATAAACTGCCATTGCTGGCTTCTGTCAACTTGACTGAAGACTTTAAATGTGTGGCTTACCAGCAGGTTATTGATAGTACACAACATCCAGAATTGTTACTGCCTTTTTGCCTTTTATTCTAGTTTCATCTGCATTAGCACCTTGCTTGCAGTGCAATTACTAACATTTCAGTGGCAGTTTAGTGTTTCAGCTCCCTTCTGGCTGTCTGACCCTAAATAACAGTCCTTTGTATCCATTCTTGTTTAAGGAAACCAAGAGTACCACCGACTGTGTCCACCCTGCCTAAGTGTAGGCAATGGGGGAGCCCAATCAAATTAAAATGGTCCCACACATCTGCATGCTGGTGCACACCTATGTGAGTTACCCTGGTCCTTGCCTCCTCACCTTGCCTCCTCACGACCTCCAGTATAGGGTGGATTGCTTCAATTACACCAGCTGAGATCTTTCCTTCTCCTCTGGCTTGTTTACCCTCCAACTTCTCTTGAGTTTCCACTCCATTCTTCTGCAGATCGGGATTGGGCCTGTTGTGACCCTTTGAGCATGTCCATATGTAGTCAGGTCAACCGGGTACCCTGACCTATGGATGTAGGCAGGGCGGTTGTCCTCTGATGTCCCATCCGGTTCCTTCCTTGTGTTGTGTTTCCTGTGAAGTAGGTGACATAGGCGGGATATTACTGGGCTCTGTCTCGGCATCCTATTAATGTATGTTTTCTTTACTTGTTGAAGCCTGGGTGGGGCAGCCATGGGGTGGTCGGAAAGTTCCAGGGGCCATACTTGTGGGCAGTGCTGGAAATGGAAAACATTTATTGGGGGAACCGTCACTACTTAGGAGGGGTGTGGATTTGGGAAGGAGTCAGCGGGGCCAAGGGGCATGGCCCCCGGGCATGTTACGCAACACATAGGGTAACCAGATTTTAAAAGTAAAGAACCGGGACAGGGCAACTAACATAAAAGTCTGACTGACTCTTGAAAGTGGATGTCAAGGCACTACACTTCATTAGCGTTTGGAGTAGAAGGTGGTTTAAATGCTACTGTTCAAAGGAACACATATTTTTATTAATTCATAAAAAACGAACACTATGTTATGTTGTAAAATGCAGCATTTCTTCTGTGCATTCCTGCCTGCCAGCCACGAAGATCTACTACAAAAAACCGGGACCACTTCAGTTCCCAATGGGAACATGATCTTGTGAAAGGGGGACGGACCACCAAATACAGATCAGTCCCGGCAAAACCGGGATGTCTGGTCACCGTAGCAACACAGTATCTCTATATAGAACCCAATCCTGGTGATTTGCATAAAAGCAAAGAACATTATGGGAACAACGTAATGTCCACAATTATAAATGGTAAACATATCTTATAGTGATTCATTAAGAAAACATTTTAAGCAAATAATAGACTCTTCTGTTTTGAGTGGTCAAAATACTCACCCTCATAAAGAGATGCCTGTAAAATGTAGGACATATATACCAGTTTGATCAGCTGCAGAACTGTATGTGAGGTTTTGCAGTTTCTGTAGGCAGACTACAGTTCTGCATGTTCTGAGGGTAGTGTAACAGCCTGCGCGACAACGAGAGCAGACTGCTTTCCGAAGACTCAGCAGCCTGCTCAATGGGGCACACGATCTGGGAGAGTCATGTCGGGGACCCCCTGTGTCTGGAGGACAGAGTGGGCAAGGCATTTTTTGCCAGAGCGCCGCTCCGTCTTGTTCCGGCCCATTTCCTGCACTGCTTGTGGGCAATAATGGTCCAGGAGAGAGACAATAAAATGAATTCTACCAACCTTTTCAGCCGTAGCATAGCTTAAGAAAAAGACTAATGATGGGACATGCAGGTTCAAGGGGCATTGCCTAGCACCCTTTGAGACATGCTCAACACATACTCTCACACAAACCAGTCAAAGAAAGGGACTTCCCCTTAAATGCAGGCACTGAAAAGGGTTCACAGCAATACAAATTCAGTTGATAGCAGCTGCACCTTACAGGTTTTGTACCTACCCTGTGGAACCATTAAATAATTTCAGAGCGAGCACACACAGCATTTTAAAGTGGAAAAGCTTGCTGGCAACCTCCAACCGAATAACGTCCCTGGTGTAGAGCGATCGCGAGAGCCACGATCTCGCGAGAACTCACGAGCAAACACGGCTCCGCCCCCGCGCGCTACGCGCGCATTACGGGACGAGCTCAAGACGCGAGCAGAGGCGTCTCCCCGGCTCCTCCGAGCACGGGACCTTAAAGCCTCTTATTCATGTATCCTGAGGAATCCTTAACCTCAGCAAGATTAGGCCCGTTGGCCATTGTTGTTGCAGCTTAGATTCTTTATTGCACTCCAGCACAAATAAACCACTGGTGCAATTCAATTACGGCTCCTGTCTTCACTTAAAGGGGGCAATATACAACATAAATTGGCGACGAGGATCACCACCAGAACCCGCACGGAAGCATGCAAGGAGCCATGCCACCGCCACCCTTTCTGCAAACGCCAGGTAGGCCCGCTATTCCATGGCCACAATGGCAGCCCCTGTTTATGACATACGTGGAGGCTATGGGAGGAGCAGGGTTTTCGGCGGCAAGACGCAGGGCCATGTTACTCAATGCCCTAGGAGTGGAAGGGCAAAGAACATTCGAGGGCCTTACCCCGATTCCTGTAAACGATGACAATGATGATGTGTTCAAAGAGGCGGTCAGGAGAATCATCAAGAGATTTGCCAGTAAGGAGAACACAGTGCTCCACAGAATACGGTTTTACACTCGGAAACAGGAACAGTCTGAACCTGTCGATGACTATGTCACCAAATTGAGGGAATTAGCAGCCTTGTGTAACTTCGGCACCAATGCAGAGAACCGCATATGCGATATGTTGGTCGTACACACTAACAGTCGCAAGGTCCAAGATAAATTTATCCTCGAAAAGGAGCTACAGTTAGAGAAAGCTGTCGAGATCGCCAGAGCGGTAGAAGAAACGGCGGGAAGAAGAAAGGAATACGCAGGGGCCCAGGGTCCCGCGGAAATTCAAGTGGTGGGCTTCCACAAAAGAAAAGAAAAGTCGACAGCGGACACGAGAGAGGTGAGAGGAAACAAGAAAGAACCACTCAAGTGCCACAGGTGCACCAGCACGAAGCACTTGGCGTTTGACCAGGAGTGCCCAGCCAGAGACAAGGAGTGCTCCATCTGCAGACGCATCGGGCACTTCTCCATAGTGTGTCGATGGAGAAACAAGAAAGTCACCAGCCTCACCACAGATCGAACGGTGGAAAGAGAATCCTCCTCAGAGGATGAAGGAAGACCCACAGTCATTATGGTGAACAGCACACGGGCCAGGAGAGAGAAGCCCCATTGCCTGATCAAAATCGATGGAAAAGAGACAAGAGTCATGGCGGACTCCGGGTCAGATCTCACCATTTTACCCCTGCGCACATACAAAGCAATGGTGGGAAAGGAGAAAGTGCAAGTTCTCACCACGCGACACAAGCCCACTGTGTTTGGAGGGGCGTCAGTTGAACTGTTAGGTTACATCAATGGAAAAGTCGAATTCAAAGGGAGAGAAACCACCACCCGAGTCTATTTCAGTCACGAGGGTCCAGCGGTTTTGGGTTGGGACGACCAAGACAAGTTAAAAATCAAACTAGACCCCAGTACAGAAGATCAGGTCCTGTCGGTCAGTGCAAGGAACGGGTCAATTGTCAAGAGCGATTATCCAACACTTTTCTCGGAGGAGCCGGGGCACATCAAAAATTTTCTTCACAAAATTGTGCTCAAAAGAAATGCGGTCCCAGTCAAACACCGGGTGAGACCAGTACCAGCCACAGCAAGAGACACCCTAAAGCAACAGCTGGACAAAATGAAAACGGAAGGGGTAATAGAAGAAATTGAAGCTTCCGAATGGCTGAGCCCAGTCGTCCTCATAAAGAAACCTCAATCACAAGAATTAAGGGTGTGCATAGACCTGCGCAGTTTAAACCTAGAAGTCATTACGGACAACTACCCGCTCCCAAGCATTAATGAACTCATTTTACTAATGAAAGAAGCCAAAATATTCTCTAAACTGGACATGAGAAATGCATACCACCAAATACAGCTGCACGAAGAATCAAAACCCCTTACGGCATTCATCACTCCGTTTGGTACATACCAATTCACCAAAATGCCTTTCGGGCTGTCGTCAGCTGCATCTGCCTTCCAACGCATGATGGATGTCCTGCTACGGAAAGTTAAAAACGTGGTATATTTCCAGGATGACATCCTGGTATATGCTAGAGATGAACAGACGCACAATGCCACGCTCAAATTAGTTCTCAACAAGTTACAAGAAGCGGGAGTGCGTCTACGCCACGAAAAATGTTCATTCGGGGTGAAAGAAGTCAAATACTTAGGGTACAAGATATCGGAGAAAGGGATCAGTCCCAAACAGAACCTCCTGCAGGCCATCACCAAAGCTCCGGAACCCACCACTAAAGAAGAGGTGAGGTCATTTTTAGGATTGGCCGAATACTATGCAAAATTCATACCCAGGTTTTCAGAAATCACCACACCTCTCCGAGATCTGCTCAAGAAAGGGTCGGAATTCACGTGGCGAGAGCCCCAGAAGAGGGCGACGGAAACCATAAGACAGCACATAGTGAAAGCCCCATGTCTTCAACCTTTTAACCCAGAGTGGGAAACAGTAATCACAACAGACGCCAGTGCGTACGGACTAGGGGCAGTGCTAACACAGAGGAGAGGTGACACCGAACATGTGGTGGCCTTTGCCTCAAAGGCACTGTCAGAGGCAGAACAGAACTATTCCACCATTGAAAAAGAAATGCTCGCATGCGCATGGGCAGTCGAACATTTCCGAACATACGTGTGGGGCACAAAGTTTAAGCTGGTGACAGATCACAAGCCGCTCATCCACATGCTCAGTCCAGGAGGCACCAAGGCATCCACGCCCAGACTAGCCCGCATCGCAGCTAAACTACAAGAGTACACATTTGAAATCCAGCACATCTCAGGCTGGAAAAACTCCCAAGCCGACTGCATGTCGAGGCTGCCGGAGGGCAAAGAGGAGGCTACCACGTTCCTACATGGGGAATGCATAGTTGCATCTATCACAGACATAACGGCACCTGAGTACCTGGAACTCAGCGAAAGACATTGGGAAGGAGAAGATGGGAAAGACCCCACCATGGCAAAGATTCACGGATGTATCAGGGAAGGGTGGCCCGATGAAAAAACACTGCCCGAAGGAATGAGACCATATTGGAAAGTGCAAGATGAGTTATCGGAAACAGAGGGGATAATCTTAAAGACAGACCAAATCATCCCCCCAACAGGAATGAGAGGCACCATACTCTGTAGGGCCCATGCGGGACATTTGGGGAACACGATGACACGTCGCAGGGTGAGAGAAGCCTACTGGTGGCCGTCCATGGATCAAGAAATTCGTGCTATGATAGAACGCTGCCACGAATGCCTGAATAGCGACAAAAGACTTAAGGTTCGCCAGGCACCCCTCATACCCACCGAGATACCAGAAGCAGTATGGTCCAAAGTGGGCATCGACTTCATAGGGCCCCTGGAGGCGATGGCGACAGAACACAGATACGGCATAGTACTTGTCGACTATCTATCCAAGTGGGTGGAAGCAGAGTTTGTACCAAACATAACTACTGAGACCGTTATAGAGGTACTCACCGAAATTTTTCAAAGGGAAGGCCTCCCCAAAGAGGTCGTCACAGACAATGGGGTACAACTAGTTTCCAAAGACATGGAAGAATTTTTAAAAAGGGATCACATTAAACAAAAGAAAGCGGCCCTATATCACCCACAAGCCAATGGACTCGTCGAGAGGGCAAATAGATTCATAAAGGGCGCCATCCAACTGGCCACGGCTTCCGGCATGGACCCACTCAAAACCACCAAAGAAGCCATAGCGGCCCACAGGCTCACGCCAAACGGAATTACACAAATATCCCCGTTCAAAATGTTGAGAGGGAGGAGTGCTGCATCTACGCTCATCCCACCATGGCTTTCGAAAGTAAGGGAAGATGAAGCAGTGAACATGGCGGAAGTAGTATGGCGCATTGAGAAAAACAAGTCACGCATGAAATCGTGGAGCGACGAAAGAAGGCGGACGAAGCAAGCGCCCGACATAGGAAAAGGAGACTGGGTGAAAATAAAACTACCAAGAAAAGATCAAACCACAGGATCCCGGTATAGTCAGCCCATAAAAGTAACTCACAAAGGGACCAATCATGTCCGTACAGAAGACGGGCGCGCATGGAACTTTGAAAGAGTAGCATTATACCAGCGGAGGCAAGAAAAGGCGAGAACCCCAGAGACACCACATGTAGAAGCCGAAAAGGACTATGGGGGAAACGACAAACGAGAACCCGAAGGAAACGACGGAGAAAGAGAAGAAACCGAGACAGAACCAGAAGAACCATATCTAAACCTAGAACCTGAGCAGCAGGGACTTTGCCCTCGAACTGGTGAGAGACCCCGAAGGGAACACAGAAGACCGGTGAGATACAATGACTATGTATTATCATGAACTCTTTCTGCATTGAAGAAGGGAGGTGTGTAGAGCGATCGCGAGAGCGTGGCTCTCGCGAGAACTCGCGAGCAAACACGGCTCCGCCCCCGCGCGCTACGCGCGCATTACGGGACGAGCTCAAGACGCGAGCAGAGGCATCTCCCCAGCTCCTCCGAGCACGGGACCTTAAAGCCTCTTATTCATGTATCCTGAGGAATCCTTAACCTCAGCAAGATTAGGCCCGTTGGCCATTGTTGTTGCAGCTTAGATTCTTTATTGCACTCCAGCACAAATAAACCACTGGTGCAATTCAATTACGGCTCCTGTCTTCACTTAAAGGGGGCAATATACAACACCTGGCTAAACTCCCTACAGATGGCTTCTTCATAGACAGGAAGGTGAGTCCCAGACAGGAAGTGTACAGATATGGCTCCGCGGTCATAGCAGAGCCGCCAAAGCAGTGGTCTCATCTTTTCTTGCCAGGGTGAAGTTTGTTTTGAAAGTCTGCCAGTTCCATTGATACATGATGTGGGTCCAGGATGAGGTCATTGCTTTCCAAACTACAGATGGATTTTTAACAGGAGACCTCTGCCCCAATAAGGTCCCCTTTGCCCATTCGCTTGTGACTCACACAGGCAGCGGGCTGTGGGGATGAAGGAAACACGGGACACACAGGTAGGGGACAACTGTTCTCTTCATTTCTCTACACGGAACTGCGTCTTCCCCATAACTTTTCGTCTCTTCCTTTCTCCTCCCCCTTTGCTCACAGGACCTCCCTTCTGCATACTGTGCCCCTACGAGGGCACAACGCACACTTGCACGGGTACTCATTATGCGGCCCTCCCGATGTTCTGGACTACAACTTTCATGATCTTTCACCACTGACTATGCTGGCTCAGGCTCTTGGGAGTTGGAGTCCAAAATATCTGGGAGACAACACAAATCTGCAAGGCACAAAGGCGTCCTGCAAAGATGGAACATGCATAGAAGACTTTCGCAGCTTTCCAACAGCGAGAGGCAGTTTTGTAACCTTGAAGAAAGACTTCTGTGACCAGGATATTTGTTCAGTTTACTAAAAACTGCAAGTCCTCCTGAGCAAGCAACCCCAACAAACTGTATTTTTCCAGACAACCTTCGGGTGTTCTATTCAGTGCCGCAGGCTGACCTGCTTTTAAACAAGGAACTATGCAGTGTCTTTATACTGTCATGGTAACACGTTTATTATAAAACTGCGTCACCTTTCATATGCCCCCATTACTTTCTTAAGCTTTATTTTCTTCCTTTACAAAATGTTTCATTTCATTGTATATAACAATATGGATATTGTTTTTTTCCTGCTTGAAATTCTAAATCCTATGTGATGGCCCCCAGTCCACCCCCCCACCCCCCACCGCCATTTCTGAAGGCAGGCTCTGCCTTTGATTTTCTTCCAACACAAAGCAAGTGCTGTTTCTCGCAGCCGTTGTTCACTATTTGTGTTGGACCCACTCTCGGCCCGACTTGGCAGGAGACACAGGACCTCATTATGAGTAGGACGGTAAATGTAAAACATGAGGTATTTTCAGTGCATCCTATTTTTTAAAATGGCAACGAATTAGGAGTTGGGATCACCTGGGAATTTAGGACATGGGGTATGAAGAAGGCACTGAATCGGGTAAATAGCCCCTATTTTGCCATGTACTACTTGCTAGGTACCTACTGCCAAACATATCCCATGAAATATAATCTCTGAATTAGGATGTAGTTTAAAAATAGGAGGTATTTAACATGTCACATACTTTCGCTGTTCCCACCATACTCATAACGAGGGCCCTAGTTTAGTGCATCTCTAACCCTGGAGAAGTGCTACCTCTAACTGAGGGATGAGTCAAAAACATACTGTGGGAATTTGCGTGAACAGTTGAGGTAAGGCCTGAGGGGGTCATGGTCTTGGGGTGGGTTGCCACAATAGTCGCGGCTCCCCAAAAAACTGGAAAAATGATACGCTCAAGAAGAAAGAATTTAACATTGATGTTTTATGCATCTATCATATTCATTTCTCTCTTTGCCTTTGTCTGCATCTTCTCCCTCCTCACCATGTAATTGTCTTTCTGACATCCAGGTGCCAGGACTATTTGCCTGGGTCTGCTCTGTCTCTCTCCTCACCGTGTAATTACCTTTCTGACATCCAGGTGCCAGGACTATTTGCATGGGTCTGCTCTGTCTCTCTCCTCACCGTGTAATTACCTTTCTGACATCCAGGTGCCAGGACTATTTGCCTGGGTCTGCTCTGTCTCTCTCCTCACCATGTAATTGTCTTTCTGACATCCAGGTGCCAGGACTATTTGCCTGGGTCTGCTCTGTCTCTCTCCTCACCGTGTAATTACCTTTCTGACATCCAGGTGCCAGGACTATTTGCATGGGTCTGCTCTGTCTCTCTCCTCACCGTGTAATTACCTTTCTGACATCCAGGTGCCAGGACTATTTGCCTGGGTCTGCTCTGTCTCTCTCCTCACCGTGTAATTGTCTTTCTGACATCCAGGTGCCAGGACTATTTGCCTGGGTCTGCTCTGTCTCTCTCCTCACCGTGTAATTACCTTTCTGACATCCAGGTGCCAGGACTATTTGCATGGGTCTGCTCTGTCTCTCTCCTCACCGTGTAATTACCTTTCTGACATCCAGGTGCCAGGACTATTTGCATGGGTCTGCTCTGTCTCTCTCCTCACCGTGTAATTACCTTTCTGACATCCAGGTGCCAGGACTATTTGCATGGGTCTGCTCTGTCTCTCTCCTCACCGTGTAATTACCTTTCTGACATCCAGGTGCCAGGACTATTTGCATGGGTCTGCTCTGTCTCTCTCCTCACCGTGTAATTACCTTTCTGACATCCAGGTGCCAGGACTATTTGCATGGGTCTGCTCTGTCTCTCTCCTCACCGTGTAATTACCTTTCTGACATCCAGGTGCCAGGACTATTTGCATGGGTCTGCTCTGTCTCTCTCCTCACCGTGTAATTACCTTTCTGACATCCAGGTGCCAGGACTATTTGCATGGGTCTGCTCTGTCTCTCTCCTCACCGTGTAATTACCTTTCTGACATCAAGGTGCCAGGACTTTTTTTGATTTGACTAATTCATTCTCTTACCTTCTGTTACCAACAACATTCACCTTTATACACAGTCTATCCTTGACTAAGCCACTCTTAGCTCACACTGGAAAGTCACAGAATGAACACTGAGGTGTTTGACCTGGGTACGGAGCATAGAGTATAGAGACGCTGAGGCAAGTAAGCCACTACACTTCCAGGATCGCCTGAGAACACTCTTGGGACCGTCATGCATCTTGCATTATTTTGTGTTCTAACTTGGAATTCTCCAAATCTGCCCTGAAAACACAACGCAATTATCACAACACTTTAGGGCATAGCCACCTACTCCCTTTTGCAGAACTAAGGTCCACCCAACAGGATTGACATGCACCCATGCTACCACAAAACATTCTCCCCCTGCTGCATCCCTCCCTGTGATCGTAGAATCTATTTTCCAATTCCCCATCCTCTTATCTTCATCTCACTCAAGTTCTTTTTTCCAGACGACTACGGTATGGATACGCCTGGCGGTGGGTGTACACGGTACGCCACTCCAAGGACAAGCCCAGCTGCTCTGAGACTACTAGAGTGGTGATGTGGCACAGTATAAAAGCTTAACATAACTTATACTGACTACCACCCACTCTTGCTCCTACCTACACCTTTGCACTGGTCCACTGCCCTCTCCCAACCCCTGTATTCACTTATGCTCCACTCACTGTCAGCCATTTGCTTTCACCTTTGAACTTTATTTTATTAGCATACTTGAATTCACAAGTTGTATTATGCATTTCCGCCCTGTTGCAAGTCTGAATGTTAACTGAGCCAGGGAGAGTAGGCATGTGTCTGCATAACAGGCCCAGCCTGGCAGTGAAACAGGCTAACTGGGGACAAGAGACAGGGCCTTTCCCGGCTACCCTGCACTGTCTAATAGAATAGTGTGCAGCCCCAGACTCACTCCTTCTTAACTCATAGTGCCTGGCCTTAATCAGCACTATCAATGTTCTCTGAAAGTAAGGTACCTCCAGGGAGTGTCTCTTATAAAGAAGGGCACCATTTTTTCTTTTTAAGGTGAAGTCTCTTTTACAGGACAGGTTTGCCTCCCTCTTGATGTATCTCTTATTACAGCAGTGCAAAATGTCTCTCCGTTTAGGATGCGTCTCTTGTCTCAAGACATGCTTAGTGGAGGTTTGGGGGGGGGGGTGCTAGGTCTGGAAAAGATCTAGGGCTATGCCACTGTTATGACTGTCTGGACTCGGGGCTAGCAAGCCTTTTGGATGTATCCCCGAGTTTCTATCTAGGGCTACAACCAAAAGACCTGGGGCTATTGCCCCTCTAGCAATGCCTCTCATAGAGAAAAAGGTCCCTTTACGTGCACTTATCATAGTCCAGGAAGCTGAATGTTATCTCTTTGAGTTGGAGGTGTCTGATATCATAGGGGCACTGTGCTCATGTGAGTTTCTGTCTCCTGCAGCCAGAATGTGCATTGTTCTTATTCAAGGTATGTCAGCTGAATAGTGTGCAGTTTGAAATGCCCACCTCCTGGGGCTGGTACTTGTCATCATACGCATTAAAGTAGTTGTATGCATTCTGACAACCAAACTCTCATATAATTTAAGTTAATTTCGGACACATTTACATCTCAATAGGTAGAAGGCTTGCTGAAGCAAAAGCAATGATCTTGTCAGACACAGTAGATGCCGGTGCAGCTGTATTCAGATGCCCTACACCATTCGACATGACCGGCCTGCAAGCTTCAGATCCTAAATTAGAAAGGTGGATTAGACTGTTTGAAAACTGCTTTCACTATTAGAAAGAAGGCTACTCCCAGGAACTCTGCACTGCCTTGGGTTCCCACTTAACTTCCAAAACTCAAGACATCCTGTCCTCACTCTCCTCCAGCCCATCTCCTCTCCCACGCCTGCTCCCCTGCCTCACTTAGCCCCTCTCCTCCAATCCCCCTAACTCGCCTCCCTCTGTCCATAGCACCGGATGAGGTCTCTAAAGTGGTTCACTCTATGAAAGCCTCCTCTAAACAGGTGCACCTCTGCTCCTCCAGAACCATCAAGGACAATGCTTCCTCCCTTGCCTCAGCTCTTGCTGACTTCTGTAACCACTCCCTCACCACTGGTTCTTTCCCTCTAGCCCTCAAGCACTCCCTTGTGGACCCTCTTGTAAAAATGCCATCTGCTTACCCCTCCTGCCCGGCTAACTATCGCTCTATCTCTACTACCCCTCCCTGGGTAAACTCTTGGAAATGTTGGTCCTCACCCAACTGACCCTCCACACTGATCCTATTGGTTGCCTTCATGACCATCAATCTGGGTTCCGGGCTTCCACGGGCATGGACACTTCTCTCCTGAACACCCGTGAAACCATGCATGCAAATCTTGATTCCAACTCTCTTGCAGTTGTCATTCTCCCCAGTCTATCCTCTGCCTTTGACATGGTCAACTATTCCATCCTCACAAATGACTCAGTGACACCCTTAGCATCACTGACCAGGCACTGGATTGACTGACCTCCTTCCTCACTAACCACCCTTCCCAGCTGCAACTGTGCCCTTTCTCCACCACCACCCCCTCTACCTGTGGCGTACCCTAGGGCTGTATCCTATCGCCATTGCTCTTCAATATCTATCTCATCCCTCTTGCTCGCCTGATCTTCTCCTTCTCTCCTCATTTCCACTGTTATGCTGATAACACATAGCTTTCCTTCAAACTTCCCTCTTCTTCCCTCTCTTCCTCCTCTCTCATCCCTGACTGTCTGTTCGCCATTCAGGCATGGTGTGCAGCAAATGACATCTGTCTCAATGCCAGTAAGACTGAGATCCTTCTCATCGGGACACCTGTGCCCTCCTTTCCGCCTACCCACTGTCCACCCTCTTTGGGCCCTCTACCGCCACCATCTTGTGAGGTCAAAAACCTTGGGGTCATCTCTGACTCTGCTCTCTCCTTCAACCCTCACATCATGGACCTTACCAAGAAGTCCCACTTCCAGCTCCACCTCCTCAGAGGCATCCCTCCTTTTCTCACCTTCCCCAGAAGTTCAACATCTCCAGAGCTCTGGTCCTCTCCAGGATGGACTAGTGCAACAGCCTCTTTCTCAATCGCCCTCTTTCCTCCCTTCACCCTCTCGAGCTAATCCAGAACAGGGCTGCAAGAATTATCCTTGGCCTTAAGCCAAAGGACCATATCTCTCCAGCCATAAAATCTCTCCACTGGGTCCCGGTAGCTACAAGGATCAATTTCAAGATGCTCTGCATCATCCACAAGGCCTCTGGGGCCTAGGATCACGCTATCTCCAACTTTCCCTCCTTAAATACACCCCTGCTAGAGCCCTACGCTCCTCAAATTCTAACTCTATGACTGTCAAATGCTTCTCCAAGCAGTGAGTGGGGGGCAAGTCTCTATCCCCGGATGGTGCCTCCCTTTGGAACAGCCTCCCTGCCCCTCTCAGACTTGAGCCAGACCTTCTTAAGTAACGGAAACTGTTAAAAACTCTGTTCTTCCCTCCCTCTTTCCCTCTCCTGCTAATCACCCCACTGCTGCTGTGGCCTGATCATCATGAATCTCACAGAATCCCAGGCCTTCCTCCCAGGCAATCCCAGCACCCCTCCCCCCACTGCACTGTGGGCCCCTTTTTGGTGGCACCACATCCCACCTTAAGAGTCGCCTGTTCCAGCACTTAGCCTGAGGTTCTCCTCCTGGCACCCCTTAGCACTTCACTCCCGAGTACTCCTCCAGAACTTTTCCACCCCTCTGATCCTAGATCAGCACCAACCAGGCACGCATTCATTGAGGCACCTGGTGGCATATGCCAGCAGACATCTGTCAGGTGTGGAAAGTGTGTACGCTCTGCCTGAAAAAGAGAATCTGATGGTAGTATGGGCCTGTGAGCACTACAATATGCTCATTTTCAGAAAGCTATCCACCATCATAAAGGCCCTTTGGGCTCTGAATAAAACACACTGCAACCCAAATTCAAAATGCCCCTCCACACATAGACATATTGTGGAAATCGAAATAATATTGTACCTCCTATCGCATTGTTTGAATGTATGTTGGCCTACGCCAAGTTGTCTAAAACATTGTGTACATAGATTCCGCGGCAAGGTCTTGACCTTAATGTATTGTGTAAATCGCCATCTTGGATTTAGCCGCCATTTTAGGTTCTCTTGTAGTGTGGAAGTCGCCCTGAACAACAAAATGGAGGCCGAATGACATTTTGAGTGGGATTCTGGCCGTTGTGACCTCCGCACACATGAATGAATAAGTAATATGCCCGCAGGCCACTTGTTAGGGTCGTGAACTGAGACCTTGTCCTATCCCTGACCTATGTGTAAATGAACAACTGTATCAGCGGAACTGATCAAAAATGCATACATTATGGGTTTGACCTGGCAACGAACCCTAGGTCTGGTTCTGAGAATGGTTAACCCGCGAGGGGGGTTGGCCAGAGCTGGATAAAAAGTATAAAAACCTGAGTATCCCAATGTTCGCTCTCTCACACTAACACGGCGAAGTACCGTTGATGGTTCGTTCTGTTACTCTGAGGGCCGAATAGCTATCCGTATGTCAATTGACCTTTGGTAATTGTTGTATCTTTGAATAAAGCGCTTTGTATGTTCTTTGTAACCTGTGTTGGTGTGTTTCCTTTTGGGCTTCCCGGCCTCATATCAATTTTTCTGTTTCCACAGTTGGCGCCCGAATAGGGACCCTAAAGATTGATGCCGGATCATTGAATGTTCGCTCTCTCACACTAACACGGCGAAGTACCGTTGATGGTTTGTTCTGTTACTCTGAGGGCCGAATAACAATCCGTATGTCAATTGACCTTTGGTAATTGTTGTATCTTTGAATAAAGCGCTTTGTATGTTCTTTGTAACCTGTGTTGGTGTGTTTCCTTTTGGGCTTCCCGGCCTCATATCAATTTTTCTGTTTCCACAGTTGGCGCCCGAATAGGGACCCTAAAGATTGATGCCGGATCATTGAAGGTTGACGCAGACTATCGAACCGGGATCGGACGGTGTGATTCTGCGGGCCCGACCGATCGAGACGCGATACCTCGGCAGCGCTGCACAATCCGATCCTTGGACGATAGTCGTGTGGTCTGACACGGCATCTTGACGAGGGTCCAATTTTGAGGTGGGCAGATTTGCCGAAACCACCAAACACAAGGTAAAATTCGTTAGGTAAGTTCTTGGTAAACCGTACGGTCCTCCTTAGGTTTGGTCAGGTGCAGTTGTGACCCGGCTCTTAATTTAACCCTGACAATTTGAATTTGGCGTATTGTATCTGCAGACACAATTATTGGACCAGGTAACACCATTTTTTTGTGAAATGCCTGGGAAATTGTCTAGCTGTTTTAGGGCTCTGTTCCGCAGCGATCGACAATCTTTGGAATTTAGCCGTCCGGCACCACAGGAGGGATCGCCGGCGTGTACTATGTACTGTAAGTATGGCATTGGAAGTATTGTATTTAATGATATTTGGCACAGACAGACCAGACATGCCTCCGAATTTCAGTGGCCAATCAACGGTAGTTTTGAGATCCCCCGTATTGAATACTTAGAATCGATCTTGTTAAAGAAAAAGGCTAGACCAGCAGCCTTTGATGTGGTACAAAATTGGAAGAAAGAAGCATTGCAGCAGCTTAAAAGTAGGGATAAACATGCACGTCGTCATAAAACAAACGCTGAAAAAGCATTATTATACGATAAAGAAAAGCGGTCAGAATTAGTTGCAAATATGGATAGAGCCTTTTCACTCGGAGTCCAAAAAATTTACCCCTCTAAAGATTTCCATGTTTATGAAGAATTTATTGAGAAGTTATTAAATGAACGCAGGCCCGATGCCTCAGCGCCACCACCGTATGCTCCTATTTTGGGCGCTCTGCCTATTCCTGTTGTCGCGCCAGTTGTTATCCCTGTTCCCCCTGTACAGCCTATTGTTCCTAGTCCTTTGGTTGTTGTTCCTCCGCCTATCGCACCGCCCCTTCCCCCTGCACCGATAGTTGCACCTTTGTTAAATTTACCGATACCTCCGCTCCCGAGTGGCCCCGTATTGATTGAAGTCGATCCAGGTGCAGGGTCAAAGATTGTGACTCCTAGTACTGTGTCTGCAGATAAGAAACAGGAATTGTTTGCATGGGCTAAGCATTGCATGGAGAAAGGTGATCAAGCTAACGTTTTTTCTACATTATCTAATTTGAATAGTTTTCCCGAGAAAAATGTTTTTATTGAAGGTTTGGGGACTCATTTGTGTGTGATGTGGGGTAGATTACAAAATTCGGATCTTCCACAAGGGGTGAGAGATCTGAACGCCTTGGCACTTTCGAGGGACACAGAGCAGAAAGTATATGGACATGTTGAAAGATTGTTTGAGTTCAGGAAAGACTTTGAAAAATCACAAGATGAGGATGATGAGGACGATAGAATATATGTACAGAAACGGTTCCTTCCGTTCCGTAGAGCGGCACCTGAGGAAATACGAATTTGTACCAAAGATGCGGTTCAATGGATCTCGGATTCATCGATTCCGCCAGACGAAGTGTATGGCACGTATAGTGAATATACAGTAGAAATGCAAAGAAAGGTAATTCAGGTGATGGTACAGCACCTGCAAGAGGAATGTGTAAGGAAGAGGGTTAGTTGCCCCATAGAATTATTGGGGATTTGTAAAAGGGCTTTTTCGCCCGACACTTCTACAGCTGCCTTAGCGCCTGACCTGGCTCTATTGCTTAGTAAGCGGCCGGAGGTACCTATATCTCAGTTGCCTATGAGAGAGGTTCCTCCGACCTTTGTCCCAAAAGTTGAGATCCCCGCCAACGCTGGGACTGGTGCCCCTGCTGTGGATATCCCTGCACATTATGTATCGCAATTTGTTCACGTCCCGTTTTCACGACAGGAAGTGAACACAATTAGACAATCAGTTCCCGATATTAGGAAAAACCCGACGGGGTTTTACAAAGAAATAGAGTCCGTTTTACAGTCCTCTGTGTTCACCTTGAGTGACATTGACTTGTTATTCCCTGTACTCCTACCCGTAGATGTATGGAAACAGGTTCGGACAATAGATGATGTGCCGGGGTTGGGAGATACGTGGGCAAATATGATTAGAATTGATGGAGAAAGACCAGCTGGTGAGAAACCGCCACAGGTAATACTTACTTTACCTGATAGGATTGTCGCTAAACTGAAAACTATAATTCCAGAGAAGAGGATTATTTGGGACTAGTTTACGGCCTGTGTCCAAGGGAAAACTGAAGGCGCCACCAAATTTTTTAATAGATTCAAGCAGGTATTTTCTGACTTCAGTGGACAGGATTTAGGTACAGAGTCGGGGAAGAGGTTGTTCGTGGACAAATTTGTACGTGGATTGTTACCTGACATCCAGTCACAAATTATGTCCTCTGAGAGCGCTTGGCAGGCAAAATCTCAATCTGAGGTTTTGCACATGGCTCAGTATTATGAGAACCGTGTTAATAATGAAAAGGAGAAAATTGAAAAGAGAAAGGGAGATTTGAAAACCAAAGTTTTATTGCAGCAAATTGTTAGAAACCCCAGAGGAGGTATGACACAGACTAGAGGTCAGTACGTTCCAAAAGGAAATGCTCCTCCGAGTACTGTGAATATTAATCAATGTGCTTATTACTGCCAGGAAGGTCATTGGCGAGCACAGTGCCCTGTCCTTCGCCAGAGGTCAAACAGTGCGTTTGGGGGTATGGGTAGACGACCTAGGGGCCGCCCTGGAGCAGGGGGCCCTGACAGAGGTCAGCTTTTACAAGATTCTCAGCAACCTTTTTCACGGGAAAATCAGACCTCGAGTATGGACTCGAGAAACATATTTGATCACCCTTCTGCTGTCTACCTTTCTGAAGAGCTTCCTTCTGTCGAGGCTCTGTTTTATTAGGATTGCCCGAAGCAGGGTTTGGAACCTTTGCCTATTCCCGTTAATCAAAAAGGCCCCTACGTTGAATTATTAGTGGGGAATAGGAAACACCAGTTTTTGATTGACACTGGAGCACAGAAGCGCTCCATTGATCATTCTCGGGTTCTAAACATCCCACTGTCAGGGCAAACAAATGTTTCCGTAGGGTTTTCTGGTGTACCAACTGTCTGTCCGGTTTCTGCGCCGGTATCCGATTCTCTAGGTCCATTTACGGACCATTGTCCCTTTCATCTCACTTCGAACTGTGGAGAGAATTTGCTTGGGTTGAATTTGTTAAAGAAATTGAATGCAGTAATTCATTGTTCTTCAGATGGAGTACGGCTAACGGTTTCACCACAGCAACTTCCTAATTCTCAGTTCTTGATTTGACCTTTACCTCCCGAGTTTAGCATTGTCCCGGAATGCTTGTGGGCGGTGGACGACAATGATGTCGGAGTGTTACAGATTGAGCCTGTTAAAATAGTCCTGAGACATTGGGTGAAACTGCCACGCATCCCGCAGTATAAAATATCAGTCGAAGGCGAACGTGCTTTGAAATGCATTGTATCCGATTTTGTACATCGTGGGGTGATCGAAGAGATTAGAGGTAGTTTGTGTAACAGTCCGATCTTACCCGTATATAAGAAAGGTGACAATGCAATTCCATACCGGTTCATAATTGATCTTCGTGCTATTAACCGAGTGGTCGCCCCACAATTTCCAATTGTGCCTGATGTGACGACGATATTAACAATGATCCCTGCTACGGCTACGCACTTCAGCGTTGTGGATCTGGAAAACGCCTTCTTTAGTATCCCTATACATGAAGAAAGCAGATATCTGTTTGCGTTCACCTTGGGGGGACGCTCATTTACATTTACAAGGGCACCTCAAGGGTATACTGAAAGTCCCAGTATTTATAGTAGAGCATTGAAAGAGCAGCTCGACACCCTTGAATTGCCACCTACTTGTACGCTGCTTCAATATGTTGACGATTTGCTTTTGGCTGCAGATTCTGAGAATGCCTGTAAAGAAGGCACTATACTGTTGCTTGTTCATCTAGCTAAACATGGTCACAAAGCTTCGCTTAAAAAATTTCAATATTTTTGTCAGGAGGTTGCCTATCTAGGCTACCTCCTGTCAAAGGAGGGGAGAAGATTGACACCTGAAAGAATAAAACACATTTCTGGCATGTCTGTTCCAAATACACAGAAGGAAGTCAGAGCCCTGATAGGTATGGCTTCCTACTGTAGGTTGTGGATCCCGAATTTCGCACTAGTGGTAAAACCGATGTTGGCTTTGACGAAGAAGGGCATTTCTCTGCCACTGCCATGGGAATCGGAACATCAACGATCATTTGAGCTTCTCAAAACCGCGCTATGTTCGGCACCGGTTCTGGGTACTCCAAATTATGACAAGGCCTTTGTGTTGTTTGTGCATGAATGTGATGGATGTGCTTTGGCTGTGTTAACACAGGAACACGGAGGGAAGAATAGGCCGTGCGGCTACTACTCCTCCGCCCTTGATCCTGTTGCATGCGCTTTGTCAAGATGTCTGCGCGCTGTCGCTGCTGCTGCCGCGTCTGTAAAACAGAGTGAGGGAATGGTCCTAGGCCATGATTTGATTTTGATGGTACCTCACTCTGTTGATATTCTATTGAACAAAACTCAAACGCAACACCTCACCTCTGCACGGTTAACGAGGTATGAACTAATTTTGTTTGCCCCTCATATTCAAATTAAGAGGTGTTGTGTTCTTAATCCGGCTGAACTCTTACCTTTCCTGCAGAACACGGTTTGCGGTGACGAAGAATTACATGACTGCCTGTATACCACCGAACAAGAAACGAAGGGCAGGATAGATCTCATAGATACTCCTTTGGATAATGCGGAAGGGGAGCTGTTTTGCGATGGCTCCTGCTTCAAACTTTCGAATGGTACATCTACAGCTGCTTATGCAGTTACTACATTGAGCAAAGTTGTTGAAACTAAGAGAATTTCGCATAACTCTACGCAGGCCGCAGAGATTATAGCGTTGACCCGAGCTTGTGAACTTTCCCAAGGGCGAAGAGTCAATATATATACTGATAGCCAGTACGCATTTGGGGTGGCTCACAACTTCGGAAAGCTTTGGTCGGAAAGAGGGTTCCTGACCTCACATGGGACCAAGATTCAGCATGGCCCCTTGATAGTGCAATTACTTTCGGCACTCTCACTCCCTAAACGGTTAGCGATCATAGAATGTGCAGCACATCGCAAGGTCATAGATGATGTGGGCAAAGGGAACGCTTTTGCGGATTTGATAGCCAGACAAACGGCCACAGACCTTAGCACGGACATGTATGCCTCGAGGGAAATGAGAGATGTTTGCATAATGGATGAAGGTATTGGGTCTGTGCGAGATATTCAGACTGATGCCACGATGGAAGAATCTAGAAAGTGGGCTGAAGGAATGGGGAAACTGAATGACGAAGGGTGTTGGGTGGATACATCCGAAGGGAAATGATTGCTTCCTGATTCTTATGTATTGGCAATGGTTACGATGGCACACGGTCCTACGCATGTGTGTGCCCAGCAGATCACGAGAATGTTAGAACAGGTCTGGGTGAATGACAAGATCTTGGACACTGCAAAGAGGCATGTCCAGAACTGTATGATCTGCCTACAGCACAATGTGGGTAAGGGGACAGTGACTCCAAGGGGAAGTTTTGGGCCCCCTTCTGTCCCCTTTGAGGTTATACATTTTGATTTTATTGAAATGAAGCGATGTAATAATCTAAAATATGTTCTTGTAATTATTTGTGCCTTCAGTAAATGGGTCGAGGCTTTCCCCGTCAAAGATGCTACCGCCATGACCACTGCAAAGGTTATGGTAAAAGAATTCTTTCCTCGATTTGGGCTCCCGAGGATAATCTGGTCGGACAATGGTCCTCATTTTATCGCAGCAGTAATTGTATGTATTGAGAAACGATTTCATTCAGCTAGGCATCCTCAAAGTGCTGGGTTGGTAGAAAGACACAACGGTATTTTAAAGAATAAACTTGCAAAAACATGTGCTGATACCAAACTAAAATGGCCAGATGCTTTGCCTATTGTGTTATTAGCTATGCGTACCACACCTCAGACTAGAACTGGGCTTTCTCCATATGAAGTAGTAATGGGGAGACCTGCTAACATTTGGGGTCTCCCAAAACCTAAAGCCCTGAGGGAGGTGGAAAACGTATTGCTTGTAGACTACTGTAACCAGTTAACTAAAAACTTGTATTTCATCCTACACCAGGTGCACGCTGCTCTACCTGTACGGTTCACGGGTCCAGGACACGATATATAGCCTGGAAGTTGGGTCCTCGTGAAGGCCTACGAGTGGTCTTCCTGTCTCGCGCCTCGCTGGCGGGGACCCCATCAGGTATTATTGGTCAACAGGACAGCAGTGCGGGTGGCTGGAAAGAAGAACTGGATTCACGCGACGCACATCAAGAAACTTCCTCACCTGACGCCACACGCTACAGAAGAGGCAGAACCCCTCGCTGATGCTACAGTCTCTGATCTTGGAGTAGCAAACAGCGTTGTGAGTGCGTCGGAGAAGTTCTTTGAGCCAGAGGAGCTTGGGGAACAGTCCATTTCGTCTCCGCACTCTTTTGAAAAATTGCTTCCGGAAAACACTGTTTCGAGCTCTGCGACTTCCGTCGCCACCGAGACGTCGCTTCCCTCAGGAAGTGACGATACTTTGCTTCCGGACCACACAATTTTGGGTACCATCAGGTACAACCTTCGACCACGGAAATAGAAATACGACACGAGTGTCGTGTAGCTGGAAAAGGAAGTGATTGGAAAAATTGTCTTGTTATGAGAAAGTTTTGTTGAACAAAAAGGGATTCTGCTGGCTAGGGTTGGGAAGGACTAAGAAATCACGCGACCGTAGTGTCGCCAGCAACGAACATTGGGGCTGTCGATCGAGGAACTATGATGCCTGCCACCTTCACCGCTGCTCCCCGCACTGGACTTTTAGATAAGGGGGTGACCAAATTGAACAATGAACAATGTGCCTGGGCCCCGAAAACGTACTGTTGTGTTTTGATAATGATTATTGTTATTTTTGCAACTGCTGCTGTAGGACTTTGGTATTTCGAAGAAATCTATCCTTTGAAACCTTTATTACCGACCAAGATCGTACCAACTGTTTTGACTCCCTCTGTACATCTTCACACTCTGTCCCCTAGAGACTCCCAACATAGACAGAAGTATCATAATAACACTCTGATGATAGTAATGAATGCTACTCATGCCATTTTTAACAAGAGTAATTGTTGGATTTGCACTCATTTACCGCAACATGGGAACAAGGGACTGGGATGGTATATACATCCTCTACCTTTAACGACTGCTTGCTATGCCTCTCTTAGAGCACTATTCTTTGGCTGATGGAATGATAGCATCTCAGGGAACTTTGATGGAACTAATTTAAATGATTTTGAGAAACGTGAATTGACTGCCCTGGGATGCTCGCTTTTTGCGAATAGAAGTAAACCTAACGTCGCTTCTATTAGGCCGTCTGACAAACTACCTCTTCCTTTTCAAACTCTGATTTCCTTTAAAATGGCTCCGATAGGCAATAAGGACGCTGTACCTCCTTCTTATTCTATAAATCACAGTCCTGACTCAGTTCCCTTCTGTGTACAGAGAAACAGCACTAGGCCAATGGGAGATTTTGAAGCTTGTAAAAACATTGTAAATTTGACTGGGGAAAACAGGCCTCTGTATGTAGGGGGGCCTGTTTATTTTGTTTGTGGTAGTTTAGCATTTCCCTGGTTGCCCAAGGATTGGCAGGGAACTTGTTATTTAGGAATATTATTACCCGGGGTATTTGTAGCAAGTACATTAGAGATTTCTAAGGCTCACCCGCGGCGAGACGACAACGGAGATACCCCTGGGCAAGTATTAGGGGACATAGCGAAATCAGTTGTGCCCTTTTGGGGACAAATAGCAAACTCGAGAACATTAGGGGATTAGCAAGGGTACTGGAGAGAACGATCAACCGGACCACGGACATACTCTACAATATGACCTTAGAGCAAAAGGCAATAAGATTGGTAGTACTTCAAAATCGGATGGCATTAGATGTCATCTTGGCAGAACGAGGTGGAGTATGCAAATTAGTGGGGTCCGCTTGTTGTGTTTTCGTACCAGACTCCTCACCAACAATTTTTAAAGCAATTCAGAACTTGCATACTCTCAGTTCTGAAGTCCATATCCCTGTAGGAGACTGGAACCTTAGTACTTGGTTTTGGGATTCTTTGTGATCTTGGGGTTGGAAAGTGCTTTCCGTTATTCTGGTTATTTTAGGGATCCTGTTATTCCTTTGTTGCTGTTTTCAATGCCTCCCAAGTGTGTGTGGAATGATAGGGGGGTGTTGTGCTCAAGCAGTGAGCGCAATAGGGCATAAAATATATACCCCAGATACAGCATCAAAAGAATTCATGTTACAAGAGGTTCTTATGAACAACCTTAGTGCTATAGACATTACGGACAATGATGCAGAATCTATGGATGATAATACATGGAGTTATGTTCGAAAATATTAGGGATGATGTTTAGCACTTGGCATAGGCCAAAAGGAGGGTCTGTGGAAATCGAAATAATATTGTACCTCCTATCGCATTGTTTGAATGTATGTTGGCCTACGCCAAGTTGTCTAAAAACATTGTGTACATAGATTCCGCGGCAAGGTCTTGACCTTAATGTATTGTGTAAATCGCCATCTTGGATTTAGCCACCATTTTAGGTTCTCTTGTGGTGTGGAAGTCGCCCTGAACAACAAAATGGAGGCCGAATGACATTTCGAGTGGGATTCTGGCCGTTGTGACCTCCGCACACATGAATAAGTAATATGCCTGCAGGCCACTTGTTAGGGTCATGAACTGAGACCTTGTCCTATCCCTGACCTATGTGTAAATGAACAACTGTATCAGCGGAACTGATCAAAAATGCATACATTATGGGATTGACCTGGCAACGAACCCTAGGTCTGGTTCTGAGAATGGTTAACCCGCGAGGGGGGTTGGCCAGAGCTGGATAAAAAGTATAAAAACCCGAGTATCCCAATGTTCGCTCTCTCACACTAGCACAGCGAACTACCGTTGATGGTTCGTTCTGTTACTCTGAGGGCCGAATAGCTATCCGTATGTCAATTGACCTTTGTTAATTGTTGTATCTTTGAATAAAGCGCTTTGTATGTTCTTTGTAACCTGTGTTGGTGTGTTTCCTTTTGGGCTTCCCGGCCTCAATTTTCAATATCAATTTTTCTGTTTCCACAATATGGGGCCTGAGACATCAAGAATATGACATTAAGATTATTCACAAACCAGGCAAACAATTCAACCCAGCAGACTGTATGTCCAGACATCTTAAGAGAATGGAACTTCTGCAGCAGTCTGTTGTTGAAGAATACATAAATATCATCACTCAAGCCATGAGATCAGAGAAGAGCTCAGGAACAGAGAAGAAGATGTGGGTGGCATCTGCAAAGAGTTGGTTCAAGAACCCAAAGAAGGAGATTAGTGCCCCAAAAGCAGAGGTGTAGAGTGTAAAGAGGAGTGGACGCAAGACAGAGCCTTGTGGAACACCAACAGTTAGAGGAGTTCGTTTTGTGAGGTGTTGCTGCTCCAGGAGACAGAAAATTGGCAAGGTGCAAGCTAGGATTCAATCCAGGTGAGGCCTTGATCGGGAATCCCAAGAAAAAGGAGAGTATTCAGGAGATCAGAGTGATCAACAGTGCCAAAGGCAGCAGACAGGTCAAGTAGAATTAGGATACAGGATAGGTTAGAGTGCTTAGCAGAGGCAATGAAGTTGGACACATTCAAGAGAGCAGTTTCGCGGAGTGACAGGAGTGGAAACCTACTTGAAGGGTGTGTCGAAGGTTCTGGATGTCTAAGAAATTGGTAAGACGGTTGAGCACAACCCTTTCAAGCAATTTAGAGTAGTGTGGAAGGAGAGACACAGGGTGAAAGTTAGCCGGTAGGTTCAGGTCAGGCCCCTTGATTTATTAGGTGAAGGATGACCATGGCTGTTTGAAAACAGAGGGAAAGCAAGCAGAGCCAAAGGAAATTCAGCGAGGTGAGAGGCCACTAAAGTGTCAATAGGATTGACTAGCTGAGGAGCAAGAGGGTCTGATGGGGCACAAGAGGGGTTAGCCTTCATCAGTAGAGGTAGCACTTTGTCAGTATTTGTGTGACTTAAGAGGGAGATAGAAATGTAAGAGACTGTATGATTAAACATGTACACCGGCTCAAATGGTACTCTCAGTTGCTCTTGCCTACCTAGGGCAATGATTGAATGTCCCAACAAATAGTTAACTTATAGATGGGAAAGAACACATGATCCGGGGGGCTTTTGGGGGTCGACATTGAGGATGAAAGGGAAACGGACAAGGGGTGGAACTCGTTTTGTGCCAAAACTGCTGGGAGACCGTGGATTGAAGGAAGGGATGCAGAGCAGCTCAATATACCCACTACACCGTCACTGAGCGTCTAGAGATTGTTGCAGCGATAAGGACATGAAATGGCGGCATTGAAAGACCAGTTTGTGAAGTATGCTCGGTATCTGCTGTGATCTGTCTCATAGCTACGCACACGATTCCTGCTGAAGAGCTGTCTCGCCTGCCGACAACCTAGGCTCATGATCTGTCTCGTAGCCAGGAAACACTCTGTCCCCTGTTAATTTGCTGCATCAGAGGCAAAGTGCACTTTGACTGAGCTCAAGGGGTTGTTGGAAAACACACTACCACAGTAGAGTCTCTACTACTACCACAGAGAAAGCTGTCTCACAACTAGGGTACGCCGCATCCACTGATTGCAGCTTCGGCAGAGGAGCTGTCTGTGAGCCCCCACCTCTCCTTTCCTTTCAGAACCGCAGAGCTGGAGGCCTCGAAAACAGGCCCTTGCAGTAATGGCAGAACACCAGGCCTTGCATGGAGAGGAGGCAGCTGGAAGAGCCAGGTGTCCTACAGAACAATGGCCTGCAGGAAGGGGGCTGCTCTCTCCACATTGTCTCGTGCCGCGTTCTCTGCTGTCAGAGCCATTTTGTGTTTCCTGGCCCAATCCCTCTTTTGTTTCTGGCAGGCATTGTGCATTCAGAGGACGTTCTCGTTTTAGAGAGATGACGTTTTCTGAAAGTGATTTTTGCCATTAGAATTAATCTCTTATTATTCTTGTCAACCATTGTTTTTTGCGCACATTTCCAGAGACTCAGAAGAAAAGGGAAGCATATTTGTTTTGGTGCGGTCCTATTGTTTCTTGCCCTTTTCCCTTGTTGCCCATCTTCCTCGACCTATCAAAGTACAAATAGCATGCAAACACGCCTAGTCCTTCCACCCGTGTCTTCATTGCTTCCATAAATGGAGAACACACCCTTAACAATCAAAAACATGTACAAAGTGGCTGACCAATTAGAAGAAAGCATCTGCTTCAGTGTAGCATGTGGTAGCCATGATATAGACCCCTTTTCGTGATCTTTTACAAAAAATGATCTGTTATGTTAGATCTCTGTTAGATCCCGTTTGATCAACCATTTGGAGGGCTAACCCGGGTGAGGTATGATATAGCACTACTGAGCCAATTAGAATTCTCAAAGTGTCTGTAAAATGGTAGAGTTTATCGAGAGCATCACAAATTTGTCAGCCTCAGTTCCTGGCAGAGTGTCAATCGCTGCTCACCTACCCTTACCTGTTATTCTAGCACTTCTCGGCAGATTGATGTATGTCCACCGGAACCTTCTCTGGTGGCCTCCCAAACACCATTTCCTCCCCTCCTTACCCAGGGTTTTAGGTGGCACAGGATAGCTGGGGCAGTGGCCAGCAGTTTCCCAAAACTGCTGCAGAATTTGGGAGCTGCCAGGTCTCCCTCAATTACACAATAATAAGTATCATTCGTATGGCTGATACAATTGCTCCTGTCCCCATGTCATGAGTAAAAAAGTGATCTCCAGGAGACTGAAGCCAGTAGATAATGTCAATACAAGAGGGTTGCATGCACTGACCAAAAGAGAGATTGATCAACAGGCTGTGAAAATAATGAAAATAATACATTTACCAAGTGAGGCAAACAATCTCTCCCCGGATCTGGGGAAATGGAAGGTCATCCTCTGCTCAAACAGGACAGTCCAAGCCTCACACCTGAATCCTGAGGCTGACTGAATGATTATACATGGTTCATGTGTACAAACATGTCACTTTTAGGTTCATTGCAGTGACAAGTGAAATTAGCACCACATCAGTAAACATTATGAAGTAGAATGGGTTACATGCTTAAATCACTATCAAAGACAAAACTATCAAATATAAAAATCAGTTATGTCTATGTTCACAAAATGATTATCAATTTTATGCAAAACAGCCATGAACTGTCATTGGTGCTATTCCCCCCTCCTCAATTGTTTATACACAAAAGTGATTTATTTACAGACAGTGATTATTTACAAACCAAGCCAGAGAGAGATGTATTTATAATATACAGAAGGGACCAGTTGAGACTATACTGAGTGAAAAGAGCTACATGTTTTTGGGTAATAATGTTTTGGGCAGTTGGCCCTTGCCATGCACCAAGGCTTCTATAGGCTATGCCGGCACTTAGAGCTCATCCCCTTGTTCGATCTGCCCTTTAATTCTGAACCTACTTAAAGTAATGTTCTTTCCTCTCTGAACCATCATTCCATCCAAGGTGAATCCTCCGTGTGGATTGCTGTTGGATTCTGCTTCCCTATTACTTTTTTTAAAAACAAAAATCAAAGGGGACTTTGCTGTCACTTATCAGACCTTTACAGCATCAATCACTGTCTGCATTTGTTTTACTTTTATTACCCTCCTTTTTAGTGTGGGCTGTTAGGTGAGCTTGCGCACTACCCATAAGCCGGAGCTATTGCATTGCAGCACAGGTAGTGGGGAGATGACATGTGGGGAGGGGCAAACAGCCTGCGGGTGTTGTTTGGTTATTTACCCACCCATTGACTACCCATAGCAATGCTAGTCCTTATGGGCATTGCCACTCACGAACTGCACCTCCCCACCCAAAACACATGCTCCTGGGATCTCTTGGAGCTCATTTGATCAAGCAGTTATATCAGGCTTCAGCAGATCATTCTTATGTCTAAGCCGTCTGCTTACAGTTAATGGCCTCATTGCAGCTGTTAATGGCTAGTGGTGTAATACAAATGTATTCACCAAGTGTGCCTTCAGCCACTTAATTGATATTCTTCCTTGCACTGAAGTCCTGCTACAAATATGCACAGTAAAGCTAACTGTTTTCGCTTGAGATATTAGAAAGGCATTTACCAGGTACTGACATCATATGCCCAGGCATTCACTCAATGTTCCAGCTGTTGCAAACCTATGGCCAGAAAGTGCCATTAAATGTGTGCCTAGCAAATGCTTATCACATGCCTACACAAAAGCCCAAACTGTTGGCTTCCACTGCTGGCCTGCTTTGCAGCCTGATTTAAAAGTCAAAACCAGGCTCGCGGGTGATCTTAGCCTGGCGTTGGCAATAACGTGGAGCGTGCCATCATCCAGCGGTGCAGACCCCAACCTCAGTCCATAAGGCTTCATTATATGCCGTGGAATGTTTGTGGAGTCCTGAGAATCTGCAGGCAATACAAGCTGGCATAGCCCACAGACTCGTGCAGCCCACAGATCGTCCAGCATGCAGCGTTCCAAGTCTACCAGCGGCAACGCAGATCATACCTGCGGCCAGGTCCGGCCTTAAGGCCAGCAGCGCCCTGGGTGAACTGGTGCCCCCCCTCGCCCACCGCGCCCCCCCCCGGCTAACAGGGGGCGGGCGGAAGGGGGCGGGGCCTGGATGGGCAACTTCTTATTTTTTTTTAACCTCCTCGCTCCGGCCGGTAGCACCCCATTGTCATTGAATGAGCCCGCCATCGCGGGTTCATTCAATGACAATGTGGCACCTGCCACACCTTCTGCCACCACGCCAGCTCGGGGGAGCGCTTGAAAGACTCCCCGGAGCTGGCGTGTTGGGGGGCTAATGGCACCTTTTCTTGTGAAAAGTGTCTAAGGCGGAGGGGCGCATTTAAATGCACCCACCGCCGCGGGCACCTTTTACAGTAAAAGGCCGCCTGCTGCGCCTTGTCCCACAACGCCAGCTCGGGGGAGCCCTTGAAAGACTCTCCCGAGCTGGCGTGGCAGGGTCAAAAGGCGCCCTGGGGGGTGTGGCGCCCTGGGCGGTCGCCCGGCTCGCTCCCCCCCTAAAGCCGGCTCTGCCTGCGGCTAATTCCTTTCCACCACCTTCGAAAATGTATGCACTGTTCACAGACCAGTGCATACCCATGCGAATTGTAAGACACAAAGCAGGTTATAATTGGTTTACAGAGTCAGACCTCGTGTCATACTAGGTTTTAGGTAATCTAAAGCTCATTAAACACGCTCCCTGCGCCCAGGCCTTCATCTCAGCCTTCAGGCCCATAGCGATGGGTACGGCCCTCGGTCTCGGTCTATAAAGCTTAATTACCCCATAGTTATTTATTATTGGAATATCCCGCTTATAAGTCACAATCCATCTCATGTCTTCATTGAAAGTGGTTTGGATATACTCCTAGCACCATTGGTCAAATGCACCAGTGAGTGGTGGGGGGGGGGGCTTTTACTACAAGAATGAGTTCTCTACATATAGAACCTTCAGCACCTATAAAATGAGGGTATCAGTGATTGGTTAGTTTAGGGTATCAGTGATTAGTTTGATTAGAACTGGCAAATGTTCTTGGGTTCTACACCGTCTCTCTGGCTTCACTGCCCATGTTTTATGTAGTCATAATCAACTAATAACATCAGTTTTTCACGGAGTGCTTCATGCCAGTTCCCGCTTGCTTCTAAGCATTGTAATAATAGTTATTATTACTGAATGACTGGCACACTATGCAGTCTCTCCATGGCAAGGGGGCAACAACACCAGCGATGAGCACCAGCTTGTCATTAGGGACATGCAGGGCAGTGTGTGGCAGGACTGACCCTGACTGAAAGTCTTCTGTAAGAGTCCAGACCGACTGATAGAAGGGCTGCTCCAGTCAGGGACGTGGCAGGCACTAAAACTCAAGAGGGGAGCAAAGGAAAGCCAGGGAACATTGCCAATGACTCACCCCAACCCGACCCACATTTCTGCCGGAACGAGTGCCTCTGCTTTCAGGGCCCCATTGACATCTATATTCTTAGATTTCCGATTGCAATGCAGTTTTACGAACATAAAATGAGGGTTGGTTTGAGCCAACTTGTGACACTCCCCGACCCTTTCACACAGTGTTGGATAGCAATGCCTCTACCTGTGTCGCACTAGCTGGAGAGATAGAGGTCCAAGACCCCGCCTCTATGAAACAAACAAAATTAAAGACCCTCCTGCATATAAATGCGCCACACTTTAAATTCGATGATTCCAGAACTGCGGTTTATTGGCACACACAATTCTAGAGTATTTCTGAGAGTTTGCCCTCTATGGTTAAAGTGTGGCGCATATATATGCAGGAGGGTCTTTCATTTTATCAGTTTTACGAACATAGTCGCACTCCCAGTGCTCTGCAGTTACTTCCTGTGCTCGTTCTGCACAGACTGATATCATATGGCATGTGTAACGCGCCTATACACAAGTGTTTCACGGCGCGAGAGAATTGGAAAGACCATTTTAGACAAGAATGTATATTGACCTGTTTACAGCCCTATGTACTCAAGACAACAAAAAGTGCCTTCTCGCTAACCAATCAAATTAGGCCTATTGGCACCATTCCCATCAATGGGAAAAGTGAGCAGCACGTGATTGGCTGGGAAGAGATTATCCCCCACCCCTGCGACACTGAACACAGATCAGTGCGGGTAAACAGGCAGGTCTGCAAATCTCCAAAGACGCCCCCTCGGGGAGGGAGATGGAAGGCTTTGCATTTCAAAAACTGCACGATTCGGAGCCATTTACAACCGTGCAGTTGTCCATTGTCCGCGAGTCTAGGACATCAAGTGAAAAATGAAACCAGAGGGGCCCCCAATCTGCACACCTGCTTCCCTGCTGCAACGCCTCGACTCGAAAAAGTGGGGAGGATCAGACGCTCCTTGCCCCCCCCCCAGCTTTCCTCCTTTCTGGCTCCAGTCTCAGTTCCTTGTACTTTTCCCAATTTCTGCCAGAGAATCCCGCACTGCCTCATTTCCGGCCAGAGAAAACGCACTGCCTCATTTCCAACCAGAGAATCCCGCACTGCCTCATTTCCGGCCAGAGATAACTGCACTGCCTCATTTCCGGCCAGAGAATCCTGCACTGCCTCATTTCCGGCCAGAGAAATCCGCACCGCCTCATTTCCGGCCAGAGAAAACCGCACTGTTTCACTTCCGGCCAGAGAAAACCATACTGCCTCATTTCTGGCCAGAGAAAACCGCACTGCCTCATTTCCGGCCAGAGAAAACCACACCGCCTCATTTCCGGCCAGAGAAAACCGCACTGTTTCACTTCCGGCCAGAGAAAACCGCACTGCCTCATTTCCGGCCAGAGAAAACCGCACTGCCTCATTTCCGGCCAGAGACTCCCGCTCTGCTTCATTTCGAAAGCAGGGCGATTGATCGGAAAAGTGTGGCTTTGTTTTTTATAAGGTGATGGTTGGCCAGGTTATAAAAAGTAAGAGGCTATGGATCACTTATAAATATGCCAACCTATCAGTGCAAAAGTGCCCACTTCACGTGAAACAAAAGTTTAGAGTGAGTGAATAAAGTTTATTCGGAATAGTAGCCATTAACATACAATAAATGCAACAACGTTAAGACATAGCGATTATACATAAACCTTGAGATTAAAATGCGATAACAATAAAGTAGGAGACGTTGAAGGATGGATTCCGGGCCCTAAATTGTACCAATATTACGTAACACCATTCTCCCTTATAATAGATTCTGTTAGAGCATCTGTTATATAATAAAAAACACCATAAAGGAAATCATCCTTATTGCTTTGCATAAAAAAGCCATAGCGTCCGCACATGTCCTAATGCTATAATGAATAAAATGCGGCTTGAGGCATTTCAGTGCAGTGCACTGAACGTTCCCTTAAACAGCAGGCGCATTTGTTTGTGGGCTTGTATTGTGCGTGGGAGGGGACGTGGTGATGGGGTTTGAGGGAGTGGGGGCAAGCCAGCAGGAAACAGTTCCACTACTTCTTTTTGTATACTTGGACCACTGCCCCGAGTTATACGGCGTACACTTCCTCCACTGCCCAGAGTTATACCGCGTACACTTCCACCACTGCCTGGAGTTGTACCGCGTACACTTCCACCACTGCCTGGAGTGATACCGGGTTCACTTCAACGACTGCCCGGAGTTATACTGCGCACCGCTGCAAATTTGCATGGTCTCCAGCCGCTCTGGCGGATCCGATTTTTGTTTAAATAAGACTCTATGTACCCATGCATGTTTGCAATTTGTCTCCAGACGAGGCCCTCTTCCCCGACCTCCACCTCTCAGACTGGCTCCCTGTCTTAATTAAATTTGCCTTGGCCTACCTGAGGAACTGGCAGGAAAGGGGGGTGGAGGGGTCAGGCTCCATTAGCCCCATTGAAACACGCCCCTGCTGCCGTTAACCCACAACAGACTGCGATGCCCTGAATGCAGGGGTCTTGCTAGGTCTGGAAAAGATCTGGGGCTAGGTGAATGTCGGGACTGCAGGACTTGGGGCTAGCTAGCCTTTTGGTTGTAGCCGCTATGCTTCAATCTGAGGCTACAACCAAAAGACCTGGGGTTATAGCCCCCCTCAGCACCTCCCCCACACAGTAACGCCTCTAAGTGAATGTTTGTTGAATGCAGCATGAGTTTTATGGTACCCTCCAACTAACACCCCTCTGCTCTCACCCTACTGGCCATTATTCTGTCAATGGCTAGAAACTAATTGGCCTAGAGCACACCTATTGTAACTATAGTAAGCGTCTTAAGATAATTAGTGGGGTGCAGGGGAGAAAAACAACCATGACACTGGGTTGTAACTAACAATGTAAGAACAGGAGATGTCCACAGTTTTGTGGATCACTCCCGTCCCCTGCACACACTAATGTTGTAATAACAACCAAATACTCATGTAATTTTGTGCATTAAAAAATATATTTTTATGTAATGATGACCTAAGCATCAAAAAAGGGGTTATAACAAAAGGTAGTTCAAAACTCACAATTCAACTTATTAGAACACAATTTTCAAACAATATTTAGGTATTATTGTGAACAGAAACCATACCTATTTCCTCATAGGTTAGTTGCATAAACAGTTTTTCAACTTAATTTCTTTCATCACTAGTAAACATTTGCATAGTCTAAGTTCATATATAACCGATAATTGTCCATGTTACATGATTATATATGCACAGATTGTTCTTGAATGCAAAATCTCTTTACGCGTTGCGGGGAGATTGTGACCCCTTCTTCAGAAGATGTCCACCAGTCTTTTCATCATATAATGTATCTACAAAATACAGTAAATAAAGAAATGTTTTAGTACTTTTAATAAATGGTCGTGTTACTCTGTCATAGCTGGATGACTTTTACTAAATAATCACCTGTATGTGTCAATCGCTATTCTCAGCGTATATCACTTTAATCTTCTTAATTCTAGATAATGTCTCTCCTAAAAATATCAAAAGAGTACCAATCAATATTGATCCATTTGTGAAGGGTAACAAATATGCATCAAGGGTTAAAAAAGGTACCTATAGTTACCTGTATGGGATTTCCTCTACTAGCTGTATCTAGATGATCCATTCACAACTCCTATTGTGAAGGTAAATGTTCGGTATTTCCACCAGAATTCATCTCCCTGTGCTAGTTTCCTATGGATAAAAAGAGTCCAATATAGCTTATCTTGTGCCCATATGAATATTTCTAAAGCAATTCAAGTAATAAGTATATTCCGTTTTTCTTTAGACTGTCAATTAATCTTACCATGGTCACATGGTGTGATGCTCTGTTCTTGTCAACATCCACGTGATCTATGATATGTGTATCTTCATTTACTTCCTAAAAATGAAGATTAATCAAATGTCAGAGGTAGTTGCTAGAAAGACCAAAGGGCCTAGTTTTGTCTTGTTGAGAAGGACAATATTTATCACATGCTCAAATCTATAGCGTTTTCATATTAGCTAGCTTACCTGTTGTTGAAACTTTGGAATTGGCTCTTAATATGGCCCAAAATGGCCCTCTGTCTCAAGTAAACTGATGTCAATCTTCAATGCCTCTAGAGCCTGCACTGTCACCTGCAACAGTATTGAGATTTATGGATTTAATTTTCTACATTAACCGTATAGTAATGTTATTAGGCTATGTGTGTAGCTATCCTACTGGGCTCATAGGAGTTGAATAACCTTCAATCTCGTCTTACCTTGTGGGGGACAATCTCTCACGAGCTCCGTTGAATGTTGATGGGAAAAAAACGCCACATACAAAATGGCCGTTATTTTATGCACGTAACGTGATGACGTCATCACGCGTATGCGTGGTGACGTCACTCTGTTTACATTTCACCGTTATGCGGTAATTGCGTTGTCATTGTGCATATCACCTTCTATCTTTAGCCCAATTAATAAAATACAAATGTATTGGCTCTATTCTAAAAATGTCCATCAAAAATTGTTAAATATCCATTTCTGTATACTTCAAATAGATAGTGCTGTTAAGTCATATGAGTGTCTACACTGATCATGTCTTCAAATAATATTTATCAATGGCCTGATGGACTTTAATGGGGACCTCTCCTGGTTATAATAGATATATTCTCCATATCCGTGCCTCAATATGTCATAAGTCAAATTTATAGCGTGCATTTATATTGTAAATATGCAAAAATGTACAAAAATCACCATTGATTTTAATATGGTTAGATCTCCATTTCTATATGTTTTGTTAACAAACACTGGTTAGGTGTGACTGAATAACCTTACTTCAGAAACTTGTGGTGGCTATGTTCAATGGTTTCTTGCCTGTTTCTAATTCACTCGTTATAATGCTCAATTCCGTCCTGAGGTTCATATGCTCTTGACATCATACCCTTATTACTGTGGTCACCAGTATGCTCACAATCTGACATGTATATATAGAGAGACAATTGGCAATGTATAAACATTTAGTCTAAAACATAATTTACTTTACATTTACACTGTAGTAATTACGTATGACATGTATATACTTCTTTATTGAATAACCTTGTGACCCACAGCAAGACTATGGGCCTCATTACGACCCAGGCGGTAAGTTACCACCTGGGTCGTACCTTTACCACCATGGCGTAAACTATGTTTACGCCATGGTGGTTGGCGGACTTACCGCCCCATTCCGAGGTGAGTGGGGCGGTAAGTCCCCATTAACCCATTTACCATTCCCCATTCCCATTTTTGCCCCATAGTTCATAATGGGAGTGGGGAAGGCGTTAATTACGCCACCGTAAATTACGGTGGCGTAATTAACAACAAGGTCCCTTAGCGCCATGGATTTTAACACCTGCTAAAAGCAGGGATTAAAACCTCCATGGTGCTTAGGGACCTCGGGATCAGGCGGTAAGGGTCGGCGCTGTTTACGCCGCCGTAAACCCCTTACCGCCTGGGTCCTAATGAGGCCCTATGTGTCTCCTAGTTTTCTTACAAAAAGGCGCCCAGCTTATACTCCTCATTCATTCCATTTGGGGACAGGCTATTCAGTTTTTCAATCCAGTAAAGTTCCGCTGACTCATACGTCTGACATGGTCACTTCCTCTTTGTGATTTTTTAACTTCTTCTAAGATAATCACTTTTAGTTGTGCTATATTGTGTTTGTTTTGTGCAAAATGTCTTGCTACCAGTGATTTGATATTGTTAGTACGAATACTGCTCTTATTCTCATTCCATATTTCCTTTGCCTTTCTGATGGTCTGGCCCACATAAAAAATACCACATGGACAACTTAGTCCGTATAGGACAGATTTAGTATCACATGTAGTGTAGTTACTCAGTCTGATTTTATTACCATGTTGGGGGTGTCTCACATAACTCCCTTTCATCACATTGTTGTAATTGCAACAGTTAAGGCATGGGAATGTGCCTTGTGGTATTTTTTTATGCGGGCCAGACCATTAATTCAATAAAGAAGTATATACATGTCATACATAATTACTACAGTGTAAATGTAAAGTAAATTATGTTTTAGACTAAATGGTTATACATCGCCAATTGTCTCTCTATATACACATGTCAGATTGTGAGCATACTGGTGACTAGAGTAATCAGGGTATGATGTCAAGTGCATATGAACCTCAGGGCTGAATTGAGCATTATAACGAGTGAATTAGAAACATGCAAGAAACCATTGAACATAACCGCCACAAGTTTCTGAAGTAAGGTTTTTCAGTCACACCTAACTAGTGTTTGTTAACAAAACATATAGAAATGGAGATCTAATCATATTAAAATCAATGGTGATTTTTGTGCATTTTTACATATTTACAATATAAATGCACTCTATACATTTGACTAAGGACATATTGAGGCACGGATATGGAGAATATATATATTATAACCAGGAGAGGTCCCCATTAAAGTCCATCAGGCCATTTATAAATACTATTTGAAGACATGATCAGTGTACACACTCACATGACTTAACAGCATTATTTATTTGAAGTATACAGAAATGGATATTTAACCATTTTTGATGGACATTTTTGGAATAGAGCCAATACAGTTGTATTTTATTCATTGGGCTAAAGGTAGAAGGTTATATGCACAATGACAACACAATTACCGCATAATGGCGAAATGTAAACAGAGTGACGTCACGACGCATACGCATGATGACATCATCACGTTATGTGCATAAAATAACGGCCATTTTGTATGTGGTGTTATTTCGGTCAACATTCAACGGAGCTCGTGAGCTATTGTCCCCCCACAAGGTAAGATAAGATTGCAGGTTATTCAACTCCTATGAGCCCAGTAGGATAGCTACACGCATAGCCTAATAACATTACTCTACGGCTAATGTAGACAATTAAATCCATAAATCTCAATACTGTTGCAGGTGACAGTGCAGGCTCTAGAGGCATTGAAGATTGACATCAGTTTACTGGAGACAGAGTGGCCATTTTGGGCGATATTAAGACCCAATTCCAAAGTGTCCCCATACTGGTAAGCTAGCTAATATGAAAACGCTATAGATTTGAGCATGTGATAAATATTGTCCTTCTCAACAAGACAAAACTAGGCCCTTTGGTCTTTCTAGCAACTACCTCTGACATTTGATTAATCTTCATTTTTAGGAAGTAAATGAAGATACACATATCATAGATCACGTGGATGTTGACAAGAACAGAGCATCACACCATGTGACCATGGTAAGATTAATTGACAGTCTAAAGAAAAACGGAATATACTTATTACTTGAATTGCTTTAGAAATATTCATATGGGCACAAGATAAGCTATATTGGACTCTTTTTATCCATAGGAAACTAGCACAGGGAGATGAATTCTGGTGGAAATACTGAATATTTACTTTCACAATAAGAGTTGTGAACGAATCATCTAGATACAGCTCGTAGAGGAAATCCCTTGATGCATATTTGTTACCCTTCACAAATGGACCAATATTGATTGGTACTCTTTTTATATTTTTAGGAGAGACATTATGTAGAATTAAGAAGATTGAAGTGATACACGCTGAGAATAGCGATTGACACATACAGGTGATTATTTAGTAAAAGTCATCCAGCTATGACAGAGGAACATGACTATTTATTAAAAGTACTAAAACATTTCTTTATTTACTGTATTTTGTAGATACATTATATGATGAAAAGACTGGTGGACATCTTCTGAAGAAGGGGTCACAATCTCCCCGAAACGCGTAAAGAGTTTTTGCATTCAAGAACAATCTGTAGATATATATAATCATGTAACATGGACAATTATCGGTTATATATGAACTTAGACTATGCAAATGTTTACTAGTGATGAAAGAAATTAAGTTGAAAAACTGTTTATGCAACTAACCTACCAGGAAATAGGTACGATTTCTGTTCACAATAATACCTAAATATTGTTTGAAAATTCTGTTCTAATAAGTTGAATTGTGAGTTTTGAACTACCTTTTGTTATAACCCTTTTTTTGATGCTTAGGTTATCATTACATAAAAATATATTTTTAATGCACAAAATTACATGAGTATTAGGTTGTTATAATAACATTAGGGTGTGCAGGGGACGGGAGTGATCCACAAAACTGTGGACATCTGCTGTTCTTACATCCTTATTCTGCCAATGACCACACCTGCCAATCTGTCGAGAGGCTAGCACCCAAACCCACCGTGAAATCCAGGCCTCCCCTTAAACCTGCACCTTGTTGGAACACTAAGCCATTAAAATAATTTCTTGGCTATCCTCAGAAGACACAGTGGTCGAAGTGTATGGAAAGGAGTAGTGGATCTATGTTCCCTGCGGCCTGTCCCCGCTCCACACAGATTCATCGCCACAACCCCCTCCCACGCACAATCCAAATCCCCAAACACATGGGCCTGCTACGTAAGGGAATGTTCAGTGCAGTGCACCGAAGTGCAAGTTTCAACTTCTTCCTACACTTTTATTTTAAAACTAAACCATTCCGGAACAGATTCGTATTAAAATAAAAGTAAAGGAAGAGTAAAACAAAAACAAAAAATAGTTGAAGACGTCCACTCCAAACTCCCACTTCGACCACTGACTAATTATTATATAATTGTTTATTTATAACACACTTAATACCAAGGAGTGGATTCTAAGCCGTGACCGAGATTCAAACCCTATGCTGTCTTGCTTCCAAGACAAACCGTTCCTCCCATATATAGTACATATTTTACTTTTAAACGTCACGAAAGCAGAACCCACAGGTTTCCAAGCCCACTGCTGCCTACCTCCTTTGTGACCCTCTTGTGTAGTATCGCCTACATTTCACTGCTATTACACACAGACTTGTGAAACCTCATGCCCCCCAACACCAGTTGTGAATTTAGCCTCACGCAGTACATCATAACCACACATAGCTTCTGTCTCCGCCTATTACAAACATGACTGGACACCCTTTGGAATGTCTCTGACTCTGTCATGATGTATGCAATGTGTGCCATGCCTGGACTGCGGTCTATGGGGAACCCGGTTAGCTGTGGCAGTGCAGTGCTGCAAAGCCACAACCATGGAGGTTTAGCACTTTAACCCCTTAATTGCCAGGCAATTGTGCAAGTCTATGCAAAAAAGGACGAACATACTCGTCCTAGACGCTTACAACACAGCATTTGTCGGCTGCACTATGAACTTCAATCTTTGTACAATGCCAGCTGCATGCGTAATGAATTAGAAATTCAGGTCTGATTAATTGCAATCACATGAAATACGCCAACTATTTTTGTTACTACTGTTAGGTCTGTAATCAGCGAGGAGAGTAGTATAGAGCACTTACTGCCCTGAACTAACAGGCTTCTCAGTTTGGATTGCAAGAATATCAAATGTTTGCTTACTTACAATATTTGCTTTTGTTGCCGCTGCAATTTCTTTTATTCTAGGACTCACCACACATCATTTTGTGGGTTATATGAGTCGGATTATTTTTCATTTTCCCGATTAGGTGTTGTCGGGTTTGGAAGATTAGCAGTTATGTAAAGTGTTGGCAATTTAGAGTAAAAAAAACGTTGTTAAAGACACCAGTTTTAGTTTTGATGAAGGAAGATCGATTGCCCGGTCATCCTTCCAGATCCATGGCAAAGAGGCCATGGAAACAATAATACCCGTTTTTATACAGCACTAGCTCACCCTGAGGGCATCAAAGCGCTGTGATAAAAGTTGACATGATTATCCACCACGTGGTATAATACATTTATCAACCTCGGAAAAACGAGTTGTCCTGTCGGGATTCGAACCTGCACTTGCAGGTTGAACACAGATGTTAGAAACAAGCTCTATGCTCGCTGTGCTATCTGACCTGCTAGGAGCCTCCATGGCCCATGTACTGTGAGCAAGACAACGTCCCTACCCTTCTCTGATCCCAATTGCCTCTCACTCTCGCCTTTGGTCCTTGTACCTTTCAATGTAGTGCATCCGTTCCATTAGACATCCTGTACATCGATAATAATATGATTGGCTCCCTTTGGTGTTTAAGCGTCATGGCGTCACCTATGAGCCGAACCTAAGGATGATGATAAAGTGCCACCTATCAGACACAACTCTAACGTCTAAGCACACCTGCAAATATTGTCTGCCTTTGCAATACCATTCTTCTTGCTACACTTCATGCAATAATATCTTTCCCTCACTAAGTGCTGACAAAGTTCCATCTACTAGTCAAAATTGAAAACCGTGCAATAAACCGAGAACATAAGGGGGCCGGGGCTGGGCATTGGAGTGACCATGCAGGAGTGGCATAAACCTGAAACTGCAGCATCCCCATGTTGGCAACCATCTAGCGTCCTTTCGATCCCTTTGACATCACAGCGCCATGATAGTGGCAAGGCGTGGCATATCACTCCATGTCTATGGCTGAATCCCTCAGGTTGCTCCTCGATGCTATGCTGCACTGCATTTCCTAAAGAGATGTGAAATAAATCTCAAGTTAAGCAGCAAGATTCCGGCTTCAGCGTTCATTGTTTTCCTTGCTGTGTTTTTGTTTGATGTCATTAAGCTTAATTGTTTGTTATGGTTAATTGTATTCCCCTGATGCACCATCAGATCTGCATCATTGCAGTGACCGAAATTGCAGAGAGCTATTTAGCTCCTGCTTGTAGCCGAGAAGAGCCTGATTAGCTTGATACCAACAGCTACCAGGAGCTCCTTCGGATTCCCAGGGCCACATGGTGCTGTGCAATCTCACCTGTATGAAATGAACTCTGGCTGTTTAAGCAGGCATTAGGAAACCTCTGCACTGCAAGACATTGAAAGCATAATGGGTCCTTTGAAATGGATAAGAAGTTACAGGTGCATCTCCTGGTCAATTTAGTTTTGCATCTCGAAATGATCGTGCGCCTCATTCTCCAGGGTTAGCTCCTCCTCTCAGGGAGATTCCTCCAATCCAGGAGCTGCTTTTAACTCCTACTCACCCAATCTTTATTTTATTATTATTATTATCATTATTATTATTATTATTATTGTTATTATTATTATTATTATCATTATTATTATTATTATTATTATTATTATTGTATTTATTGAGTGTGGACCTAGCTTTGAGAAGCAACAGAGCGCTTTATAGAGGTATACAACAATAGAGATGCATAGAGTGCATTTCAGAGGTAACAATAGAACAGATATATAGCGGAGGTACGATACAGAGTGGTACAGAGGAGGAGTACAGATGTACCAGTTGACGGGGAGCAGAAGGGCGGGTGGCGTCCTGCGAGACAGGTGGCACGAGGGGTGATGTGATGGCCTAGGTGTTGAGGCGGAGAGATTCCTGGAAGAGGTGGGTCTTGAGTCCTTTTGTGAATTGTAGGAGCGTGGGGGCGAGTCTGATGCCGACGGAGAGGAGGTACCATAGTCTTGGGGCGGAGGCTTGATTTCTGGTTCTTTCCTTTCTACAGAGGCAGATTTCAAGTCAGTACATGCCCTGGCTTCTGGTGGTGCACTGTCCACCGAAGATGCAGAGTTTCTCCACAAGGTAGCTGGGTGACTTGAGGGTGACTGTCTTATAGACGATGCAGCAAGAATTCAAGGAGATTTGTGCATGCAGTGGGAGCGGGTGAAGGCCGATGAGGACCGGGGTAGTGTGGTCGTATCTAGGTAGACCCTTGATGAGGCATGGGCCGCATGTAGGACACTTCTTATGGGCACAAGGGAGGACAATGGGGGGCCTTTGAGGAGTACATTGCCCCAAACCAAGTGGGATAGTACCAGGGCTTGAACGGTAGATCAAAAGTTGCCCAGAGTCCGGAAGGGCTTGACCTTTTACAGGAGGGAGAGCCGATACCAAGCTGTCTGAGTTTTTATTTCACCCTTGCATTGTGTGAAATGCACAAATGAGCCCTGGGACATTTGGAGTACACTCAATGAAAGTGGCTGATTGTTTTAAAGCCCTCTGCACCGCATTGATAGTCATCACACCGTACCCAGCACACAGAGGTGGACTGGAAAACAAAAGAGGGCCTGAAATAATTGTAAGTGACCCTAAAGCACACACTTTCAGCAAGCCCATCCCTTTTCCTATGGTCAAATGTGGAAATAAAAAAGGTTACCATACAAAATAGGCCCATGGTGCAGAGACCTACTGGCAAATCTGAAAAGTTCCCTACAGGCCACTCCACGCCTGCCAGCACACTTAGGCACCCTTGGCTATCGGGTAGAGTACAAATAATAGGCAGCAGGTGTGTTTATGTTTCATTCTAAGATGAGTTTCTGAAAGCAACTTGTACATGCCTCAAGCTTTGACGGAAAGCTTGATTCTGGACTACTGCATCATTGCCTCACTCTTTTGCATTCCCCATTTCAAGGTCATATGATGGCTTCTTCAGTGCTATCTTTGTTTGAAGTCACATTGCTCACACGACTTGGCATAACTTACCAACATGGGTTTCGAGCTGCCGCTCTCATTAGGGCGAGATTCTCTTGCTGTTACAGGGGTTTTATCTAGATATTTCGAGAGGGTGATACCACAAGTGTAGATCCCAAGTCATGGTAGATATCGTATCCGACAGGTGATTGCAGACCCCTGTTTTCAGTGATAATAATTGAAAATACTACAATTGCATTTAACAATGTACACGTGGTCACTTTTAGATTACACTTCCATTTCCTATCATATTTCACGACACAAATGGCAGACTACTCATTGACAATTTATGAAAAACCCTGATCCGCACCCTCTCGGAGCTCCACGCATCATGCTTATGCTTAAACAGCATGAATTCCCCCATAACACTGGACAGTCCTCAGAACTGTACACATTCCACAAAGCAGAATTAGCCAAACCAAAACTAGCGGAAATGAGCAAACATTAGCACCTGCCTACAATGCCACTCAGATGGCCAGTGCAATTGCGGCCCCAGAAGTTATAACACCGTCTACCAGAAGAACTGACAAAGCTTTAGCCAGAACAAATGAGCAAAGCCTATGGCAGTAGAGCGGACCACATCCCAATCCCAAAATGTGGCCAACCCACAAGCAATGCAATCAAACCAGAGCTGGCCAAAGTATGCAGCACAAGCAGATAGTCCTATATTAGCAAAAACAGTCCAATCCAATCCAATCCAAACCGGATAAGGAAGACTTGACAACACCCAAAGAACATGAACTCTCTGCCAGATCTATTGAAGACACATATTGGGGAAGGGCCCTGTTTCCAGTCAGCAACTTTGTGATTCAGAAGAGGGCATTCTGGAGAAAGCTCTGTTAAATCGGTGAACATTTTGTAGGAGCTACTGACGCTGTCCAAGTTGCAAAGAGATTTCCGAATTATCCTTTTAAACGTGTGTTTTGTTCTCCTCGTACTTGGTACATTCAAATGTTTTCACTTTTGCACTGCCTCACATTGTTATTCATATTTTATTTTTCTTGCTCTTTTCTAAAGCCGGACCCTACACTTTCGTACAAAAATGATCTACATTTACAAAGCCAGAACTATTTGCTTTTCCACTGCTTCTTCGAAAAGGTTTTCCTTCTGCTGTACAGCAATGATGTCACCCACCATTTCCCCTCTACAACCACATGACTACTTCCTACTGATTATTTATACTAGTCACAATGAAATCTACATTTTGGTTTTCAAAGGTTTGTGTTTTTCTTCAAAGTATAATATTTCTAATTCTTCTTGAATTTAGTGCCGTATGAAGAGTCTGACAAGACAGTGGAGCGCTGGGTTATGTCGTTTGAGAGGTTGCGGCAACAGGAAAAAGGCACAGTGGGTAGGATACCAAACTACAAACCATTGGTTGGAACCTCACCTAGCGCATGGTTGTCCAATCCTGGAGGCACAGACTTAGAAAAAATAAACCAGATTTGAGGCAAAATGGTGTTGGTGTAGAATTTGCATCTAAAGTCTTATGGTGTTTAACAGTGATGCAAATACTTAAAATCTTTGTAGTATAGGTAATAGGAGAAGAGTATACATTTAATGGTGACATTTAAATACCTCCAGGGTTCGGTTCTCCAACAAGGGGTCATCAGGCTTAGAGAGGGAATCCAAGCAAAACAATAAAAACGTTATTCACAGAAAGATTGGACATGTTCCAGGAACCGCATACTAAATAAAAAATGGGATGGACACACTGTATAAGAGCAAAGACTGAGCCTGAGACTAAGTAGTCGATATTGTTGCAGCTTGGAGGAAAGTGGATAGCTTGCATGGCTTCATCATATCCTTACCTGCTGCCAACACCTGTGTAAGCAAAGACAGCAAAACCAATCTAAGGCAAGACAGCAGAATAAATACCAGTCAAGAGAAGAAAACAAACCTAATCCTGCATAAGAAACCTTCATAAAAATCAAGACCACAGAACTGACCTAGCCAGGACAGGAAAACGGCCCTATGTCAAAAAAACACAACTGATATCAGTCATGACAGCAAAACTCCCAAGTCGCCAAAATGGACACGAGCCATGACAACAAAAGAAAACTAACTCAACACAGTGAAATAGACACCAGCTGTGACAGTAAAATAAACAGAGCAAAACGAACCTGCCACAAACAGAAATATTCACATCAGTGAAAATAACGAACAAACTCAGGTCAAGAGCGGAGATTGGTATTGGTAAAGAGCGCCAAACAAACATAGAGCAAGCCATTTAAAGTAACCTGCCCCAAGGCGACAAAGAATGCCTAAAAGAAGACAACAAGATGGACATAAGGCAAAACAACAAAAGACTAAGCAAAGGGTGTGAAATGGACAGTGGACACTACACAAAATAGCCCAGATTTAGGCAGCAAACCAGAAATCAGTGAAGACAGACAGGAATGGATGGACACGTCATGACAACATAACGGAATAAGGTAAAAACATCAACATGATCTTGGGTCACAAGCATCAGCCACGAGAACAAAACAAGATGAAATTAACAAGGCAAATATGCACATAAGCCAAAGCAGCAGGAATGACAAGGCCAAAGAAACATACATCACCCAGACATTGTCATCTAGGAAATGGAGAGAGACTCTTTTATCAGCCATGCAATCAGACCAGTGACAAATCACTTTCAGGGGTGAAAGAGGCAACTAGGAACTCAGACACATAACATGCTTGAATACTATTCATGATGATAATATGATGAGTCATGTTTAACGCGCCTGCAGACAAGTGTTTCTAGGCCCGTGTTTCTTGGGTTTGCTTCTGTGGCAAAGAGCACCCTGAGTATAAATAGCAAGCTCATCTGTGCACACAACCTAGACCAGGGGTCTGCAACCTTTGGCTCCCAGATGTGTTTGGACTACCATTCCCATCCGGCCTGTACAGCATAGTCAATGTCAGGAGATCATGGGAGTTGTAGTCCGAAACAACCTTTGGCTCCCAGGTGTGTTTGGACTACCATTCCCATCCGGCCTGTACAGCATAGTCAATGTCAGGAGATCATGGGAGTTGTAGTCCGAAACATCTGGAGAGCCACAGGTTGCAGACCCCTGACCTAGACAATAGCTTGGGGATATTTTTCCATTCTTACCCAATACTCAACATCCACAGGCGATGCCTATACGATGAGAGCTGGTATTGCTGGGGAGGATCATAGCACACAATTCACCCGGACTACTGCATTATTTGTCAGAAAATTATTGAAACGCTTTCAACGAAAACGGATGTATCGCCCCAGAGCTACGCACTTTCTAAAAGGGTCGAAAAGGTATCAGGAGAGTGATTCCCTACCGGCAGTGTGTGCTTGGGAGCTGCGGTTTCTGAGGCAATAAAGCCTCTATGAAAGATTTAGAGTAACTTAAATTGTCAAATCACTCTGAATTGAGAGGCCGGCTCTAGAAAACTGTGTAAAAACCTGCAGGTTCCATCACAAATTCTTGCAACAGGGTGTAATCCGCCTGTCAATTTTCCAAAGTCGATACAATGAATACCATTATATTGGATGATAGTATCTTTGTCAATAAAACTGAGTGCGTTTATGCCGACACAAACCCAGTTTTAACACTTGGTCAACGCCTCAATCTCTAAGCAATTCTTGCTATGGACTGGTTTAAACTTGTCTCCCCTGCCAAATGTATTACATTGACATCTGGGTTGCACTGGACTGCGATTGCACGGCAGCCACTTGTCACACTGTCATCATGGCTGGCCGAGATCATTAAAAAGTCTCTTTCGTAAGGGTGGTCCTAGTGCCCTTGGAAAAAGCTATAGTTCAAGCCCTTACAAGTCAGCCGTAACCTTGCTTGGACATTTTGTTGTATTTTGGTACCAGTTTGCTATTGCTTGTGTTGCTTGTGTACCAGCCCACACACCTCTTAAAGAGTACAGGAGGGCCTCATCCTGCACTACCGCAAGCGGCAAAGGAGATATACCTGTTAGGCTGTGCCTGTTTCATCTTTATCATTGGGATCACTGCGGATTTAGTAGTAGTGTGGGCTGAGTAGGCTCTTTAGCCACTACTTATCCCTGTACTCCTGCCGAGCAGTGGTCACTTTGTCACGCCAAGTCCCTCTTCAGCTGCTCCCTCTTTCTTCCCTTCCTGCCTGTCTGTACTTTCCTGCTTTTCCAAACATAGAGAGTATTGACTTTTTAACTGCTTCCTCCATGTTCTTTCCAATCACTCTTTTGTCTCTTCCACATCACTTCTTTTCTGTTGCCTTGCCTTTCTCCTTTTTGTCCTCTACTAGCCAACCACCCTTCTGCCAACTTTTGCTCTGTTCTTAAATTGATCAGATGACCCCATGTTGCTTTGGAGTCCAGACCCCATTCCTGGATTTGCAATTCTCCTTCAATTGCATTATGGGATTTGCAGTCTTTAGACTCTTCAATGGAATAAACTGCATTCAAATAAAGCCAAAGTGAAAGCAAAGCCCAAGATCTGAATAGTGTGTCCAAGTGGCATGGATTTCCCTGGAACATTATGTGTTCTACTCTGTTAATCGATATCAAACGCACTGTTCCATCATGGTAACTCTTCTGCCTGTGAATTTGATCTCACCATAGCTTGTTATCTGCCATGTCTATTCCCCATCCAACTATCCTACTACTGCTTTTGTTTTGTCTCCTACTTTCTGTGTCTGGATATCTTGACCCCATTTCTATTCCTGATCTGCACTTCCCTCGTTCACAAAACCTTTCCATCGCATAAGGTAATCCTTCTACCATATCCCTCCTCTATGTTTCAGAATCCTTCCCCTTACTCTCCATCACATTACCTCTTCCATCTCAGGGCGTCTTCCTCCACCCACAACCTGCAGGCGCCCAATCTAGGAATGCATTAGAAGTAAACATACTCCAGCTCTGCGCCCCGTTATATGCATTTTCTAGAGTATATCTGTACTTGTTCAGTCTTTTAACAATTGCAAGATTCGATATAAACAATCATTTACCATGTACACTATATAAAATGGAGGATTCCCGCCAAGGCATTCCTTGTAACAAACTATTCCAACTAATGTACTTGGGAAGATGAATGCAATTTGCCTTGTCCATTCAAACATTAAGCTCTTAATGTATTACAACACTGCACATCTGATGACCTTTAATAAAGCATGTTTCCTTGTGCATTAATCTCTCTCATTTGCTTTCTAATTATTATGAGAGTCGACTTGCCGGGGAGAGTGGAGGCATAAGTGTAGCTTAACTAACTTCTTCTCCCAAAGCAATATAAATGCATGGACCTGCCTTGCACTGGAAAAGCTGAGGGGATCATAGTCAGGGTTTTAAAAAGGTTGGAGGCAGACACTAAAGGCAAAGGCGCTAATCAAGGGAGGCCAATGTAATGTGTTAATATGCTTTTCAACTGCAGCAAATCACCACTTGAGTAGTATCAGAGCACCTAGGCTTCTCCATGGAGTGGCGAACTGTGCTCCCACCAGGGTATGCAGACCGTAGACTGCTGGAACATGAGAAATACATGCTACTAACACAGAGAGAGCGGAGCAGCAGGGGGAGGCTGCTTTATGATAGCAGGGGTGCATGCCAGTCCTGTTAGATGGAGGCCATGGTTCTGCCAAAGGTAGGAGGTGGCGATTTCCTGAAGTGATGGGATCATTGGATTGTGTTTCCAAGGTCCATTTGGAGCATTGTAAGTTAGTACACAAAGTCATGTTGCATGCATGAGGGGCTCGAGTGTGTGCTCACGGAATGATTGCTTATTTACAGCGCGTTTTTGCAATTAAAAGAACAGTAACATCAGTTTAAAAAAAACTCTTTGCAATGCAATTCGGCCAAATAAATGCAAGCAAAGCTTATAGATAGATCCTGTGTAGTAATAACACGCCTTGCATTGTCATAGAATATAAGCTGGGCTCCCAACGCAGGATATGATATAATAAGTCATTTATAACATGCTTAATACCTAGAGGTTTCTAAGCGCGGATCAAACCTGTGTTATTCTGTGTCATCTTGCTTCCAAGGCGAGCACTAAGCCACTGAGCTATCCTCCCGAGATGCTCATTAAACTGTGTGAAGGGCGGGTGTGGATGTGCAAACACACAGGACAGGTAGGGAGAGAAGGACCAGATGTCCGGCCTGCTGCATGCAGTGACAGACTGCCACCTTTCTCTCCTGTTATGTTGGCTGTGAGTGTTGCCATGAAGCTATGACCTCAGCGCGGAGCAGGCAGGGGAGTTGTCAGGTTGCAAACACACAGGTGTGCCCAAAGATCAATACTCAGGGGCCCCCTCGTGGCCAAAGAGGAGGAATGGGTATGACACAGAAGTGAATATGCTCACCAAAACCGACTCACAGGCAACCGGATTGCTGATTTGGACAACTGATTCACCTGGATATTCTTTTAATGGCATTTGGGAGCAGTTGTATATCAGAAATGAAAATTTGCCACATTTGCAACTCATTGAAAAATGAATAAAAGGCTTAGTCATGGGGTAGAGGCACTGCAGCGGCAGCTTTTTACCCCCACAATGACACTGAGAACAGGAATGTAATTCTACGTTATTATTAAGATATGATATGGCATTTATAACACGCCTATACACAGGTATTATTAATAATATGACTAGGGTATTCTGTGAGTGCTGGCCTAGGTTCAGGATGCAAAGGAGTGCTCTGCAATCATTTTCTGAAGAGCAAGGTCAGGGAACAAAGAAACAAGCGAGTGAGGAGCTAACAACAAGGGAGGCAGGTCAATAGCCAGCAATGGAACTACAAGTAAACAGGGGAGGAAACTGTGGGGGCAGATCACCCAGTCTCGGGTATGTCAGGAGTGGAAGGTGTATGGGCCTAGGTGATAGGGAGGGTCTCGTTAGAGTGACCTTTTTCAATTATTTATTCCCTGTCCTTTTACTCATGTATGACGGTAGGTATAGATTCATTGGAAATGTGACTTTTAACCAGAACTGATCGAGTGCATCTCACTCCCCCCACCCCGCCCCTGCTAGCTCTCTAAAACACTTTTTTGGCACGAAGTTCTTTAAATAAAAAAAATAATAATAAATAAAGAAATAAATAAATACAATAAAGACATCTACTTGATAGCGCAATTCAGAATTGCCTATAGGTCCATACCACGCTTAGGCTGGTATGGCCGGGGCAGTGTCAGTAGGAGGTCTAGCTACGTTTCCCAATAGAGCTGACGACCTTGGAGCACTAATCGTATGGGGTGGGGGAGTGGGTGGGATTTCAGGGGGCTCAGGTCGGAATTGCTCTGCAGAGCAAGATCCAATACTTCATCGCACATCCTGAAGGCTTGCAGACCGCACCATATTTCTTCATTAATGCGCCCTTCCGCTGAACACGGAATCCCCCCCCCCCGCGTCTGAAGTTCTGCCTGCTTGACCTTTTCACACATCGCCAGCAGTCTCCAACAGTACGGGCGCTGGCGTTGCAAGCAAGTGTCAGTTTGCTTGATGAGGTGTGAATGGATCTGGAAACATTTAAGTCACCGGAATGACAAGATGGCCCCCTTGAACCCCATAAGGTCGTGCTCAGCAATCAATTCGAGGATGGAGCACAGAACCCGCTGCATATCAGCAGCCCCAGGGATGAGGGTCAGGAAGCAGATGTGCTCAGCCACCCCACAGACAACTGTAGGAAGGAAGTGAGACAACCGAGAGAAACTGCCAAAATGGGAGCGAAATGTGAACCATGAACTTCCAATCAATAACAGCAACACAGTCCAGACATGGCACTGCTCCGCCTTGGAAAGGCACACACACGAACACACAAGCTCATAATTCAGGCGCTTATCATCGCTCACGGATTCTTACATCTGTAATCACACCAGTGCAAATATTGAATCATTTCCTGTGTTATGTATATGACATTTGTATAGCGCCTAATGCCGTTGGTATGGCCTCAACGTGCTATGGGTGAACGCCCTTGGAGGGCCGAAATCCGAGGTATGAGAATTAAGTAGAGGATTTTAGAATGCATGTGTGCATTTTAGCCAATACGAAGGCAGGTAGGGGCAACTAACTCCCTGCTACAGACCCATGGAGAGATGGCTAGTGTGCGGGTGCTGTGATAGGCTGTCAGGAGAATATGCGAGTCAAGGAGTCTGATTATGTGCCCAGCTGAACCAAATGTTTTTGTGAGACTCAGCTGCATTCTAGTGGCTGAGGTAATGTGTGTTAAGAGGTTCGACTAGTGAGTTATTGCAGGTGTATGCAGGTGGGTGCAAAAACAAAGAGGTGATGGCTGGAATGTTTAGAATGAATCTTAACCTCTGGCATTGCTCTGGGCAACCCTCCAGACCATCGTTCTTCGCCTGCCAAGCCACTACAGAAGGGGAAAGACCATATGTAAATCAGGCTTGGTCCCATCCCAAAAGGGGCAGTACAGCCTGCACTGCTAGGTCACATCCCTTCTGCACGAGACCACACGCATCCCCAAACATGTTTTCGGCCTTGTTGGGCATCATCAGTGAGGAGTAGCTTGGGTCTCTAGGCCCAGCAGGCACAGGACCCACGTCTGGGCATCCCCGCCCCACTTGGGTGGGTGGCCATGCCCCAGGAGGGATTCAGCTATGTTCCATTGAGATGGAGTTTTATATGTACCAGAGAGTCATAGCTGATATCGAGTTGCGATGTGGGTATACAGATTGTATTGTGCGGATCGACTGGAATCCTTTCTGCGCATACTAGGTACCGTCATGTTGTCTCAAGTGACGCATCAATGCCCTCACCTACCTGTCTAAGGGCAATAGCTCACCCAGTTGGTGGACTAGGTCAGTCAAGATGCAGATGGGAAGAGCAAGATCTTGAGTGCCTTCTGGAAGGTGAAGAGATCCTCTGTGCGGCAGATAATGAATGGGATCGAGTTACAGATGGTGGGTGCTTGGACGAAGAAAGAGGATCCCCCTATTCTGCTTGATTTAGCAACTGGTATGACAGGGAGGAGAGCTGTGCCTGATCTCAGGTTTCTGTTGGGTCTGTAGGGTGAGAGCTTGTGTCATAGATATGCTGGGCCTGTGTTGTGCAGAGCACAGTGGGTGATGCACATTGCCTTGAAGGTGGACCGTCGCACGATCGGCAGCCAGTGAAGTACAGGGAGAGTGGGTGTGATGTGTTCTCTGGGGCCTAGTGCAAGAAGCAGTCTTGCTGCCGTGTTTTGAACCCATTGGAGTTTTCTAAGTTGTGATGCTGAGGTGTCCAGGTATAGGGTGTTTGCATTGTCTAGGCAAGAGAGGACGATAGCCAGAATTGCATAGAGAGAAGAAGGAGAAGAGCGAGTGGGTGGAGAGCGGTTCTGAGAGTCTGGATGTGGATGCAGGGTGGAGGGGTGGGAGTGATGCTATTTTAGTGGCAATGGACGGGGTTTCTTCCAGGGCTGTGTTGTGGAAGTGGTCGGAGAGAGTCACAGAGACAGGGGTGGACTGGGAACCAAAATAACCCCGGGAAATAATGTTCTAAGGGGCCCCTTACAACACATTTTCAGCAAACCCAACCCTTTTCCTATGAGAACATTTTCAAATAAAATAGGTTAACACACAAAGAGGCCCAGGGTGCAGAGGCCTAGTGGGAAATCTCCAGAGTTCCCTATAGGCCAGTCCTCCCCTGCGCAGAGAGCTTGGGTGTGGGATGGGGAGGAAGAGGTGCAAAGAAGGTCCTTGAAATTGGAGATAATCCTCTGAAGTTCCCTACAGGTATTTGTGGCATTGGCGATTCTACTTCAGTAAAAGGATATTTTGACCTTGCGAATTTCTGCCCTGTAGGCCTGTGTCCGGAATTATTGGTGGTGGCTCCTTCACTTGCAGAAGGACACAAATCGAGGGACCACGCCGTTAGAAGGCATCCGCCCACTTTTTTTTAAAGGGAGGATGCTGTCCCTCCTGTGTTTAAGAAAATTTAAAAACAAATCCTTAATTGCTCCATGCACTTGACGTGGGAAGTACCCAGGAAATGAACACAGGTTGTGCTGAGAAGTGAGCCACTTCGTCAGAAGACCACACAATTAGCATAGCATGGAACCACTAAAATGTATGTGGACATTCGACATTCTACAATACAGGATGTGTTTTGTTAAAGGTTCTTAGATCAAAAATATATGTCCCTTTTATAATTAGCCAGCTATGCAATCAGAAGATATGTTCTCTTGGCAAATGCTTTTTTGGTCTCTGCACTTTCTTCAATTATGAAAGACAATTTGAATGGAATTTGCATATTTCATTCCAGTATCTGTTCGGTTCCCATGACGTCAATTCCCAATGCATGTGACAGAGTCCCCTCCACTTTTCCTTAGAACTTGAGTCCTGTCTTCGAGTACCCCCCAGGAACACCTAAAGCATCCTCAGTGTCTTTAGACACCCCCAAATGCATCTGTGCAGCCTCAATACATCAATTGTGTCCGTGGTTGGGGTGATTACCACAAACTGTACCTATATTCCTGCATGAACCACACATTTTACCTAACTAGCAGCGTCCACCAGCCACTGTATCTCTAACCTTATGCCACTGACCACAAGAAATTGTATCTGTATACCTACAAATATAACCCGTATATGCCTGGTTACAAGCATGCATCCCAAACTCTACCAATATACTTTCCCTATGTCTGTGACCACCGTCAACCATACATATGTAACTGTAGACCACTGTCAGCCCGACATATGCTACCAGCAAGCGCTGATCCGAACTGTACTTGTGATAGTTAAAAACACAACCAACTTTACCCATAAACCAGCAAGCACCATCAACTGTACATATGTGTCTACAAACGCTACCAACTGTACCTATTCACCTGGAACTGGACACATTGCACCAATTGTACCTACAAACCAACAAGCACACCCAATTATATCTATGCACTAAAAAAAACTCTGGACCTGCTGGCACCAAAATGTACCTTTGATAAATGTGAGATGGTATGGTAATGTTTAGTAATGAAGCGCCTATACGCAGCAAGTGTTTCAAAGTGCTCAAGGAGGGTGGGAACATGGGGAAAAACAATGGTCGCTCAGAGCCTTTGAAATTCTGAGACGATAATAGTCTGCACAGGCAGAGGAAGTGCATATAATACATTTAACAGAGAAACAGCAGATTCTGCAGTTTTACCAAGTGCATTTTGGGGTGAAGACAAGGGGGAACAGACAGATTTATATTTTGTATTTGTATTTTATTTATTTGTAGTGCGCACCTTGCCCTGGGGGATCTGGGCGCATGTTTAAGAGGCAGGTACAAGTTACGGCAGGTAGAACCAATATACAATTTTACATATATTTACAAAAAGTTCAATATACATTTTACACATAGTTTACAAAAGTTCAGAGCATCAAGTAGAGAGATCTAATTGTAAAGTAAACAGTCTATGTACAAAGAGCAAGGTGATAGGCTTGACAGATGTAAGGATTATAGGGAGGAGGCTGGGGCATCCCGTTCATGTAGCCACAATTTGGTTTTGGCTTTGAAGGGATGGATGTGTGGAACGTTTCTGAGAGCATTAGGTAGGGTGTTCCAGAGCTTAGCCGTGAGGACTGGGAAGCTAGAACCTCCGGCTGTCTGTAGCTTGAAAGTAGGAATGGTCAGTGTGTGAGCCTGAGAAGATCTTAGTGGTCTAGTTGCTGTGTGTTGTGTGAAGCGCGTGGATAGGTAAGCCCTGGCTGCGTTGTTCTGGGCCTTGTGGGTAAGAGCAAGTGCTTTGAGGGATATGCGATGTGTGATCGGTAGCCAGTGCAAGTTGCGCCTGGTGTCAGATATGTGGGAGCACCTGGGTACGTTGAGAGCTGCCCTTATGACGTTGTTCCGCATGACCAGGAGTTTGTCAATGTTTCTTTGACTAGTCCCTAAGTAGAGGGTGTTGCAATAATCGATTTTGGACATGATGGGGTTCTGGGGAGAATCAAACAGTTCTCTGTTGTCAAGAAGGGGCGGCATGCTGTGATCAATTTACAGGTATAGGATGATGCTGAGACAACTGCGTTGGTTTGTGTTGAGAGCCAAGAATGATTAACTCTGTCTTTTCATCATTGAGGCAGAGCCCGTGATGTGCCATCCAAGCCTGGATGACAGTGTAGACTGCATTGAGTGCTTTGGTATCTGTTAGATAATCGCCAGTGATAGGGATGAGTATCTGGGTGTCATCCGCATAATTGGTGTAGGATACACCCAAATAGTCAAGTATATCAAAGAGCTGTTTAGTGAAAACGTTGTAAAGTGTGGGAGATACACAAGATCCTTGTGGGACTCCACACGGGATGTGGGCTGGATCAGCTGCGGCTAGGAGAGAGAAGACCCTCATGGTTCTGTTAGCCAGAAAAGAGGTAATCCACAAAGTGGCTGCATCAGAGAAGTGGGCCGCAAGGTTGAGGTGATGGCAAAGGATGTGATGATCAACTAAATCAAAGGCTGCAGAGAGATCAAGGAGGAGCAAGAGTGCAAGTTTGCCCTTGTTTTTCAGTGCCTCGATTTGGGTTTTCAAGTCAATTAAGGCTGTCTCCGTACCGTGTCTGGGCCGGAAGCCGGATTGTCTAAGTCCTAATAGATTATTGGTTTCAAGATAGTTCTGGATTTGGAGATAGGCCGCTCGGTCCAGGATTTTAAGAAGGTATGGCACCGTAGTGATGGGCCTATAGTTGGAGGGATTACTGGGATTGAGATTAGGTTTTTTGATTAACGGGATGACCCAGGCATCCTTAAGGTTATCGGGCACAGTGCCTGATTTGAATGAGGCATTAATGAATGAAGTGATGAAAGGGGCCAGGTCCTGTGCGGCTTCCTTTAAGATTGGCGGAGGGCAGGCGTCACCTTGGCAGTTGGAGGGCTTGATCTTCGTTATGATGTTTTCAACTTCGCTGATGGTGAGGGTGAGAAGCTGAACGGTGTGAATGAATGTTTAGGAGAAGGGGTTTTGTGAGACGGGGGTTACCCGTTGAGTCCGAGAGGTGGCTTTTTTTAGTGTTAATTTTGGCTTGGAGCATGGTAATTTTGTCAAGCAATGCCTTTTGGATGTTGGAGCACCACACAATGTCAGGGGTACATGTATCAAGTGGGGCGACAGGAGCTCAAGTACTTTAAGGATCTTAAAGAGTTCCTTGGTATTTGATTGGGCTTGAGTTATCCTTTTGTTATAAACTTCCTTTTTGCAGCTTGATCTTCAGGCACAGTGTATTCGGATTATGCAAGTGCACAGACGGTCACAGGGAAGGGGGAAGTCCAAGTGCACCCAGTTGGTGGAGACAGGGCTAAGTGCAGAGTGATCCACTCTCTAGGGTAATTTCTCAAGTGCAGTAAGTGTGGGTGGGGTGTAGGGCCATGAGGCAAGTGTGATAGAGGACTGGCGGGTTCCTGGGACCTGTGAGACTCTGAAGTACACCAGGCAGCCAGTCAGCAAGTTGTAGGGAAGAGGAGGGAGAGTGGGAAAGAGCAGAGAGCTAGGTTAGCAGGGTAGAGGGAGAGAGAAGGAAGAGGAGAAGAGGAATGTCCTGATGAGTTTCCGGAACTTAAGAAGATCAGGCTCAAGATGGAGGGCGACAGAGAGGCTGTTCCATAGGGAGGCACCGGCTGAGGATAACGATCTCCCTCCAAACCTCTGCTTGTAGAACCGGTTCATTTGCAGAAGGTTGGAGGTAGATGGGCGGAGGGCTCACAAGGGACAGTATTTAGGGAGGCAGTTTTGCAGGTAGGTAGGTCCCAGGCCCCAGAAATCCTTGTGGACAATAAAGAGGGTGTTGAACTTGATCCTTGCAGCCATAGGGAGCCAATGAAGGGATTTCACAGCCGGAGAGGTGCAGTCCCTGGGCTTGAGGCCAAGGATAAATCTTGCGGAGGGCGCAGGTTAGAAGCAGGGCGGTTGAGGAAGAGGCTGTTGCAGTAGTCCAGCCTAGAGAGAACCAGGGCTCTGGAAACAGTGAGCCGCTAGGGGAAAGTGAGGAAAGGTAGACTACCTCTGAGGAGGTGTAGCTGATAGACTTTTTAGAGATGTTCAAAATGTGAGAAGAGAAGGTGAGAGTGGAGTCGAAGAGGACCCCAAGGTTTTTAGCCTCCCAGGTGGGTGTGGGCACAGGGCCATGGGAGTCCGTCCAGAATGAGAGTGGGAAAGCGGGAGCAGGGGTCCCAATGAAAAGAATCTCAGTCTTACTGGCGTTGAGGCAGAGGTCATTTGCAGCACACCATGACTTAATAGCAGTCAGATATGAGGGTGGAGGAGGAGACGGCTGAGGGTAGCCTGAGAGATAGTTGCGTGTCGTCTGCGTAGCAATGGACGGTAGAGCTGAAAGTGGCAATCACATTTGCCAAGGCAACCATATAGACGTTGAATAACCAGGGGGATAGGTTAGATCCTTGGGTAATGCCACAGGATGAGAGAGCGATAGTCGAGAGAAAGGCTCAGAGTTCCACCTGGGACGGGCAGTCGGAGAGAAAGGAGGTTAACAATGGCAGAGCCTGACCTGTGATTCCCAGGGTGTCACAGAGACGTGCGATCAGGATGTTGTGGTTAACTGTGTCAAAGATGGAGGAGAGGTCAAGGAGAATGAGAACAGAGGGAGTGTTTGTGTCAAGGTTTGAGAACAGGTCTTGACGGGTGCTCAGAAGAGCAGTTTCCATTCCTCTGGATGCTCTAAAGCCAGACTGATGGTCGTGGAAGTAACCTAGTACTTGTAGATGTCCTTGGTGCTCGACAGTGTATAGTCGGTTTCAGGGTGCTTTGCAGCTTCTGCGACAGAGTTCAAGATGGGAGACAGCTGCAGGTATCAGGCAATAGGCAGTTCGGCAAGCGAGGCTGGACAGACGGCTGCAGGCTGGACTACACGGCAGCTCTGGGTCAGGAATCGTTGTCTCATTGCTGGTTGGCGGGTCTGAAGAACTGGTGGAGGTGTCTAGGATGACATAAGTAAATGGGCCTGACAACAGTCAGAGGTGCAGTCAGTTGCAGGTGGAGGTGCTCAACTGGCTCGAAAAATGTCCTTTAAGGCGGACGCTGGTTGATGCTTGTCGATGCATTCCTCCTAGCTTCTTCACTGGGCTCATGTCATTCTTTAAGGCAGATGGTCCAAAGATGAGGAGAGTGTTGCAGGCAGCGGCCTTGTCCTGGGTTTGATTCAGAGACTCTCTGGCATTTCCCACCTAGGAAGCTTGCTTGCAGAGCATAGCAGGGAATGCTGTGTGCAAGCTGGGTACCGGTTCCGGAGCTGCTGGAGGATCCTCTGGATTCAGTATCTACCTCTGTTGCCCCTGGGGGATGTTTAGGGGAGTGATCTTGCTTACCTCTTTGGTAATCCTAGCCTTCCTCCACTAGCAGAAGCTGTAAGGCAGACTGTTCCTTCAGCCAGCTGTCCAAATGAGTTATTCTTGTTACTCCTTGCAAAGTCTTCAGATGATCTTCCAAAAGAAGGGCTTAACCCACTTTTAAAGTCAAATGGGCCAAAATGATTGGTGTAGGCTAAGCCTACCTTAATGAGCCAATCCTGGTCAGACATGACAGGTTACTGCCCTTGATTCTGAGAGGCGGTAGCTGGCTTCAGGTTGACACAGTGCATATCAGAGGGGTGTTGGGGTCTTCCTGTCCTTTGTTAGTCCTGCAACCAGGCCCCCCATGGGCCTGTTTGAATTAACTTTGATTAGTATGCGAGGCTGCCACCAGCAGCTAACAAAGGAAAGGGTGGATCCATGGAGCCTTTGTTAGTTAATTAGGCTGGCCATCTCAGGAGGAAGGTTTTGCCTTCTCCCTTCTGAGATGCCTTGATGTACTCTTGGCTGTCATATTCCAACAAAATATGACAGGAAATTCCTCCCAGCAAGGAATGAGGCAGCAGCAGGTAAATGAGGCAGGGTGGGGTGTGGGGGGGAGTTGGCAGGGAAGATTACATTTTGGGGGAGGGGGCTTGCCATGGAAAATATAATCCTCCCACTTCTCAGGGGGCTTGTAATGTGAGAATGGGCCCTGATTGGCTGGGAGGCCCCCTGGACCTTCCCCCTCTGGGTGATAATTTAGTTTATCCTTTCTGGCATGTAAATCGACCCAGTCCCAGTGTATGATAATCCATCTCAATCTGCAGGATTACTGTATCCAGTCTAACAAACATGATGATTTCGGCTGAACTAGAGGGTGGAGTAAGCGTCCATAATCCTTTGGCAGGACCTACCTACTGGCCTCTGTTGATTAAAGACGAAAGCTGCAAGACTATACTAATTGTTCTATTTCACTTTAGTGCACTTATACACCAGTTAAAACCCAACCACTGTTTTTCCTTTTGAATCTATTTTGTTTATTACAGGGGTACATCCCCATATCCCACTTCCCCCTGCTCCACTTCTATCCTCCAGACTCTTTGCCCCATCAATAGGTGGATCCTTGGTAATGATGCTAGCAGCAATGTTTGCAGGTAGCATTCTAAATTCAGCAAAGTCATGCTATGTTAATGTGCTTTTATACTGCACCAAATCAACACTGTGGTAGTATCAGAGCGCCTGGGCTTGCCAGCGGCGAGGCATACTGTTATTAAAAGTGTCCAAACACATGTGCCAATATCAAATAATAAATAACAGATAGAAATGAGGATGATCATATTCCATCCGAATTCCAGGAGTTCATAATTCATGTAATTCAGGAGAGTTCATTAAAAATCCCAACAAGAGTGGTTAATGAGTCTCATGCATACGTGTGCACCTGCTAGTAAGTACCAAGGTGCTTAATTGCACAGAGAAAAACATTAATTAGCCCAGTTCGAAAAAGGATGAGCATTCCTCTTGCTTGTAAAAGCCTTTTTAAAATCAAATTTTCATGGGCTACTAAACCATCGACACTGCAAGAGTTCATATTTAATTCCAACCCTAATAGTTACAATCCAAGTAAAATATAAGATTAGCGAACCAGTGCAAACTCACCAGAAAGAGTTTATCAGCCAGGTTACTACAAGGGTTTATGCATCTTCTTGGCAAGTGCCATTTTGAACTCCCCTCTACCCTTTGCAATATGACCAGATGTGCTTGCTGTAGGGACAGCTTGGGGCTCCTGAAGGCATCTGGATGATGGCACCGAAGGCAGCAGCCTAATGCAGCTTTGCAGTACAACTCACCCTGGCTAGGAGTGCATTCTGACTTTAGGGTTGACTACAAGGCCTACTATTGAACCCCGGTTAGCAGTTCATCCCAGTCTCAGGGGCTAACAATACCCTAATCGGGGCTAAAGACCCATGCTGACCTCAGGGGTTAACAATCCATCCCAAATCCAGGTGTTGTATGTCATTTCAGCTTCAGGATTGTCATTGCCTCAAGGTTTATCATGCTATCTTAGCTGCTGGGGTCACCCTCTGGTTAAAAATCCAACCCACCCTAAGGTGCTAATATTTCATGCCCTCCTCTGTAAATAAAAATCCATCACAGCCTCAAGTGTGATCACTCTCTTCCGGTTAGATCCCGTGGTCAGAGGCCATCATTCTGTCCCAATCTCACAGGCTAACACTCCATACTAAGAGCATAGAGTGGTGGACCAGAAGAAAGACTCGGACCAGAAGGCATATTCGGTTTGCAATGCTTTTATTTAACTTAAAAGAAAATGCCTTTCTAATCCTGCTGCTAATGTGGATGTTCCCTACCTACCAAACTAAATTGAGGGTGCTCCTCAATACTAGTCAAAATAATAAAGCTTGTCCTCCGTCCAAATCTAAAAGTTCTAAACTGGCCACTTAGAAAAATAACCAAAAAGGGAAAATGAGCAACATAGGTTGCCCCAGTGTTCTTTATTCTGCCGTCTCCTAATGGTTCTAGGAAACTCTCCCAGTGTAACTTTTCGTTATCAGCTGATGGGTTTTCTCAAGTTTCTCACTTCATGTCCATCTTGTCACAGTTCAACAAATAAAGAAAGGGTGTTTCCTCAGACAGACCTACCCTGAATTCCCTCGAAGGTATTAGATGAAGGGCTGTTTCCTTAATCTTCAACTACGTGGGTCTCTAGCCACGCCAGTCCAGTCTTGCTTGATTCTGTTTTCCCCTTGGGCTGATTCTTGCTTTTCAGGTTAGGGCACTCCTTGCTCCCTTAATTCTCTTGTTCCAGATTCTCATTCATTCCATATGGATATCTATGTCTCCTTATGGGGTATCTTTTCCCTGGTTTCTGCTTTTGCCTTTGAGCCATTTGGCTGATTCCAAGGCTCGGATTTTCAGGGTTCCCATAACTGCTCGTATTATATGTATCTGGTTTCCCTTCTGGTATGGGTTGCCCCTCATAAAGTTTTGTACTCTTTGTTATTTCTCCCCTTGACTGGGTTCGGTCTCTGTGCCCCACCCCGACTGGCAGCAACCCGCCTGGCTTCTCTGATCATGCCAGGTGGCTCCAGTCCGCTGACACTGGCATTCTCTGGCTCACCTCAGTGTCCTATCCGGAAAGCCTGCAAGAGTAGTTATTCACTCCCTTCTTTGTTCCTCTCTCTTTGGCTTCTTATGGTACGAGCAGGGGGCTTGTTCCCCTTTCACTTGCTGTGTTCGCCGTTGTTTGTTGGGCACCAAGCTAGATCCTCAGTGTGGTTATGCCTTCCCTCTCGGTCGGCTCCACTCAACCTTGCCAACTCTGCACAGCCCTGTGCATCACCAGCCAAGTTTCTCTTCCTCTCTGGCTTCTGTGCCAGAGTCTTTCTGGTGCTCCGTCTAGACCTCCTCCTGGGTGCTTCTCTGTGCTACAGCTGGCTCTGCCCCGCAGACCGGCTCCGCCTCCCAATGACTTTGGTACATCAGAGGCACACCTCTTCAGATGGTGCTTCCTCCATTCAAAGTGAGTAAGTCTGTTTATCATTGAAGTCATTTACGTTTTAGCCTTTTATTCTTTTATATTAATTTGAGAGTATTATTTGGTTATTGTTATTAATTGGTTGTTGTAAAATGTATTAAAAGTTGACCTTATGTTGTTAACTGTGTAATATTAAATAAATAAATAAAAGTTCTCAACTTGCAGCTTGCCCTGGCATCACTGCAAAATCAGTTTGTGATCTCAGTCCAGTTGCAGGTGTCCACTTGCCCCTTTTTTTCGAAAGGCTACCATGGTAGCTATCATCTAGCAAAGCTAGGCAGGGAGAACGTGAACTGTGCAGGCCTCTCACCCTCCAGAGTAGGGAAGGAGAACGCTGGCAGAACTGCGGGCGGGGAGGTCGGCTGTTGAGTATTCGATAAAACTTTACTCACCAACAGGGCAGAGCAGAACCCTCAAGGAAAATTAATAATCGGGGTAGCCCAGTGCCCTGACATTGGCACACCAGAAATTCGACATGAAATGCATTTGGTTGATGTAAATCCAGAATGCAAGAGTTCTGTGCGCCTCTGGATTATTTTACTAGAGGAGCAAATTATTAGGATGTTCCATTACCAAGTGGTCAGAGAACCAGGAAACTAAAGTTACAGCTATTAAAAACATCATTATCATAATGCATTATATTTTTTCTTGTTTTGAAAAGCACTACAAGCAAAGAAACATGCTGAATAATATTTTTTTTTTTTTTTTTTTTTTTTTTATTATTACTTGTACATAATCAACTAGAAAAGCATGATTTTTACAAGGGGTATCAGTTCATAGTTTCAATAAAATTCGGAAACCCACACAGGTGCAGAAGGCGGCGATCAGACGAGGCGTTGAGAATTTGTGATCAGGTCAAGGTTGGGGTTTTACAGAATAAAAGGGGATGTTCAGCCGACGCCTGGTTCGCCTGTTGAGACTTCATGTCGTGCATCTGTGTGGTCATGTTGGTATCCACCGTGCACCTCCGGTAAAGAATTCGAGCTTTGGTTCGCAATTTTGACGAAGGCCTCCTGAATTATTTTTGCCGTAGCCGTTGCCCAGCGGGGTTTTTCACCAGAAATCAGACGGCACCACCATGTGTTTTCTTCAATCAGGGTTGAGTCGTGCCATAGTGGAGGAAGATAGGCCAGGCGTTCTCGGTTCAGCGAGGGGCAGTTCAACAAGAGATGGCGTATTGACTCCGTTGAGTCAGGATCACTACATAGCCTGCAGGTAGTTATGGCAGTTAAAGATCTAATCCCCAAAATTTCTCTTGTGTGGAGTAGGTTGAGACGTGCTCGCAAAAATATTCCTCTAAGTTTTTTATCTGGGAATTTAACACAGTAATTTAGGGGCGATTTCACCTTGTTAAATGTTGGCGGGAGATGTCTTAAGCATTTCGCTGCTGCCGCTTTTTCTATGGTGGAGATCCAGTCTTGGGTCTTTAATTTGTCGATTACCCTTTGGGGGTTCGAAATTAGGTCAAGTTTGGAACATAACACTTCCTCCAGTGTGTGTTCTTGCCGACGCACCCAAAGCAGAACGGCTTTGGAGGACGTGGATGACAGCTCTTGGCTGATGAAGTTGCAGATTTGAAGGCCATCTTTTATTAAGGTCTTTCTAAACAAGGCAAGCGAGGCCACACTGACAGTCGTGCCTAGCGAGAGCAGCCCCAGTTCTCTTCTGACTGCTTCGATGGGAATTGCATTTGGTATACCCAAAAGTGATTTCCAGATGTGGCCCTCTAGCCTTCGCCATAGTTGGTGTGGAATCGTGAACATTGCGTCCATGCCGTATGTTAACGCTGGCACTATTTTCCCTTTGTAGAAGGCAATGGCCGGGGAGAGCGAGTATTTGCCAAATTTCCTGTCGATCGCTTTAAGTTGAGAAGTCAAAAGCTTTGTTTTTGTCCAGAGGTGAGCTTGCATTTTCTGTTCCTTGGTTGAACCATCAATTACTACTCCCAGGTATTTGAAGTGGGAAACCACCTCAATTCTGGTGTTGTTTACTGTCCACGATGTTGGTTTTTTGTGAGGACGAATGTCTTTTGAAAAAATCATGATTTTGGTTTTGGCCTGATTTATTAGTAAATTGTTGGTTGACATATAGGCTGCGAGATTGTCGAGCTGCCGTTGCAAGCCGATTGGCGTCTGATCGAACAAAATCATGTCATCCGCGTAGAGGAGTCGTGACAGAACCGTATTTCCAAGCTTTGGCGGAAAGGAGCGGACATGCCGCTCAGAGTCTTTATAGTCACCAAGAAATGCGACAAAAAGGGCTGGAGCCAGTGGGCAGCCTTGCTTGACCCCTCTGTTTGCTCTAATTTCCCTAGAAAGAGTGCCTTGTCTGTTCAGCCTGACCTTGAGAGTGGTGTTGGTGTGCAAGGCCATTAGTGGATTTAGGACCGATTCTGGGCAATTCCAGTTTTTTAACTTGCCCCATAATTTCCTTCTGTCGACTTTGTCAAAAGCCTGTGAAAGGTCGATAAAGGCAGCGTAGACAGGCTGAGAGGTTTCTTTCGTTTTTGCTTTCAGCAGGGATAGTATGAATATATTCAGTGTAGTGCTCCCTTGCTTTTTAAAGCCTGTTTGAAGAGGGTCATTGCAAGGGGCTGTTTTGACCCATTGTTGAAAGTGGCCTAGGAGGAGAGACGCAAAGATCTTGCCCATGGTGTCCAGCAAGGCTATCGGGCGATAGTTGCCCGGGATGTCTCTGGGTCCCTGTTTGTAAATGGGAATAATGATGGATGTGCACCACGAGAGTGGGATCTTTCTCGTTTGTCTGCAATGGCTGAACAAGTTAGAAATGAAGGTGGACCATTCGTCGTGGTGTTTTTTTAAGTCTATGTTAGACAGCCCATCCGGACCTGGCACTCTGGATGATTTAAGCCTTTTGATTGCGAGAGATATGTCAGATATGGCTGAAAGGTCCACCCATGGGGAGTCTGGCATGGTGATACACTGGGATTTTACTGCCGATGGACTCGCATAAAGGTCAGTAAAGAAAGTAACCCAGGCTTGCTCCGGAACAGCGTTACTCATGTTTGAGGAGGTTGTCGCTTGCGTGCGGTTTATTAGAGACCAAAAGTCTGCTGTCTTTTTAGTTGTTAGGACTCGGAGCATAAGTTCAGCATCCCGCTGGTAGATGTCTGCCCGTCTGGCTCTTAACCATGCCTTATACATTCGAAATTCGTTGGCCCACTTATTCCATGCTTCGACGGTTTTGACAGCTTTGACTTGTCTTTTTAGCTTTCTCAATGCCGTTTTTTTGAGTGCTATTTGTTTGTCGAAGTGATGAGTGTGGATCTTTTGGGCTTTTGGACCCAACGTCGAAGAATACTTGTAGGATAGGAGGAGTGGGAGGTAGTTTGGTCTACCAGGAGATTCCAGTGGTGCCTCCGCGTTTTGGTTTGTCACGTATTGAGAAGTGATTGCCCTTATATTTGCGGCAGACAGACGCAAGCGCGTTTGTTGTGGATCGAGCTCCACCTCGGGGAGGTAGCTGCCGTTCGGGAGCGCTGTTGAGGCCCAGGAGAGGCACAAAAGGTTATGGTCGCTTGACGTGGTTTCCAGCACTTGGAAGTCTTGGACTTGTGCACACAGGGCTGGAGAGGCAAAAATATAGTCCAAAGTGGCCGACCAGTGGCCTCTTTTCCATGTTGGTAGGAGAGGCTGGCCTTCTCTGATCTTGGCGGCGTTATGTAAGTTCCTAGAGGACATGAGTGCCATCCATACTTCGCCTCTTCGTTCGGCTTGCGTGGGTTCCGTGTCCTTCGAAGAGATCTCTTTCGGCTGGTCGCACTTAGCGTTGAGGTCACCACAAATAATGATCCATGGCGTCTCCCATTCTATACAGATGTCGTCGATTGTTTCCTCCATAGTTTGGCAAAAAAGAGATGTGGAGGTTCTCTGTGGGTTCCAATAGGTGGTGATCAACGCAAGGGGGGGCGACAGGCTTGGTTTAGAAGATGGTTTGAGGGAGTCCGACGGGCTGTTCCATGCCAACAGGACCGCCAGAACCCCGTAGGAGTTAGCAGTAGTTTTGAGAATTTTTAAATTTTAGTCCGATCTCACCGCTATTAAGAGACCCCCTGAGGGACGACCCAGAGGGCCCTTTACCGCCGGTGATGTCACAATTTCGTATCCATCCAACACAGGTTTGTCTAGCAGCCATGTTTCCTGGAGGCAGAGGATGTCGAACTCTTGTAAGTCTATGCAGTTTTGAGTCGTTAAGTGAGTATGTCCCCTTGTGTTCCAGGAGGCCAGCGTTAGAAGTTTTAGATGTAGGGGGACGTCGGCTTCCTCTAGTGATTGCTATTTTGCCTTGTTTGGAGCTAGAACTTCTTTAATCCAGTGCCAAGGTCCTGTTGGCCTTGTAGTGGATTTTGCTGGTGATGAAGCAGAAGCTGGGTGTCGATGTTGGGACCTGTAGGCACGGCTATCACTTTGAGGTGAGTAGTGTCTCCGGGCATGCGCTGGTCTATCCGTGCGTTGCCTGTCTTGGTGGTACTGAGACAAGCCGCGGGTAGGTGAGGCTTGCCTGTGTTCACTGTGGCAGAGGGGCCTTTGGGGTGATGCGTCTACCCAGACCGCTTTCGATGAGGTTCTATATTGAGAGAAGTGGTCCCGGGTAGGGTCTGCCCGATGTTCATGGGTCTGATCAGAGATTGACTTTTTTCTTGATGGAACATTGAAGTGGGACCTTAACTTGTCTCTGCGCTCATGGAGGCGTCTAGATGGACTCTGGTCGTTAATTTCCTTCTTTGAGTATACCCCAGAAGGGGTTGGTCTGTCGGCGTAGGCTTTTATTTCTGAGAGGAGGAACCCTATTGCCTTTAGGTCTTCGCCTGCTTGTTTACAGATATCTTGTATTGCCGAGCTGTAGATGTAAAGGAGCGCCTTGGCCTTGCTGTCTCTGTGGTAAGGTTCGACCCGCTGAAAGTGGTCCGATTTCAGATGTTTTAAGGCGGGTATTGACGATGATATTTTCAGCACTGTTCTTCTGTTGAGGATTATGTATTTATCTTTGCTTGAGATCTGTTCGATTTTGAACAGGGTTATGGTTCTAGTTGGCTTACCGTTGGACGGGTTCAGTTCCGTTGGCTTGGGGGTCTTGGGCGGCTTTGGTGGTCTTGTTTTATCTACCACACTATTTTGAACGTGGTTAGTATTTCGTTTGGTCGACGTGGTTGGGGCAGGCGTGGGCAGAGGGTGAATCTCGAGATGCTTCCCAGCCGGCTCCCATGTTGAGGTGGATGAAGCCTCAGGGAGCGCCTGTAGAGTGGGCAGCCGGCAAGGGGTTTGTCCAGCATCTTGAGTAGATGAAGGTGCCATAGGTAAGTCGGCCACTTCTTGGGCTGCAGATGGAGGTAGAGAACTTGAAACGAAAGATTCTTCAGAGGTTTTCGAAGACTGGGCCAAGGTTATTGTGGTTTGAGGCCGTGGCCTGGGCAGATCCAAGGTGTCCGTTGAGATAGGATGGTCGGAGTTTGTTGGGCCGCGTTCTAACAGAAGATTGTGGGGATGGATCGGCGGGGAGGATTGATGATCGCTTAGCACTAGATTTAATGTCTTTTTGCCTTGAAGTCTCCGTTGGGTCCGGTCCTGGTTTTGAGCAGTAGTCGGGTGGAGACTGGAAGTGGGCGTTAGAGCCACTGACGTGGGCTTTGGTTTGCTCGAAAATATTGGAGCAAGGTCAATGAGGGAGGTAGTGTTGGACGTCTGTGTAGAGCTGTCAGCACAGAACTTTTGAGGAAGGATCGTCGTCCTTAACGCGTGTGAGTGTGGTTGCTGTGGGGCCAACAGTGTTGGGTCTTTTGAGGTGTTAAATATGTCGTGTTTCAAGTCGATAGCAGTGATGTAGCCTTCGAGGAAGGTGAGTTTAGACTGAATGGAGGCCAAGATGGCCGTGTTGTCTCTTGATGCATCTCCTAATGATTCATAGAGTTTGCAGAAAGGGGCCATTGCGATGGTTATTGCCGACATAATTGTCGTTAAATCTTTTCTGTTGCCCGATGTGTCTTTTTGAGGTGTAGAGGCAGGATCCAAGAGTGGTCTGTTGTTTCTTGGGAAATCTCTGGGTCCTAAAGATGCAGAGTTCGCCAGGGAATGCCTGCGCCTTACTGATCTTCTTTCGAATTCTGCGTCGTTTGAATGTCTCTCTGTGACCGGGCTCTGGTGTTGGTCGCTGTCGTCTTGTATGATGACGCTGGGTGGTGAATCTGCCGGCGACGCCAGGGGGGGAAGGGTGGGTAGGTGGGCTGTCGGCCACGAGTGTGTGGGCTTTGCTTTGTATGAAGAGACGGGCTTGGGCTGTAATAAGTCTAGAATGCCCGGAAGGCCCTGGTTAGCCGGGCAATCTTTGAATATTAAGTGAGGAGATGAGCTGGATTCCGGATTTCTAGAAAGGTGTTTCTCAGCTTGGATGTCTGGGGCAGTGATGAGTGGAGCGGAAAGTATCCGCTCAGGGGTCAACGCGACTGGTGTCTGAAGGTCTTGTAGGTTGTCTTTGGGATCTGTAGGACAAATGGGTGGGTGGGGGCTTTCAGTATCTACAATTTTTCTGGTTTTTAAGGCAGGCGCGGCTTCGTCAAGCGCTTCTAGAATTTCCGCGTCAGACAGCTCAGAGTCGGTCGATAGTTTTCTTTTCCCTTGGATCTTGAAGAAGTTCAGCAAGGCGGATGACAAGAGAGGCGTGGGTAGAGAAAGTTTAGAATCACCTCTCTTTTTCCGAGACTGGGGTCGGGCCTCTCTTGATGGGTGCTTGGAAGATTTTGCTGACGCAGACGCCAGAACTTGGTGTTTTTTTTTTTTTGTTGGTGCCGACAATTTGTTGAGCGCTTGTGTCGTTGGCACAGGTTTCGTTCTTGTATTAGTTTGGTTTTTGTGCGGTGGTCTTGTTTGGGCGCACAGTTTTTTGTGCGCAGCGATGTTCGGAGAGGTGGGATCCTCATCTGGATCTGTGTCAGTTATTGATTCCAAAAAGGAGTTCATCAATGTGTCTTTGGGTTTGTTTTGAGATTGAGATTGTGAGTCTGAAGGAGGTTTGAGAAGAGAAATCTCAGCTGTAGATACATTGTCTTGCAGAATGCTCAGCTCAATATCGGATGTTTGTGTGAGATTGACTGAGGTCAGGTCCGGTGCCGTGCAAAGCGCCACTGGGGCCTGAGCGGAGGATGATTGTTTTTTTAGCGTCTCACGTCTAGCCATATCCGATAAGGTCCTGGGATCGTCCGTAGTTATGTGAATCATCGCCTCGATGGTTATGTTGGACATGCATGGCTGGGACTCAGAACGAGGCTCAGAGACCGATGACGGCGTGTGGGCCGGAGTCAAGTTGAAAGAAGTGTTTGGTGGTGCCGCTATGTTGTTCAGCTCAGCCGTGTCGGCTGATACAGCGGGATCTGGCCGGGCTGTGCCGGGTGAGTCAACTGATGCGGGCGCCCTCTGACCCACTGGCGGGGACCCTCCGGTCCCTGCACAGAATGGGTCACTCGCCGAAGCGGTGAGAGGGCAGGTCGCGTCAGGAGCTGGCACCAGACAGCTGGCCGGCGCTGTGGCGTTAGCTGGTCCACCTTTATGCGTTGTAAGGTGCGTATGAACGATCCGGGAATCAGGCCCAGGGGGGGCGCCCAGCTTCACAGGCTCCATGGGTGCCGATGACTGTGTCCCAGAAGTTATGGTAGTTCCATGAGTTTGGGTCGCCATAGGAAAGGGAAGATCTCCTCGAGGAGTCAAGGCAGGCGACGGCAGCGTAGCGGTCGCCGTCAAAGGCCTCAGAAGATGTAAAGAGGTTAGGGCCGAGGCGGCCGATGGTGCGTGTAGGTTCTTACGCACTTTGCTTCTGAGTCTGCGCTGGTCTGAATCTTCCTCCATGGGAGGGGGAATTAGGGAGGGGGGGTGGTGGGGGGGGAAGGGAAAGGGGGACAGTGAGGTAGGTGGAAAAGGGAAGAAAAAAGAAGGAAAGGGGGACACAGTAGGAAGTGATTGGCGGGTAGGAAAGGGGAAAGAAGAAGGAGGGTGAGAGAACAGGAGTGGGTAGCCGGTAGGGAAAGATGTAAAAAGGAGGATAGTTGGAAGTTGGTATTAGGTAGTTGGTGGGTTTCGATGGATTTCGCGGACAGGTTTAGTTGTAAAAGTTACCTTAGGGCTCTTAGACTGTCTGGAGCCTTGACCCTTGTCCTGGCGCGGACTGGAGCAGACTGGAACTCTGCCCGAACTCCGCGCGCGCTCCGCGCGCAGGGCAGGTTTTTGAAGGTGATGCTGGGAAAAAACCTTAAAGGCACAGCAGCGACAGCAGCAGAAAACACGTCCTCACTCGTAGAGCACTGGAGCAGACTGGAACTCTGCCCGAACTTATTATTTAAATTATTTAAAAATGGTCAATTGTATAATTAAGCAATATGCCCCGAGCGGTGGGGGCATTACCGACATATTCCTATTAGTACCCCATCCTTCAAAAACTGCGTGACTGGGGCACTAAAAGCTTTTTTTTTCTCCCGAAAACGCTGCAGCGTTTCGGGAGAAAAAAAAAGACGTCAAAGAAAATGGCCACCATGGAAAGGGAAAACGGAGTCCGTTTTCCCTTTCCATGGTGGCCATCGGGAGCGGACGCGCTGGAAACAGAAGCGTTTCCAGCGCGTCCGCGTCCGCTCCTGAAAAAAAAAAAAAGGTAAGTCCGGTTGGGAGGGCGGAAGGTAGGGGAATGGACAGAAACAAAAAGAAAAACGTACCTGGGTCCACGGCAGGGGATGATAGAAGCTTCCAGCCGTGTGGAGGCTTGGAGCGGGGATGGCCATGCTTCGAGCATCCTGATTGGCTGAGGGGCTGCCACGCTTCCTGCCGGGGACAAAGGCCGTGGAATCCCGACAGAGGGATACCCGGCCTGGTAATGACCCGGCGAGGGCCAATCAGAATGGCTCTTTCATTCTGATTGCGCCCTCACCGGGTACTAATTAATAATAATGACAATGAGTCTAAATATTATAATAAAACAAAACAAGATAGTACAGCAGCAGACGGGCACCAGAGTTAGGTTCTCTCAAGGATCAATGGCTAGTTTAGTATTGCTAGACAGTCAGAGTGCCAGAACACAAGTACACCTGGCCAGCGGCGTAGCCAGGATTGTCTAGCAAATGGGGATTGAAGCTAATGCAGTTGGGCCCACTCTAGTGACATTAATAGCTGTACATTTCCGCACAGCACTGGTGAGTGGGTATTTACAGAATTTGGGTGGGCCTTGCCCGCTCAGGCCCTACCCTGTCTATGCCTCTGCACCTGGCCATCAGACCCCCCATGCCCAAGAGACACCTAGCAAGATGTTGACGACATAGAGTTAGCAACATTGTTTTTCATAAAACTGTGAGATGTCCATAACGAGGTTCAAAATGTGTGGGAGAGCTCATTTACACAATCATTCTCACGGGCAAAGACAATAGTTTGGGCTGGGTTAGTCATGGCCATCATACACGTATTTAATTGGCCAAGTATAGTGCAGATGGGATGGAAAGTGAAAGATGCCTTTATAGTTGTAGGGTAGCTCTCCTCCTGCCTTTATACTAAAATGGGGTGCCCTGGGCTCCCCTACCTTGGGCCACCATGCACGCCACAGCCGTCTGCACTGCAGGAATAATTTTGAAAGAACCTACTTTACACGCGGAAGGAAACAAGGCGCGCGCCATGTTTGGTATGTAGTCCTCAGTCGAGACAATCTCATTAGCCATCTACCATGTACATGGCAACAGCTGATCATGTTTGGCTGTACCATCTACCTTTTGAAACAAAAACGCCGATCACTCCATTGCTGCCAGCTCTACCAATCACTTTAGCCCTGTCAGCCACTGGTAATTGTGAAGTATGTTTAGTGTCGCGGGAGAGCTGGGATAAACCCCCCAGAAATGTAGCTGAGTTAGTTAAGTAACAAGAGTGAGCAATGGCTCATACACACGGCCGGCCTTAAGGGCAGCAGCGCCCTTGGCGGATGGGTGCCCCCCCTTCCCCACGCGCCCCTGGTCAACAGGGGGTGTGGCCACGGAGTGACACTTTTTTTTTGTTTTAAACCTCCTCGCTCCTGCATTAGCACCCTATTGTTCCTAAATGTGCTCCGCTGCCGCGGGCGCATTACCTGACAATGAGGTGCCTGCCGCCACTACGCCAGCTCGGGGGAGCCCTTGAAAGACTCCCCAGAGCTGGCGTGGTGGGGAACTAAGGTGCCTTTTGTTGGTGAAGGTGCCCGCAGTGGTGGGGCGCATTTGGTGTCAATCGGGTGCTCCTATGGTGCCATAAACCCCCGCCACGCCAGCTTGGGGGACTCGATTGACATTGAATGCGCCCGCCTGCTGCGCCTTCTCCCACTACGCCAGTTCGAGGGAGCCCTTGAAAGAGTCCCCCAAGCTGGCGTGGCGGGGGTTTATGGCGCCCTAGGAGGCGCGACGCCCCGGGCGGTCGCCCGGCTTGCCCCCACCCCCTAGGTCGGGCCTGCTCATACATGTGTGCGCAAATCTAGGAAAGTGATCAACTAATACAAGGATCGGCCACCACCTACGATCTTGGAAAGGTCTTAGAAGGGCACAGGCGAGACACTGCAGGGTGTTAAATTCCCCTCATGACTGTGCCATAACCCTTATACGGGGGAGAGAGAGAGAGAGAGAAAGCGCATGCGTTGGGTGATAGAGCAACATTCCAGACGGAGGGATATCCAGAGCTGGGTCGCCAATGTCAAAATGGAGGAGCCCATTGGTGTTTTATGTATGACTAGAGGAAACCGCAGCAATCCACAGGAAGAATGAAGAGATACACATCCAGCGCTTAGTAAAGACGGAGAGAGAATTAAGCACAAAGTGTGGTGGGCTAGAGCGTAATGCAATGCCTCAAACATGCACTCACGCAGAACGCCTCCGCTTCGCCATGGATAAACTGGAAGGCCATAATCCCAGCATACATCATGAATTCTCCACGGCATGGGAATGCTGTTGGAAACACACTGGTGATGGTGGCATTCCCTTTAACCCGCCCATAGCGGGGAGTCTGCGGCAGAGGTTTAGATTGCGGAGGATTCTTGGGGTCATGAGGATACAGGTGTACATGCGCAATTCCACGTGCATCATTAAGGCATCATTCAAACACCAGCAGGTCCCGGCACATAGAACACATTGATACCACTAACATCAGTCCTCAACATTAACAACCATGCTTCAGTCAATACCGCCTCCAACTGCTTTGCCTCCTTTCCATGGGTATCCTTAACTTATAAACTAGGGCCAATCTGGGCTGTTCCATGGGGATGAGGGCCCCTTCCCCCATCCACACAAAATGAATACAGTGCATATTAACCAAAAATGCAAAAGGTAATCAGGAGGACAAGCCAGAGATGGATGATAAGCTTTCCTTGGTATTAGCATAGCAGTGAAGCGAGCGAAGTGGGGGATGGAAAGGTGGCGCGAGGCTGGAGCGCAAGTCTCGAAGTGCATAACGAGAGCCGAGACAAGTGCACTCGGCTGATTGTAGAGCAGCATGTTGCCATCCAGGGCTCTTCTTGAAGTGATAGCTGACATTTATGCTGCGCGCAGGGCTGGCTGTACACGGCGCATTGCGAAAGGTCAGCGTCAAGAAATCACTCCATCACACACGTCGGTGATTAGCATAAGTCAGACAGCGCGGGGGGTGGGGGGGGACAGTCAAGTGGCTGAGCAAGTGCAGTCGTTGGCAGGCTATAATTCAGCTTGCCCTCAGGGAGGCTGCCCTGCTCACCCGAAGGCAAGGATCCCTGACAGAGCGCCCTATTGCCGATACCTATTTGAATACCAGGTACTTACCGGAAACACTTGCAGTGGTAAAATCCAACTCCATGTCTTACGCATTCCCTATGAGTTAGGCAATGATCGCCTGACTAACGGTCCGACTAGCCGGTAGCGGCCCTCCGTCAAAGTTAGTAGGCCGACATTAGTGAGGGTCTTTTATATGGGTGGTGGGCCAATACCACCCAGTACGACCCATCAATCAAGGGATTACTGCCATTAACACTATTGGGTAAAACAGGGTTACTAAAGGCATCGTCTTGGGGAGGGTCACTGGGCTACAACTCCCGCTAGCCTAGCCAGCATAGTCTGGGATCGTGGAAGTCGAGGTCCAAATATATCAAGAAAGCCAGAGGTTGCAGACTACAGAGGGCATGAAAAGGGGGCCACGCAAAACACATGACCAGATTCTTCCCACAAAAATCCTCCAACTACCAGGGACAGCATGGAAATGGCAGATGGAGGCTAAAGAAGGAGTACATCGTCCATTTCCATGGCAATGTAACGTAGTTGCAGACACCAAGGAGCAGGAGCGTAAGGGCTGGAGTAAAGAAGGGTGGTGAGGTAATGGTATCTACAGAACAGGTGAGTGAGGTTTTGTTTGTTAACAGTTTAGTGGCAAGGTGAAGGCAAAAAGAATCTGGCAGCGTTTGGCTGGAGGAAAGCAGTGGAAAGACAAAAGCAAACAACAGCTTGCTAGGAGCGTAGACTTACACCAGTAGGTAATGTCCGTAATTGGAGCACCCTGACTGGCTGTTTGCATCATCAAGAGTGCTAATTCAGAATTTGACGATACATCTCGACATCTACAACCCATAAGTTAAATTCAGGAAATAGCAATCATCTAATGTCCCATAAGATGGGAGTGGCTGGGCTCAACAGGCATGTCATGGTCTGAAATCTGAGACCTGTAAATCCACGCGTTTATAATGCAGTTCAAGATCTACGGCACATAAGGATTAAGTAGTTAATGGTCCACCTCAGGGTCTGCAAGATATCAGGCATAAAGACCTTGCCCAGTGCATCTGAGGGCCTCAAGGGTGGAAGGCATGTATCCGGGCAACTCAGGAGAGCCTAAGCGGAATGAGAAACAATCTGTATGTGGGCATCCAGGGGAACTCATTGCCCGCATGCACAGAGAGTAGAACCTGAGCACCCAGTGCTTCTGTTTTGATGCTCGTGTGCAAGCTTCACAACCCTCACCAAGGTGCATCTCCTTGGGGATGCCAATGTATCAGAGATCCTCTGTGATATAGCACAATGGCCTCAATAATACATAGTTGCTTAGAAACAGACTTGTCACCACGTGGACGTTCAAATTAATCTCATTATACCCAACACCATTCATTTTAACATCAGGAATGTTGAATCATCTTTGGGGAGAATATACTCAATTCAGTCATGGTCATGATTCTAGAGGAAATAAGAAAGTTTTGAGTGTGCGATACATTATTCACAAGCACTCAAAGTGACTGGCTGGCAGCGACCCTCGTCGGCTCAAAGCTAGGCAATCTCTTCAAGTGTATCTGGCTCCCCAGACACCACACGTCTTGCCAGGACTATTTATTCAATCCTAGCATGGTATAAGGAAATGAATCAAATGCACAGAGCTGGCTGTTTTGAAGAATTAACTAACATGAGGTTGGCCAGCATGTTTCACACATTGCCCTTCACCAGTATTAGATATAAAATATAATTTATCTCGAAAATCAGCATTTTGAAAAAATACTGTCCAAATGTCACACAGTGCACTGTATGTACTAAAAAATGAAGAAAAAAAGAAAAATGTACAGTATCACACAGAAAGTAACAAAATAAAACATCGGCCTATGAGTCGTTCAATTGCCCGAGTGATGCAAAAATATTACTGTTCCTTCCATTCAATGTGAAGAGGCGTAAAGAAGCAAAAAAGAATGATTAGGAAGGAGAAGTCTTCCCGCCCTCCCACCCTCTGCAGGCTGGGGCGATGATGGACCAGGGAATTGCAGCAGGATAGTCCAGAGAGGGCAGCAGGAAGGGTGGGAAGAACTGGCACTTATCCAATTCTGTTCCATCATCTGCCAACAACTAATGTATTGTTGGAGGAGAGCATGTTCATTGATAGTTGGGGACCGCCACTTCATTTTCAATGGGCAGATTTGTATTCTAAATAACGCTGACTGGTTCATTTCAGAATCTCAGTTAGAGATAATACATCCATATTAAAGAGGTTAACAGTTCTTTTCAGGGTTCCCATTTTCACAACCTCACGATGTAATAGCCCAACTCTAATATTTGAACTTTCTATGTTCAGAACTAAAGACCTGCCTTAATGTCTGAGACAAAGAGGTCTTTGTAAGGGACACAGAGCCTTGAGCTAGTGCCCCCCTGTTTTGACAGGGCAGGAATGAGGCTACACCTTGGCTGTACGTTTCTTGTAAAATGTGTTAAAGAGGTGCCAAGGATCACACAATCAGTCAGGAAAAATACTCAATGATGAACTCAGGTGCACGTGAAAACCCACCTTTATTTCAGACAACGAATGTAAGCCAGGACAACATAGAAGCATTTCTTCTTATAGCTCTCATATTCCAAATGATTACACACTGGCTTTGTACCCAAATTAATCAGAAAAGACATTACATTACTTTATCAATAAACAAAACCTACGGGGAGTTAGGGTTAGTTAGTAGGTCAAGCTGCATATAGAATGTTTAGGGGTTAGTCACTCATTTGGTGGATACCTATCTGATGGCTCCACCAGGGCTCATCCTACCTACAGATACTCTTTCTAATACATCACAATAGGGCTAATTGATTTTTTGGGCGCTATCCATTCTGGGTGGTGTGGCAAAGGCATTTCTCATTGGATGGCATCTGGTTTACCAACCTTGGACACTCAGAGTAGGGAGAAAGAGACCCATGGGCTGCTCTTCTTCCAATTAAAAGTTACCATCCCTCCTCCTCAGACCATGAGCCCGGGCAATCCCTTTATACTTGGCCTTGTGTGGCGATTTGTGTGCACGTGTGATTTTAGGGATTATTGCAGGTGCCGTATCTGAGTTTGATTCTAATATAAGGGCAACGTTTTCCAAGTCTAGGCCATGTGCTATGTGACCGTGTGTGAAATTGAATTATCTTCTTTTTACTGAGGACTTTGCTAATATAAACGTGGGTGTCATGTTTTCTCTTGCAACTGGGGACCCTCTTGGGTTATTCTTCTGGAGCCTTGCGTCTTACTGTTGTACTCCACCTATCAAAGGCTTTTTGTGCCTTTCTGAAATCTTAATTAATCCGGGAGTATGTTGCTTGCGTCTTGCGAACCGCTATCTCAGGCCTACGTTTCACCATCCCAATCCTCCCTTATTTCCCTCTAACCTTGGCACTTATTGCCAGCTACTGTCTGGGCCCTTCACAAATATGTGTTTCTGTGGATTTAGCTCTTTGGAGTCTTCCAAGGCCTTGAGGCCTGAACTCATTCTTAGACATGCTGCGGCTTCCATTTTTGGGAAGATGGCTGCCGAATTACACCCCCCTTCCACGTTAGCAAGCAATATTCGTGTGTCGTTCGTGTTGCATTCACTTTATACAATGCTCATGTTAATGTTCTTAATGTCTTATTGATGCTATATTAGTATTCTTAATGTCTAAATGCATATTTTATCTACTGTACGAGTTCTTCATGTGGAGTGCATATGTTGTTCCTGTCTAATGTATATACTTCTGCTATATGCACTCCGTGGGTATGTGTGTAGCCATCAAGTTATTCTCTAGCTCTACAAACATGTGTATGCTAACATCTACCAGTCGCCTTTCGCTCTACTGGTCACAATATCTATTCTATTTAAACCGACATCTTCATGGTTTTAGTTACTTTCGCCTTTTATCCCAGACCCTTGGGGCGGTAGGGCTGTCTCAGCTGGTATTGTTTCTCACCAGGACGATACTAGCGAGGGGTAGGAATAGGAAGTGGTACTTGCATACTCATATGAGAAGGGGTAGCAGGTGTTACCTGAGTATTTAGCTGCCCCATCACAAATTGTACTGTCTCTCCTGTGATTCTATTAGGCATTGCAGGGCAGAAACACACAAAGCATAGCTCGCTATTTGGTTTTAAGTATTAACTGCTGTCAGTGTAGTGGAGTCGATGATCGGTTTTGAGTTTCTGCACAGTGTGAATATTAAACGTGTTGCCGGCTGATGCAATCGGAATAACTTTGCACATTGGTTTACCGAGCCCGGTAAAATCTTTCTGATTTGCTAAATGACTATAACTTACCACTTTAAATCAAACGTTTTCACCTTGAGTTGAGAATGGCTCTGGAAAGCATGACTTGGCCAGGACCGTCAGGGGACCTATATGCAGAAATCAACATAAGGGATTCCTGCTCCAGATGGTGTCAATGGATTCTATATAACATAACAAGCGAAGTCGTAGAGCACACGCTCACCCCCAGAGAGGCATCTCGCCGTTATTGAAAGATAACAGATATGTATTGTTACCCAAATTAATGGTAATCTTTTTATCGATCTCAGAAGGATGAAGGGCTGAGTGGACCTGCCAGGATTCAAACCTATGTCCATGAGGTCAAATACAGGCCCTTGTAGTGGATGCGTTTGTCAGTTGAGCCACAGACCCAGCATTTGAGTGGACGAAAATATAGAGTAAGTGATTTACATAAATAGGTCTGCATGGATCCTACTCTACGTGCTCTTGATCCTTATCTCAGGTTTGGTATTGCTACCAGATAATTGTCCTGTTCTCCTTAATAACGCCCATAGAAAAAGAGTCCATTCCCCTTTCTCATAACCAATGGAAGATTATCTCAATTCTCTTCCATATTTCCTAAGCTTAATACCCCAATCTCCTGTCCCATTTTCCCTTCTAAACATTGCCGTTTGCTGCTGTTCCCTTTCAAATTGCCCCAGATGATGTCCCAATGGCACCGCACTTTGCTCCCTATAAATATGCCCCATACCTTTTTCACTGCCCCACTATGACAGAGCCCTCATTGCTCACTAACCATCCACACATTCTCCTAAGCGAGCCTGACTATTCGGCCTGGTTTCCGATTACCACACTTTGAATCGCCAATGTCCCTTTGTCATCCTTGATTTCACATTGAGGGGGAATTTGATGTGGTGTTGGGGAGCAACTGTTCACTCTCGATGCCATTTGCTTCTTGAGTGTGTCAGGCGCAGAGATCCAAGTTCAGAGATAGTCACCTTTCTCAAGCATACACAAGACCAATGTGTGGTGCTCAAATAATGTGGCAATGTATTACTTTAGTCATTTGTTTCCAATTCCCCATCCCCCGATGTGCCCATCAAATACATGACCATAGCCCTCGCTAATTGCTGGGACTCACAAAGCAGCTACTGACACAGTCTTTCAACCATATTGAACATTGTGTGTAGAATATCACAATCACATAACCCCATCCCATATACCAAACTACAAGCCAATGGGCTGGTCATCGGAGCCCTGTGTTGACAGAAGATTATCATGCAGTTGATAATCTGGCCACAAGTTCTACGTTAAGCCACAGCTAGACAATCGCTAAGCAAAAGACTCCCCTCTTGGTCCGCACATTGGGCCTCATTACACGGTAGGCGGTGAGCCATGGCGCTATTAGCGCCATGGCTCATGCCGGTAAAATACCGGCGCCGCCTTGGTGGAAAGGGGATTTACCGCCCCATTCCAAGGTTGGAGGGGCGGTAAATCCCCCTTCCACCATTGCCCTTCCCCATTCCCATTTCTGCCCCATAGGGCTCTATGGGAATGGGGAAGGCGCTAATTACGGCACCGCAATTTTGCGGTGCCGTAATTAGCTCCGAGGTCCCTTTGCGGGTTGGATTTTAACGCCTGAAAAAAGCAGGCGTTAAATCCCCCAACCCGCAAAGGGACCTCGTAGTAAGGCGGTAAGGATTTACCGGTACCAGTATTTTACCGGTACCGGTAAATCCTTACCGCCATCCGTGTAATGAGGCCCATTGTCTTTCTTTTCAGGAGCAGAGTGGGGAGAAGGCACTGAGTACTTCTAGAGTTAGCAGTAACATGAGAATGAACACAGTAGGAGGGACACACCCTTTCCGTGTGTGTAGCTCAAATCTCCCAAAGAGGTGAACATAAGGGGATTGCAATACTACAGTTGGGCAGTAAGGTCACCCTCAAGAGTGTACACATACCCTCACAGAAGGATCCTGCGGAAAAAGTGGGAACAAGAAAGAACCAAGGACAACAGTACAATGAAGAAAAGAAGATACAAACATGGCCTTACAGGAAGAATCATGATTCATATCCCTGAAAGATAAGGGTATAAACAGTCCACTGAAGAGAAGACCGTTTCTGAGTCATTTGAACAACCTAAAAGTGGACATATGCCTGATACTGAGACACATCTCTCACCAGAGGAGACAGATAAATTGCAAAAAGGTTGGGTTGGAAAAGGGTATGGTTCTTAGTTTAACGCATGATGCATGCATGATGCATGATGAAGAGGTGTAGCAATCTTATTTAGGAAGAATCTCGGAATTCAAATCATGAAACAGTACTAAGATAAGGAAGGTAGACTGGTGATACTATCGATAAAGGGGCAGGCCGAGGTGATTACTTTATGTAAGATTTATGCCCCGACGGTGGATGGTGGATCATTTTTCAGGTATGTCGCACAGATCTTACAGGATCAGAAGAATGCAAATATTATCCTGGGAGGAGACTTCAATTAAGTACTAGACCCATTAATGGAGGGAAGCAATAACAGCAATTTGAGGAATAGAGGCGGTCAGTCATTGGCCTTGAACAAACTGATTAAAGAACACAATCTAGTTGACGCTTGGAGACTGGCACATCCTTCCACCAGAGACTACAGTTTCTTTTCAAATGCCCACAGTAGTTATTCAAGGATAGGCCTGATCTTATCAGCCAGATCGGCAATGAGAAATTATGCCAGGGGCATTATTGGAAATATTCATTTGTCAGATCATGCTCAAGGGGAAATGTTGATGACCTTACGATTCAATAGTGCACGGAAATCAGCAGGATGAACACCTTGCTATTGGAGGATGAAGATCTTGTTGAGAAAAGTGTTAGTGAGGCAAGTCACTTTGTTGAAGAGAATCATACGGGGTGAATTAGATCGAAGAACAGTTTGGGAAGCCTTTATGCATTATGAGAGGCTTTTTGATTGGGTTGTCTAGTGGACGGAAAAAGAAAAAGTTGGAAGAGGTGAAGGATTTTGAAAAACAGATAAAAAAGATAGAGCAGGAAATGATGCAAAACCTAAAAGGCGAAAAATTTGGGGAGCTGCGTCGACTTAAATGTGAATGTAATAAGAAAATGTAAGAGGATGTACAAAATATACGTTTCCATGTAAAATGTACCTACTTTGAAAAAGGCGAGAAATGTGATCGCTGGCTGGCACATCGTTTGCGGAAACAGGAGGCCAAAAGAGCAATTCCTTCAATTGGAAAGCCTGATGGATCCATCACGTATGACCATAAGGAAATAAGTGAGGTTTTTAGGGACTATTAAGAAACTCTTTACTCAAATGAAACCTCATTAAGGGCGAAACTTGATGTTTTCTGAGTTAATTCACAGATGGGTTCTTTATCTGATACAGAGAGGGTAACCCTGAACTGTGATCTTACTTTGGATGAGTTAAGGTATTCCTGCTCTTGCTTGAACCCAGTGAAAAGCTGAGGACTGGATGGGATTCCTATGGAATTTTACAGACTGATGCCAGATTTAGTCTTTGCACTCTTGAGTGATATGTATGTAGCCTCATTATAAAGAGGATTGTTGCCAGAGACTACATGTCATGAGTCTATTTCGTTAATATTGAAGAAAGATAACGATCAGACTTCTCCTTCTAATTACCGTCCAATCAGCCTACTGAACATTGACAATAACATTTGAGCAAAAGCTATGGTAAAAAGGCTTGAAAAGGTACTGCCTGGTTTGATCCACCAGAATCAAGCTGGTTTTGTGAAAGGGCGGCATGCCACAAACAATATGAGAAGGCTGTTGCAAACAATATCAGAAATTGATAGTCGCAATGATAATGCAGCACTATTTTCCTTGGATACGGAGAAATCTTTTGATTGAGTTAATTTGGAGTTCTTATATGCAGTATTTGGGAGAAGGGGCTTTGGTGAATCCTTTGTAAATTTGGTGAACTGCTATATTTTTCTGTATCTGCTGACATGACCACTAATGGCGTGAGATCTGAACATTTTCTTCTGGAACGTGGCACCAGACCAGGCTGTCCATTATCTCCGTTATTATTTGTGATTTCAATTGAGCCTCTAGAATCTGCAATTAGACATGTGAAAGAAACACATGGAGTTCACTATGGTGGGGTAGAAAACGATGGCTATACGATGACGATTTATTGGTAGTACTGAGGGTTGTGGACAATTCTATTCCAAAATTGATGGAGCTGATTACTGATTTTGGCATTAGATCCGGCTATAAAATAAACTGGACAAAATCTGAGACAATGCCACTGACTATGAAAATTAGGAAGAGGCAGATCATCAGGTTAGGGTTCAAATGGTGCCTGGATAAATTGAAATACTGAGGGTATGGCTGACAAATGGGATTGAGAAAATGGTAACTGAAAACATGAGAGTTCTGTTAATTGGTCTAAAACAAGGTTTGGAGAGGTGAAAACTGATGAGAGTCCCTTTGAGGGGAAGGTACGTGTGCTTAAAATGGCCTCAACACCTAGAGTGTTCGCATGCTACCTTTGAAAAATACAAAAAAAAACGTTGGAGGAATTTGATGCTCTAATGCAGAGTTTTCTTTGGGATGATAAACCCCCTAGAATTAAACTTTGGAAATTGCAATTGCCTCTGAAAAAAGCAGGTCTAGGTGTACCTAATTTTCAGGCTTATCATCTGGCGCTCTGAGAGTTTTTTAAAACCACTGATGGACCAAGATCCATATGATTGGGCTAGGGCTGAGGTGAGTTTGCTGGGCCCATTGACACTGTTAGCGATCTAAACGACTAAACAGATGTGGGTTGCCAGGGCAGACCCAACATCAGAATTCTTAAGGACATCATGGAGAAGTCTGCTAGCATTGCTTGGAGAAAACTTGTATAGACACTTCGACTCGTCCATCTGGTATAATCCAGAGATTAAGGAGAAAAATAAGATGCTTTTCTGACCTGACTGGTTTCTTGGGGGAACTCAATGAATTGGGGACCTGAGGAGGAGTGGTACGTAGTTATCGTTGGATCAAGTGAGAACATTGGGGCATCTTCCGAATTGTACTTCACAAGATTACCAGAGCATAAGGCTATTGGGGAGTTTTTGGAAGGGAGGGAGTTGAACTTTCAGGTTATTAACAGACAAACAGAACTGGAGGGTCATCTAGCGAGTAGATGTTATAAGTTGATTGTGTCAAAAACAAGGGGCAATGATGGCTTGCTGGAAGGATGGACGAGGAAATGGACATCTGAATTGTCAGAGGAATGCAAGGAGAGGATTTGCAGGAATGTGTGCCTCTTGTCTCTGAGTCTGGGAGAAAGATCACAGCAGATTAAGGTCCTAAATAGGGTCTATTGGACGCCTAGGCGATTACATGAACGTGGAATGTCTGACTCTGATAGTTGCTGGGGCAGCACTCACAGGGTGGGAACTCTGCAGCATATGCTCTGGGAATGTGTCAAAGTCAGGAGTTTTTAGGGAAGCCTTTGCATTATTTTTAACAGGACTTTGGAAACATCTTTGGATTTGGATTTTGTAACCTTATTGTTAGGAGATGATGAGATGCTGGATGACCATTGCATTGCCCAGAACAAATGGCTATTCCTGGGTTCGCTAATTGCAATAAAAACGAATTTTGAGAGTGTGGAAATCTAAGGTGTCTCCGTAGGAAGGGGATTGGTTAGAAGAAATGTACAAACTTGCTGATATGGAGAGAATAATATTCAGGCTGCATAAGAGAAGTGTAATATTTGAGAACATTTGGGGTAGATTCTTGGAACTATTTTAATACTGTATTAGACTTTGTTGGGATTAATTTCTACAGTTGTAAAACTTACAAATTGTAAAGAAAAAAAAGAAAAAAAGAAAAGGAGACCGCATAAAGTGGGGGGAAAGCTTGAAGTGTTAGGTTGCATGGTGTGGAAGGAGAAGAGAACTTTACAGGGTTAAGAATAGTTTCTTGGGAAATAGACGCATGAGCAGTCATGAACATGCTAAAACATGGGTGCCAGCATGGTGAGGTTAAGAGAAGCATGATGTTCAGAGTAGAATGAATGAGTTAGTGCCAAGGAGTTAGAAAAGGAGCATGACGTGCTAAAGAGAATGGTGCAGAAGACAAAAGCAAAGAGAATTAAGGAGCAGTATGTGGGAAATAGAAGGATATGTAGGAGTTATCATGGTACAGGAGACCAGGTTGAAGGAGTATGGATGGCGGTGTAGGAAAGAGGAGCTTCAACGGGTAGGAGCATGGCCTTATAAAGAAAATCAAGAAGGGATAAAAGCTGAAGGAACACTGCATAAGCGAGACAGGTTGAATGGAGAATGTATATGGACTGGTGATGATAAGCTTGGATGGGCAAATAAGTCTGGTGTCAGGAATAACACATGGATTTGTAATAAGCATGGTGTAGAAAAAGGAAATATGGAGCAATAGGGAGAATAGACGGGGCAAGAGATACGTGGAAGGAGTAAGGAGTGTTGTATGGGAGAGAACAGCATGAGAAAACCATGGAATACACAACACAGGATAGTAAGGAGAATCATGAAGTGATCTGCAGAATGGCGAAGAAAAAAGAAGCACAGGTAAGGTAATAAGGAACATTGTGAGCCCAATAGCTGCATGGAAGGGTAAGGAGTATTGCATCAAAAGGAAAAGAAAGAAATGGTAAGGAGAAATGTATGGGAAAGAGAAACATGAAATAATAAGAATCTGAGGTTTTAAAGGGAAGCAAAAAATGAGAAGAAAATGATAGTGCTGGAAAGAGAAACCTGCAAAGGTTCTGGGGTTGGGGAAGGGAAGTAGAGCAAGAAGGCGAAAGGGGAGATGGAGGTTGAAAATTAGGAAGTTTACATGTGTGTTTGTGTGTGTGTGTGTGTGTGCATATGGTGTAAATGTTTACACAAACTAACTGCCACCAGATTAGTCATGTGTAAAGTCATTTCCACTCACATCTTCATCACTGAGAGCAATTTGTCAAGTGGCTAAATCATCTTCTGTGAACTGAAGATAGCAAGTGTATTCAGTTTCCCTATTTGATATAAAACTGTGTGGTCCTTGGCTAAGCAATTTATTTCCCTACATCTCAGTTATCTTTCAAACTTGTGAGAACTTAGTAACAACTTCGACAGTTCTACAGATGATCTTGGATTTGGCATCAAGGATGGTACGGAAAAGGCATATCATACCCCGATCTAGCTTTCTCCAGCTTTCTCTCTAGCTCTCACTCTGAATCTCTCTCTCTCCCTGTCCCTAGCTCTCTCTCACTCTGCAGGCAAGAGTTGCATTGTCAAGTGCATGTTTGCCAGAGCTACCCAAGGTATTTCTGACAGGGGAGAAAATCAGAGGAAATAAAAATAGGCATCTTGAGTTCGAGTGGGGGTATGGCAAAAAGTAGAATGAGAACACAGAGACATAAACATTTAACAAGGTGGGGTCTGACCTCATACCTGGAGACATATATTGCCATCGGCTGTGCCCCGCAGGCATGTCGCCATCGCACTGGTGATGCATTGCCCGTACTGAGGAAGGTGAGGGCGTGCATACAGACTCTGGATGGGGTTCTGGGGCTCTGTAGGAAAACAGACGACTGGGCTTCAAAGTATACAGAAGAGATTATTTTCTATCTACTGCTAATTATGAGTGGTTGTGCACGCTGCAACAAATGTGTGGGTTGAGCAACACCACCAACTAATCAGTGGCCAGCAGAGTGAGTTGTAGCTGGGGTCTCTATTCCCAGCAGACATGGGACCTATGTCTGGGCATACCCGTCCCACTCGGTGGTGACTAAAGCACAACTAAAAAGGTGATGGCTGGAAGGTTTAGAATTAATCTTAACCTCAAGCATTGCTCTGGGCAACCCTCAGAACCATCAGTCTTCATCCTGCCTAGCCATTACAGAAAAGGGAAATACCATATGCAAATTAGGCTTGGTCTCACCCCAAAAGGGACAGTCCAACCCAGAATTAGCATAGAAATTAATGTATGATAAATAGATATCATTCCAAGTTGGACATTCTGGAACACACCTTTGTACTCTTTCAAAATGCCCCCATGAGGAAGGAAACACAAATAGCTTAAATGGGGATTATTGGTTGCTTTGCATAACATTAAGTTCATTTTTGGGACACAAGAATGACCACAGATGTTTATACTTTTTGAGATAAAAGTGCTGTATACCTGAATCAATACGTACATAATGCACAATGAGCTTGGTGTATTTTGTATCAACACTCATACAAACATTAAAGTGTTTGTAACTATGAAATATACATACAGATGTGGACAGCCTCAGGATTTGAATGTGAAAATAAAATAGCTGTGAAGTCTGTCACTCCATTGGGACCCGATGGGGATGTTTTCTCATCACCTCAGGGCATTCAACAGCCCATGAATGGACGGGACAGTGGAACACCACCAGCACAACATCACTGGTGTTCCTAGAGTGGCGTATGAGGTGCCTGTAGAGCTGATATAATAATGACCTGTTTTATAATGTAGGTCTTTTGTCAAACAACCTGCCACTGTAAACAACAGGTGATATTGCCCAGTGTAATTGTGCTCGCTTTATGAACCTAGTAACAATACCACATGGAGCCAATAGAAATCTGGCCCAGTGACCTGCAGATTGAAATCAGCAGTGAGCCCTTAACTCACTGAGCTATGTCGCTCACTTCAGCTCGAGTGTGTGCAGTGTAAATGGCATGTTAAGCAGGTTCGTGGGACCAGTTCTTCGCTTTGTGGGTCTCCTAAGTGTGCCATCCATCATAAGCTTAGACGCATCTACACAGTAACAAAGTGTAGATCTCCTACCAAGGACGACGCATGAAGTAGGTTTGTGTGTTGTTAGGACACACATGACTATGGGGCATCAGTGGTATAGATAGGGGTTTGCCTGAGGGGTAAAGGCCAATGACTTTGCCCGGCAGCACAAGCTGCCCCGGTGCCAGATCACGTGCTGCCTGCAGGGGAGGAGTGTGAAAGAGGCAGCCACTGCTGTATCTATGTGAGTGAATTTACCGCCCCTGATGAAGAGAATTAATCTCGAAACGGGTTGGGCACATATATGAATGGAATAAACCATTTTTGAGAAAAATTGAAAACCTCTTTGTGAAGTCTACTTAAATAATGTTTTTGCTTAAATGAAATTGTGACTCTATATAGCATTCTGCTATGCAGAATGACATTGGATGATTATTCCTATATTAAAATACTCCCTAGAAGAATTTGAATTATTGGGCTTATCTAGCCATATATAGTATGCAGGGGACGGGAGTTCCCAAATTGAGAACTTATTCTGTTTGCATCTATGTGAGTGGCCATGCTTTTCCCATTTGGCTCTGGGTGGTGCCAGTGTAAGAGGCAGGAGAGCCCTTCTCCTCAGCCCTGTCTGTGTGCATCACCCCATCACATCCATACTCCAGCATTGCCCTGCACAGAGGCAGAGTGTTGTCACTGTGTCAAAGCTCCAAGGGCCATTCAAGCAGTCAACACACCTGGTGGTTTAAGCACACAGTGGGTGCAAGCGGTCTGCCGGGAACCTATCATTGGCAGCCTGCACGGCAGCCATGACACATGGAAAGGAGGCCCGAGCAGAGCCATGCTGTCAGCGGTAATCCTATGGTAAGAGAGCAGACATCTAGACTAGATCTATGAAACTTCCAACTCTTTCCCCCCAAGCCCAATGCTGGGGTGTCCGGGACTGAGCGCCCCTAAAGGGCAGACTTCAGCAATGAGAGCCACATTGTGCAAGATGGGGGCATGGTCAGCGACACTTGGCCGTGCATGGGCACTGAGAGCAACATTAGGGCAGAACATGGCACTGAGATCCAAAAAGCAGAAACGAAATCCACATAGGGACAGAATGGGGCAGTAGGTTGGTAATTGGGCACTACTGGGGCACTGAGAGACACTCAGAGATTAATTCAGGGAGAGTGGCATGTGGCAGAACTGGGGTACAGTGTGTGGCATGGGACATAACTGGTGAACCTATGATGTAGAGGTGCACTCAAGGTAATTAGTTTGTGGGTTTAGTTCTAGATTATTTTAATTTTAATACTAAGATTTAGGTGCTCCTGTGTTGGTCTCGGCCACAAGACCTATGTAACATATGAAAAGGAGAATGGTCCGCCTAAAAGAAAGGTGGACTAACACAGGGCACACTTTTGTCTGACCCCCGTCAGTCGTAACCATTAAATAATTCTCAACAACACAAATACGGTGTTAACTTGATTAAAGATGCCACAATGGACTCATTTAAGTAAGTGTACATATGTATTTCAAAAAATTTGAATTTGAATTTAGAACAAAGTATTACAAAATAATTTTCAAGAAAACATAATTACATTTAAGGCTTTACATGTAAACAATTTCAACCTTTGATTGTGATTTTTTGTACATGAAAAACTGAACATTCATTTCATTTTCAATGTAAAGCAATGTCTCTCAATTTGGAATCGTAAATGTGTACGACGCGTTTCGGGACTAGCCCTTCATCAGGTACATTTTCCAATTTTAATTCTGTAAATAAACAAAATAAATCGATATCAGTTTTAAATTCTGTTTCAATCTTATGCGTTTAGTAGCTAATTTAATTGTGAAAACAAAGGACTGACCTGTGTCCTTTCTGTGTCCATTTACTGGAAAGTATTCGATAGAGTGTGATACCCTGTTGGGTTATCTGGGGCTCAACACTATGTTACGTTGACACCTGGTTATAAATTACATGTTTTACTGACATTTGTCATGACTTCAGTTTTCTAAAACCGTGAGTGGGACACAGTCGCTCAGCAATAAGCGCTGGGTCCCACTACACGGTAATCTTATCTGAATTCACAAGGTAAAAATTTCTATCTACTCACCGTCTTCACAGTGGTTCTGGACTTAATAATATATATTGAATTGCATGTGTGGATGGTTATATGGTGCTCTCTTTGATTGATTTCAATTAACATTATTTTTGTTTGCTGTATATCTCATCTGTGAAATGGTTAAAATATGCTTTTAACTTAGTTTGCTTTCTAAATGTCATCATGTCAATGGCATTCTTTCAAAGTATGCCGCAATGCGATCGAACAATCCTTTCTATGTCGACTTACTTGCTGAATTCTGTATGAAATGTGGGATTCAAGCTAATCGTCTTCTTCGAGTCCGTGTTGACGCTCTGAATGTTGTTGTTGTGCTGCCTTCTATTCTTTTTCTTTGGCGTGGCGTTCGTATAACCTGTTCAAAGAACTGAGTAACAGCTTCCATGTACTCTAAAAGACAGACGCGAGTGTTCTCTGTCTGTATTGCTCTTCCTAGTGCCGTTGTCCGGGCAACGGTGGTGGTTCATGGGTAATGCAGACTGCATTGTATTTCCTGATTGTTCCAGGCGCCATCTGGGAGTGTTGTCTTAACTGATGGTATATGTCTAGGTAAACTACAGACCACAATTTTTACGAAGGAAACAGACAGAAACAGTCTTCTACATGCTAGAAGTTTTCACCCAAAAAACACCTTTTCCAGTATTCCTCTTAGTAAATTTTTGGGATATCACAGGATTAACTCCGATGACACTGATTACATCAACAAGACTCAAGATTTATCCAAATAAATTATCAAAAATTTGAAGAAAGTTGAAGAAAGAGGATACCATCGCCAGACAGTTGAACAGTGTGCAAATAAAGCCAAACAGATCCAAAGAAAAGAAGCCTTAGGACCTAAAGAAAAGAAAATAACTGACAATCTTGTGTATGTGACAACTTACTCTAACCAGAGTAAGAAAATAAAGAGGATTGTGGAAAAACACTGGAAAATTCTGACATTAGATCCAACCCTGGCAAAACTATTCCCAACTCCGCCACTATTTGCTTACAGTAAAAGCAGATCTATATGAGATAATCTAATCAGAGCAGATTTCTCAGCAAAAAGAACTATAAATCTAAAACACAAGGGAACTCTCCCATGCAACAACTGCAACATCTGTAACAATTTCATAAAGGGAGAATACATCAATCACCCACACAGGGGATATCAGATTAAACTACGACACACATCAACTTGCAAAACTAAAAATATCATCTATGGGATCAAATGCCCCTGCAGAATTCTTTACATAGGAATGACAATAAGAAAAGCAAAAATGTGCTGGTCCGAACACAAATCAAACATTAGATTAAAGAATGACCGCTCACCAGTAGCCCAGCGTTTTTTGAGGGAATCACACTCAATAGCCCAAATCAGATTTATCATTTTGGAACATGTAACACTGTCAAGAAGAGGAGGTAATATGGCAAAGTTGTTGCTACAACGTGAACTGTTTTGGATTGACCGACTAAACTCCATGCACCCAACAGGAATGAATGTTGACTGGGATATGAGCTGCCACCTCTAAATGGTCACAAGGCATATCTTATGAAAACTGGTAGTTTATAAATGTTTGATTGACGTTTTTGCTACTTAGCACCCAATACTCAAAATTACTATTAAACAAAAAACAAGAAACTAACACACTAAATCTGTTTTTTCAACAACAGAATGAGATATCCATTAGAACACATTCTCTTACAAGACGAACAACACCACTTCACTGACCTGAAAATGGACAATAATATAAAAATTCTAAAATAGAAATTCACGTTACCCAGGTCAGAATAATCAAAAAATCAACAATCAAATAATCATAAAAATCGTCACGGACAGCTGATTAAGGAAAGAGTTCATTTCATTAGACATATACCATCAGTTAAGACAACACTCCAAGATGGCGCCCGGAACAATCAGGAAATACAATGCAGGCTGCATTACCCATGAACCACCACCGTTGCCCGGACAACGGCACTAGTAAGAGCAATACAGACAGAGAACACTTACGTCTGTCTTTTAGAGTACATGGAAGCTGTTACCTGGTTCTTTGAACAGTTATACGAACGTCACGCCAAAGAAAAAGAATAGAAGGCAGCAGAACATCAACATTCGGAGCATCAACACAGACTCAAAGAAGACGATTAGCTTGAATCCCACATTTCATACGGAATTCAGCAAGTAAGTCGACATAGAATGGATTGATCGATCGCATCGCGGCATACTTTGAAAGAATGCCATTGACATGATGACATTTAGAAAGCAAACTAAGTTAAAAGCATTTTTTAACCATGTCACAGATGAGATATACAATGGAGGCAGCAAACAAAAATCATGTTAATTGAAATCAATCAAAGAGAGCACCAGATAACCATCCACTCGTGCAATTCAATATACATCATTAAGTCCAGAACCACCGTGAAGACGGTGAGTAGATAGAATTTTTTACCTTGTGAATTCAGATAAGATTACCGTGGAGTGGGACCCAGCGCTTATTGCTGAGCGACTGTGTCCCACTCATGGTTTTAGAAAACTGAAGTCATGACAAATGTCAGTAAAACATGTATTTTTTAACCAGGTGTCAACGTAACATAGTGTTGAGCCCCAGATAACCCAATAGGGTATCACACTCTATCGAATACTTTCCAACTATGAGCTGTGCATTGTGGAGAAGGCAGCTCATATGCATAACTGAAACACTTCTCTTGAGTCTACTGGTCAAAGTTATCTGTATACATATTGTATTGTCAATGAGGTATTCTTTTTTCATAAAACAAGACGGAATATATTTTACAATGTGCAAAGATGGCAGGGTTTCCTTTCTACATCTGTGTCTTTCATGTTCTAGCCCCCGAGGCAAACGGAAGAAGGAATTCTAAGTAAAATTAAGAAGCCAAGAAGAGGAAGGCAGACATTCACACCTCCCTCCCATGCTGTGAGCTCCCTGCAGTCTCCAACAAGCTGTCCCTCTGTGGAAGTACAACAGCATATGTCCCCCGAGGAGACAGCAAATTGTACCAAAGGGCTTCCAGAGACTCTGCCAGCTGGAAGCATGGAGGCTGAGGGGAGCTTGGAAGCGGAGGAGGAGGAAGCGAGGGAAGCAGAGAGAAGAGGAAGGAGGGTGGGGGCCGGAGAGTACACGGAAAGGGAAAGAGAGCGAGCAAGCACAGGAAGAGGATGAATCGAGGCAATAGGCAATGATGGGGTGGGGCAAGAGAGAGAGCAGAGACAAGAGGAAGGAGGCTGGGAGACAAGGGAGAGTGAAAGGGCAAGAGAGAGCCGGGGCAGGAGGAGGAAATGGTGGTGCAATAGAGAACGCCGCACAGGAGGAAGGAGGATGCGGTACAATGGGGGACACAGACTCATACAACACAAGCACTTATGACACAAGCACTTATGACACACACACGTTCTTACACCACACACTCTTATCATACATGCTTTTATGACACTTTTATGATACACATACATGACATATGTCACTTCTGACACACATATTTAGGACGCATACTTACAACATACACATGTACGATATGTACAATAAGACACACACTTAGAAAACATGCACTTAGGACACACGGTCTAACGCCACACACTCTTATTGGACTTACTGTTACGACACACACTCTTATGACACACGAGCATACTACACGCACACGTAGAACACTCACTCCTATCACACACTCTTACGACACATGCTCTTACATCAAAAACGCACTTATAACACGCTCATATGACACAGGGACTTTCCACACACACACACTTAAAACACATACATTTTCGACACAAACGTATGACCGATGCACATTTTTCATATGTACATGAAACTTAATGGGTTTGTAAATTGTGTAAATGTACGAACTGTAGAACTATTCTAACCCGACACTTACACACCAAACTCTCATTCTCATAGGCCTTACACCATACACCATTAAGACACAAACTCTTACGATACATGCACTTATGGCACACACCTATGCCATCCAGATGCCTATGTATGTAAGGGCCAAAAGATGTACTAAATTAACGGATAAGTTCTACCCACACTTGACATGTGAGTGTATGAAATGTACACTACTTATATGTACACCAATATAGGTATACAAAATGACATCAAAGTCAGGACTGATATCAATTGTATAACTGTACAAAATGTAAACCATATGACTTCAACGCTATACCCTGATACTCTGAATTACTCATTCGGTAAACACTCATCCTACATAAACTTATAAAACATACACTCATAAGCTATACACCATAATCCCCACAAAAAAAATGAAAGTAGATATAAAATAACATTTTTAAATCAGGAGTTAAGGTTGATCTCACAAAAAGATAAAGATTACAAAGAGTGGCACTAGCATGGTAAAGGCGCAAACTCTCACTACAAATTCCACCATAAATCCCAGAAGTTTAAACACTCACCCCTCACTCCGTTCCACTACAAATCCCCCACAAGGCTCACCTCCAGTATGAAGCTGGGCGCATCTATCCAGGAGCTGAGGAGAGTGGTAAGGTTGGATGTGTAGTGGTATGGAGTGGTACCTCATCTATGTTATTCTCATTCTTTGTAGACTGTAATGTTTTTATGAGATTAAACTTAACTCGTCATTTTAATTTTGAGAAAGAGAGGGAGTGAGAATGCTGCCTTTACAGGCTAGGTGTAGAGCCATGGTATTCCATGCATAAATAGTGCAGAATCTGCACTATTTACTTTGGGTCGTGTTATAGACCCACAAGTGTTGGTCATGTTGGTAGAAATTCAATTCCCTGTTAATACGGCTGGATATATATTTGAGATATTGATCTTATACATCTAAATACTTCCTCTAATTTTCTAGCTAGCCCAATTTGGTAAAAGCAAACAATGCAGTGGAAGAGCGTGCCACAGACAGGTCCTTACCCACCCAGGGAATGAGGCTAAGCAGGACAAACGCACGACAATACAATCATTTCGGGCATATCTAATGAACGACAACATACTAGATTACTGTAAATACAGCAGATTATGCAGTGCAGTTTTAAAGAATTCATGACTCATTTTCCTGAGCAAAACACAAGAGGTGACTTGGTGTGGGCCCAGGCCTGATTTGCAAAGAGTGTTCCCCCTTTCTGTAGTAGCTTGCCAGGTGAAGAACGATGGTCTGCTGGGTTCCCTTGGAATCATACATGGTTGACTACTAGAGTTGGGTGGGACACCATAGTTCATCATGTCTAACCCTTTATCTAGTGCATGTAGCCCCAACAAGCTATTGATTAATAGTTTATTTAAGACTCTGGGGGTTGTTTCATCTGCCAAGTCTTGTAGCAAATTGATTCTAACAACCTCACACAGGAGAGGGCAATTTCATTATAGGATGGCTACAACGTTTTCCTACTAAGCCATTAGAAATGTTTTTATTCTAGGTTTTTAGCAGTTACATATTTGATTAGTTTATATACATTGGGCATGTTTATAAAGGAATGTATTGTCTCTTCTTTGCTTCAGAGATCAAACACAAATGCGCTAAGTACTTCTCCATATATTTCTCTTTCTTTTCATTCAATAAGGTTTGCCGCCCGCCTCTGAATTTTATTAGGAGTATCAGTGTCTGACCTACATTGGGGAGACCGAAATAGAAATGTGCTATAACATAATGTAATGCCCATGGGCTCTGTAAAGTACAGCCTCCTCCATTGGGGATCCTCTTATGACCGATTCCTGTATCAAGGCGGAGGGGAAGGGTTTATGGGGAAAGAGCGGCAGGCAAGTTGCATGCACTGGTGCGTTGATCCATGCAGATCGGAAGAGCCCGGTCTGTAACTCCTGTTGGTAGGTTGGTCGCTTTTGGATAGTCTGTTCAACATCCATTTCTTTTCTGGTGGAGATCTCGAGCGGCGAGAAACCATTTATTGGTAGTAGTGCCTACCGCCAATTAAATAAAAATAGGAGTCTGTGGGCAAGTGAGCTTCTAGGTGTTTGGGTTTAGGGGGGCACATATTGCCAGAGCGCTCCCCCATTTCTAACGTTCTCACTCCATCACACTGGATAATTTCTACCCCCGCACGTAGATGGAGTAAGTGTAAGGGGGTGGGGTGCAGTAAATGGGGAGAGCAAGGTGTGGTGTGTATCTGGAGTGTCTTCAAGCAGATACAAACAAGTATTATTTCTCTACTGTATGTAAACTAGCTTTACTTCTTTATGACACCCCATTACTTGATGTATTTCTGGCTTGCTTTCAGTAGCATGCCCTAGTCCCTGTCCACTCTCCTCCTCGGCACATTACCGGAGAGTGTACAGCCCAGGCTTGCACTACCAAGTTTGCACTTCCATTTTGGATTGGGTGCAGGGAAAGTCTTAGAATATTAGCTCACACCCAGTTTACTCCACCCCCCGGTTCTTTTAGCAGTTTGCCTTCCATTCCTGAGCGGTTTACTGCCATCTCCAATTGGCAATAATGAACAGGGTCGCCTGCTCGGGATAACTTACGACGACGTTGAGTGGTCCTTGGCTGACCCCAGAGCGCTCCCTGCACATAACCTTTCAGTGTCAGGCTGTCCATATCTCCCATTAATCTCTGCCTGTGAGCACTTAGCCAGTTCCCAGTCGATACTACAATATCAATGCCCAATGCCATCTTTACCAAGGGAAAGAGGGCCATAACTTTAGCGTCAGTAAAAGAACTGTCTCATCTTGATCTAGGACAATTGTACATTACTGGAAGAAGACAACAAGATTTGTTGGCAAAATGTGTTTTTCACTAAAGCACGGTGGTTTCTATTACAATCAGAGGCCTTCTTGCAAGTTCTGCATACACAGGCCTTATCTATTTATTGTATGATTCTTCCTGGAATTGAAGACAAGGTGACTTCTTTGTGATGCTGAGAGTTCTGGTCAGGTACTTCCATTCCACTCTTCTACGGTAATATGATTCTAGTAATTTCATAAAAATGCCAGCAGCTTTGAAGTAGCTGGACTCAACTACCTTTATTTGGAGCCAACAAGGAGGCTCATTTTGCCTGATGTGGTGCAGTCCACCCGGGAGCTGACGGAGAGCTGCGAGGACGTGCAAGGATGTTCAAAGCGATAAGAGGTCCGTTTCTCTAACGTGTGCAGTGATGTAACAGTGTGAGAGGGAGCGTGCTCCGAGTGATTCGGAAAAAGCAAGGCAGTGCCCCACCCCAACCTCTGTTGTACAGTGGAAAAAAAGGAAAAAGGACCTGAAGTTGTAGCTGATTTGGGGCTCCAAAGGCCCGAGCCTGGGCTTGGCTGCCAGAGGTGCACCGGAGGAGCCAGCGGCTAGATTTATTTCTGGTCAGTGGTTGGTGGCAACATTAGGGGAGTGCACAGTGAGTGCTGTTTGGTAGCTGTGGCAGTCTTTGTAGGCGACACCTGGTGAGTGGAATCAAGAGGTGAGCGAGAGCACAGCAGTTGTACTGTAGCCGGAATGCAGGTGGTTGTGGACGTGAAAGCGGACAAGTGATTTTAAGCGCCCGGTGGGTGGGTGTAAACGGGGCATAGTGTGAGGAGCTGCAGACTCTGAAAAGAGCACTCAGGAGCACAGCCTCTGTCTCCAGAGATGGGTCTACCAAGGGTGAGTGCCCAGTGTACGAACCCTATTCTTCATAATGCAGTGCCCGCAGCACCATCTCTGTTGAGCGAGGTGCAACCTCTGCTACAGCCCCAGAGTGTGGCGAGTGCTGTTATTCATGAGAGGTGATGGCCGAAGGATATCACAGAGGAGCTGGGTGATCTCATGGAGTCAGGTGCTCTAAGAGGCTCGACAAGGGCCCACGGGTGAAAATGGTGGTGCCCCAGATATTAGTGTGTGTTCAATGCCCCCAGAATCCTTTGAGACTCTGATGATCCTGAAGGCAATTGAGGACGAGGGGAAGAACATGAGGGATGCTTTTGTGTTACCATCAAAACAGGGGGTTAAAAAGATCACACCCTGCTTCTCTAGAATGACTTCAATGGACAAAGAGGTTGAGCCGGGATTACTAGAGGATGTGACGGATAAGGAGTTGTTAGAGGCGGTTGGGGTGGAGGTTCAGGGAGCAATAGAGGTTTCATTGCTGTCAAGACTTAGGATTGTGACTGCACCTGGCACCTTCTGCCCTTTCCCCCTCCATTGCTCGGCATCTTCTAATACTTTACATCACTCTGTACTTCATACAGGGAAGCCTGATATGCCCTTCTATGAACCCTGGGAAAGAAGATTAACTTTAGACATCGAACACATCACACCCACGATTGAGATGGTGGACACAGGCCAAAAGTCTGTAACTATTAGGAATCCTGCACCTGAGTAGATACAATGGGATGGGGCGGCAGAGGGCCAGCAGTCTTTGCTGGCGCTGGAGAGACCTTCATCCCGAGTAGGCTCTGACCAGGAAGAGCAGGAAGAGCTAGAAGAGTTGAACCCGATACATGGGCATCTTAGTGCCCTTCCGAATTTCATCATAATGTCAGCATTGACCATTACTATGGCCCCGTTTTTGAAATTATACGAGTCTTTCAATGACAATGTTAAATAACAGGCACAATTGTAGGCAATGTTTAACTACAAAATCATTTGCATCGAGGGATACATTACGGCCATGAGAAATAGGTGTGCCACAACATTATCTGACTTGCATGGGGGGCACAATTTGAATCCTAATGCAAATGGATGCCAGCAAAACCTAAACACAACTGGATCAATGAAATCTAGAGGGCAATGGGCCCTGAACTTGATCAGCCCACTGATATATTGATATCCCCACAAGTCATTCAAATGGCGATAGAGCCTGACAGGGGTGGTGTCCCAGAGGAATCTGTGCCGCCGGATGCTCGTGAGAGGTGAGCGAGTTTGGCGGAGAACGACACCCTAGATGTTGTTTCAAGGGAAGGGGGAGAGGTGGAATCGGTAGAGGCTGATCATGGAGTGGAATTGGAGCCTGAGAGCAGGTCAAAGAAATATCTTATATTGCAGAAAAGGAAAAAGAAGAAGCAGGGGAAAAACGGCCAGCCCAAGAAAACGTAAAACTGAAATTAAAATATAATGACTCAAGGAAATTCGTGAGATCCTGGCGGTTCCCCCAAACTCCCAAAGCAAATAGGGTGGAGTGGGAAAGTGATAAAAGCTAATACAAGTGCTCAAAATTCTCGAACTACAACCACTGCTGTGTCTGATAAGGGTAACATAGGAGCCATCGAGGACGACGAGCAAGATGCCTTAATGAATTTGTCAACATACACTATCAAGGACAATAATGATGGTGAAACTGAGGGCCTTTGTGAAGTCCACAGTAAGGGAAAAGGATCAATACAACTGGACAGGGAGGCAACTTCGAAGGTGCTCAGCGACAAAGAGGGGAATCCGAAAGTCATTGCCCGAAATGTTTGACTTTGGCGAAAAAAACAGGTAACCAAAATATGCTGTGACAAGAGGGAAGGACGGGTGCAAGAAATGCCAGTAAATAGAGATCTTGATATGTGCGTGCTCTTGGAGAAATAGATGCATGTGCAAGATGATGTCATTTTAAAACGTAGAAATGTAATAGAGCTGTTGCAGCGCATCCCCAAGTCGCGCGCAATTTGCTCCAGAGACATAACTTTGGTAGAGTTCTTATGTGAAACACAACTGGACCGAGGACTGTTACATCAAGAATCTAACATGGTGAAGCAGCTGCTGTTGGAAGTAGCACAATATTTGGTACCTCTGGGTTTTGATTTAATGCCAGTTAATCACGAAACTCAATTATGGTTTCAAGTGAAAGGACAAAAAGGTGCTAACCTGAAGGAAAACATTTGTAAGAATAAGTGCACCGGAATGGAACCCTACCAGAATGAGAAGTGTGACAGAAGTCTACTTGAAGATGGGAAAGTAGAGTCTTGGAGCGATACTAGATGGCCTGCGTGAGTTACGTGCAGGGGGAATAGGGAAATAGAGAGGGAAGTGGTGATGGAATCAGGGGTGGGTCCCTCTTTTGTACACGCGGGCTCATGGTCTTGCTTAGCGGAAGCTTTGGTGGGTAATAAGAAATGTTAGCAGAAGACCATTGCACAACCATGTTTTCCTGGAATACATTAGACCACTCTCACTTGTTTAAGAAAGGGGGCTTCAGATCTGAAATAATATGGAAACTTAAATCTAGCCATAAAGGGGAAGGTTGCTTGATAGCTATGATCTTGTTCACATGGGACCCTAAGGTTTATCTAGAGAGAGTGGACATGTAATTATTAATTTATACTGGAACCCATGCGGCTGTTACAGAGGAATCGGTTTTAGAGGGGGTTTTGAAGTTGATTGATGAGTGTTACATTAGTAGGGATAACTTATTCACCTTCTTATGTGGGGATTTAAATATCAGCTGCCGAGATAAAAAAAAAGGTGCACTCTTGATGGATTTGCGTGCTCCATTGACCTTGAATGAAAAGAGGGGCCTTACCTGGCTGAGAGCGATAGGAACAAGAGATTTACACATATTGGATGCGTTTACACAGGGAAATATCCAGAGTAAGCTGAATTGGGTTACAGGGTCTCTGACTACGACCTTAAACGACATGTTTGTGGCATGAAATATTCTACCATCAATAAGGGAGATTCAGGCGGTCTCCTTTCGCTGTAATGCCAATGGGATGCTAGGCATGAGAAGGGCTGAGGTGAGAGTGGTTGAAGGAGAGATCTATGCCCCAAAAGTAGAAACGTCACAAGGGAGAAACCAAGTTCGACATAGCGGGCAGAGATAGTGCGGCTCAGAGAGCGACATAGGACAAGTGTAGCTAATTGGAATGGGGAGGCGCTGCACGATGTTCTTGATTAGACCACTACCTTGCGAACTTTTGTGGAAGTGGAAAGCAATATGAGAAAAACAGCCTTTCGACATTGTCATGTGTTCTATCTGGAGGCCGTTGAGAAAAGGAAACAGAGTAGACTTAAAACAGATACGTGTATTGTCAAAATCGGATGCTCCCAGATCAATGATTCAGAGAAAGCAACAGTATAAGAACTGGTTGCACTCGCATAAGGCTTCTATGCTACAGCAAGATGCTGACAGTATCTTAGCAGCAACAGATCAGGGGATATATAGCAGCTTATAAATAAGGGAAATAGCTGCAGTGCCCCATCCTGACGAATGCTGTGGAGGCAGAAGCCTGGATATAGCACTATTTGCATACCCTAAATTCCAGGTAGAGGTAGTAGAGGGAGGTTCAGTCACAGAGTGGTTAATTCCGCATAAAAGTGGCGGGGGGGGCGTTATCACATTGAACAAGAAGGCGAGTAGCTCACATGCACCAGGCCCAGATAGACTGACAAATGGGATCTTAAGACAAGATCCGGAACTATGCACAGAGACTCTGTGCGCACTGTTCAATCAGGTGGTGAAAACTAGGGAGGTCCCGCCTTCCGGGAGAGCCGCTATTATCCCTCCGATATTTAAAAAGGGCAATAGGGCTGATCCAAAGAACTATCGCCCTATTGCCCTATTGATGTCGCTGGGAAGTTGTTTGCAATTCTTGGTTTTGGAACGCGAGCTGAATTGGGTTGGTTGATCAGAGGGATGCTTTTCAGATGGGGTTTGTGAAAGGAGCAGGGACCAGTCTGAATGTAATCTTCCTTACAAATCTTCAAAACCAGGGCACTTAGGAACAACACTAAACTGTATGTAGCATTTATCGACATAGCTCAGGTGTTCGATAGCGTGAACAGAACTCTCCTCTGACGCAAGATGCTGAATTGGGCTTGCCTGAGTGATACGCTTAAGGCAATTACAGCTTTACATGCCCCGACCTCACAGAGAGTGTGATGGAATCTAACTGATCGCCTGCCGGGGAAGATATTAACATTTAAGGGATTGAAGCAAGGATGCCATTTGGCGCCAGCACTATTTAATCTCTTTATCTCGGATTTGGGTGATACTTTGAAGGAAGGGAGAAGCTTCCCTCTTTGTCTTGATGGAAAGAATATAAATTGGTTGCTATACACAGATGATCTGGTCCTGTTGGGCCAGACGACTATCGGCCTGTAGCATCAACTTGATAAACTGCACCTTTACGCCCAAACAAACCACTTGGAAATACATTTCCAGAAGTTAAAGATATTAATCTCAAAGCCCTCCCACATGAGAGAAAAAGGGGTGGTTAAATGGTGTTTGCATCAGGAACCCTTAGGAAAAGTGGAACGTTTTTCGTATTTGGGGATGTGCATAAGCTCGAGTATAGTGGATGCTCTGAGAGAAGGAATTGTAAGGCCAAAAGCACAGGGCTCTGTGTTATTGAGACACTATAGCCGCTTCTCCGTTCTACCAGCGCTTATTGAGACACTATAGCCGCCTCTCCGTTCTACCTGCGCTTATTGAGACACTATAGCCCATTTTCTGTTCTACCAGTGCTTATTGAGACACGATAGCCACTTCTCCGTTCTACCAGTGCTTATTGAGACACTATAGCCGCTTCTCCGTTCTACCAGTGCTTATTGAGACACTATAGCCGATTTTCCATTCTACCAGTGCTGCAATTTTATAAATGAAAGGCTGTCTCGAGATTGACTTAAAGGGCGGAAGTTTCGTTTGCTCAACCTTGCGATATATGGCCAACACTAGAAGGAATCTTCTGGAAGAAAGTTCTGCTTCTACCTTGAAGTATTCCAATACAGGTTGTGAGACCGGAACTAGGTTTATTGTCTCTATAGGCCATGGCGTGCAGGAAGACTCTGACCTTGTTCCGTAAATGCATAATGGACAAACTGCATCCTTGGTTTCAGATCCTAAAGTCAGCCTTGAACAGCGGCAGAGAATATATTTTGGTAGAGTGGAAGGGGGCGTGTAGGGGGGCCTTCTAGGTAGATTAGAAGTGGCAGAGGTGGATCTGGTGACAAATCCTGATAAGGTGAAATTTCAATTACTGAAGACAGATCGGATTCAAACACACGTGGTGCGAGAGTATAAACTCTACTACCACCCTCATTGTGAGGTGAAAGCATGCAACATGCTGCCTAAATATCTTTGTAAATTCCCTAATAGCTACTTTAGGAGTCACATCTTGCCAAGTGCGTCTAATTTTATTTTGACAAAGGAAGTTTTGACCTCGCGGACAGGGCCCAGTATAAAAGACCATACCTCTAGGTATTGCAATAACAGCAACGAAATTGAAACAATAAAACACATGTTATCTTGCACCGGTTTGAAGGCCCAGAGAACCTCTCATTATGGAAGGTTTCTTACAGATGTTAGTAGTTTACCTCCCGAGGAATGAAGGATAATGATAATAAGTGGAGAAAACACCTCGTTGGCTTTTGCAACTGTTACATTTTTAGAGGAGATTTTTAAATGAACGTTTTATGTTTTCAATTATTGAAAGTCTGTATGAATTGAGATGAATTGATGACAATGTTCGCATATGACATGCTATGCTTTTTATTTGTAATTGTGTTGAAATTGCTAAAGGTTGTAATAAGCCAAATGCAAATTACATTAAAAAAGAAATTAGCATAAAGCATGCGTAAAACTTTTACGTGTGCATTTTTATGATCTGTAAGATTTTTTCAGATTTCAGAGATGGAGAACAGAGATTGGAGCTCATTTTGCTCATATTCGTAATATGAGGGTAATAGCCATGTTCCCACCACCAATTTTTCGTCATTTGCTCAGTGCACAGACAGGCATCCATGCCTCTTTTTGCCCTGCACTTTTGCACTCTGCCGTGCCAAGTGAGTAAACGCTGCCTGGAATGCTCTTATGCCAGGCAGCCTTTACTTGTAATTGTGAACACTGCTTACCATGTGCACAATGGTAAGCAGCGTTCACAAGTATAAGTAAATGCTGCCCACCATTCTCGCATGTCAGGCAGCGGTTTGTTTTAATTGTGAACGCTGCTTGACATAACCGGATGACAGGCAGCGTTTACAATGGATTTGCAAGGAGTCACCCGGCAGATCTCAAAGGGATCTCCAGCATTTGTGCCAGCATGAAAATGCATGCAGACTCAAATGTTGGAGAAAATGATTGAAAAGAGGGTGTAACATTAATGGAAGGCATTAGAGAGTTACTCAAGGTTTTTACCCTTTCCATTAACATTACGCACCCATGGAACATGAGTACCACTGTAATTTCGGATTCAACCACCGCTATCTGCTCCGCCTCACAAATACTTTGCCATCTGCGTCCTCATGCGATTTTGAGGTGGGTGGAGTTGCTGTGGATTCCAAACTGATCCATATAATTCCTTCCTGCTCTGAAGATATATGGTGTGAAGAATTTACGTTTCATTTTGGTAATGGTGCAAATCTGACCTCATAACCCGAACCATCCAGATTCATGTTTTAAATGTGCACCTGTTATCAAGAGAAATGAAAATAGCATGGAAGGGACTACCTGGAAGTGCATTCGTAAGAGATCCTAGTGTTGCTATGTACATCAGTACACAAAATGGTGACCAATGGGTTCCTTATAAAATGCACAAGCACTTGAAATTCGTATTACAGAATTAAAAGAATATAACATGTAGATACAAGATAATAAATCCCCCAAAAGTGCCTTGTGCCATAGTTAAAGGTAAGAGAGCCCTGGCATAACCTCATCAATCGCTAATTAATTATTATACTCTATAGTTAAACATGGTTTCTTTGTTCCATCATCCACTGATCTGTTAAATATTGCAACACTCCTTGATTGATTTTTGTGTTTAATAGTTACATTTAAACACAAAATGGTCTTGTGGAAGTTCCGGCAGCAGGTGATAGTATCTAACAAAGTATCTAATTATCATTATAAAGTGTCAATTAGAGCAGCAGCTCACTCGGTGTAACAATTCACTAACTCCTCTTATTGCTTCCCTTCCCTTAGCTGAGGCTAATCACAGACGATTGCCCATGACAACGCAATTGGCAATGTCTCAACGGTAGGCAATGTATTTGAAGTCGATTCAAATATTGGCCTGCCTTTATATCGATGCATTGGCATCTTCATCATAACATTTGCACTGTGCATGCACACCGGTTTTGCTCGTTCTTCAGGGAACAAGTGAAACTGATTTGAAAAAGGGTATGGGGTGTACAAAGGGCATGTCCCCGTTTCAAAAAAAATGATTAACTATCTAAATGCACAGACAAAGACAGGTGGCAGCTCAAATAGTTGACAGAGAGACTATGGGTGCAGATTATCTATTTGAGAAAATGTATGCCTGCCCTATCTTTCAAGCTGACCTCTGACTTTTCGAGTCAAACTGAACATGTCAATTCATTTCCTAATTCCCTACTTTTATGTCTCTGCTGTTAAAAACTTACTACATGCAATAGTCCTTCTCCCGAATAGCAATCTGTCCGTGTTGATTTCCCTTCTTCTGCAATTAAAAGGTAAGGATGCCTTCAACTTTTCCTTTTCTAAGTATTCCTGGGACCTTTGCCGGATGCTGCTAAACTGAACTCATTATTTCTTTTTGTTGTACAAATTATGGCCGTATCTCTATATTTTCCCTTCCTAGTTAATTTTGTCTGATTAGCAGAGCAGCCACCACCAGTTGCTAACTCTGGGAATGTACATGGTAAAGGTCTGAAGAGATCCGCTGGACTAAGTACTGCATTCCAAATATATTGTGGCAGATGTATCTTTCTATGTGCACAGTGGTGTGTTACAAAGGATGCACACTGCATGGGATGCTGTTTCTTAAGAAGAACACTGCACACTGCATTTTCGCACCTTGAAACACTTTTGTATAGGTGTGTTATAAATGCCATATCATATCATATCACAAAGCTCAAGTGCCACAGGAAGCGGGAAGAATAGGTTGTACCCTTTCAGCACTGCAGGAGTGAATGGATTTTTACTTGCACCTTCCGCCACAATCACAGGTCAATGGGGAGAATGCCTGGGAGTGTGATGCCAGTCCCTGGTGATTATGTTTATATAGTTTATGCATAATAGCAATACCTGCCATATAATGTGAATAAACAGAGCAAACAATGGTAGTAGCTGTGAGCGGTCAGAAATGTGAAGCGGACAACATGGTAAAGGTTTTTCACAAGATGCCATTTTATTAACTTAAACACCTCACTCTCCCTAACCTAAAGAGGATTTCCATGTCTATCAAAATAAACTAAAGGAAACAATCTAACAAAAGGAATCTGTCCCTCACACTTATGCATACATCAAACTCATAAAGGGAATATATGGCAATTCAAATATAACAGAAATAACAGTTATGTTCAACATAAACCTATTATCTGTGTATCCTTGTAACCTGTGTTGGATCCCCTTCCCGAGATTTAAAGCAGAATTTTCAATCACAATATCAAATAAGAAAAGTTCTTTATTGTAACCAAGTTATGATTATAAAGTTATTTCGTGCTCCAAACGTCCTTCATTTGAATTTTACCCCATAGTTTAATTAGATGACAAGTCTTTATCTGTCCACTTATAGCAAAGAGTTCAACACAACTTCTTCTTCTTAAGAAACAAAAAGATTCTATCCTGGTATACTCACCTGCCAGGACAACAAAGGTCCTAACACTACTACAAATACTTCTGTGGTGTGGTTTACTTCAAACCATTTGAGAAAGTATTTGACATTCGACAAAATCAAAATGTACTACTTCTTCTGGGAAGACATGATACACAATGATGCTGTTTGTTCCACTCGCCTGATTGTCACACCCAATGCAGGTTATGCTCCTCTCTTCCTGAATACTGTTGCCACATCCAAAGCAGGTTATACTCCTCTCTTCCTGAATGCGTTATGTCAGGAGGACTTCTCTCTTGCCACTCTTGTTTTCCCACTTTTACATCAAACAAATACTGGCAATGCCTCTTTATCACACTTGCTCTTCTTTGACTTAGACAATGCTTGTTAAAGTCTTTTTTCAACTTTTGCCTCTTCCTCACTCTGGCAATAAAGGTTATAATTAGCTTGTTTCAGTATTGCCCTCTCTTGTCTTTGGCAATGATGGTTATAGTTAACTTGTTTCGGTATTGCCCTCTCTTCACTTTGACAATGATGGTTATCATTACCTTGTTTCAGTATTGCCCTCTCTTTTCTTTGGCAATAACGTTAGTTTTTATAGTAACAATTATACCCCTTTCTTTCTTCTCTGTTTACAAAGTTCTTATTAGGCCAATTTAACTTCTTTATATTAGTTCGGTATCCAAAATTATCATTAGTGGCAAGCGGTCGATTAGGGAGCCTACTGGGGTTACCCAACAATGGTGAACTCATTGGTTTATGCATATGCGTCCGCTCGCTCTGCTACCAGTGTTCTTTCTGCTTTTTCTGCCGCCTGCTGCATGGCAGACTGGTCTGGGTTGCTTCTTGCGGCCCGTGCCAGTCAATTGAGGAGCGTTCACTGCTCCTGAAACACGCTGGTGCTCAACAGACAACGGAGCACAACATGCAATAAGGAGAGTCTCTTTCTCCAGGAGGAAAGCTTCTTATAACAATGGTTTCCGCTGTGCAATGTCTGCATTTAAGACCATCAACTTCGGAGACCCTCTTAGGACCAAAGATAGCTGCTGCTCTGTTTTCCTTCTTCTTCTGGTGCCGCTGCCACTTGGATTCTCTGCAACTACTCCACCTCCTTCTTCTAATGGCCTGCACCTGGGCTGTCTCAAATATTCAAAAGTCCAGCTCAGGTGTTGGTCATTAGAATCACTAGACTGCATACTGCTGTTTAGTGCCTCTGAATCCCTCTTCCTCGTACCAGTACTTAGAGCATTGTGGGACTTGAAGTCCCCAATGCTCTGGTATTTAAGGGAGAGTTATATTCATTAGAAGTCAGGGTGTTAAGATCCTGATTCCCACATGTATTGCTTCCCTGTTGATTACAAGCGTTTTCCCTACTATTAATTTGGGTAGTTTTGCAAAGGTACACCTTACTCTGACAACAAGCATTAGATATTCTGGCACCATAGAATTCTCCCTCTCTGAGGAAGACAAATACTCTCCTAGCAGAGTCCTCATGTCCCTTTAGGGGCCTTCTCATCCCAGGTGATCCACCCAGCTAATACCACCCCCAGGGTTAGGATCAGGTAGGGATTGTCTTCCCTATGCCACCTGGGAGGAGACTTTAGGCAGGGATTTTGGGAGGATTCTGCAGGATTCATCACATAGCTAAACATATAATACCATAGCTTGCAAATGGCAAGTGCCTGATAATTTCCTTTACATTATGCACACAAAGCCAAAGCACTTGGCTTTCTATCTATCTATCTATCTATCTATCTATCTATCTATCTATCTATCTATCTATCTATCTATCTATCTATCTATCTATCTATCTATTTATTTCTTACATTGCGCCACTCGCCCAAAGTCCTCAGGGCGCTTACAAGAGAGACAACACTGAACATAAAACGTTTGAGTTTACCTCCATGTTGCTCATTTATAGAGTGCATCCAACTTTGATCTCTTGATTTATTATAATCAGATGTGGTCATTCGGTCTAGAACGCATCCAAGATGTTCCAGGCGCTCCTTTTGATAACAAGACTATCACGTGGGTGGTACATTGACCACATATTTCTGCTGTGACATATCTGTGCTGCAGTTGTCAACAGTTCATCCCGCCTCCTCTGATGCACAATGCAACACATTATCTATCAATCACTGTTGTATCTTCTATTATACACTGTTTCTATATCTAAAGTTTATGTTATAGGAAGGTTGAATGTGCCTCCCCATTTTGTCCCTTACCCTCCCTTAATTGAAACACCCCACTCCTGTACAAACAGGTTTTTTCAGCTCTCTTAATAGCTGGTTTTTACCCCAGTAAATATCTCTGTAATTAGAACTGACCATATTTGCAACTATTTGGGCTATTTTCCCAGAATGCATGAGCGTGATTCCCTCATTCTCACTCGATATCTAGGCTGTTTGGGAGGATAGCTCAGGAGCAAGGTTCTAGCCTTGGGAACAAGTCAATGCAGTGCGACATGGGTTCAAACCCCAGACAAGTGCTTAATAGCTAGACGAGTGTGACATGAAGCACTATATAAATCACCAATAATAAAGAGTAGCAGAGTATTTGCACCTGGTAAATATTGATTACAGACAATAGTGTCATGCTTCTGGAGCAGATGTCTTCCAGTCAAATCCTTTTGTGCCAAATCCAGTCCATGATGTTGTTGGAAAATATGCTGGGGTACAGTGAAATATAAACAGAGGACTCGGGGATACCTTAATTTCCTGCTTTTGGGAAGATTCCACAGAGGGGTTAATAATCAATTCAGGAAATCTTCCCAAAAAATGGGAATAATCTAAATTGATGCACAATGTTTGGTCATGACAGTAAACCTCTATAAGCACAGGGAGAAGAGTTTCTCAAGAAGTTCAAAGCATCGGAGCAGGGCCATGGCTCACCTATGAATCTGAGGGTTTTATGATGCAGATACCCAGGGGTATTGAGTCGGTGGAGCAAACCAAAGAGTGCAGATCTAGCAAGATGCCTGAACTCACAATAGACAAAGAAATAAGGGAGAAGACAGAGACCAAATCAGTGGACAACCTAGGGTGGACGGAAGGCATCAAATGTAATCTTTCAATGGGATCCGCTGCATGGCCTTATGCGAGACACAAGATAGCCCTGAGAGCAAAGGACCATGGCAAAGCTATGAAGACATTACTAGGGAAGCTGGAAACTACATGTTTCAGTCAAGATGCCAAGCCTGTGTATTAGCAAGTTATCAATTCATGATGGAGATGGGACGACGCACAATGATACAAGCAGACACCAGGTGCAGATAAAGGCAACGAATATATCTTCAAAACAAGAAGACCACAGACCCACTGTTTCTACTCTAAATACTATTTCCTTGACTACTCCTGAAGAAAGTCCCTATAATCATAAAGAGGACTGAAACATGTCGAGTTCCCAATTTAGAAATAATACTGAATTGACTAGTAGTATTTAATATCCCACTAAGGCGGTGTCCCAATTTGAATATAAGACTGGGTGATAAAAACATTGAGTGATCCATTAAGGATTAAAACCCCGAATGTATAAGGATTAACAGCAAAGGTTTGAATATAGATTGATACACTGTTTTTTAGAATTTGTTATATGTTTTGTGTCTTGTTACATATGTGTACCATTTTAGAGTGTCTGATTATGCATTGTATATGTACTATGGCTCCTGATTTTTATGAGAGAATATTAAAATTGACATTTTTCGTAAAACTGATGTAGTTACTGATGAGCTGTTAAGCTGTTGACAATTAACCTTTTTTTCCTACCTTTCTATGTATTGAATACGTTCGTTTTTCCCAAAATCAAGGTAGGATTCCACCCCTAGCGGACATTTGGGATCTCTCCATTGTTTTTCACACGCAGATAAAGGCAGCCAGGAAATGTTAGATAGAGACAGACAAGCAAGGAATTATCGAAAAAGTCAAACACAAACCACAGACATGGAAATTATGAAGGGGAAATGGACAAAGTCTGAAATCCAGGGTGAAATAGCAGTAATAGCACATTATTATGGCATAGGGAAGAGGGAAGCAGCAAGACCATATGTGGGGTTTAATCAAAGGCCCAAAGAAACATATCCTAAAGGCCTACTGGAATGATGACCCTTCAGCCTTCAAAAACATGCACACTGAAAATGGGCCTAATAATACAAACTGTGTGTGTAACAACAACAAGTAGCAAGTAACACAAGGAAGAGTTATGATAAAATGGAAATGTTATGTGAATGGCCAAGTATTGAGGAATCAAAAGGCCTATGTTTCATAACAAAAGGAAAGGTCGAACTGAAAAGCAGCCTTTAATTCACATTTGCAGAAGAAAATTACAGGACCCTTCCACATGAAAAGCAGGTTTTTCAACCACTGAAACTAAATGGCTTTGCATGTGAATTTTGCAGTTTTAAAGCAGGACATGAGAAGAATGTTCCCCTGCTAGAATAAAGATATCAGGGAAAAGACTTGGGGCCTCATTACACGGATGGCGGTAAGGGTTTACCGGTACCGATATTTTACCAGTACCAGTAAATCCTTACCGCCTTACTACGAGGTCCCTTTGCGGGTTGGGGAATTTAACGCCTGCTTTTTGCAGGTGTTAAAAACCAACCCGCAAAGGGACCAGTGGAGCTAATTACGGTACCGCAATTTGCGGTACCGTAATTAGCGCCTTCCCCATTCCCATAGAGCCCTATGGGGCAAAAATGGGAATGGGGAAGGGCAATGGTGGAAGGGGGAATTACCGCCCCACCAACCTTGGAATAGGGCGGTAATTCCCCTTTCCACCAAGGCGGTGCCGGTATTTTACCGGCATGAACCATGGCACTAACAGCGCCATGGTTCACCGCCATTCGTGTAATGAGGCCCTTGGTCTGTGTTGACAAGATACAGTGTATTGAATACAGTATGCTTCACATGCAAAATACTGGCAACATTTTAAAAGAAAAGGCCACTTAATTTCCAGGGATCACATGTAAATTAAATTTTAGGCCCAAGGCAGACTCTGTTCCTGGGTGTTAGGCAGAATTCACAAATGACTTCCCCACTGCGGCCTGTTGGTCTCCTGAGCTGTAAAGGGGATCCCTTTGAGGCTCATGCATAGCAGTTATTTACAACTACAATAAAGTGATTATCTGCTGTGGGTGGGGAAAATACAAAAAATATAAGGTTTTGAGATGAAAATTGTGGTCAACTTCAGATAACAGGACAGAGTGCCAGATGTCAGCATGGCATCACAGGGCAGAGGTTATCATATAAGAATAATTGTTATAATTGTTTTCTCATAAAGTGCTTAATACTGAAAAGTTTTCTAGGCGCTGACCCGGGATTCCAACCTTTGTTGCTCTGTGTCGTCTTGCTTCCAAGACGGGCACGTTGTTCCTGAGCTCTCCCCCCTGCACATGATTTGTCTGCTGTATGATAAGGATCTCTTCAGCTGACCAACTTTCAAACAACAAAGAGGCTAAAGGCTATTGCCATGGCCTTTAAAAAAAACATTCAATACAGAAGGCTCTGGTCACATGCTTGCCAAAAAACTAAACTGGCCTGGAGAAATGAGAACTATGATTTGCATACGTGTGAAGATTGCCCATTAGTTTAAAAGTACTATCATAACTAGTGATTTTCTCACAAATAATAGGTCACAGTTTCTCTTCATATGTCATTTGAAAGATTGTAACGAGGTGGTTATTCTGATGTACAGTTGATCCACATGAGATATTTGGACATCATGTTATCACCTGAATTCTGTTTCTGGCTGCCCCAAAAATGTCCCAATTGTCAGTGCTGGTGAGCTGATGGAATGTAAAATTAGGTTTCTGGAGAGTAAATTGAATGTTCATAACTATTATATTGTTTGTATAAACACAAAGAATTACCACATGCCTGTGCAACATGTGTGAACACAGCTGATGTTTCATCAAATCCCCCATTATTAGATGCAGCAGAATATATATATCATTAATAACTTTTGCCATGTAGGTACTTTTTGGCAAACAGTTGACATGAAACAAAATGTGAATCTCAAAGAGGAGTTGCAATATGTCTGTTCTAGACTCCTGAACCAATCCTTAGAGAGAGGATGGACTTGGGGGTGGAGAGAGATGTAAATGTTCAATCCTGGTTGTGAGATCATTTGTTAGCACCACCTAATGTTCACTTTCTGTGGGAGGGGAGTAGAGAATAAAAATGTCTTGCACTATGGAAGAGGGGACAGCTGCCAAAAAATCCCCATAGGAGATCTGCTGAAATTTCATCTGGGTGTGAGACTTCCCGGGAACCATAGAGGGAGGATTGCAGTGGATTTCCATTTGACTGAAGTGCTGGCCAGAACCCTGTTTTCCCTATGAGTGAAGCCTTTCTCAGTTTCCATGAGAGCAGAGCCCAGAGATTGTCAAAAGTACAAACAAAATGTCAGTGTGGGGTTCTATTGAATTCATCCATTCCCTTTCGTAGTGTGTTCTCTTCCATTAGTGGGTGGGGGGAGAAATTGTGTAGACCCTTAGAATATTTGACTGTATAATAATTTAATTAACTCCCAAATAGATTGACAAAGGGGGGAGCTTGGAAGAATTCAAAACGTTCACCCTCACTAATAGAAGGAAGATACAGGATAGTCATTTAAAGTAATTGGGGTGCCTTGATTTTCCTGTTCATCCCTGACTTCTCTAATGAGAAGGGGGTGGGGGTGAGTCCCTTCCTAAAACGAAAATTCTCAACTGAACCCCTAACTGAAACTGTTTTTTAAACAAAAGATATACTTGCCACCAAAACAAAATTGATAATTGTCACCATCCCCAAACCTTGCCTTTCAAACACTTGTCCCCAAAACTACAATTCCCAACTGAAACCCATTCCAAAAACTTGCTTTTAAAGAAAATGTATTCTTATCTTAAAAATGAAACTCCCAATTGTCACTGCTCTTTCAACATTGTATTTAACCAAGGGCTACCTTTGGCCCCACAATAGAACGTTCTAAACTGACCAACTCCCCCCATACAGATCTTTGTAAAACACAAATTCCTACTCACCCTCATTTTACTGTCCAACTTCCCCAATACGGGCCTTTAAGTGAAGGGATCTGAAAAACCCAAATTCCTAATCATCCCCATTTTACTGTTGAACTTCCCCAACACAGGCCTTTAAGTAAGGGGAGTCTGCAAAACGAAATTCCTAAACTGTCCCCACTCCCTAGACCTGGCCTTTGAACAAAAGAGTACTGCATGTAATTGATGCTTGGTTTTTGAGGCTGGGGGAGAAGTGCTAAAGTAAGACCTCATGTATCCAACACCGAATGTGTGAGGTATGTCTTGTTTTTAAATACACCCTGTGTCTATTCTTTAACTAAATGTGGTTGTAATATTTTGTAAAGGCATTTTTCCAAATCTGTAATTTCAATTGCTTACATTTTGAGTGCACAGGGAACTCCATATCTCAAGCCTTGAAGGTGAACTAGTTTTCATAAAACGAAATGTATGCCTTGGTTTGAAACTAACAGAAACGTGAAGATTATGTCCTAGCATTGTGTCATATTATTATTATTGATATTCAACATTCAACAGGGCTCATGGGAAAATAATGTTGACCAGTTTATTCAGTCTTTGCCCCATGTTTGTGAGACAAAAGTAAATGTAGATAAAGTGTGTTTTGTAATTGTAGCTGTGCTTTCTCCCACAAAGAAGGTGGCGGCTGTGATTGAACAAACTTAGTATTCATTGAGCTTATAATTAAAATAAATATCTATTCTTTCTATAGCCCGGCCTGGTTCTTGGCTCACTCTGGGCACAGGGGGAGATTTATGCAGCTCTATATGAGTCTTCAGTAAGGCCAGTGCTAAACGAAAACTTAAGCAAAGTATAGTAGGGCTCCCTGATTTGGGGGGAGGAACACCCCAGGTTAAGGGTGGTCTCTCAATATAACGCCACACCTAAAAGAAAACAAAAGAATGCCACACACTTGGCATTTTATTTAAATCATTTTGGTATTTCATGAAGTGCAAACACGTCTTGCAAGTGAAGTGGGCAGAATTCCAGGAACATGTGTCGTTGTTGAAGTGTTGAAGTATGTTGGACATGGAGTGCTGTACATGAAGCATTGTGTGCGGTCTCCAACTTTGACCCAATGACAGAAAACAGGCTGTGACGGGGAGCAGGACTTGCACTTGAGACAATGCCAGACAGCTCACTATAAACCGTGTTCTACATCTCTATGTGGCATAGGGAGACAACGTGCTTTCCCAAATTACACATGATTTTGGCCACGTGTCTACACAGAGATTAAAACCTAGGTCTGCAATATACTAATCCATGGAATTTAGCCCCTCGCAGCATCTACTTCCAGATTTTTAAGTCAAAGTGCTGTACAATGCTGTAAAAGAGAGCATGTGGTTTTCCACGGTCTCCTGAGGCGCCCTGCATGGCTGGATTAAAGGGTGCGAGGAAGGTGGTTTTATAATCTCCCTACATGGCAATAGAACACTCACTCTGGCAGGGTCTCTGAATATTTCCTGCTATACAAGCGTATGACGAATGGGGGGGGTACCCGCTACACACTGCATTGATACGTTATGTGAATACTTTGCCTACACAAGTATATCTTAATACAGTCTATATTTTCTTTATTTTTTTTATTTATTTTGGATTTGTAAAGCGCACTGCAGCCCGTAGGCATTGAGGTGCTATAAGGTAACTTCAGAAGACTTGCTTGAGTGTTACAGGAAGCAGCCCGCATATGGACCTTGAATACATAATGCTTGGTTACGATTGGTTACAGAGCAAGGATACAGTAGCATAGGCAGGAATAGAGATAACATACAAAAGCTAAAGGAAAGTCCATTCATGAGATCATAGTTAGGCTAAGGAGGAAATTACATGCAGGGTAACTCGCACGGTGTGGGATGGGATTTTAGACAGTCTAGTTTTTATGGCTTTGCGGAAGGCTGCATTATTATTTCCTTGTAGAAGACACCCATGACCTTTTCCAGGTATGGCCCCTCAGCAGTTGGTAGTGTGACTATTTACAGCACAGTCTTAACCCGCATCTCACCAAGTACACAAGCAAACAGTGATTTTGGAACTTGCGCATGAATTGAGTTTTCACACTTGAATTTGTCTGAAATACTTTACCCATTGCCCCATTTTTTCAAACAGTGTTTCTTTATATTTCGGTGGGGCTATTGGGATTCTGTGATATATCCCACCAATTCCTTTTTTACCCCTAATGTCAATGTCATAGTCTTGTGCTAGTGTATGGTGCAATCACTCTTTCAGACCACCTGAGGACAGGGGCATCATTTAGAGGTTGCCAGGGGTCGCAACTGCCATTTTGACCATTGAAAGGGATTGCATGTGCGGTTTCTTTATTTTCAACCGCAATCCAATTTGCAGGAGAAAAAAAAGATGACGGGGGACAAGGAAGATACTAAGTAGCTTCCATGAGACAGGAGCCTGTCGTTTCCAGGTTGAGTGTTTTAAGACTAACATGAAGGTCCCGTCCCTTTTGTTCAAATAATCGGAGACATTTCTCTGCTATTACCATTGCAATTGTCCATCACTCTGTGTGTGTCCTCCTGCACCCCTCTCCAACTCAAGGCAGGGCCTGGCTTCCCATCCTATATTGCAGGAAACTTCCAGGCCAATGCTTCATGCCTGTGTTTATAGTCCTAATAGTAACATCTCGAATGTTCCATAAAATGACCCACATTTTAAGTACTTTGACTCTCCTGTGGTTTCAAGGTAACAAGTTGCAGAGGTCTGATGCCCCTCCCCCTTTACATTTAGAACCGTCTGGTACTAGAGTGGTGGGAGCCTTTTGTAGGCATGTGAAGAGTGATTTTGGGAGACCTCACTCTCATTGAAGCAAAATTTTAAGACTGCAATAATTCGCCAGAGATTAGACTACCTGACATCAGACGTTTGAGTCTTGCTAAAAACCGATTATGTGGGAATAAACATTCTGAGTCTCGACTATGCCAAATGCCTACACTAATTCCAGGTTTCAAGCGGTTATTTTCAAAGTCCTTTAAGTTGTAGCTTATTGAGTACAGAAAGCCATGCCAATTGCAGGTCTGTATGTGCAACAATTATACTGGCTGGTATCTCAAGCCTTCTTCTGGCCCATCAGGTATGTTTGAAAGCCCTGGCCGGTAACCCGTTCATGGCATAGACCCGAGTTCAAGAATAGAATTATTCACTGCCCCCTCCGCCAGGCTGGGTAGTAGTGGTCCACCTACTCAGATGCAAAGCACTGCTGGAGGAACTTTCATTCATGGGACTGTCACGACCTAAAGTTCAGAAAATGCATGGGGAGAAAGCCACTGGAAAGTGAAATACTCAAGATCACACCAGAGCTTGTTTGAACATCATTTCTGGCTACTATTTTACCACTGCTTTCTCTACAAGCCTTGAACCTTGGTCTGCGAGGTGGACCACATCCATTGACTCTTTATTACCCAGGGTGGACTGGGATCCGAAAGTGGCCCTGGAAATAATGTTCAATGTGGCCCCATATTACACATTTTCAGCAATCCCAACCATTTACCTACGGGGACATTTGGAAATAAAATAGGTTACTACACAAAAGAGGCTGAGGGTGCAGAGGCCTAGTGGGAAATCCCAAGAGCTCCCTATAGGCCAGTCCACCCCTGATTATTACCCAACTGAATGGTGCTCAATGTATGGAATGAGGCAGGATGAAGGACTGGGTCGTCCCTGCCGGAAATGGAAGCTGGCACTGCGGGTTGCATAGAGAGCTAACTCTCTGAGCAATGTCACTGCCTTGTTAAACCAATAAAAAGATATGCTACAAAAACAGACTGCTCGGATTGCACTCGGCCAACAAACAGGACCTGTCAGATGCCCGATGATCCCAATAGGGAACTGGTCGTCTCTTGAGGTCCCTGTAAGTGGGACTCTTCCAGCACTTTCGGAGGTACAACCGCGCCATTTTAAAAAGCAAAAGCTTGTATAGGTCTGGTTTTCTGAGACACATTCTGTAGCATCGCAGGCGTATTTGTAGAGTGCACGACACACCCAAAGGGCAGGTAGAAGGAACATGTTATTCAGAAAACCTCCATTAACAGAATCAATACATCTGACTCAACTGCTAAAACCGAACACACACCATCTTAACAACACCTTAAAACCCAGGGGTCAAGTCCTAAAAAATAAAGTGGGGGGACTCATCAACAAACGCAATGGGATGTGACTTTGTCAGAAATTAGCATATCACTGTAAAATATGCACATTCCATTAAATTGTCTTTGCATAGCCACCCAAATTGCACAGGACGAAGGGCATTTGCCTTTCATAAAATCAACACACACACAAAACCAAGAGAGGATATTGTCTTCTAATAGTGTTTTTGAAAACTTTAAAAGGTGTGCATGCTTCAAACTCCAAGAACCAATACAAATGTTTCCCTGCGACTTGCCGTACCGAAATGGGACATTACACCTTTAGTTGTTTTTTTTTTCTTCTTGATCGGGTTATATAATGTAGTGGTGAAGTGTCCGGCCTACAAATCTGCCGACTGTGGTTTGAGCCCAGAGGTCGGCTTAAATTCATAAACTCAAAGAGGACATTTAATGTCTCTCATTTTAGCTGGGCAGGACTGAGTCCACCCTCTGAATAAAGTCGGTAGACTCCGTCCCGCGTGTACCCTCGACCTGAGCTCCGTTAAAACCTCAACGTACACTTGAGATTTTTTCCTAAAAGCAGCTTTAACATATCTGAAAGCATCATGGATCAAATCTATATAATTATAATTCGCAAACATCTTCATGGCGTCCATTCATGACCAAAGTGACATCTGAGCCGTTTCCTTCTAAAAACCAATAAAATATTTACATATTAATGCAACATGCTCCGTATGTTTGCCTTTACCCAGCTCACATGCACATTTCTTATTCGTACCCAATCAGTTCATGTGAGACTTACGTGGGAGAACGTTTTTGCCAAAGCCTAAATATAACACTGGAGATTAAATTGTGCCTATAAAATGGTCAGCAGTAAAACATGACATTGTTGTAGACCGACAATAGATGTTGGTAGTTACCCAAATCAATGGTTCTCATTTTATTTAGCCTGGAGGGAGAATGGGCCATCTAGGCGTTTGCCTCTTTAGGTTCCCAGTCGAGCCCAGCTTGGAAAGTAAATGCCACCCGGGCCGCCTGGACCCAGAGGCCATCGGCTGGGCATGCAGCGCGACTCTCTTTGCCGCCTTCTGAGGGGAAAGAGGGTTTCTGGGCAAGCATCGGTAGGCGGCAAGGAGCTGTGTTCCAGGACGCATGCGCAAAGGCACGGCCCAAGGTCTCCTTCTTACAGCGTGACTGGAAGCCGCCCAGGGACGCTGTTCAGGAAGAGCCATCTGCTCTCTTTCACGGCCTCTATGTAAATGACAAGCGACGCTGGAAATGGAACGGGGCCTTGCAGCTGCAAACCGGGCCCGGCACGGAAAAGAGGCACAGAAAGGGGCAAACAACCAAGGGAGGAGAAGTGGCTGGGCCGGCAGCCCCACAGCGAGACCACGGTTCAATCCACAAGTGCTGGCACTGGGCCGGATCTTTCCGGATCCGGAAAAAAACGTCTGCCTGGATCTCGGAATCAGCTCCCCAATCCGGGGAAATCCATGTGCACTCTACCCTTATTTTAGAATGCTGCAGTGTAGTCACTTTAAACTATGCCCAGACCTGGATTTGAACGTGGTTTCTAGGTACAAAGGCAAGGCACTTCCCTGCCGCAAGCCCCGTTGAGAATCTAAGCAGGAGCCGTCTCAAATCTCATGTTAATATTACACTCTAGAGGAAATATTGATGAACATTTTTTTAGGTTTGGAAGTTTGGAAGTGTACACGTCTTATACTTTGCTGACAACATTATAAGAACCTGGGCTATTTTCCAAGTGTTCCGAGGGGCCAAAAGGCAAATGTTTATTGGGAGGCATGAGTAAAATACCTGCCCTATGCCGCCCCTACACCACTCTCCATACTGGGTAAGATCTAGATCTCCCAGTATAAATTCAATTTTCAGCATGATCTACCCCAAACGCAGCCGAAGGGCAGACCCATGTTAATTTTCCTCAACAATCTACTCCCTGCTTTAGATTGAATGGGGTATTTCGTCAATAGGGACATATAAGAGCAGATTTTCACAGACTCTTGTTATGCTTCCTTATTGAATCAGTTATAATCACTGCCGTATGTGAGGAATTCGACAATCTGCACGGGGAAAGTGCACTCGTCTGGCCTGCTTTGATTTTTTTAAATAATGAAACTGAATGATGGGAGACCAACCTCTGAGAAATGTGTGCGGCCATTCCGCGTTCATTTCATCTGCTTCCCGCACAAAAAAAGCATAGTCACGTGTACTCCGGAAAGACACTACCTACAGGCGCCGTCTTCCCTTGTCATATTTAGCTGGAATGTGACAGCCCTGGGTACATCAAAGCATCTCAAGAAGGGGGAAAGGCACACCTTACTCCAGCCATGGCAGCCCCCTTTAAATATCAAAGGCTCCATGAATCTGCAATTATTTTGTCTACTCCATTTGTTTGCAGTGAATACTAACGAGATAATAGAGGCAAGCCTAAGAGACTTGATTGCCCAAAGAGACAACAGGAAGGCGGGACTAACAACCCTTTGGTGTGCAAAGGTGTGCAATGTGTCAACTTGAAGCTAGTTCCCACCTCTCTGTATGAAAGGCAGTGAATGGCCTGTCTGGGTCCAGCAGCTACCACAGGTGTTCCTGTAGAGCAGACCCCTTTCAGAGGGATGAAGGATGTGATTCAGGGGAGACAGGAAGTCTGCTCCCAGTCCAAACTTTGAGAGAGACCTGCGCTTTATTCAAGAGGCACTGGGGGGGGGGCTCAGTTAACCAGTGAGAGACTTTGATCTACAGACAGAAAGATGGGTTGGACTTGGGTATATGTTGTCACCCCTTGTCTGTCCTGTTCCAGAGCACTCTGGTTCTGACCTCATGCATAACACAAGATTGTTGTTGGGGACACAGGATTGGTTCTTTAAGGTAGCCTTACCTGCACCAATTACTGAGGACCATTTGGCTTTAAAAGAGCGATGAACCCCTCACCTAGCAGATCATCCGATGACTTTGAAAGGAGTAAGAAAAAGGGCTCATTTGGACATGGGCTGAGGGTACAGTTTACCTTACATCTTCCTCCTGTGACGGAAGGCCAGGACTTCCAAGAGGGAAGCAAGATCCCTCCCCTAAACATCTTCCAGGGAACAGAGGGAAATATCGGACTCAGAGGACCTGTCCAGCAGCTCCAGAACTAGTACCCAGCCTACATACAGAATGCCCTGCAAGGTTCTTCCAGCAAGCTGAAAACAATGTACTATTGTTTGTTTTGGGTCCTTGGGGCCGGTTTTTGACCTCTAATATTCTATATACTGCTACTTGCCCTGATGATAGACATGTAGACCAAAATGCATTGGCAGAGTGGCATTTCGGCCTAGACCACTCACAGTGTTCATTTTAACTTAATACACTTAATACACCTTGGTCTTTTCTAAGCAATAGTCTGGATGCAATCTTTTCAAGTTAAGGTAAACTGGCTCCATTGAGCTTAGGTCCACTTTATTGCCGGTATTTCCAGTGCCCCTTGTGGTGGCATTCTTGAGAGGGTGTGCACCCCAAACTTGATTAACAACAGTATCTACTTACATCTAAGTTTGCTCTATGGAAGAAAATTAGGCAGTGCCCACTTAACTACGTCAGTTACAGCAAACTATTCTGCAAGCAAGGAATTTGAAAAGCTTTCCACTGCTTTAAGTGCTGCAGTGACAGCTGGAATTCTGTCTGCTGGCTGAAGCAGCAGGCTTTGTGATGTCATTACTTAAGTGTAATAACTGATTACGAAGCAGTTGTGATGTCATTCTCTTATTACAGGTCAGTTGTGATGTCACAACTAGGCTGTAATATATGGGCTAAAGCACCCCGACTGTAGGTTATAAGGATATTGCAAGCCAACAAGGTGTTTTGTGACCAAATAGAGGAACGAGGACAAAGTTTAAGTTCCTTTATGAGGTTAGGGAACTCCAAGGTGACTTGCAATATCCTTTTTCTGTATGGTAGGGGGTATTTTTTCATTATACACATGGCCACACACTGTCATTCCCTTTAATACCTCATGTCTCTTGCAAGAGATCGTCCATTTGCTGATCAATTTTCTCAATATAGAATCTGTTTGGATTTAACAAAGCAAAAATGCAGCTCCTAATGTGTTTTAAAAAAAATAGTCCAAGTAGTTCGATACAATGTATTGAAGAAAAGAATCTTCCTACTGGACCTTTAGGAAAAACTTGAAAACCTTGCTCTTCACAGACACCATGCTCTAAGACACCTTGCTTCTTCACCTTCTCCCAAATGGACACACCAACTCTTTTCTGTCTCTGTGTGTGATAGTACTGTCTGATACCTGACACCCTATTTTTCCTTCCCCATTGTACTTATCTTGTCTCCTTCCCCATTGTAACTAGCACCTAGATACCAGAGGGTTCAGTGCACTGACACAAATGCTAGAATAAATAAATGAATTAAATAACTAGCACCCAGTCTTACTGTTACCATACTACTCAAAACACACTCTTCATCCAACCCACCCAATAGCTCTCTGTTATCCGTTTTAGGCCTGACTTCAGAAATAGACACTCCACAGAGACCATCCCCTGCCCCGTTTCCAACTTCCCCTCATCCGCACGTCCACCACAATCATCAACACATGGTGTAAATGTGTCCACGCATATTTTTCTTCACATTTGGAACCTTCAGCTGGATGGATAGTTACTACACTATAATGTTCTTTTTTTTTTATTTGCGGGAGCTCTGACTAACAACAGTCCAAGCTTGGCAAAATAGTATATTGTAGCCTTGAGCAAATATTCCTATAACATTTTAAATGGGCATTTCTACTTTTGGGATATAACGTCTGTCCTCTTCGACAGATCACTATGACACATGACAGAAAAAAGTCAGATGTGATAAATGCATGAATAGGAAAGCTTTGTGCACTTTTCAAAATGGCATCACAAGATGTTACTACCTAAAAAAGCATATGCATAGAAAGCAAACCTCTACTTCTGACTCTCAGCACCCCCTCCACCCCCCACTGCGGCCATTCAGTGTATGCTATGTTTCTTATACTGTGCACTGTTGCCCCATGTGTGGTTTCTTGGCGCTCTGGCGTCTCTGCTAAGCGAGGAGGCGCTGGATAAGTAAGTAGGACTGAGCGGGAGAAAAGAGCAAGAGAGCTGTGATGTGCTGTTGGCAGCTTCAGTTCGGTTGGCATCGTTTACTGAGCCTAGGTCTGTTTTGTTTTGTGTATGTTATGTTTCTTATACTGTGCACTGTTGCCCCATGTGTGGTTTCTTGGCGCTCTGGCGTCTCTGCAAAGCGAGGAGGCGCTGGATAAGTAAGTAGGACTGAGCGGGAGAAAAGAGCAAGAGAGCTGTGATGTGCTGTTGGCAGCTTCAGTTCGGTTGGCATCGTTTACTGAGCCTAGGTGTGTTTTTCGGTTGGTAGCCTCCATGTGCTTGGGCGAGGCTATGTGTGGTTTGTTTTGTTGTGGTTTACTAAAAGATGTGGACAGGCGAGATGAAAAAAAAAACTGCTGTTTTATATGACTGGCTGCCACCAGCGTACACATCACACCTACGCCCACTTTCAACAACAACAAAATGGAAACAGCAACCCGATAATGTTCTTCCGACGTGAATATAATAGCACTTAGTTAAGAAAGAAATTGCCAAAGCGGCTGAAGAAAGTCTGTAGGTGGTAATAAAACGACCAATTTCATGAGCACGTGAGAAGTGTGATGCTGAAAGAAGCCAGGTTTCAACTGCCACATCAACCCCAAGCCCCACCAGCACGTATGTTTCCCTTATTGTTTGCAAATAATGTTTTCCTACAGCCCGCCCCCTCACTGCTCGGGTGCTGGTGCGTCGGCTCCCGTTCTGTGAGAGAGCAGAGAGTCGGGTAGAGAATCAGTTCCTTGGTGTGGCAGGAACAACGGGCAACGCCGTGGGCAAAGGCAACAGTGTCCATGCATAGACTGGAGGATACCGCCAGGAGAAGCAGTACGTATGATGCTGTAACATGGCTGCCAAGCCCGCGCTGTGGTGGACTTATTTCTTTCATTGACCATAAGCTGTGGAATCGCTAGCCCTGTGGCTCATACACTCTATACAATACATATATAAAACAATACGTGGATGTTTGTATTGGCAATAAAAAAGGCTATGTTTTTTTAATTAAACATAATACTGATATAACATAACTGAGTATATGGGTATTTCCCAACATACAGGTGTGCAGTGTTTTCTTAGTTCCATACTTTTGGGCACTTGGGGCAGGAACTGGAAGTTGCCCTTCTTTGCTCACAGGGTGCCCCCAGCATGAGCCCTCAAGTCTGTGTGTTTGGGACCTGTAAATTGGTTGGTCCTCCTCCTGTGCCTGCTGGAAGATTCCTTCCAGGCCCATACAGCCTTCCATGTTTTGTCTGTTCTAAGGCTTTCAGACAACGACCATTGTCCTGTGCTTGCCCAAATGTACCAGATACACTCGGGTCAGAGTGTTCTTTCTGTATGACTGCTCCAGCAGCCCTGCCTATTGAAGGCAAATGTGCCCTGGGGCCAAGCCATACATATGGCTACTGGCCACCCAAATGGCCAGCCTGTGCAGACAGCCTCTTAGCACCTTGGTGCATAGCTTCCTGCCTCGCCCCTCATCTTTTGTGAGAGTGTTCTCTCCCCCTTTGAAGAAGTTGAGAGGCACTGGAGGTTCTGGGGCTGGCACCTGCCACCAGTTAGCTCCTTTTTGATGTGTGTTGTGTGCTGGCTGGGTCCACTCCCTGCAGGCCCTGCTTGTGAGCCCTAGAGCAGGGGAGAGGACAGGAAAGAGTGGGTGGTGCGCCTTATGGCTGCCTTACTTCCCCCCTTTGTACCCTGTGGACAGCTACCCAAGCTTAATGGCCTGTGCCCATGAGCTGCATGGGGGGGGGTCGCATTCCGCGGCACTGGACATTAGTGGAGATGTCAAGCCGCGCAGGGTTCAGCAAACAGAAGACTACACAGCACTGACTAAACGTGAGCTGAAAGGGTGTGCCATACCAAACACAAACACACACAACACTGTGTAAAAAGAGACCTCTTAGTGTACGTTTATTTTGTGCGCAGACATTAAATGTGCCTCTTGACCCTGTGCGGAATTGGCGTTGGGTTCATGCAGGTTGAACAGACAGCAGGAAGCTGAGGCGGCACCACGCTGCTTGCGCCAGAGGCAGGATTACGCCGCTCCCATGAGCGAGCACGCAGGCCGCTGACGCAGCAGCAAGACGAGCCTTGGCCATGGCTACTGTACCCCAGAATCAATGTCCTGAGCTCTGAGGCAGCTCTGCTCTCTGCACCGTTCGTTGATACGCTGATGCGGCCCGTGATTGATTAGGGGGAGAGGGTCTGTGCTGTGTCGAAATGCTTGACTGTTGCGCGTGCTGGTGGCGTGGGGGGGTCAGAACAGGAGAGGCGTACGCATGCATGAGTGATTTCACTCCACAACCCAAGTCGAATCGTCCCCGGGTCGGGTCGCGATGGAACGTCTCCTCACACAGGCACCTCCGCGGAAGGGCACCGTCACTGAGACGCAGCCCAGGGGAATGCATGCCGACACAGAGCCACGACCACGCGGAATGGGTGCGCAAAGGTGCCCATTGGAACCTCACCTCCCCGCCGCGCACACATTCTGAACCGGTGCTCTCAAACACACTACACGAACACAGCAAGCTACTCGCACACGGCAATGAAATATCAGAATCTACACGTCCCCCCGATCGTGCGTACTTATCACAGCCCTGGCCGATGGATCTAGGCACCACGGGCACAGAAAGCTCCTGCTCGAACACAGGGCTTGGACAAAAAGCTGCAGAAACAGCCGGGCACACCGTACCCGTGGACTTCTGCCCTGTACGCATCAACACAACGCCACGCAAAGACACCGGGCCTATTCCCTTTCTCACAGCTAACCAGAGCCACCCCTCTCCTCCAATTCACACAGAGCACCAGGGGACCATGCAAAGGACAGCAGAGTGCACGTGCAACATAGCATAACTAAAAAGGACCCTCAACGCTTGCGCAATCCATACCACAATGGACCATCTCCCATACCACTTGAACTAATACCACAGGCCCCCAGGTAATCCAAAGCCCCCCACTGTCTACAGTGAATATATCTTCGGTGTCCAAAAGGCTATGCACATATGTACAGAGTGCATACTCTGTACCAATCTTACTGATGTCTGATGCATATTTGTGCATTTTTAATGCAAAACTTTTATGTATCATATTGATGTATTCCTTTGCTTTGTATCTTTTTGGAACTTGTAAGCAGAGCGCCCAGATGCCTTTGGGCTTGGGGCGCTCTATAAATAAATAAACTAAACTAAACCATATTGCTATGCTTCTAAGGGCGACTTGTCAATATATGCCTACAGCCACACAGAATAAAATGGCTATCAATCCCTTACCATAACTGCATTCTCATTTAACCTTCCCAGTTATGCGACGATGATGGCCTCACAGAATGTTCCCAACATAGGTCACACAATGCAGCCATCGGCCTAGACAAGACAAAACATAAACTTTCTAGACCACAATGCGGAGCGCACCAGCCACCACAAGTTTCAAATGTCCAAGGGGGCTCCCCTAATACCCTATCATGCTTAAGGTCCCCCCCTAAGCATGATAGGGTATTAGGGGAGCCAGCCACAAGTGAAGGCGTATTTATGGGTCACTTCTTCAGCCTTGCACCACCATCATTCATCCAGTGTGAGAAGCCAGCCAGGCCAGCGTAAAAATCCTCAGCGGAAGTGTCAGTACTTGCTGCTTCCTCGTTATGTGGGAACTTCTGGCTAAAGAAAGCAGAAGAGACCACTGACACTGCACTTCAGGAGAAATGGGGCACTCTGATATGACCAGGAAAGCCCAACATCATCATTGCCAGATCTGACCTTGTCACTCCACAAGATTCGACCCAGAAGGGTCATTGGTCAACCAGAATTCATCCACTGGTTCTTTCAACGCCATTGAATGTGGGGGAGATAATGGAGTTTAAAATGGGGCGTTTGCTTGCCAGCAGGAGTGCAACTAGGCAAACATTTCAGGGGCTGACCCTTCAAATGTTGGGAGAAGGGCACTTTTCAGAGACTGTGTGGGTTGAGGGGCAAACATACTTGTGTGGGGGCATCTAACTTCTTTACATATTCTAATGAGGCTATTCTGATGAAACTTCAAAGCTAAACGCAGTTAACTGTCTCCTTCCTGTCTGAAACCAGACACTTATGAACGGCTATGAGGATGAGCTGCCACCCTCCCCCCACTTCCAATCACTCCCCTGACATGCAATCATGACCCTGTCATTATTGTGATTGCCTACAAATGCATGCATACGCTGACGTTAGTATCTATGTAGCGCTTCACACTAGTAATAATAATTTAGCATTTATATGGCGCTACAAACCCACAGGTATCTGTGCACTGCTTATTACCCACGGTGTGTGGTGCTCATTTGAAAGGCTGAGTTTGGCCCTGCGGGATTCGAACCTGCATCAGCAGACTCTGCACAGATGTCAAAGCTAGCGCTCGACTCGCTGTGCTATCGGACCAGTAATTGCTTGTGCCTTTGTTAACTGCGTCTGTGTCCTCTCCTACCAGGGCTTCGTAGGTCGCCAGGACACGTCTCAACATAACCAAACATTTGGTGGGAATTGGGGCATTAGCCCGATATGCCCAATGGTTGTTGCGCCACTGCTTGCCAGCAACCCGTCCCCCATTTCCTTCAGCACATTTTCCTGACTTTCCCCGGCGTGACCCTTGCCAACGGCAAGTCCTCGTCCTATATGCGTATCCAGGACCCCAGAAATTGAACGCCCCCTTTCAATATGGGTAATGTGCCGGTTATTCCCAGGGCATACATTCAACTTAAAATGGGGAAGAGCCTTTCCCTGAAGACAGGGAGTGCCCATCATACCATTCTCTCCTTCCCGCCTTCCCGATCCCTCAGCTTCTTATCGAGCTAGAGCCATGCCAGCCCTCGACTCCCAAACGTTCTGACGCCCTTTTCTGATCCACTTCCCTAAACGCATGGGCATTACAGCCCCCTTTGCAAGCTCCTCCCCTTCCTTGCCTCCCCTTTGCGGATAACATCAAGTGTTCCACAAGCACCTTTGTGATGTCCGTATGTCCCCGCTCCCCTTTTACCCACTGCACTCTATGTCCTGCTGCATTACCAGCCCCTCCCAAGTACCCCCCCTGTACGTGTTGATGGTCTGCATCTCAGTCGTTATCGTTCCATCCATTCCATATTTCGGGGCACTCGCTTCCTGCCACCTGGACCCTTTATAGACCACTTTCCCCCATCACTTCCGAACCAAACTCCGTGCCTCGATGTGACCAGGTAGGTCAATCCCGCCTCCCTTCCATCATGCCAAGGGTGTGACACACTTTGCTGTGCCATTGCATGGTGGACCAAAGACTGTTCTACCGCTTGTTCATGATGCTCCCCTCCCACCCCATATAGCAGAGGTCTTCAAATGTTTTGGAATCTCAAAAGCCCTAGCTTGCAAAGTGAATGGCGAGGGATCTTGGGAGTCGTAGTCCAAAACTTCTGAAGAGCTTCAGGTTGCAGAGTCTGCCATATAGTGAGGCCCTACCAGGCCATTTGCCGCTTTCTTCCACTCAACAAGCCCTGGCAATAGTTCCGATATGGCCCACTGTGCTCCCTCATATGACCTCTTGGCGGGCTCTCTGTGGTCTGTCAGGTGCCTCTTCTGTTTTACCATCCCACAGCCTCTCTCTATTTTGTTGCCACTCCAGCATTCCCCTTACTCTTGAATGTTTCAAATACCAACTCAAAGCTCTGTCAGTGGATCCACAGAACAAGAAGCCAGTGCCAAGGAGTACCCCTTGGCAGTGACTGTGCTAAAAAAAAAACATATTAACTTAACTGGACAGCAGCTAACACGTCTAAGAGGCCAGTCGAGGAGCTAGAAAGTCCAGTACCTCCTTCTGTGGTCACCCAAAGGCCCTTGAAGTAGATTAGTCTCCGGTGCACCGGGACAGCAGCAGGCATGTTCAGGCTGGTGTTGGGAAGGAGAGAGTGTCTTCCCACTCCCTTAGGCGATACCGAACAAGAACTAGATGCTAATAGAGTGCATATAGGCAGCAGGCAGGAGGGGGTACACATAAAGGGGGTGCACAAGTACCTTAGTGCATGCAGCATAAGGTATATGGTAGATACAGGTGTAAACGCTATCTTGGCAAGCTGCAGCCATCTTAGGCGTTAGGCCCAAGTGCAGCAAACAGTAGTCTGTATATTAGTATTAGACCCCTTGCATGACCGCGAACACCACCCCCAACTTGGCCAGGTCTGCGAGATCCACAACCTCTTCCATTGTTCACAAAGTTACAGGACCTCACGCCTGGGAAGAATGCGCCCAGCAAGAACATGAGAAGGGAGCGGAGTGCCTCTTGGCAGTACCATCCCACAGAACAGATAGCAAGGCCCTCTTACACCCAACGATCCCCGCATGAGAAATACGGCTTTGCATGCTTTCATCCCATGACCCCCAAATACCACAGTACCATCCAAGCCCAGACCACCGACCATAAAACCTTTACACCCCTCGATAGATCAGTAAAATCAGAAGGCAAGGCTAACGCACCTTCAGGAATGGGTCACGTGGTTTGTGCAGCGAAGTGCAGGGTAGCATCAGAATTATAGCTCAAAACTAAGGAGGAGGACCTTGGGAGTTGCTGATCTGTCTTGGAACGAGTGAAGTGTGTGTGAGTTACTGTGACCTCGGTTCTCCCCTGAGCCCATCCCTGTATTTGCCAAGTGCATTGTTACTATCGTAAGAATAACATTGTGTGTTAGAGTAGCTAATTAATTGTTATGCCAACTCACCGCAGATGACGTGCCCAGCAGCACGCACGTGACTAGAGATGGTCAGATGAAGATGGACCAATGGCGTGGCATCCCATATAGAGCAGGCCCTACATATATAAGCCTCAATCAATCCGTATTGTAGAATCGTAACGTATAATATGACATCACTAGTGACGCCTTTTGTGCTTATAATGTACTGCACATGCCAATGGATCTCAGAACGTTAAGTGACAGCAGAGTTCTTTACTGATGCATTCCTATTTGTGTACAAATAAATACTTGTCACTGGCCTTTAGGGCAATGGGGCAATGCTTAAAGGGCTGGCTTGACAGCTTCATTGCTTAATGCACGGTGCTGATGGTAATTTTCACCAATTTCCTGCATTGGATGTGTTGCAAAATGCACGATTTTCCCCAAATCACACCCCTAGTCGGTATCCCAACAATTTATTTAGAAGCAAATTGCAATTTGTGACTATGGGCCACCCATTTTTTTTTCAGGGTCCAATTTATGCATGAGTCCGCCCTGAAAGTGGGTCTACCTCAACCTTCTCGCTCCAATGTTCCATTGGCCCTGGGAGGCCTGGCAGAGCCGCACGCTGCTGTTATGATATGATATGATCTGATATGGCATTTATAACGCGACTATACACAACTGTTTCAAGGCGCGACGAGGCAAGGGGGAAACAGAGGGAAGACAGAGACAATGATCCTACTAGGGCAGGTGACAATGATATTGCGCAAGTGTAGGGGGGGAGAAGGGAAAAGTGCAGGGGGAAGGGGAGTGGGCAGTGCAATACAAAGGATAACAGCAAATAAATAAAGAGAATAAATAAGAAAATAAGTGCGGCCAGCTGGTGGCAAGTTTTGAAGAAGGACTTGCTTGGGCTCGAGCTCCAATATGCGCAATGCACGGGTGTTGCTAGGTCTAGAAAAGATCCGGGGCTACACTGAGGTCAGGACTGCAGGACTCGGGGCTAGCTAGCCTTTTGGTTGTAGCCCGTGAGCTTCTATCCGGTGCTACAACCAAAAGACCCGGGGCTATAGCCCCGCAAGGCCGCCCTAGCGACGCCTCTGTGCGCAGGTGAAGATGCGCAGTCGCTGCAGAGTCCACTGCATTCCAGTTGTAGTCTGAGCGGGGCCTCCAGTGCCTTTTCCATTGAGCGTGAGGGGAGCCCGGGCTGTGGCTACCTGTGTCCTGCGTGACAGAAAGTCAAATTGCCGCATGTACAGCGTTTGGGGAAGGCTGTGCAGGGCTACTTCTGTGGGTCATAAGCGCACACTGCCACTGCCTGCGCTCTATCTGTACTGCATGTGGGAGCAGCTAGCCGCGGGACTTCCCGCGCTTTATGGATGTTCTGTCTATGTGTGATGTCAGCATGCACTGCTGGACCACTCTGTGGGAGAAGGGAGGCACACTGCTCGTGCCCATTCTAAGCGTGCACTGCGAGGGAGTGCACGCTCCGTGTGAGAGAAAAGGGGGCCATGCTTCTGCCCAGGTCCACCCTTCAGGCCCGAATTCATCAAATTTTTTGCATGGTTCAAAGTCACTTTGCACTAGTGAAAACAGACTTTGCACTGCCGACGCAAACACCGATTCATGGAACCAGGGCCTGCCTTAAGTCCAGCTGCGCCCTGGGAGAACTGGCGCACCCCCTCTCCCCCCTGGTTAACAGGGGGCGGTGCGGAAGGGGGCGGGGCCAGGATGGGCAACTTTTTTATTTATTTTTTTTTTTTTTAAACCTCCTCGCTCCGGCGAGGAGGTTAAATAGGTGCCGTGAGCCATCGCGGGTTCATTCAATGACAATGAGGCGCCTGCCACACCTTCTGCCACCACGCCAGCTCAGGGGAGCGCTTGAAAGACTCCCCGGAGCTGGCGTGGTGGGGGGCTAATGGCGCCTTTTCTTGTGACAAGTGTCCACGGCAGAGGGGCGCATTTAAATGCACCCACCGCTGCGGGCACCTTTTACAGTAAAAGGCCGCCTGCTGCGCCTTGTCCCACAACGCCAGCTCGGGGGAGCCCTTGAAAGACTCCCCGAGCTGGCGTGGCAGGGGCAAAAGGCGCCCTGGGGGGCGTGGCGCCCCAGGCGGTCGCCTGGCTCGCCCCCTCCCTAAGGCCGGCTCTGCATGGAACTGTGCAAAGTGTATTTTTGAAGTGCAAAGTCCGTGCAAAGTCATTTTGTACTGCAAAAATGTGTGTCCGCAGTGCAAATTCACTTTTCAGCAGTGCAAAGGCACTTGCAAAAATTCCATGAGTCAGGCCTTTGGCATCCACAGTATACTGCGTGCTTCACACTGCATGCCTCACACTGCGCTGACACTTGGCATCCACGGTATACCGCGTGCATCACACTGCGTGCCGCACATTGCGCTCTCACTCGGAATCCAGGGTATACTGCGTGCCGCTCACTGCGCTGACACTGCATTCAGGGTGTGACAAAGGTAGGGTGACCAGATTTCCAAAACGAAAAACCGGGACTTCCAACAACATAAAAGAGGGACTACCACATTGCAGCCCACCAATTACCGCCCCTCCCCCAACATGCCCCCACAACCACCACCCAATCATATTTCCACCTCTTCTCCTTTCTATAAACTGCATATGATCTCATTAGTGCAGTTTTGTCTGTGAATCTTGGCTTGTTAATTCAAAACAGGCGTTTGCTTTAATTGATATAACATGGCTTGCTGTACACTCATTTCCAAGCCAGTTTCGGTGGCATAGTCAGTAAGTGTTGTGATTTGTACCTGAAAGGTTGGGGGTTTGAGCCAATCCTCCAAATTCAATATTCTGAAAGTGTTGTGAAAAAAAAAAATTACAATTTTAATTGCAGTAGCCATCCAAACCTGCAAACCGCGGACGGGGTTTCTAAAATGAAAAAACTCCCGGGACACTGGGACGAAGGGTGATTTCCCCGGACTGTCCGGGAAAACCGGGACGTCTGGTCACACTAGACAAAGGTGATGTTCATTGACTCACTAGTTCAAAATCAAGCCTGGCGCCCAGCAGACCTGCACGTCACTGGTGGTAGGCAGCCAATGTGATTGTATCTTTTGATATGGAAAAGTTGTAGAATTCATGGGCAGTTTGTCCACTGCGATGAACAGAAACTGCCTGTGTATCCTACACACCCGCCTAGCACTAGGGCTGCAGTTGGGCTATAAACCATTTACTAAACCCTCTTCCTTCTGAAGCCTGTTACTGTCAGAATCATCTACTCTGAGGAGGTACAAGTGGCTTTGCACAAATTCCTGGCCCTAGGAGGTTGGTATGCCCAGGCCCGGCTGAAGATGTGTGGGGGCTCACTTCAACATGATGGTTGCCCCCCGCCCCCCTTGCTTAGGGAGGAAAGCAGTCTGAGGCACCTGTCGGGGACATACATTATAATGGAGCTAAAGAAAAGGTTAATAGCCGCCAATTATTACAAGGCAGAGAGCCAGCCGGAGCTGAAACACTGAACAGCACTAAATCCTTCTTTGTAAGCAAGTGGCTGATGTGGAGGAACCAGTGTTGAAAGGCACTGAGGTGACAACATTCCGTTTTCCCCAATAGAAGGGACGCCGGATAGGTTCCAACAAACGCAGCTTGTGAGGTGGGCGCTGCAGAGTAAGCCCCAGATCTTAAGTAATATATAAAGGAATATATAGATGTGTTATTAGACTGCTGATTGTCAAAGTGGGGGCAGTTTGCCGGGGCCCCCCTGAGGCTCAAGCCCCCTTTCATTTGAAAAGGTTGAAAGGCCCTGAGAAAGAAGATGCTCCTGCCCCGCTCCTCTGCTTGCTCAGCCTCTGAGGCAAAGGCCTGTGGGCTCAAGAATGGTATGCTGGCATCCATGCACTGAGGGCATCCCTGAAAGGGAAGTGTGGCACCATCCTTCGCCATGGGGATGTGGGGCACTGCTGTTGGTGGTCAGGGCCATCCCGCATTCCAGCGCAGAGGCACTGGGGTTCGAGCTTGCGGGAAGGGAGTTACTACTCCGTGGCTACACCGTGGCCTATGTATGAAGCACAATCGCTTGGCCTGGCCACATACATGCATGTTGTGACCTGCCAGGTCATCCGCGCCTTGGGCTCTGTCTGTTACAGAGGCTTTTCAAAAGAACACAAGCCTCCACCGGCCCCTCCCCCCCCCCGCCCCAGGGTCAGTGGCAGGCTGCTAACCCGCGGCGTGCATGATCAGGGCGTAGGGTCGTCTAGGGCAGTGCTTAGGTCTGTAACCCCTGCTGGCAGGTTCCACCCCAGCGAGTGTGCGCATCGCAAGCTGGCCCACCCTCACCTCCAGAGCTTCTCTCCTCCCGCCCAGTGGGCTTGCTGCTGATCGGGGGGGAGGGGGGCTCTGCACTACCACCAGGCCAGGAGCCATCTCTCTGCTGAAAGCAGAGCAAATGGAAACCTAGGCGTAGAAGCTGCAGCGCCAGCCACGGCCCGCCATTGCCACCCTGTGCCTGTCTCTTGTCTGCTCGCTTCCAGTCCAACGAGGGCGTCTAGAATCTGCAGGCTAACACGTCCAGGAGATGGAAGCAGGTCCGTGGAAGCAAAAACAGGGCAGGAGAGCACACGGGAAGCGAGAGCACTGGGAAGGCAGGGAAACGAGAGGCCAAGCGGAACGCCTTTTCATAGAGCACACAATTCCCAGGGGACACTACGCCCTGCAATAAAGCACGCCTCTGTAACTAGCTTAATGGTACTCATTTCATCAACCTTGAAAAGATGACATGACAAGATATCCTTCCGCAGGTGAGCATCAAGTCACGGAGGTGTCATATCAGGATTCACACATGCCACCTGTGGGTTACATACATGTTTACAGAGCAGGGCTTGAAAGCACTGAGCGATGATGCCGCAGGCGCATCCGCCCACTGAGCTGTCTTTCTGCGATAGGGGCACGCAGTCAGGGCTGGGATAACTCGGGAGCATCGCACTGCTACCTTGCAACGTGGGTTCGACCCTGGTGCGGCGCTTAGAGTCAGATGGTAAGCGCGTTTGGTTGCCACATATGTGACTTTTTCAGAAAACACGCATATGTTTAGTACAGGGCATGAAACATCTTAACAGCCTTACTGGCACTCGAACCTGCGGTTAGCAAATAACACGCTGTTTCATCAGGCCACATTGTATGGCCTTATGTAGGCAAACATTTGTCAACTGAAGGGTAGAGACATATTTCCGTAGAAGAGCATCAAACTACAGGCATCTTATTGTGATTGGTACATGTGCCCCACTGAAGCAGTCGTGTTGACCTACTGAGCTTCCTCACTGACACTGGGTCACGTGGCCAGAAGGGTGCACTTGGCTGGCTAGTTCAGGACATTAAGCCACTGAGCTATCGTCCTGGGATTGGACCCTGCGACTAACAGGTAACCCAGATATCTTTGCAGCAGGTACATTAAGCCGCAGGGCTAACATGTTGTTGCCCCCCGCCGCGCCACCCACCTGGCCCCCACCCACACCTCCGAGCACTGCACCTCCATTCCAACCGTCTTGACCCACTAACCTTTCTTATTGGGATTGGAACATGCCACATAGAGGCAACCAGATATTTACATTTTATACACTGACTACTGGAGGATTAACCTACTGAGCTGTATTACAGGTAACCAAGCCAGGTTGCAGATCGTGGGCTATGCAATCAGTGGGCTTTCATACAGCCTGGGGCAACATACAATATGACTGAGATCAAGAGGCGAAACGACAGAAGGGGGCGAAGGAGAGAAGGGGGAAGAGGAGAGAACAGGGGACGAGGAGACAAAAGGGGAAAATAGGAGCAGACGAGGAGAATGGGAGACAGAGAAAGGGGGAAGGGGAGAGAAGCTGAAGAAGGAGACAAGTGGGAAGACGGGGAAATGGGGAAGGGGAGAAAAGGGGGAAATGGAGACAGTCGGAGAGAAGGGGAGACAGAGAAATGGGGAAGGGGTGAAAAGAGGAGAAAAGAGAAACAAGGTGAGAAGGGAGAAGAGAGAGAAATGTGGGAAGAGGGAGAAAGGGGGAAACGGAAGAACCAATCGAGGACTCTGCTAAGAGGGAGGGATGAGGAAGGAGTGGACGTAGACTGAGAGCGGAGGAGTGAAAACGGAGGTGGAGTGTAGGAAGAGCAGAGAAGTCTGGAAGAAAAAGAGCCAGGCACACGGTCCAGGCGGAGGATGGAGGAAATCGGGAGGTGTGCGGGGGGGGGGGCAAGAAACCCGAACGAGAGAAATCCGAGAGATAGGCAAAGTCAAGGTCCCACGCGGCCGACGCGAGCTCGGCTCCCAACCCTCACAAGGAAGGGGAGAAAGGACGGGCGGCGGCGGCGGGATATTCACCGCTGAGCGCTGCAACTAACAGGTGTGATTGCACCCCACACACAGCATGGAGTCTCGCCCGAGCTGCAAGGGAGAGACTCACACCTGGGGGAGGAAGCGGCCGAGGGATGGTAGAAAAAAAGAGATGCTGGGAGAGTGGGGATGGGGAGGGGGGCAAGAAAGGGGACCAGATACGAAAATGAAGGGGAGTGGAAGCACAGAGAAGGAGCCCGACGGGCAGGAGAAGAGAGACGCACATGCGAGGGTGATAGAGAGAAGACAGTGAGAGAAGGGAAACACATATTCCGGGAGGAATGAAAGTAAGCCGGGGAAGAGTAGCCAAAGTTTCACAGGGCGCTAGCTCAGCTGGCTATTGTATGTGCTGTACACATCTCCATGGAACATGCGACTCACAGGGCCAGACTGCATGTATGTCGAGAAGGCGTTTCATCGATCCGAAGTCAGTGAAATGAGTACTACTAACACCTTTGTCAGCGCTATGAAGCGGGAAGAATAGGACTGCGAGCGCTACATAATAGCTTTGTAATAACTCCACTCTAGCAAGCAAGCGACACGTAAGACACAGGGAGAGATCAAAGTATGCGCGCGTGTGCGTGGGGGGGTGGGTGGGGGGGAGGGCAATCATCAAAGGAGTCGGGGTGCCTTGGTAAGCAGGCGAGAACCCGACGGGCCGCTGTTGGTCAAACTGTCCCTATGTCGAGCATAGTCAAAAGCAGGGACCCCCAGAGTGCGCCCTGTCCCGAGCCCCGGGACTCCCGGATCATGGAATGTTAAACAAGCACTGCATTGCAGCTCCGAGTAACCAGAGGGGGAGGGGCAGACTAGGGGGAGGGGTACAGACCACTGTACATCTGGCTTAAACAAAACACAAAAGTCCCCTTTATGCACAAACTCCGTATCAGCATGCGTGATTTAGTCCGGCGTTCCTGCCAACATAGGGTGCCAATTACACGCCCCTTCCGCCTTCCGCGCTAAGCACATGTACCGCTATGCTTGATGCATATTGATTTTCAGAAATAATTTAGCACAAAAAAAAAACGGCAGCCGGCATACCGTTGCCCTGGACAAAAAAATTGAGCGGTGGGAGACATTTGAGAATAGCAGAACAAGCAAGAAAATAACGCGGCATTGTATAGCATGTGTGTGCATCTGTGTGCATACAGAGAAAGAAACGGAATGGCATTCCTGCACCCAGGTAACACATTGCACACATGTGGGACTCCAAATTACCTTCCACAGCTGTCACTCCAGATACCAAGCAGAAAAACACCAATACATCCAATTCCATGGCAGTGAGAAAAATTCCCCCAAAAACAGACAGAAGTCCTTTCCGAAAAGAGAAATGTCAAAAATACCCAAAAACCACAAAAAAACACCACAATAGTTCCCCGTAGCGGCGATGCTCCTGCCGGCTGCACACCAGTTCTGTATCTGCTTTCCTTGGGTCTCCAGAACGTGTCTGCGTGTGCAGAGTCCAGGTGTGATGGGGCGAGCCAGTGTGAATGAATGAATGTGTGTGAGTGTGCATGGGTGCATGTGTGCGTGGTGCTGCGACGGGGCTCCAGCTTCTCGTATCACATTGCAGGCTGTGGTAGAAAAGTGCACAGCGAGAGCAGGAATCGAAATCGACCATTGGAGCTGCTAAGGGGGAGGGGGAGGAGAGGGCGCCACGCTCCGCTCCTCTGCCCCCTCCTTTCCCTTCTCCAAAGTCTGTCCACACCCCTGGCACCTCCCGGCCAATCAAGGAACACAAACTGTATGCACCCCCCACCCAATCAGCAACAAGCGCCTCCCCATTGAGGCATTGTTCATTTTTTAGGAAACTTTTTCTACCATGCTAGAGCATTCAGGGATGCTTTTGTGTTTTATAGTAAGGAGAAGGCCGCCACCTAGTGGGTATTGTTATAATTACACATCAGTGTCATTCTCTTCCATTTTCCCAGGTGCTACAAAATATGGGTCACAAAAAAACATTGCTTTGCTTTAACAAAACCGGTCTATTTTGATCTCAACCCGTGGCCTACTTCACTCTTCCAAATCCTCGGTTCGCAATCAGTGAGTATTTCGAGTACACCAATGCGGAAAAATATTTTCCGTGGCCTTTCAGAGCACACTGGGGGCAGAGAACGTGACGTGCAACTAACACTGCTCTCTGAATGGCAAGTACTGCTCCCAACACTTGACGCCCTACATGATCCCACAGACTGTGTACATTATCCTACGCTACATTACCTCCATGTCCACTCTTCCTCGTCCCAGTACTTACCTTACCCAGTACTTATTATTATTATTATTATTTATTTTACCTCATGAGGCCCCTATCTCCGACACAGGACTTTTTTCTATTTCTTTTATTTCGTATAACTCCTCCCCTCAAACCACAGCATCCAGTTTTAATTTTCCTGCCTCCAGCAGGTTGATCCTGGCGCAGGGCTCTGGGGAGCTACAGTTGCTGGCCCCCTGGTGGGGCTGTGTGGCGGGCCCTCAGTTCCCTACAGGTGCGGCATCCTCTCAGTCCCCTGCTGGGCATGGGCTCTCCTGTTGAGCTGGAGCCTCTCCCGGTACGTTTGCGTGGCATAGGGGCCGGAGTTGATGAATCACCGCCCGGGGCCCTACAGAGCCCAGGCTCATGTAAGGGGCTCTGCCCTGATGTTTTGTAAGGTGGTGGCTCTGTGTACGCCCCGCAAGCTGTCTGGACCGTTTACATTCTCGGGCTTCCTTTTTCTCATGGAGGATCGAACGTGCAGCTGATCGTCTGATGTGCCTTCTGGTGGCAGGTTGGTCCCGCATCCAGGGGGATGGGTATTTGTTAGTGTTTCTCCGGAGGAGCCTGTAGTGAAACACTGCCATCATGGCCAGTTGCCAAGGGGTTTGTTTGTCCTTCTCCCTCATTGGTGGTTTTTGCCCCGTCCTGCAGTTAAATATAGTGAATTAACAAGGATTTTTGCATTCCTATTTTGACTGCTTGTGCTTTTGCCTGCACTATGGGAAAGCGCTCTGCTAAACTCAGGCACGTTGCTCTTTCCTCTTCCTCGCCTTCCTCTTCACAGGAGGAAGAAGAAAAAATCTACGCATTTTTCCTTGACTAGGAAGCCCATTAAAAAGCTGCTTCTTCGGCATGGTGGACATACGCATGGGCACAAACGCCGGCATCGATCGCCTTCATCGTCCTCCTCTTCTGGCGCAGTCCTCCTCTGCTACTTCCTGTTCATCATCAGCTGATGCAGAAGGGAGATATCTGGACTGGGATGAGGTGAAGAAGCTCTTGCTCAAGTTTGGGACTGCATGGGTTTTTCAGAGCCCTTGGTACCAGTGGAAGGGGCTGACCCCACTATTCGCCAGCATAAGCATACCCCGAGGATGGGTTGCCTTTGGTTTCTGATATTCCGGCTAAGATCCTTCGTGAATGACGTGACCCGGAGAAGATTGCCATGCCCCGCTTTATGGCTAAACTCTACCAGAAAGGGGGTGAGACATTGCACTTGGACTCAGTTGATGATATCCTCGCTAGTCTGGTGGTTGCTTCTCTATGTCGGCCGAGGAGGCGGCTGTCCGGGACCCAGTGGACTGTAGGGTGAATTCTAGCCTGAAGAAGGTTCATGCTGGTGCAGATCTGGCCCTCAGGGTAAATATCTGCTGCTCCTACACTACAGAGACTGTGATGAGTGGTTTCAGGAAGTTGAAGAAGGCCATGGATGGGGGTCTGACTATGTCCCGCTGTTGGCTGACATGCAGCGGCAGGTTGAACTTTCGTTCGATCTGACGTTTGATGGAGTGCGTGGCTCGGCCGAGGGTATGGCTGCTGGTGTGTCAGCCCAGAGGCATGTGCATCTGCGGGACTGGAAAAGGGAACGTTCACAGAACCTTAAACTTCTTTTTGATGGTTCCAAACTTTTTGATGATTTACTTGAGGATAAAGTGCAGAATGTGTTTCGTGCTGACAAACACACTGACCAATCACGGTGGAAGTCTACCTCAACAGTCAAGAAATCCTCAGGTGTGGGTGCGCGGACCGGACGGTCATTCCCTGTTACACCTGCCTCTCCTTTTGTAGAACTGGTGGGTGGGGGGGGGGGCGCTGTGGTCCTTTTCGCTCTTCTCATCCGGGTCTGGCCCAGAAGTCCTGATGGTTTGGGCAGGCCGGTGGGCTGATGTCTACAGCTGTTTTTTCCAGTATGGAACCGGTGGTGCTCGGATCCTTGAGCTCTGGACATCTTTCGGAGGGGTTATCGAGTGAACCTCCTGTCTCCCCTGTCCAGGATTGTATGGTTCGAACTGCTGTTCCCCGATCTCTGACCAAGAGGTTGGCTATGTCAACTGCTCTTTCTGTGTTGTTGCTGAAGGCGACTATTATGCCCGCTCCCTTCCCGCACCGAGGTCTGGGATTCTACTCATGGGTATTTCAGGTCCCAAAACTTTCAGGGATGTCTCGCCTCATGTTTGACCTCAAGGCTTTGAACTGCTTTGTCCAGAAAGACCGCTTCAAAATGGAAACTTTGCAGAACATTCTCCCGATGTTGCACAGGGGGGACTGCCTGGCACACCTGGATCCCCAGGATGCATATTATCACATGTCTCTCTGCCCCTGCCACATGAAGTTCTTCAGTTTTGCAGTGGGATCGCGGCATTTTCAGTTCTAAGTGCTCCCATTCGGGTTGTGCTTGGCCCCCAGGGTGTTCACCAAGCTGGTGGCTCCCCTGGTGGCGCATCTGCACCTGAGGGGCATTCTGATATTTTTCCCTACCTGGTTGACTGGTTGGTCAAGGCAGCTCTCCAGCAGATGGTCCTGGGTCATCTCCAGCTGGTTTGCCAAGCATTGCAGGACTGGGGGTTTCTGGTGAACTGGCAGAAGTATCTTATGGAGCCCTCTCAGGATCTGGTTTACATCGGGGCTCATATTTGCACCAGATGGGGAGGGTTTTTTGGTCCCAGGAAAGGATCCATCGCCTGCTGTCTGTTCTGGTCAAGGTTCTCAGAAGGTGGTGTATCATGGCACGCCTGTTGTTCATGCTTCAGGGGCACATGCCGGCTTGCGTTTTTCTGGTTCTGTGGGCTTGTGTTCATCTGCATCCTTTGGTGTCTTACCTACTCTCCCTCTGGCTCCCGGCTTCTCAGACTTGTGAGGCCTTGATCCCAGTGTCTCTGGCTCTGAGGGCCTCTTTACTGTGGTGGTTGTGGGTTCTGACTCTCCGGCCAGGGTTGTCCCTGGTCTGTTCTCCATGACCACTCTTACTACAGATGCCAGCGGAAGGGATTGAGGGGCCACGTTTGGCATCCTCTCGGCCCAGGGTTTGTGGGCTCCCGAGGAGGGCCGTCGTTAGTCCAATTTGAGAGAGTTGTGTGCCATTTTCCAGCCCTGTTGTACATCAGGGTGTTTCTGGAAGGCTGGGCAGTGTTGGACGGATAGACAATACTACAGCATTGGCATAAGTCAACCGCCAGACGGGGTCCGGCCACTCCTTGAATGCTCTGGCAGCTCAGTTAGGTTCCTGGGGGGGAGTCGCATCTGGTGGTCTCCCATGTCAGACAGGTGGACAATGTTCAAGCGGATATATTCAGCCACCGGTTCCCCTCCTTTGCGGAACTGGTTCTGTCGGACAGGGTATTTGCAGAGATCTGTGTCAGATTTGGGCTCCCCGTTCTGGATCTGTTTGCCTCTCCGGCCTCTGCAATGGTTCCTCTCTTCTGCTCCCGGTTTCTGGCTGAGGGAGCTTTGCTGGTGGATGCCCTCACTGTGGAGTGGCCTTGGGGTCACCTTTATGCATTCCCCCCTATTCCCCTTCTTCCCCGGGTGGTTCAGCAGATTAGGGAGAGCGGGTCACCTATGTTGTTGGTTGCTCTGTTCTGGCCCCGCCGGAACTGGTTCCCGTCCCTGTTGGAACTTCAGTCCCTGGAATCTTGGGTGATTCTGAGGTGGCCTTATCCCCTGCAGGTGGGTCTGGGGTTTGGAGTCCGACAGATTCAATGGGTGGTATGGCTATTGCATGGTCTCAGTTGATATCCAAGGGGTTTTTGGGTCCTGTGGTCGAGTCTATCATTAATGCTCGTAGACCTTCTACTCTGAAGGCGTATGACAGGCACTGGGGCCACTTCTGCGATTGGTGTGGGTGGTCTGGGATTCACCCCCTGCGTTCTGGTCTGCCCGCTAATCTCCAGTTCCTCCAGGAGGGTTTTGACAGGGGCCTAGAAATCCCCACGCTTCTCTCCCAATGGGCCCCCATTAAATTCTTCTTGGGGGACCCTGATGGCCACCTGGATGGGGAGGTTATGGTGGGGAAGTTGCTTCAAGGTCTCTCTTCTTCCTGTCCTTGTACTTATATAGGTCTTCCCGGTTGGGATCTCCCTCTCGTCTTGCGGTTCCTTCTGGGGCTGCCTTTTGAGCCCCTTTCTGTAATTGACATAAAGCACCTTACACTAAAGACTGCTTTCCTTATCGCTATCACATCTGCCCGTAAAATGGGGGAGAATGGGGCTCTATTGTGTCATCCCCCTTTCCTGAGGGTTCTACCAGACTCTTTGGTTTTGCGGTGTGATCTGAAGTTCCTGCCTAAAGTTATCTCTCGGTTTCACACCTCTCAGGATCTGGTTCTCCGTGCATTTTTTCAGGATCAGCAAACGCCTGAAGAGATGGCTTGTCATGCCATTGATGTACGGCCGGCGGTGCTGGAGTATTTTGCTCGGACTGCCCCCTTCCGGCAGTCTGATAGTCTCTTGGTTACATTTGGCCCTGCTGGTGCGGGATAGAAGGCCTCTGTGGTTTCCATTAGCCGGTGGATCGTGTTGTTGTCTCCATGGCTTATGTGGCTTCTGGGTTGCCTGTGCCTGCCCACATTCTGGGTCCCTCTACCACAGTGGTCTTCAAACATTTTTGTCATCGGCCCCCCACAAGTGCCAGATGGACAGTATATAGAAATCGCTATGAACTTTTGCGTGCCATCACCGCACCCTACTCCCAGTACAGACCCTGGGCTCTTCCCACCCTACTCCTATCACTATCCCAGTGCTGCTGCTGCCCATCCTGCACCCACCACAGTCCCCTAACACAGGCATACACACATCCATACACATTTAAATAAAAAATAAATTGCCATAAACGTACCTCGCGTGGTTGCTAAAATGCCCCGCTCCAGGTTGCTCTGCCCGTATGTGCGAGGAGGCGCAGGAGCACCCCCTCACACATACATACAGTGCCCCAGCCAGCATTTCCAAGGAGCTATGCAAGGATGTCGAAGCAAAACACCCCCAGCATTGCATGGCTCAGTGAACACAGAGTTTCCCTTTGACAGTTCAGCCAGCCCAGAAGCACTCCCTCAGCTGGAAAAAGCTGCTGAGGGAGTGCTCAGTGTTTCACTGGGCTGGCTCCTTAGCTCCTCCATAATGGGCGAGGTGGCCAGTGGGTGGACGCCCCTTCACCCATTATGGATGAGCCGGCAGGCTTGGACTGGCCTATAGGGCAAAAGGGCGATGACCGTACCAAAAATGCAAAATGCTAGTGTAGGCCAGTAAAAATGGGCCACTTTTTTGGCCAATGTGGGCCAGTTTGAGGAGTTACTTCACTATGCAGCTAGTAGTTTTGACCATTGTTGCTGAATAAATATTCTTTAAATATCACCATTTGTTTACATTTGAACAAAAAGCAACCCCTTGGGTACTATTCAAACAGCCTGTGACTAAACACTGAATATCCATTTGCAAATGCTGGCCATTTTTTCATTGGTGCCTAAGACCGTTTTATGGCCCAGTCTGACCATGTGAGCTGCCCCTTCCCATTTCCTCCAATCTAAAAAAAAAAGAAAAAAACTTTTTTTTTTTTTTTTACATTTCATGCTGGGCTCTGGCGCCCACCCTAGGATGCGGCCGCGCCCCCCTGTGGGGGCGCGCCCCACAGTTTGAAGACCTCTGCTCTACCAGGGGTTTGGCTGCTTCCTGGGCGGATGCTGGTGCGTTTCTCTACAGGAGATTTGTAGGGCAGCAACTTGGGCAGATCAGAGCACTGTCGTCAACCACAATTGGTTGAATGTCTCCGACTCTGGGGATGGTTCCTTCAGGGTTGGGGTTTTGTCTGTTGGGATGTGAGTTTGGATTTATCAAAGGTGTGAGTTTTTGTTCTGCACTTTCTGGCTCTGTGTCTCATTTGGACCTCACCCTGTTGCTGATATGGTATGCCCATTAGGTAAGTACTTGGACGAGGAAGAGTGGATGTAGAGGTATCTTCATTACTCTTAGTTCTACTCTTCCTCGTCACAGTACTGCCGACCCTCCTCTCCCTCCCTGCGGGGAATGTCCCATGCTCCAGCTTGGATATGTTAAACAGGATGCCGTGGTTTAAGGGGAGGAGTTACATGAAATAAAAGAAATAGAAGAAGGCCCTGTGTCGGAGGCAGGAGCCTCCTAATGTAAGTACTGTGATGAGGAAGAGTAGGACTAGGGGTAATTAAGAGTACCGGTAAGTAATCAGAGCATTATCCTACAATATAAGAAAAAAAGCAGGATGGCAAGGCACGCACTCAGGTTCCCAGTCAAAATGTACCTGATGCAAAAAGTAACTGGGTTATATCCCAAAAACAAATTAACAGGCATTAACTGGGTTGAATACCAAAAATTGAATAAGTATTAACAGGGTTAGATCCCATCTGCTTTTCAGTTGCTCTGTTTTTCTTCTCCTCCTAGCGCTTTCTTGTCACAAACAATCATCAGGGAGGCTGTGCTTATGTTCAGGTGTTACCAATTAGTTGCTCTTTCAGTTTCTAGGCATTCTGGTTGCTGTAGTGGAAACATGTTACCAAATCAGTTGACCTGGAACTGACACCCCTCCTAATGCACAAGTCTTTCCCAAATTTGGGTGAGGGGAGAAAACCATCAATATTACTCTCTACAGTGGGGCACAATAACCCCGGTGCTGCTGCCTCTGGAACCCGGGACTCCCATAACATTCTAAGAAAAAAAGGAGGATGGCGAGGCGCGCACTCCGGTTCCCAGTCAAAATGTACCTGTTGCAAAAAGTAACTGGGTTAGATCCCAAAAACAAATTAACAAGTATTCGCAGGGTTGAATCCCAAAAATTGAACAAGTATTAACAGGGTTGTATCCCATCTGCTGTTCAGTTGCTCTGTTTTTCTTCTCCTCCTACCGCTTTCTTGTCACAAACAATCATCAGGGAGGCTGCGCTTATATTCAGGTGTTACCAATTAGTTCTTTCAGTCTCTAGGGATTTTGGTTGCTGTAGTGGTAACATGTTACCAACTCAGCTGACCAGGAACCGATACCCCACTAATGCACAACTTTGGGGCAGGGGACAAAACCATCAATATTACTCTCTACAGTGGGGCACAATAACCCCGTTGCTGCTGCCTCTGGAGCCCGGGACTCCCATAACATTCTAAGAAAAAAAGGAGGATGGCGAGGCGCGCACTCCGGTTCCCAGTCAAAATGTACCTGTTGCAAAAAGTAACTGGGTTAGATCCCAAAAACAAATTAACAAGTATTCGCAGGGTTGAATCCCAAAAATTGAACAAGTATTAACAGGGTTGTATCCCATCTGCTGTTCAGTTGCTCTGTTTTTCTTCTCCTCCTACCGCTTTCTTGTCACAAACAATCATCAGGGAGGCTGGGCTTATATTCAGGTGTTACCAATTAGTTCTTTCAGTCTCTAGGGATTTTGGTTGCTGTAGTGGTAACATGTTACCAAGTCAGCTGACCAGGAACCGATACTCCACTAATGCACAACTTTGGGGGAGGGGAGAAAACCATCAATGTGGCTCTCTACAGTGGGGCACAATAACCCTGGTGCTGCTGCCTCTGGAGCCCGGAACTCCCATAAGATTGTAAGAAAAAAAGGGGGATGGTGAGGCACGCACTCCGGTTCCCAGTCAAAATGTACCTTTTGCAAAAAGTAACTGGGTTAGATCCCAAAAACAAATTAACAAGTATTAATAGGGTTGAATCCCAAAAATGGAACAAGTATTAACAGGGTTGTATCCCATCTGGTGTTCAGTTGCTCTGTTTTTCTTCTCCTCCTATCGCTTTCTTGTCACAAACAATCATCAGGGAGGCTGTGATTATATTCAGGGGTTACCAATTAGTTGATCTTTTCAGTCTCTAGGGATTCTGGTAGCTGTAGTGTTAACATGTTACCAAATCAGGTGACCAGGAACCACCACCCCTCCTAATGCACAAGTCATTATCCTACACTATATTATCTTTATTGAATTGTAAGTCCTAGACAACCTTAACATTTAAGCAAAATAATACATTGTAATGATGACAGCCAAACCTACAAACTGCTGCAAGATTCTAACGCACAATGCACGCCTCCTTCCCCCTGCTCTTCCACTCTCTATCACTCTCACCCTCTCATCCTCTCCTTGCGTCTTTGATATCTCTCCTCTCCTACCCACCCCTCTTCATATTCCCTCTCCCATTCTCTATCCCCCTTCCGCCTCTCTCGATTCTCCTTACTACCCACCACGGTCAGACAGGGGCATACAATTGTCTGAGGCACCAATGAAAAAGTGGCACACAGTTGCACATGGCAATTCATTCCTTTTGTGACCGTTTGAGTATTATCCAAGCGGGAGGTTTTTGATCAAATGTGATGCAAATTGTGCATTTTAAAGAATTTTTATGCAGTAACACTGGTATAAACTACTGGCCACATGGTGAAGTAACTCATCAAACATTCCCACATTGGCCAAAAAAGTGGCCCACTTTGACCATAAAAACTGGCCCACATCAGCATTTTCCATTTTTGGTTTGGGCAGTACCCTTTTGTCCTTTAGGCCAGTCCGAACCTGCTTCCCACCCCTCTCGTCTATATCTCATCACACTCTCCCTCTCCCCTCTCCTCACTGACCTGCCCCTGTAATTGCTCATTCTCACATTAACTCCCTATGTCTCTCTGTCCCCTCTCTTGATCCCTCACTCTGTCTCTCACACCCTCTATCCTCCCCTGCTCACCCCTTCTCCTCTCATCCTCTTTCCTTTCTTAACTACCTCACCCCTTTACTGCATCACCCATTGGATCATCCCACCCCACTCCTACTCATGGAAATGGGGGTACTCATAGGCACCCTAGCCTCTTGTCTGACAGTAATAGCAGAGACACAGACGTATCACCTATCAAATACTGGCAGGTAGTGGACTGGGTGGGCTCAACCCTTACAAACCCATATAAGAAGGTGATCTGAGGCTGTTAGGGACCAACCCTCTTCCAGCATTGGGCCTCATTCCGAGGTGGGCGCAAAGGGATACCGGGCACTGTTAAGGACTGGGTGGCGGTAATCTCTTTGTGCCCTATTCCGAGGTCCCTTAGCGGGTCCCGCAATGGACGCCTGGTTTTACCAGGCACCCTTAGCGGGAGCCGCTAAAGAACCAGAGAGCTAATAACGGTACCGCAAATTGTGGTAACGTTATTAGCTACTTAAATGGGGATTTACCATATTAGCTACTTAAATGGGGATTTACCAGTCCCTCCAGGGTCAGAATGGACCGGTATGTCCCCATTGAACCAGGTCGGTCCCGGACCCGGTATGGGAGGTAGTCATGGCGCAAATAGCACCATGACTACCTCCATACTCGGAATGAGGCCCATTGTCTCCTCTCATAGCCCATAGATATTTGCTATGACTAGTACCCATGACAGGCCTCATCAAACCACTGACAATTCAGACACACACCAACACACAAAGGCATGCATTGCAAGGCATCACATGTGAACTGCCTCCACCCCCACTGCTCCAACCCCACCAATACAAATTTCCACATCCCTAAAATGGACCAGGGGATCCACACAGGCACCATAGGGATATTAGGCCTCCACCTCACAGACTTTCACGAAAGCCAGGCACTCTGCCTTGGCTCTTCAACGTAATGACCAATGGGAATGCACCACCATATACACAGACAGGAATTAACACCAATGGGTTAGCAGCCCCTCTGCCAAGTATATGCTCCTACCCCACTGGAGCAGCCTGCCTCATTCCTATGGGCAGCCTATAAGCACCCTAGTCCCCGTATCGGAAACTACAACACCATCTTCTGAAGCCGTCATGGTGAGGGCCATCAGGTTTCCACGTCCCCATCACCTACACATGGGTTACTACCACACTCAGGAATTCAGCCATCGTATAAGACGATCAGTGTCACTGGGTCATGTAAATGCCAGAGGTGCACTGTACAAATCCCATGTAACATGATATAACAGCACAAAAAACAGTTTTTATTGTCACCTGATGTTCCACACCCATCCCCGAACTCCCAGCTTTACTTGTTCAAAGCAATGTCTAGGTCAACCTAACTACCTGTGGGCAGAGCTAACCAAATCCTGACCAGAGTATTTCGTTCATTAGCCAAAACATTCCTTTTATAAGCCCCTTCCCATGGCTAGGTGGGCGCAGAGCCCAGATAGTCTGTAAAAATGGCTGTAAAGGGGGACCCTTTGCTCTTCATCAGCTTTTGACATCTATAGACTCTGGCACTGGAGACTGGACAAGGACAAAGGAATAGACGCCCAGATGAGATTTCACAGCCATCTTTATTACAGGTTCAGAAGACACAGGAAGCAGAACACTGAGCTCCTACAATCAGCATGCTTATATAAGCCTTTTCAGGATGATGCAATACTTAATGCAAATTCAGGATACATTTCTAATTGGTTCTCTTAACTAGAATATAAGCCCACCTTGTCTTTGATTGGTTGGCTTATATGTCACTCACCAAGCCCACATTAACTCATCTTGGCAAATATGGGTTGACTGACACATAAACTCTTACGCTTGCTTCAAACGCAGCTAAACATAATTATACATCCATTAATATCTGCCAAGAACCAGCTCTTATCTACTTCTCGAGACCCTGGCAAATTTACTTGGCAGCTCATACTGTGGGAAACCTCATGAGCTCATCTTATTTGTTGCTATGTAAGCAGCTGTTCTATCTAATTGGTAGCTTTCCCATCCTTCTATCTGATTTGCTATCAATCATGTCAGCTTTTCTTGCCAAGAAATTCTAAAAATACCATACCAGTATGTCTCACTATATGCACTCTTTAACTTCAAAAAACACTATTATTCTGATTTCTGAAATACTGGAACCATTGATCAGGCCTATTATGATATCTATATTTAGTTTGGGGGGGTCTAGTACATTGTATATACTGCCCTTGAGTTGGGGCTACTTTATTCCCTGTAGCGCCTGGTCCAGTTCTATTCAAAGCCTGGAGGTGTAGTATTGTTGCTGTGAGTGTGTGGGATGCTGTCTTTCTGCTAAAGCAGGTCAGCCAGCATCTGACCCCCAAAGTCACACCCCCCATGTCCCACTGACCTACATGCATAGGGGCTGACACTCAAAAGGTTAATTCATGCTATGTTGTATCTATCTATGCTATGTTATTTTAGGCATTGCTGTGCTACGTTTTTCTTTGTGAAAGCCCATCTCTCAATCCAGCTTGCTTCATGGGTATGTTTAGGGCAGGGCCCACACTTACTCTATCTGCTTAGAGTAGCAAACTAGGTCTAAGGGCTCCAAGTTTCTGCAGGAGGAGGAACCGAAGCAGGTTATTAATTACAGGTCAGGCTGCATCAGGACCACCCTCCTAGCTCCCTGTCCCCATTCCTGGCAACCACTCAGCGGGCTGCTCCTCTTTAGCTGCAGATGAAATAGCCCCAAGCAATCAGGGCAATTAACTGAAATAAAGCCCAAGCTTTCACTTCCCTTGACACAGTCCACAGGGTGAAACAAGCATTAGCAATGCCAACAGTTTCAACTTGTAATGAGGCATGAGAAAGGCATTTGTCAGGCACTGCCATAATGGCATTTACTGGCCATTGACGGTAGAAGGTGCAAACAATGAGACTACTGGCGCATTTTATAGCAGTTACTGGAAAATGTCTGATTACTTAAACACAGGCCAAAACTGTGGGCTTTGCCAATGGTTGTTTCTAACAGGACTTCAGTGAAGGACATGCATAGTGCCTATAAATCGAGTGGCCAAACACAGACCTGCTTAAGTTATTTTTATTACACCTGTAGTGTGTTTACAGCTCTAATTAAGTCATTAATTCACAGACGACTGCTATGAAGAAACACAATCAGGCACGAGTGCCGAGTTTGATAGTACGGCTTGATTAAAATGACCTCAAAGAGATCCCAAAAGGAAGTGTTTTGGACGGGAAGGGTCAGGAAGTGTGTGGGAATGGCCATATGTATTAGCATGGCCATGTGCAGTCAATGGATGGGCAAATTACCAAACAGTACCTTCAAACTGTGTATCCTTCCTCATATGTCATTTCTCTCTATCTGTAGTCCAATGCAATAGTTTCAGTTTATAGGTAGCCCAAACTAAAATGGGCTTTGAAGTGACCATAAGTTGACACATCGCTCCCTACAAACAATATAATGAAGAATGCATATAAATATCTTTCAGTCCATTTAAGGACCTTATTGGCCAAAATATACCTGCTAATGTTGATTAAATAGTGTATCCCCAACAGCTTAAACGCAATATAATTTCTTTATTTCTACTCAAGTCTTTCCTCCTCAGCACTCTTAGACATCCTTGGATCTTTAGCTTTTCATGTAAAGATCACGTTGTGGGGTGCAAATTCAGCCCGAGAATAGCATGAACCAACAGGACAAGCAAGGCGTAACCCATGAGAGTTAAACTGGCCTACACTGGAATGTATAAGCCAGCTCCAAACCCATAATATATAACTGAGGCCTAGTGCATGCAAAAGTGGGCCTTACTAAAAATGATAAAAAGAGGAATTGTGAAAGAAATGGAAAGGTACATTATTGAATGTGCACAATCAACTCCCAAGTCATGTGTGTCTGCTAATGCTGACTTCATGTAAAAGGGAAAAGGCACAGTATGATTGAGATTAAAAACTGCAGCAGTACACGTGGGAAAAGATACATTGAAATCCTGTGTATACGGGAAATAAAAAGGAACTCTGTATATATGGAAAAGCAAAGTCAAGTGACATAATTCATTTGAAATAAATAAAACTCCTACCTTTCACCATGCAAAGTGATATTGTGTAAAAATAGAATGGCCCACTTTATTTTAAAGTGGACACTGCACATACCAAACGGAAATGCATTGATAAATTATTCAGAATGAACCATTTTGTTCTTTCAACTGTAAGATTTAAGAAATAGTTACACATGGAAAAATAGACTAAGATGCAATGTATAGAAAGGTTACATGGCCAATAATGCCAGTGATTTAAAAAGCTATTTCTTTTAGAATTGTACATGTGTCTTTGCTTTGCAGATTCCCCACTGAACTGTGAGATGGACTGTGTTATCTGTTTATGACCCCCGGAGACGTTTGGCTGATGCATGCAAGGAATGTGCTCTGTTTTCAGTTAAATCCAAAGAAATACAGCATTTGTAGATTTCAGCAGTGGAGTCAGATAAGCGAAATACAATCAGGACATCTCAAACTGTTTTATGGCACCATAAACTGTGCTGGGCTTCAAACAGAGACATTTTCAGGAACCTAATGGAAGGGCTGGGATAACATTGAGCCAAGCACAGACCCATGTCATGTGACTTTTAAGAAATTAAACTTACTGAGCTTGCTGGATGTGAAACCAAAGATTTCCATAATTAAGGTATTTTTATTAATTTACATTGGACTTGTTTTCCCCTAATAAAAATAGAACCATGCGGTGCCCTGAGCTCATCCAGACCATATTTCTAAGATCACAAAAAGCCTGTCAGTCCTATGTAAATATCAACTTTATGTAAGGTGTGTAATTGGAGCTAAAGAGAAAAATGGAATTGTGGAATTCATGTAATTGATAGAAATCTGTAAGTTAGTGGAATGATAGAAAGTAAAATGAATGTGTGTTGGGTGAAGTTTTATATTCATAACTATTTGGGTTCATGAATAAACTGCAAACAAATGATAACTTGCCCCAGGAAGGTCATGCTTTCATCAAACTAGTATCCCCAGGTCCGGCATAAATCACTGAATCAGATAATATATATATTATGGTGGTTATCTGTAAATTGAAGGAAGTTGCCATGTAGTGACTTTCTAAGACACAAAAATGCTACTTGAAATGTCATTTTAAATTGATCTATTTTTCTCTTCCCCTCATTATCATAGACCTCCTAAACCCCTTGTCCTATCAGATGGAAGAGGCCACACTTTGGTAGGGAGTTGAAAATAACTGTCCAATCCAATGTGTGACGAGATTCATAATGAGGATGGTTTCATAGGTCCTATACGTGACTAATTTCCTATGACACTGGGGGCTAAAAAAAGAAGGAGAAAAGAGGGAGAAACAGATACTTGCACTTTTGCTGTACTCTTTGGACTGGAGAAGTTCACTTGGAAGATTCTGGGAATAACCATCTGAGAAAGACCTGTGCCTGGGGGAACATTGCTGTGAATAGAGGCCAGAGGTGCGAGCTGCCTACCTGTTCCAAAAAGAGGGTTCTAATACCTGGCCAACTGCTTGTGCTAATAACAGTTGTTCCCATGTAAGTAGGATAGATTCTAATGTTACTGAATGTGTGGGGGAACTGACTGACTTAATACTTTCCCTTAATTGTGGGTGGGGAAAAACGGTGTGGATTCTTAGCATATTTAATTAAAAATAACTCAATTAATTCCCCCATGGAAAGATCACAGAATGATTCTTGTTAAAATTAGAAAATAACAAATCTCATTCCCAGTAAGGACTGTAGCCTATTAAGTTATTTGCTATCCCTATTTCTCCATTCAACCCAAGACTTCCTTTAAGAAAAGGGGTCTCTTTCCTAAAAATGAAATTCCCTATTGTTACCCCTTCTCCTAGGCTATGCCAGTGCACAAAGGTGTCACCTGATCCAAAAACGAAAATCCCAACACCCTGCCTTCCTTTTCAATGTGAAATTGTCAGAAACGAAAATCCCTCTGCATCCCATTGTTCCAAACTCTGCCTTTAAAAAAATCTGTTTCATCCCAAACTAAATTCCTAGGTGTTCCCACTTCATAACTGTGTCTTTAAAAGTGTCATTCTCCAGCTGAATAAATCCATTCTATCCTGGGGTGGCCAAGTCATACCCATAGCAGAAAGGGTTGAGACTGCTTTGGGGTAAAGAAGGAACAAAGGTGCTGATTTTAAATGACTGTGTGTTTTCAAGGTTTCCTATGTGTTCATATGCAATATGCGCTGTGATTTAAAAGTAAACTTTCATACTTTGAAAGTTAAATGTTATTCAAATATATCTGCCAGTGAATGATAAGAAGTAGTTACATATGTGCTGAAGGTATCATGTTATGCCACAGGATTGGTAGCTTTTGTCATAGTGGTGTAGCTGTTATGAATTCAAATTCAGTGATTTAAATAAATATATAGATCTTCTTCTATACACCAGCATGGTTCCTGGCTTATTGGTGGCACAGGGGGAAGAAGCTCAGTGGTATTAGGCAGGTCAGGAATTGACCCAAATATGAATCAGTTCATCAGCTTATTGAGCGACACCTTGATTGGGGAGAGAAGGAATTCCCCAGGTTGAGGGTGGCCGTCCAATAAATTGTTACAAAGTGAGGGCTCATGCCAGGAATTGGTTGAGATTTATGACTTGTGATTTTGACATTGGCAGCAAACTATTCATTTGTGTGTAATTGCATTACAGTGATTAGAAAGTTGTATTTGCATTGTTAAGGTGATGCGCAGACTTGAACCATGGGTTCTAGGGAGGTGTAAAGGGAAAACATAAGATTGAACAGTACTGATTTTAATTTGGCATTGTGAGAGGAAACTAAGCAGGCACAGGTTGAGATTATGCCCCTGCAAAGAGAAAGTTTACAAGGTTGCAGAACACTGTTCAAGATGAGCACCATAGAAATCAATGTTGCCAGGAAGCACCTCCTATCCACATTATTTATTAAAGGTGAATGGTTGGAGGAAGAACATGAAATGTGGCAAGCCAGGATGTTAAAGGTGGTTACTTCTATAAATGCAGACTTCTGGCAAGATAATGGTCTGTTGCATCAAGCGCTAACAGATTTTTATATGACACAAACTACTAGAGATGAGGAGACTAAAATGGCTCAGCTCACAGCTTATATGTATTTTAGTTTGCTGATAACAGAAGAACGGCATCAGAACAGTGTGACCTTTGTGCAGAATCAGACTGTGGTGTTGAATTAAGCAGAGCAAGAACTCAAGCAATTAGAAAATAAAGCACAACAGGGCCACATTGTAGAGTTAAAACAAGAAAGCATATTTGAGCAACTCAAACTTGAGTTAATAACACAGCAACAAGAGAGTACAGAGCATGAAATGCATTTGTCTGCACTTCTAGATGAGCATAAAGAGTTTGTGAAAAATCTAAGCACACTGCAACACAAGGTAAATGATCAGGTGGCCCATAATAGAGTCTTATTGGAGGAAATTATGGTTTTCCACTTACAAATAAAGCAGTTGAAAACTGAAAATAGTCAGTCAATTTTGCGGAAGGAGAAAGACATGTTAAAACAAGAGAATATTGTCCTGTTCCAGGATGTGCATCAGTTAAAGATGGATGCAGAGAAGAGAGAGTCAGGTTCTCATGAATTTACCAGCATTAGGCAAGAACATGCTGAATTAATAGAGCGTTTGAGGCAAGCGGAGACTGGACTTTTTCGCAGGCAGCACAGTGCAGAAATGAGATTAGTCTTTTGAAAATAAAACATTGTGAATATGCACGTACAATGCAGGCCTCACAAAATGAAAATGAGTCCAATCATGAAGAAATCATGGGATTAAAGATCGATTGGTGGCTCATAAGTACTCAAAGCCAATCAAGCACTTGTGTCAGAATTAAAAACTCAGATCTCAGCATCCCAGCAAGAGATAGGGACCGAGAAAAACAGGTGTGAGATGTTGGCAGATGAAATAGAAATATATGAACAGTCTTTTAAGCACCCTGAACAGTCAGGGTATGGAAAAGCACCCTCCGATCAAGGAGCAGTGACCTCTCTTCCAAGGACCTCACACCAGTTAACCACCACTTCATATGTCCAGTGTGCAGCTGACTTCATGCATATCACTTATCAAGAACATGGAAACATGAGGCAGCTGGACTCACCCCGGTCGAGTCAAACTGATCCAGAAGGCCAGTCCTGATCAGATATTGATGAATATTAATTTCTACAACACAGAAGGGGAAGGTGACAGGCCAGTGTGTCCTGGAAAATCTAAAATACTGCTGTGAGTACTTCTGACCATGAAAACTCCTAAAATGGGAAGATCAGGGAGTTGGACTGTCAGAAAATTAATTTATAAAGGGACCATTTAGTCCGTGTTGCAGAGAAAGAAGATCCAAAGCTGCAGCCTGAGAAAAGTATTCTGAAAACCTTTGCACATTCTGGGGAATGGGTGGATTTTCCCACCATACCTGGGAGGAGGGATGAAGAGGATGAGTACTTTTCTGCACCAGAGGGTGACCGCAAGAAAAGTGACCCTGAGAATCCACAGTGACACAGAAGAGAGGATTTCTGGGAGGCGTTCCCAATCTCATAAAGTAAGGGAGAGACTAGAGGACAGGGAATGGACCACAAACAGTACCAGCTCTGACTCAGGTGAGTGGAAAAGGAAGGCTGCAAACAGAAGTAAGGCTTTGTGCAAGACCCTATCCGAAAGTTCAAGGCCATAAATAGCTTCTTGACTCCCTAGCATAAGAATGCAAAATATTTGGTATGCAAGCATTTAGAGCTTTATGAGCAAATGAGGACATCATTTGGAATTGGAAATGATGTAAATTGTATACAGTTTGTCAAGGGGATATTCTCCCCCGAATAGTCCAACTTCTTTGCAGGGCTGGAGGAGCAGGATCACTACAAATGGTCCATCTATAAGGCGGCCATAGTGAAACATTTTTCCACCCACAGGGACCCACAGGAGTCCTGCAAGACTGTATATAACCTGCAGTGTGCAGAAGATCAGGCGCCTCGGGAGATTGTTCAGGATTTAAGATGAGCATTTGTGCGGATTTCCCGATATGTGGATACCAATAGTAGGGAGTTTGTAACCACCTTTGTCCATGCACTCCCTAAATATATCATGACTCAGCTGGGGCAACATATCCATGAGCATAAGAGCCTGGATTGGGTGATTGAACAGGCCACCAGGATCTATGAGGTCCAAAAGCCCTATGAAAGTTAAAAAAAAACCCTCTAAAACATCCAACATACCTCCTGGTGCGAAGGTGGCAGAGGTGAAAAATACCCCTCCATTGGACTTGGAGATGGGGGGCCTAAAAATACTCCTTCTGCCAACAAGAAAAATGGAAGGCAGAGGAAGCCCATGGGCCCAGCCCAATGAAATGGGAGTCAGGCAGGATACCAGACAAATGACCCTTCTGACCCTGCCATTTTTGTAAGCCAGAGATACAAAGGGACAAAGCCATACCAGGATATGTACATACTCCCCCAGCACATAGGGGGGTCCAATCAGTTAAGTACTTCCCCGGGAAACTTCCCTCCAAACCTCCCTCCAGAGAGAAGTATTATTCCACCTCCCAACCTGAACTTTTTCCCCATGTAACCCCGAACCAGAATTTCCAGAATAATCCTCCTCTCTATGCCCACTTACAGGGCAATAGATCCCTGAACCCGGGAGAAGGGAAACCTAGGGTGGAAAATTATAGGGGAAACTCGCAATACCCAAGCTACTCTGGGAGAAGGGACAGTTGCACTTTCTGGGAGCAGCAGAGGTATGACCAGAGACCTCCTTAAAACCCAGAAAAAGTTTCCCAACTGGAGCAACAGGTCCAGCAACTGACTAATAATCTGGGGCACATGCTGCCCAGAACAACCCAACACCTGGGTCTGATGCCTGGGGGGGAAATGACTGGAGGAAAATTCTGATATTGAATAGGAAACCGAGGAGGGGGCCCAGGTAGAGGGGAGATGCAAAGCCCTAGAGGAAGCTTCCTTTCCTACCTGAACAAAACCCCTGGAAACCTCTGAGCCAGAATATGAATATTCTACCCCCGAACAGCTGAAAACTAAAGAACAGAGGGTAAGTAGAAGAAAGCTCCTGGAACTCCTGTTCATCCCCTTTGAAGGAGGAGAATCGCTGGAGGATGCGGGTAAGAAAATCTTCTCTTTCAGGCACGTAGAGAGCCCTCCAAAAGACAAATGGGTCCCAAAAGACCCAGACTTTGACTGGGTGAGTATGGAGACTGATCCAGGGCTGTAAATTCTGAAACCCCAACAATGTGATCCAGATAATACTGTAATAACAGAGATATCCTCGCTCCAGACAGGTTCTAGAGACTGTCTCCAGGAAAAGGGGGACAGCAAAGAATCGGGGGAAAAATGGGACTACACAACGCCATCTGTTTGTGGGTACAAAATATTGTTTACAGATTCCCAAACTCTAACACAGAAAACTGGCCAAGATCACACCGGGTTGGAGTTCAACATAAAAAAGTTGACCGCCAAACTGGCACATAATTCACATTTTCTTTCCCCTCTTGAGGAAAAAGAACAGATATTTTATGCCCCAGTCAAAGTACAGGGTCAGTGTGCATTATCAGTGCTGGTGGATACTGGATCCCAAGCTCCCTTCTGCTCAAAAATGCCTTCAACCAGCTAAATTCAGGAAGAGGAGAGAGTCACCAAATTCCCCTCACACCTCTTCCCGGACAACTCCAAAACTTTTATGGGAATGATATTTCAGTCAAAGGGACTGCTGATCTGGAAATAAGAATTGGGCGACATAGGGTAAAACACTGGGTGATAGTTGTGAATCCAGATGGCACACCTTGTCTACTGGGGAATGACCTCCTTTGGAGGTTATCACACCTGATTGTCTGTGTGAACAAGGTCCCCTGGACCCAGACTAACTGGCCAATAAAACTAAAACAAAACACAAATTATGTGAGTTGTAATGGCACTGGCCATTTGATTGAACAACGTTTTGAGAAAGTGGAATTTTCATTTCAAGAACAATTAGGTCCCAGACATCACTGTCATCTCTGTAGGAGAACAAACTGGTGTTGCGAACTCTTCTCAATTCTTGAAAATCAACCTTCCTCTGAGTTTTAAGTTGCATTCAACACTGAAAGTCAATATTCTGAAATGTCATAATAGTCAAAAATCAGAAGAAAACCAGAGTCACATAAGAAGGGATGATGAAAAACCAATTCAAAGTCTGACCGACATTCAGAAAAAGGGTGAACAGTTGTTTTTCCCCTTTCAAATAAATGAGGGGGAAGTTCTCACCAGAGTATGCCTGAATAACAGAAGAAGTTTCTTCAATAAAGCATTATTCAGGAAACTACCAAAAGATCAAAAATTCCCACATTTGAGTTGATTGATAAATGGTAAGTTGTTCTTGTAAAAATCATTAATTTGATTCAATCAAGTAAATAAAAAAAAATAAAAAAAATAAAAATGGGAAGTAGGTCTGGAAACCTGAAATTTCAAACACCTGCTGCCTAGCAGGTGCATGCTAAAAATATCCACTGGTGACAAAAGCATGGAACATAAGTGTTGGGTTGTGAGAGATGTCCCTTTTCGTTGTATTTGGGTAGGGATATTCTCAACCAATTTGCAATCAATTTGGACCTTATTAATTATAAAGCCTGGTCTTGACTGAGGGGTAACCCCATGGGATTTGACAATACTGAAAAAGCATTATTATCAGCTCAATTGCTGCATTATGTGGTTGAAGTTCAAGTGAGAGAAGAAGTCACCATCCCAGGACAGGTGCAACAATGTACGATTCCCCTAAAAATTAAACGAGGACAGAACCACAAAATCAGGACGCCTATATAAATTTGAATTACCATCTCCAACAACAAAGTTTGTGTTTATATCCATCACCCCTAGTCAACCATTCGAATATGGGTGGATAACAGGGACCCTCAAAGTATCACTTTTGTCTTAGACACCTTTATTGGAATGGCAGTTGATGCCCAACATTATTCTATTGATTTAGGAAATGAAATACTTGGGCCAATCCCAAATGACATCAGTGACCACCACCAACTCTGAGAACTGGTCATAAATGCTTACTCTGATTATTTGAGTAATGGCTTCATGGAACACCTGATAACTGGAAAAATCGAGGCATGCTGTGCACAAACAATACATCATTAAAGCATGGGAAATTAATCTGGTCAATTGATGATCTGGTAACCTCTAATGAGATGACCATCTATTGGAGAAAGATCAGAGGTCACTCGAAAATGAAGGGGCCAGATAAGATTGGAAATGACTTGGCTGATCAGCTGGCTGCAACCGGAGCTCTATGCGGTGATTTCATAGAAACCGAATACCTGCTGGGTGAAATCGAAGTCACTGCTGTCACCAGGTCCCAAATCCATGCCAACAATGAACTCTCAACTGCACGGTGGAGTAAAGAAGCCCCAGATGAAGATTTGATTACAGCACAAAAAAGGACCCATTTATTGGGAAAAGCTATCAACATATTGAAGACCCCGTGAATCTTTCTCTGATAGGATCCGATTACACAGAGAAAGAGGACCTCCATGTGTTGATGACATGTTATCAAAATGTTCTGAATCCAAGGCAGTTTGTTGGTACGGAGATCCCTCTCTGGATGTGCTTTAGAGTCAGCTTTATACACAGAACGTAATTCAACCCAATTAGAATATAGATCAATCATCACTATCACATATTTTCCTCTCCCCTCGCTAGAGTATAGTGGCCCCAAGATATCTAAAGCAATATATTCCAAAGAAAAATGGAGCAATTCTATGGGTTTCAACAATTGCACATGTGTTCTAAGAACATTACTTGATTAGGAAAGTTTTTTTATCATGTTCTCAACCTCAAAGTCCAAACCCGATCACCAATAGTCTGAGCGGAGAATACCTGTGGTCCTGGAAATACCCATGTGACTATCATGCAACAGTTGTAGAAGTTTATTCCTCATACTAACCGGAGGAATAACCCATCCTTCTCTACAAATCTGTGTGACTTCAATAATGAATTAGTTCCTAACCCTATGGAATTCTCCTAATCCACAGTCAGGTGACCACCCTGACCACCCATTAAGCACACATTCTTTTACCTTTGTAAGTTCCACATCCTCTTGCTGACATTTCTCCCATTCATTTTGAGATATGGATTCACCACACACCCATAACACCTCTTGTACAGATTGTTCGGAATATTCATCACCTGTGTCAACCGATGATCTGGATAAATAGTCAGTTATGACATTATCCTTACCTGCAACATGTTTAATAAAAAAGTTGTGACCTTGCACGGATATCACCCAGTTCAGTTTTTGTCATGACTCTCCATCCAACCCTTTTGACATGAATACTAACAAGAGGGGGTTGTGATCAATGATAATGGAGAATTTACTACCCCACAAATATGTTTTGAATTTGTTGGCTTCCCATTTTACAGATAAGGCTTCCTTCTCAATAACTGAGCATCTGTGTTCTACTCTTTCAAGGCTCTAGATGCAAAAGGAATGTCATTGCCACCTTGTTTGTCTGACTGCCTCAACACTGCCCCTAAAGCAGTACCATTGGCATCAGTCATTATGTATGTGTCTTTATCAGTGTCAAATGGTGAAATAATTTGGGCCTTGGAAATACATTTCTTTATTTTATTAAATTCATGCTCACATTTAACATTCCAATCAAATGCTTGACCTTTTTATATACACTTCTAATATTTAATCATTTGTCGGAAATACTTCTCACGAACCTCGATGAATACTCCACAAACCCTAGAAAAGGCATTACTTCATGGAGGACACGAATGACTCTCTGGGCGAAATTCCTTTTTCTGCTAAGGGATGACACAGATAATATATGTGTGAGGTCTTGAAACAATATATGGATTTCTGTAGGGTGAGACCTGCATCACTTAATTTATTTTAAACACTTTTTAATTTGGCATCATGGTCTGAGTCAGACGACCCCATGACAAGAATATCATTTTGATAATAAAACACACCCAGAATATCTCCAATAACGTCTTTCATCATTCTCTGGATGAATGCTGCAGAATATATTAGTTCAAAGGCCTTCTTTTAAATTGAAAGGAACCATCTTGTTTAATACAAATGGTGAGATTCCGGGAATCAGGATGTAAGCAGATTTGATGATAGGCTGACACTAGGTCAAGAGTGGAAAACACTTTGGTCCCAACAGTGAGACTGACCAACTCCCCAATGTTTGGAAGTGGAAAGCGGTCCATCACAACACACTTGTTCAGGGCCCTCAGATCTACACAAAGGCGAGCAGTGCCATTTGGCTTCCTTACCACCACTACTGGCAAACACCATTCCGAAGCTTCTACAGGTTCTATAATGTCATAATCTATCAGTCTGGAAATGTCTTGAGTAACCTCCTCCCTTAGTGCAAACGGGACACACCTTAACATGGAAGCAACAAGTTAGGACCACCCCTTAACTTAATCTTATGACACCTGTCCTTGAGGCAACACAAATCCTCTCTAAACACACCCAAGACATTATTTTCTGGAGCAGAGGAGATGGTGGACGCACACCCAGGAATCATAGGGCGATTGTTAGACCCATGTCCCGTTGCTGGAATCATAGGGCGATTGTTAGACCCATGTCCCGTTGCTGGTACCAACCCAAAAGGTATCCACTTTTGTCAGAGACATAAACCTTGTTACTATACCGTTGCATTTCAAAATGGCCATGAACCAACCCAACATTTAAATTCTTGAGCCGCCCTATGCGCTGGCTCTTACATGTGACAGTTTGAGGCTAAAATTAGAACATTTTTACTGCCAAGTTTCTCGGTTAATAATTGTAAAATCTGGACCAGAATCTATAAGTACTTTGACTGGAGTACCATTGCCCTGCACAAGAGAGTGAGGCTTGCCATCAACTCTAGTAGGAACATCAAGACTACACACAGACCGACTAATCCCAGAAAATTCTTCCTCTGAGGTTTGTTCTTCAGATGCTTCAATCTCAGTGTTCTCATGTATTTCATTGACAACTTTTCTCAGTGAATTGTGACAGCACATGATGAGGTGACCCTACATCCCACATTTACCACACTGTGCATTGTGTGCAGGGCATGAGGGATTATGGTTAGATTGGAGGAACTGGCACACCTGAAACACTTCCTGGAATTTGAGGAATTGGGAACACTAGGGGAAGCAAACCTTTAATATTCCCTTTCACAATAACCATTTTCTTTTTGCACCATTTCCTGGGAGGTGGTGACACACATAGTATCTTGGGTAACTTTGGTATGTAACTGTTTGACACAAGATAACATGTGCTCAAACGTTTTGCAATGTTCAAAACTTCATCTAGAAAGGGATTTGCTTTTTCCAAGATTTCTTCTCTTTAATTCTTTAACCTTTAACATTAATTGATCCCTTAGTTATTCATTGTACGGTGGATCAAAATTGCAGGTGTTTTCTAATTCTCTAAGAGCTGTAATAAATGCTTCAATGGACTCATCTTTGGGATGTCCCTAGTGCTGAAATGAATACAATGCTGAGTTTCTTTCATAATGTTTGTCAATTTCTTTTTATATGATCTCATAATGTGAAGGTAGATCTGCTCCTATCCGAGCAGTTTAGTTGTCAGTGGAATTCTCAGGAAGACATTTTAAAATTCCTCTGCCTTCAAATCCCAAACAATGCCTGTGGAGGGCCCTGCGCCTCTCCATATTACAGTTCGGGCCATGACTGGTGGTGACATAGTCTATAAAATCCTCCTACAATGTTCACCAGGGTTTTGTAAGAAGTCGGGGTGAAGACTGGGCGTTGTCAGGGTTTAATAGTAAGCAAGCTAAACAGTATGCCAGTGGTGGAGAATGAGGCATACACTGAAATGTAATGAATACATCGTAAGCACAATATGCAGTGAAGACCTATGACAAAAGGAAAGATAAGTATGCCTATATCACTAAGAGGTGCAGCGTGAGGACCACAAACTTGGCAAGTACAAGCAAATGCAATAATTTAAGGTGCATATGTTGTAGAATAGTATTGCAAATGGTGCCACAAGTATGACATCAAAATGAACGTGCAGTAGAGAACGTCATTGAAAAAGATCATTGAACAAGAGTGGCACAGTGAGAATGCAGTATTTACATGCACAATGGTTATGAAAGTATTACATGTTACTATAATGGTAATGCTATTAAATAGCACTAAATGAAATTATAATACCATTTTGCACATACTTCCAAGTCATGACAACTTGTAATCTTGGCATATGGGCTCAATCATACAATGGCTGCCACCACAGGAGAGTGGGAGGCTGAGGACCGATGCAGTAGAAGTTGAGGGATCAGCCAGGCGACAGAAGTGTAAGTTCAGGGCTGCTCTCCATGGCAGTAAGGGAAGAATGAGCTGGACTGCTAGGTTCATAAAAGTCTTTCGAGAACTGACATAGGGTTTGGACAAGACAAACAATGTTGCAGGGAAGAAGGAAGGTACACTTGTAGCAGCCGGCAGAGTAGAAGCTGGGCAAGACAGGCTTTACTGTTGGATGAATGGCAGCACCGTGGTTGGAAATGCAGCGTTGCATTGTACGTGGAGCCAATCAAGGAGATAAAATGATTCTCCAGAGCATGGTTGAGAAGAGGCAGGCTGGGGAATCAGGTGATGCATAGCACAGAGTCGGGTCACATCATCAAAGCACTTCTCCGGTGTCCAAACAGAGAAACGGAGTCCACGGATCCAGGGGGGCACCAGAGAGGCTGTCAACTGTAAATTGAGCAGAGAGGATCAGAGAAAAGAAATACTCTGGGCAGGAGGGAGGATACTAGTTGAATAGAAACACAAAGACACCAGCAGGTGAGATGGCAGCAGGAGGGCCTCCAAGGGTTTCAGCTCGTCGCCATTCTGAAGTGAAGAACTCCCAGGCGACAAGGTAAGTTCCTGGTAAGTATTTATTCTTATAAAAATGAAGGCCCTCAACAGGGAAGGCGATGACCATATTACACAGTCCACGGTAGTGGCTGTGTAGTTATGGTTAAGTTGCTAATCCCATAGGAAGAGCCCTTTTTGGGTGGCTTATAACTTCGCTCTCCCAGACGAATTCTCACCACACTTTGCAAAAAGAGTGTATGGCCCTCTCTGAATTACATTGCGAATTTTGGTGAGGTTTGGTCCAGGGGGGCCAAAGTTATAGGTGGGTCCTAAAATGTATTTTTTTCCCATAGACAAACCGTTGGGCGGATTTCCACCAAATGTGTGGCAGGAGTGGTGGCTTAGTCCCAAATGTGCGCTTTTGTTAATTTGGTGTAAATCTGTCCAGTAGTTTTATTTTAAATGGTCAAAACATAAGGCACAAAAATGTGTGATATCTATGTCAGCTCCGGGGACACACTTCCCTGTTTGCTCCGCGATGTGCCCGCCATCTTGGATCCACTGACAGTGCGGCAGCAACAAAGGGAACAATGCAATTTTGGGGAGTGTGTTGGTGTGCAGAAGTGCTTGGGGAGGGTTGGGGAGTAAGAGATGGGTCAAATACTGTATTTGTTTAGGTGGCAGGTGCCCCTGATGTGTTCACCATATCCGCGGTCTTCAAGGCTGTCCGTGGACATAATAAATGCACTACTGGCTATTTTACTTTAGTATGGTGTTGGTTTTGAGTTGTTAGTAGAGGATTGATTGTAATTAATATCCCATATAAGCAGCCCACATACCACAGTCAAAATGTTTGGTAGTATAGGTGTGTTATGCTGTGGTGATTGTGGCCAGGGCCTAGAGTCTTGGGTGCATGGCCTTAGGCCATAGGCCATGCACCCAAGACTCTAGGCCCTGGCCACAACCACCGCAGCATAACACACCCATAGAATCAAACACGCAATAAATATCCACAACCCAAAGGTTTGTGTACTGTTTCATTTGTAGAGTTTTTATGTGAAGTTTTGGCTAGGCTATGCAGTTAAGATTGTAGAGTTTGTAACAAGGAGTGCAGTGTTTCTAAGTCTATTTATTGTATACTTACTGGTTGAGTTTTTTGTGATTGTATGCAGATTTTTCATGACATGGGTATCTGGAACAGACATATTTTTCGATCTCTGTGATAAAAAAAAAGATCATATGTTAGAGCAGGTAGTTCATAATGAGTTATTGCATTGCAAAATAGACATTTCTGTATTTTTTACCCCCATATTTAGTACTTTACAAGTACTATATTTCAAAACCAGTGTACTCTGCAATTTGCTCAGTTTCTGTGTTTGTTTTCTAAATCATTGGATTGTGGGAAAAAAAATCCATGCTGGATTAAAAAAAAAACTTCTATGTTGTGGTACAATATATTTCTTTCATTGTTTTACTGTTTATTTCTTGTTTCTTGTTAAAATTCTATATTTTGGCCTGTTGTAGATTTTTGGGGCAACAGGCCCCTAAATAAAAGATTTTTTATTTCTACTTTTATGCTATTCATCTATCTGTTGGGTTGTTGCAGGTTAGATACCTGTTGGTATATTGTAACTGTATATTTCTTGTTTGATTTTAGTAGTATTTGTTTATCTGTTTGCTTGTTGCAGATTTTTTGGGGCAGTTAAATACCTGTTGGCGTATTCTAACTGTATATTCCTTGTTTGATTTTAGTGGTATTTATTTATCTGTTTGCTTGTTGCAGAATCTTGGGGCATTTAGATACCTGTTGGCGTATTCTAACTGTGTATTTCTTGTTACATTTGAGTGGTATTTATTTATCTGTTTGCTTGTTGCAGAATCTTGGGGCAGTTAGATACATGTTGGCGTACTCTGTGCACAGTTTTGAAGTTGATGTTTTGCTTATGTTCATATACAGATTACGTATAACAATTTTTGGTTTTAAGAATATTAAGTAAACGTTTACAAGATTTGCTGGCAATCTGTGCTTTAGAGTAATGGTGCTATCATTACATTCAAACCATCCACAATTCTTTTTTGATATATGCAGTGTAGTGACCGGCATTGGTTGTGGCTCCTGCGTGGTAGACTATACCTCTTGTTGCGAAGGTTTTCTTACCAAGTGATACTTGACCATGTGTGAATCCAGTCAGTTTACAGTTGTTTTTGGTACCATCTGTATTGTAACGTAAAAACATTACTATTACATATTTACTATGTGTTTGGATTTGTAAGGTGGAGTGATCATCTGAATTGCAGGTAGTACATAATCTGCCATGGTTTGCATTTTGTACAAGTTACTGAAATGGAAAAGATTCACAGTTAGGTGTGGATACATACATGAAGCGTTCATTAGGGACTTCTTCCTGTGCCACATGGTTGCAGAGAGTGCATGTATGTTTCCACATGTATGAAATCTGAAAGATCTCAATTATAGGTATGCTTTTGTTTTCCAGTACTTGTAGTAAGTACATTAGACATTCTTGTGGATCTTCTTGTGAGTTTATAGTGAATTTGACAATTCCAGCACAGTAGTCCAATTCTTGTCTTATTCCATGAACACTGTAGTGTTGTCAGGATTGTTGGTTGCATTTCTATGAAGGACTAACATTTGCAAACACAATTGGTCTATACTGTGTAAGTAAATGTTCTCAATAATTGGTGGCAATTGGAATAGAATATTTATTGCTCCATTTGCATAGCAATTTACAGCAGTTATATTTGAAAATTTGAATGGACCTGACAGTTCTGTGTCAAAGTCATTTGTTCGGAGTGTGTGCTACTTCTTTGAATAAGTAGTCGAGTTACTTTGACCAGAAGATTCTTCTTTGGTTGTGGTATTTGATGAAGTATTTGTTTCTTTTTTTTTTGGAAGAATTGTGGTGATATCCTGTATCATTTCAGTTTCAATTAGTTTTCTTTTACAATGTTTTGCTTTTTGTGGAACAGGATAGGTTTTTAGATGGGGTGTGGAGTGAACACAGCGTATTATATTCTAGATTGCAAGGAATATCTACATTTAGTTTATTTGCATCAAAGTTGATTAGAAATAGCCTGTCAAGTGTACATAAGTGTGATAGTGCTACATAGCTCATGCCTTCTTTAAAGACTGTGCTTCCTATATCTATTAATGCTTTATCTAGGGTAATATCTTGTGATTTGTGAATGGTAACTGTGTATGCTAGAGTTAGTGAAAGGTGTTCTCTGCGTACATACATGTCTTTAAAAAGAAGGAAGCGGGCTGTTGAGCGTCCTATCCTGTTAACTTCTGATAGTTTGTCAAAAAGAATATTGACAAATTGAATGTTGTTGTCACGTGGGTATGTTTGAAAGCCAACAACTGTACCAAGTGCTCCATTAACTAGTCTTTGCTCCACGTCAAGGTTACGTTTAAACATTACTCTATAGTTTAAAGATCATTTTAATATTTTATCCAAACCAGCTGTGTAGGAGATATTGTTTTTTTTAAGGAATTAAGTCTTGTTGCGGCTTGTTGACACATGGGTAGTGTCATACCATGCAAGTCCAGTTTATCTTTGGAGCAAACTTCTATTATTGGTTGCATTTCTTTTTTCAACATGGTTTCATTGAATTTTGAACAGCTTGCAAGAGGTGTCATCAAGTACATACAATTGATATTTTTGTGTGCTAATTGTTCCATGACATCCGTAGCATATGAATTATGGCCATAGAGTGTATGGATGTGCCTGATTTTTAATATTGCTTGTGCTTCTTGAGATAGTACACCAACTCTAATACTTTTGAAAATGTTGGCATATGTGAGGTCTGCAAACAGGCGCATGTTTTCTGTTAAGTCCCTGTATTGGAAATGTTGCCAAAGGTTGACATTTCCTATGCTGCCAAGAGTTTTACGGCACAGTTTGTGCCCTATGATTTTAAAAATAGGTTCAGCTTTCACTGGTGTCAATTGAAGAAGATCTCTGAAAACAATAATGTGTTTTCCTCCAAAGAGCTGTTCGTAGTCTGTTTTGAGGATCTCTTGTAATCTGAGGTGAATCAAAGCCAGCCTTAGATTGGACACCATGCCGACCTCATCTATTAGCAGCATTTTTATTTGTTTGAAAACTCTGGATAGTTCTATTGCAGCTTCTGTGGAAAGTTGGTAATAGTTTAATTTGTTTTGATCGGTGTAAAGTGACACAGCCTATGTTGTAGGCAGCTAAACCTGTGGGGGCAGTTACAACAGCTGACAGTTTGTTGTTTGTCAATTGTTGAAGGAACTTGCTGATGATTTTGATTAAGAATGTTTTGCCTGAACCAGCTTCAACACTCACGTATAGCAGTATAGGTTTGTAGTCTTGGCAAGTACAGTTTTTATTTTCATATTCCACACCATGTTCAATTAGTTTTATTATTTCTTGGAAGATGCTACGCTGTTCATCATTCAGTTGTGATTTTAGTACAGCAACGTCTTCTGTAGATTTTATATACTGACACATGGTGTTTTCTTATTCTATCATGGCTAATTCTGCCTCATTTGCTACTCGTGGCTGTCCAAGTGGTTCTTGGCTTCCTGTTACAGAAGGTTGACTACTGTCGAGATTGTCCACTTGTAGTTGGGCCTGGAGTTCTTCTTCATGTTGCTGTTCATTGTGCAACATTGTTTGGTACTGTGTAAAGTTTACATCTGTTATAATGCTTTCATTTGCTTTGAAAGCGTCTTCATAGAAATCATATGTGTCTAGTAACTCTTCTTCTTTTCTCCATGGTTTAAAAAGTTATAGCAGGGACATGTAACACAGTTCTTTATGTTGAGGAGTTTTTAATGACAATTTGATATGATTAATTAAGCTGTGTTTGGTAAGTTTCACTAATCTGCCTTCACAATGTACCACTCTGTATATACCTTTATTTTAATCTGGTTTAACATTATTTTTTTATGTGAAGTTTTGGGCTACATAGTATAGACACATGGTTTCCAAAGTAGAACTCCTGTTTGGGTAGTATGTGTCTAGTAAATTGTTTTTCAAAATGTTTGGCTGTTGGGATCATTTTTTGCTACTGTTTCTATATCCTCTTTTTCTAGCTTTAGCAGAACCAAGACTTAGCCATACTATATTGTTTTGTTTTCCATACAAGGCAGTACCGGTTAAAAGGTCTGCAGCTTCATAGCAGCCACATTCTCTATGAGAGAGCATTTTTATGCCTAGGCTGTACAATTTCTGTGATAGTGTTTTGTCAGATGATATGTCATCCCAGAGGTCCTGAAGCTCTGTTTTCTCTGCTTTGGTTAAGTAGGCTGTGACATATCATGCAACTGCAGTGGAATTGTCTGCAATGTACTGCACATCTAAGTTTGCATTCCATAGGAGGGCAATGATTGCATTGTAATCATTGATGTATTTTGATTCTTCTGTTCTTTTTTATGTAATATGTGTTCTAAGGTGATTTACCTTTGACACTATATCTGACTGAAGATATGAAGTTGTTCACTTGACCTGTTGCTGAAACTGGTCTAGGGAAACCAAAGCGGCATTTGGTGTAGTATTTCCCTTTTTTAATATTTGTGACCACAATATTTCCCACATTTGTGTTTTTGAAATTGTAAAATGTGTGCATGAAGGTCTTTATGTGTTGTTTGTGAAGGGATTTCACAAGTGACATATTTTTCGATGAACTGTAAAACAGTGGCATCACTGTCCTGACCAAATTTAGGAGCATCTTTAATCCATAACATCATGTGGATGTTTGGTGCTCCTCTGGCTTGGTATTCTTTTCTCCAAAAGAAGTGTCGAACTTCTCTCGAGGGGAGGAACAATCTTATTACAAATAAAGTGTATAATAGCAATGAAGCGATGATGGAAATGTCTTGATACATTTACAGGATCTAGAGAGCAGAGTTCTCCTGGTGTTTTTATATCTATGTTTGTTTTATTTTTGTTGGCTATGCGTAGGAAATCATGTAAATCTTCTCATGCATATTCTGCACAACTTAATGTAACAAATCAAGTGGGTGGGCCAAGGTTTCTTATCATACAGCGTACATCTCTGTGACGTCAGAACCAGTATTCTTTTGTACCACGCATGTTTGCCAAAAGATTTGTAATACTTGACTGTAAAACCTCATCTTTTTCTTGCACTTTTTGTAATAATTGCGTAGCTGACATATTTTGAAAATGGGTACCTGATTTGAATGTGTGTGCAACTCTGTAGCATAGAGTTGCAAGTTCACATTCAAAGAGAAGGTGGAATATGTATTCCACGTTTTGTCTGAATCTGGGGTCGTCAGAATACATTCGTAGAGAGCGATATTCCAGTAGGAAAGAGTAGAGGAAAGGCATGTGCTTCTATACTTCTTTCCCATATGCTGATTAGAGATCCTTTGGCTTGTCGCATTTGGTACGTTTCCAGTGCATCATCTATAGTGTCTTTAGAGTGTAAAGTATGAATTGTTTAATGGTCTAAAATATTGGATTCTGTAGCAGGATTTAGAAGTTCAAACTGACCAGTTACTGGTGACTGTTGATTTATTTCAATGGTTTCTCTCAGGTTTTCTTCAATATTAATTTCTTTGTAGTATTCATTGTTGTTTTTTAGATTATGCAGGGCTTGTCTGACTTTATGTAAGTCAACGAGTTGTTGCCACATTTTTTTGTGTTTTGTAGGTACGCCATTTACTAAGACAATTAAAGATTGATCTATTGGCCGTTGCACTCCTACAGTGTGTACATTTTCTTTGAAATCTAATGGTAAATAAACTACTTTGCCACAAATGCCTTTCACTAATTCAGAGGGTGGTAATTTTGCTGTTTTTGGTTGGAGGCGTATTATTGCTTGAAATGAGTGCACTGTTTGAATTATGATGCTCTCATATAAATGTAGTTGTTGCAGGGGTTTTGGTAGTGGGAATAATTCCATGTTATTTTCGATAGCACGTGAAGGTGTTTGGTTGTTGTCAAGTTTTTCAGTGCAGTAATTGCAAAGTATTAAGTGGTCAGTAATGTTGTATTTGTTTTATGCTATAAGGTAGAGAGCTAATTGGAACCATTTTGAATCTTCATTGTCTTCTATTTTGTACGTTACATCTATAGTTTTTGTCCTACTTTTATAAGAAGTCCTGGGGCAACACACACATGGTTTGGTACTTCAGCTAAGGTACTTTCAAACTTTAGTATTTCTTTTTTGTATGTGTTTAATGGAAGGTTGCTATTTGTACAACAGTTGCTAGTTTGTTGTACATCTATTGCATTTTGTAAGTGGCTTTCAATTCCAAAATATGTTCTCTGGATATGCTCTTCGAGTAGTTGTTTAGCTGTACCATGTAGAAGATTGTTATTTAAATTGGCTAGTCCTAAAGCAGGACTTTTAGCATAGTAGAGTTTTTGGATCAGATTTCTTATAGTTGAATGATGTGTTGATATCATTTTGATATGATGAAAATGCAGGCTGATGAATGTCCTTGTCATCCTGTGTATTTGCGCACTGGACAGGCATCCATATTTTGTAGTAGTTTCATTTTGAATTCGTCTTTGCTTTTTACATACTGATTGAGGAACTGGTGTAAAAATTTGAAGGATTTTTTGGAAATGTTACACATTGATGTGCACAGCCATCTGTAGACTGGACGTTTTGGTTCAGTAGACTGGGGAGGTAATACCGAGTTTTCTGGGGATATTTTTGTGAGCAGAGTTTCTTGTTCCATAATGGTGTTGTTAAGTTTTTCATACCCTCGTCCACTGCTATGTATGGCAATTGGGTTTGTTTGCTTTTGTTTATATGCTTCTTCATTAAAATTTGGTTCTGTGGTCGTGGTGTGACTCCATTCACTTCCACAGATGTTTAAGAAGCTATTTTTGTTGATATTCCATTTATTAAGAAGTCTTTTCTGTAGTTTAGTAGTTAGTTTTGTTAGTGGTTTCATCCTGTTTAGAAATAAAATAAATAACTTCCTTTTGAGAAGGATTTCACTGTCTATGAGAGCTTTTAGGATTAATTTTCTACAGTAGGTTTTAAGGGTTGTGCATGATTTCTCTCCTGTTTTTAAAAGGTTCTGAAGGACTCGGTGGCAGAACATTTTCTGTAAAACATCTTTTTTTGGTATGCTTACTTGCCACTACACCAAGATGTATAGGTGCAATGTTAGCAGTAGTGGTAGCTGAAGTCGTGTTAATCACTTTCTGTTTTGTTTTACATTTTGATAGAGGAGCGAAAGTTTCTGTACTGGAAGCTTTTTTTGTTTCGCTTAATGACTGTATTCGCTGTTTTGTTTGAACTTTTTGTACAAAATCTGCTAGAGATGGATGCTTATTTTTGGACACTTTTATTTTGATTTGCTCTACTTCTGCGTTGCTTTCTACGGAGTTGCTTTTTGGTAGGCATTCTTTGGGGTCTGTTGGAGAAAAAAAAGGAAGTGTGGGTTGGGCTGTTGTGCAGTATTTGCATGCTTTGTGCATGAGTGTCTAAGTATGATGGTAAGTATGATTGTGGAGGTGTGTGATTGTTCAATGGACAGCTACATCAAGTTGGGAAGGCTATTCTTGCATTTGTGTGGTACTATACTGGGCTTTAGATGACAATATAAAGTATGCAACTGGTAAGGGGAAGCACTAATACTACATCTAATGATAAAGGGTACTTGTTTCTTCTACAATACTAAAATACTGTTAGAGTAACAGTTAGAACATTATGTTAGTTTTGTACTTACTTTTTTGTATGGAAAGAGTAGGTTTCTTCTAAATCCTTTTTCGTACTTCAGACGCTGCTGCTTTTCAGGAGAGTGGTCTTCACTGTAATTGTAAAAGAAATAAGTTAGTGAATATGTGTGTTTATAGCACTTTTGTTAATGTAGACATTGTTTTGCACTTTCCTTTGCTTATGTGCATCCTGTATATTTGATTTAGAATCTGTTAGTTGAATATGTTTTTCAAATGAGTATAACAGTAAACGTATAGCGCACACTGTTTTTTTAATGTTATGTTAATGGATGTTAAGAGATAGAAGAAATAATCATATGCATTTTTTGATATTTTTAGAGGGTTAATGGCAGAGATTGTACAAAAAAGCATTCGATGTATGCCTTTGTGAAGGTGTGGGAAATAAAGCAGAAGGATTTCATATAGAGGCAGTGATGTTGTTTGATCTGGGAGTCTTTATAATAATATTGGGGGTCATTATGAGATTCACGGTAAAAATCAGTCTTTACCGGCATGGTGGCAATACCAGGTCCGGGTAGCAATGACGCTGCTAACAGCGGCCGATTACAAGAATGCCTGCACGCCCATAGCGGCATGCCGGTATCGACAGTACAGGCTTGCCGCAAAAGTCCCTAAAACATCCCTTAGCAACATCATTGAAAGCGCTGACAGCCCTTCCGCCTCGTCCCCCTCCAAATAACAGGCCCGGCATTAGCGGGCTCACTAATAGCGAGCCCGCTAATACCAGAACCGGAAGTAACATCATCTCGCCGGAATAGGAAATGGCGCGGTGAACATCTTGAAAAACACAATCCATTGCTATCCTCGAACACAGGACCTGGAGCCTAAAACCAACACCAGATCATCTACCACACCACCAGCAACATGCCAAAGGCTATTAAGAAAGGGGCATCCCAGCAGCACAAGGAGCGGTTCGCCGAGGATGAACTGAACATGCTCGCGGACACTCTGGCTGAGAATGCAGAGCTGGTCTTTGCCACAGACCAGAAAAGAGCAGCACAACTTAAAAAAAGGAGATCTGGGAGAAGGTGGCCCAGAAAGTCAATGAGGTAGGCACCACCCCCGCACAGTAAAGGACGTCCGAAAACGTTGGGACGACTTGCGCCTCAGAGTGCGCAATATCTTGTCGGCCAACCGGAGCCAGGGCCTGCCTACTGGCAGTGGCTCTAACTCCCCAATCAAACTCACCCATTGGGAGGAAACCTGCGCCAGCACAATCGGGATGGAGTCAATAGAAGGTGTGGGAGAAATGGAACATGGAGCCACGTCATCGGCAGATGGAGGTGAGTGTCCTAAGTAAAGACAGTATTGCAAAGTATGATGATAGTCCACCAATGTGACCGTGCCATTAGGCAATGCATGGCCCTTTACACACACATGGACACATCCCTTCCTATATGCCGTCCCCAGCACTTTCACATCCACATGGATGCAGCACACCTATGCCATACCTGACACACACCACAGACAGGGAAACGGCATGTGTCACACTGCACGCAGTCCACAACACAAAGGCATGTCTCACAGCAGACACCACCTCACACATGTCTGAACCTAACGTATGCCTGAGCAACCCTACCAAATGGCACATAACCTGTATGCCACAAGAGTAGGACAGCAAGTCATCAAATGTGTACAACTGCACTAATATCATTGTATGCATGATGCAAATACAACCATCACTGATGCTGTCCCTCTTATGGTCCCCCACAGGCCGAGATACCGACAGTGATGCAGAGGACTCTGCAGCACAGGCCACCACACCTACCAAGAGGGCCAAGTCTAGGGAAGAAACCAACAGGCCTTCCAACTCCAAGGGCACTGGCAAGGCAGATATGTATCTGAGGACAAATACACCATTGGATGCCATGGTACAGGGCTGTCATGGGTCGTCCACAACTCCACAAGTGGAATCTGCAGCTGTAGAGCCGGTGGCAGATGGGACCCTGTCTTCAGCTACCAGTTTGGTTGGGGAGGCAGCTGCCACTGTGCCACAGAGTGGCAATGAGGTCCTTTCACAAGGCGAGGTCTGTGTCCCTGAGGAGGACTCCCACTCCATGGAATTCCTTGGCACACCAAGCCCCTCACAAGAACACCAGTACACACCAATCAGCTCACCCGATTGCACCTCTCAGGTCCGGTTGGGAGGAGAGGCTGCAGCAGAGGCCTGGAGCCCCACACAGGACACACCAGAATTGGGCCCATTGCTACACCTGCCATCCGCCTCCACAGTGGTCCGGGACGGAGAGTTCAGGATGACACAGATCGAGGCTTGTCAACAGGAGCTGACTGGCCTAGTCAAACAATATGTCACTGATGGTGATGTGATGAGGAGGGAGGCCCGAGACAACACTGCGGCAATGAAAGGGGCCATAGAGGTGAGCACACAGAAGATATGTGAGGAGCTGTCGGCTGTGCGGCAGGTCCTTAGCAGGATTGCGGATGCCATGGAGGCTCTGCGTCCTGCCCCGACAGTTGAGCATGCACCCACGGGGTCTTCCTCGAGCTCCACACTGACAAGCACCCTGCGCAGGTCTGTGCGCACCATGCGCCGCCCCAACATGCCACCCCCTGAGTCAGACACAAGCCATTAGTTGGAGGCTCAGCCTGAATGTGCACACCTATGGAGACTTGAGTGCCATAACATTGCACCCATGTGTGGGGGAGTTGTAGGTGGACGGGGAGGGAGTGTGTGGGGGAGTTGGGGGGGAGAAGGAGGGGGGAGGGGGTGTGTGGGGGAGTTGTGTAGGGAGGGGAAGGTGGGAGGGTGTTGGTGTGAGGTGGAGGCCATGAGCACTTTTTACTTCTTACTGTTTAATACACCCGTTGTGTACCTGAAAAAATACTAGCCTGGACATTCCTTATTGTGTATGTGTCATTTATTGGTTTACAATGCATAGTGTCCATGTACTCCCACACCCAGTGCCCTCAGTCCCACATTCATGGCACCCTCAACACCCATGTCTCTTAGAAGTATTGGCCAATCACTGACTAGTGCACAGCACGTCCCTCCTGTGCATCGGCACCGCAATGATGTGCAACCACATCTTCTTCACCTTCTTCATCATCACCTGGTGGTTGCTGTTCAATGTCAGGGGGCAGAGGCACGTTCCATCGGATGCACATGTTGTGCAGCATGACACATTCCATGATGATCTTGGCCCCCTTCTCATGCCTGTAGAGGAGTGACCAACCCGAACGGCTAAAACAGAAAAAACTTGCCTTTAACAGGCCAAATGTCTGCTCAATGACCACTCGGTGCGGGTATGGGAAAGATTGGAGTCCTATCCGTGCCTGTTCTGCTGGTTCCGGACAGGGGTGAGGAGCCACGTCTTCAAGGGATAGCCACTGTCACCTGCATGGGTGCAAAATAAGGTATGTGTGAGTCAATTCTTGATGGACATCTGTACTTATCACACATGCCTGCAGATTTTTGTTGTTCACATGCACATGTCCCTGGTTGTATGCATGCATTTTACCTTGCCACAATGTGTGCTGTGCCATGGTCTTATGGTGTGGGTTGCGTCCTCTAGTTGATACAGGGTGTACACTCCCTTGATGTTCTGCATGCACTGTGGATGTAGTCTGCTGTGTTTGTTATCATTATGTGATGTGTAGTGATTGGTATAATTTTGTTACTGGCAACGTTGGCAGAAGTCTCAGCATTAGTTGTCATTCAACGCTTATTATTTCCATGGTGACATGCAGCGCTATTGTGCTGGTGGCCCTGTGACAAGCAGTGTGTACCCTTGGTGGAATTGATTTGTGCACTCTCATGGATGCTTGTCCTGTGTGGTGAATTGCTGCGGACATTTACATTGTGCATACTCACAGCATGTTGCTGGATTGTGTTACGGAGGGTGAGGTCTGATGATGGGTGGTGGACATGTTGTGGGATGTGGGGTGGTTGTAAGTAAGGCATGCTGTAATTGGTGTGCAGCTTCCATCATTGCTATGGGGATTGGTATTCATGTTCAGTTTGGGAAGCTTTGGGGCACAGTGTTTTGCGATGTGGACTTTGTGCTGTCACCACACCAATGATGCCATGGTGGTGTGTGCATCTCTCCCCCCATTACACTGCCATGTGCCTGTCATTCGACTTACCATGCAGTCAGGCACGTCGTCTTGCATGTCGCTCCATGTAGCGTGGTAGCGTGGAGTTCCGCAGGACCATTGAGTCATGAGTTGATCCGGGAAATCGGGCACAACATGATGATCTTGCTGGAGTCACACACCATCTGTACATTGATGGGATGATATAGCTTACCATTGCAGTACACCGCCTCTGTGGTATGCGGGACCACTAATTGTACATGGGTGCAGTCAAGTGCACCAATACAATTTGGCATGCCTGCCAGTGCATGGAAGCCAACTTTTGTGTCAAACATCTCCTGGGCAGTCCGTGGTAGGGTTTTGTAGTTCCTTGAGTGCTTCAGGAGGGCATTCAGCACTTGGTTCAGCATGCGAGAAAATAAGGTTTCTGATATGCCATGCATGTGCTCCACTGTGTGCTGGTAGGTGCCTGTGGCCAGGAAGTGGAGCACAGACACTACCTTCAGTAGAGGGGGGATGGCAGTGCGTATTTCAGTCAGGCTGACAATGTCGTCGTGTATCGTGTCCACAATGGTGGTGATGGCGTCCCGGTCCAGACGGTACAGGGTGTGGAGCTGCTCAGGGGTTAGGTTGAATGGACTGGCTCTGATGCGACGAATTGAGGGCTGCCTGTGTGGTACCACTGGCTGCACTGGTGGGGCTTGTTGGGCCTGTCTCATCCTCCTTTTCCTCCTGTGTCTCCTCTGTGGTGCCTGTTGTTGTTGCTGGTGTAGCAATGCAAGCATATCCTCCAGCCCCAATATTGCTACTACAAGTGGAATCATTTTGGTGTGGAAAGGGGTGTGCTGTGTGGGTGTGCTCCTTTTGTGCTGGGCCAGACTCCATTGCCTCCACCTGTGCTAATTGTGTACACCTGTGGCAGTTGGGAACACTGCACATTGCTGTTTGCGGGTGGTTTGTAATGCTGGTGATGCCAGCATCCTGGTATCCCATATTACTGCCTTCTTGATGCCGGTATTTGCATGTCCGCATGACTTGTGATGTCCTCCTGGTAGCGCCATCCTGGTATTGCTGGACCGAAGGGCCAAGTGCCCGCGTGCATGCCGGTACGGGGGAGCACGGTATCAGCGGTGGCGCTAATACTAGGTTGTTGAGTCGTAATAGCCCGGAGTGGCATGTGGTGCCGGGAATCCCTTACCAGCATCGTTTTTCCATTACCTCCAACCTCGTAATGACCCCCATTGTCTGTGTGTGCACTTGAATGAAGATGTATGTACTGGCTGCGTGTAATTTTATAGCACACTGGACAGTCTTTTTCATAATTATACTGTCATTTCTCCCATCTTATAATATGAAACAATATTTTTTTAAATAGGTGTGTGTGTGTAAACAAACATTTGGAGAGCTGAAAGGTTTGCAATTGACACTTCATCATAGCAGATGGGAGAAATGACAGTAAGTTCATTTTACAGTTTACATATGGTAAGTGATAGTTACTCTGTTCATATTTTTATTTATTTTATATTGCATTTTTAAAGTGCTTACACAGCCCGTGGGTATCAAGGCGCTTTTACAAGAATTGTTTGATTTTAGTTTGCATAATTGTTTTGTCTTAGTTGCGTATTTATGACGTGCTTAAACACTCAGAGGTTTCTAAGCGCGGACCCGGGAATCGAACCTGTGTTGCTTCGTGTCGTCTTGCTTCCAAGGCGCGCACGTTGCTCCCAGGATGTATAGTATTCCTAGAAGAGTTGTACATGTACTGTGTAGAAAATATTCATACCTGTAGTCTGTGTTCATGCATGTGGATGTGCATGAATCTGCAAGTAGAAATCTTGGGGAGTTTTATAGTAGTTGTTGCTGTAGGTCCTTTGCAATCACAGCCGAATTGTACTGAGAGTAATTTCAGCAGCCCTTTCCAAATTTCGCTCTGCAAACGCAAATGCATGTTGTAAATGCTTCCTCAATTCTTCCACATACTCGTGAACTGTTGATGCACTCACAAGTGTTTGCTCATGTGTCATGTACAATCATGTACAATAAATGTTGTGGCAACACCATTTATCTTCCTGTCAACACCTCATGAGGACTGATACCTGTTGCTTTAGCAGGAGTCTATGTAATGGCCATTAACACTAAAGTTAAGCGTAGATCCCAACTAGAACCTGCCTCTGCCACAAACCTCTTTAGTATCTCCACGACGGATCTATTGCTTCTCTCTACATTTACCGAAGAAGCGGGCCGATATGCGATTTGCAATTTCCTTTTTACCCCCAATATCTGCCACACCTTGCTCATCAAGGTGCTTGTGAAATGACTTCCTCTTTCTGACTCTATTCTTTGGGGTAACCCGAATCTTGAAAATATGTGATTTACCAGCAATGTAGCTGCTGTTTGTGCACTACAGTCTGGTGCAGGAATGCATTCCACCCATTTTGACATTAAACATACCACTGTCACTAAATATCGGTTTCCCCTACCTGATCTCTTTACAGGCCCTACATAGTCGATTTGTAAATCCGACCATAGAAGGGTTAAACCTATTTTCATTAATGGAGCTCTATGCATTGGTGAAGCAGGTTTAAATTGTGCACATACCAGACACCCCTAGTGTATAATTTCACATCCTGGGACATATGCGGCCAGTAAGCATAGTCTTTCAGTGTTTCTAAAGTTTTTTGTGAACCTTTGTGTCCTGCAGTTATCGCATCAAGTGCATGGTGTAACATTAGCCCTCTGAATGAAAGAGGCTCCACCCACGGTATCTGACCTGTTACAGATTCTCTGATCATGAGACCATCTTGTAGTTTAATTCATTTTTTGGTCTTTAATAACACTCTCAACTCTTCTTTTCCTGTACAATCATTTTCAGTTAAGGGATTGTGTTTGGGGTCTATCAAATGATTATAATAAACCCCCAATCGTGGGTCTTCTTTTTGTGCCTTAATCAAATCCTGATCTGGCGTATCATAACTCCATTGCACTACATGTTGTTCAACTTCTTTTGGAGCTTTGGAGCGTGTAACTGAATCCACTTGTATTTCACCAATTAGGTGTTCAATGGGCAACAATTCTCCCATAACAGCCCCAATCTTGGCCAATTAATCTGCTCTCTCATTTCCCTCCTTATGCTCTCCTGGTGTTTTCAAATGTCTACGAATTTTTCTCCAGTATATTGTTAAACCATTCTCTGACACTAATTTGTCTATAGCTTGAATCACTTTCCCATGTCTCAGGGGGTTTTTGTTATATGTGAGCATGCCTCTTGCTTTCCAGCCAGGCAAATATTCTACAAAGCTATTTCGTGCATAATCAGAATCAGTCACCAGGACAATTTCACTGAATTTGTTATCAACTGCGGTAATAATTGCTTTATAAATAGCAGCTAACTCTGCTATCTGGCTACTCCTGGCCCCAATTCCCATTCCTTTACTAGGAATGTCCTCACATCTGAACCAGACATTTCCTATCCCTGACACCAGCTGTTTATTGCTGCCATTTTCAATGTGAAAAGCACACTCGTCGACATACACAATTGGCAAGTCCTTACATGTACAACAATGGAACAGGCATGTCACATTCTCCTATAGGGACTGGTAATTCATCAGTTAAAAGGAACTCAGCTCGTAGCTCCAGAGAACCCTTGAGCATTCATGGCAATTCCTGACATTGGATATTTTCCCTATCATATACATGAACGAGTAGCCCACGAGTCTATTAGAAAAGAAAAAGATTTGCCTCCTATCGTCACATCAACCCTTGGTTCCTGCTGGGGATCTGGTGTCACTGATAGTACTGAACACATCAAGTTGCCCTGTGAGCTGTTCTATTGTGAGTACATGCACATCCTGTACCTGTGAAAGGATTCCCTCCTACCATAGTGTCACCTCCTATTCTAGGTGTCAGTAATTGTCCCGTGTTTGCATACTGCTGTGTCTGCATGGGGCATGTTGGGACTGCCCTTGCAGTGGATTCATTCACGCTTGCTCTGGTTGCTGTATCTGTTGCATTCGTGTTGTTTGTGTCTGATACACTGTCTGATCTTGGGAAAACCCTTCTCTAGTTTGTGTGTTATATGGTGAAGGATAAGCTGTCCTCCCTCTTGAGAATTGGCCATTCTGTACATTCCCTTGGCTCCCACATATGTGTGCAATGTGTGCTGTCATCCCACAAGTCTAACATACAGGAGGAGGCCACCTGACTATTCCTCCTTGGTTGAATCCTTCTTGCACATTCTGATTCTCATTCTGCGCATTTTTGAAATCCACCTTGATTGTTTTGGAACCCTTCCTCTATAGCCCATACCTCTGCCTCGTGGCATGAATCCATTCCCTCCTTGGTCCATCGGGCATTGTTTATTTGCCTGCGATGCACACACTGCTTGCTGCATTCCCAATCCTTCTCTGCTGTGCAATACCGCCCGTCCACGGCAAATGTTGACAATGTTTTCTGAACCAATTTGTCTCAATTTTCCTAGCCTCATATTTCTTCTTGTTTTTCCAATGCATTAGCCGACAGTGAGGCACAATTGTCAATTGTATTTCAGCCCACGGCTTCGCTTCCATTCTCACTTGTTTCTTCATTTGCCCCTGTACTTGCTCTGGAAAACCTTGACATAAAATGTGGTAAAATATTGCCACCGTTGTTTCCCTCAGTTTGCGTGCTTCACGTTGCCAATGCTCTTGAATGTCCTCATTGTAAGCAATAGGGTCTTCATCTTCTTTCATCTTATGCGTCATGATTACACCCATATCTGATGTGTCACGATACTGCACCCTGAGAGCCCTCCAAACATCTTCTCTACAATTATTGAATGGCGCTCTATTTTGTGCTGTCACACTTGAATAGCCCAATCTCCTCCATATGTCATCAGCTCTGTCCCCAACAATAGCTGCCAAGAGACCATTACTGTCTGTTATGGCCAGTGTGTTTCATCCTGTCATTTATTTTAACTCATATATCTATTTTCCAGCACCTGAAGTCAAATTCTGGAGCTTACATCATAAGTTATCCTTATCCATCTGCGGCCATGGAATATAATGTGCTCTCGTCCCATTGTCTGTCTATCCATGGCAGGGACAATTGTCCCTGTCCATCTCCTCACTGGTAACAATCTTAACCTACTTACATATGGCGCAGATTCTCTATTTTCACTGTACAATCATCCTCTGGAACGCTCTGGATATGGTATGGGATCTGGTGTCCTATCCTTAGATTGCTCTAGATCAGACCATCTTACTTCTTTGTACGTCTGCAGGCTTCCCTCAGGGACACCCTTGCTCCCTCCCTTTTTGTCAAGACTTGATTGTCGTGAAGATTAGAGGGGCCTCCATCCCCAAGTACCACACAGGGAGAGATAAAATGACTCTCTATGCAATCTTTGAGGCCACAGGTGGGAGATGCTGGAACGCCGGAAACACATAACACTGGAAACGCCAAGGCCGCTGTAAGGCAAACAATTATTAGTACAAACAATCACAGTTACAGTACACAGAATGGACTAATAGTGTCAGGAAAGAAGTTTACCTAAGTGTAGTAATAAAGTCGCTGCTAACCACACAGGGGCCTGAGATGTAACTACGTGGGGGCACGTGGGCAGCACCCTCAGTTGATGGTTATGGTGATGTAGGAATGGTACTGGGAGTGGTCACCGGTTACTGGGCACACCTGCAGTTGTTGACGTGATCCTTGATGAAAAATAACAACCCAAGACGTGGATTCAAGTAAGTTTGTGAGAGTTGCAGATCAATCCAGGAAAGAGCCAAAAGAAGTCCGGTAGGAAAGTCCTGAGGTCCAAAACAGCCAGATATCCACAAGAAATAAGCGCCAAATCCGAAGGGAAAGCCAAAAGAAGTCCATATTTCGAGGTCCAACTTCGAGTTATCCAGGAATCGAGATTGAATTGCTAACGCCAAACCGAGTCGTGAAGAACAGCTGTGAAGCAATGTGTGATCGCGGGAACTCTGCTTTTATCCCATTTGTTTCCTTGTCACGTGACACGTTTTTACGTGATCTGGATATACTTGTCACGTGATCAGGAACGGATACAAACGGGACCAAATGTGACCCCCGCTGTGATGTAAGGTACCATACCATAATCGAGGATTATGGGCCCCAAGCTGCTCACGCGGCCCCCGTCATACATGTGTACCAGATGTCGGGAATGGGCGTGCTGCAGGGAATCTAGTGGGAGTGGGGACATGATCCATGACACTTTTCCCCAAGGAAGGATTCTCTTTCCTCATCTGACATGTCTAGCCCCCAACTAGTGTGACTCTCATCCCCTTTACCCTTATCTAAGTTCAGTCTGCTTAAGGATAAGGCTCTCTGCTCCTGGCTAAATGGATTTTCTTCTTCGCTTCACGATTGGAATACTAGAGACTGATCTCCCTTCCCTCGGTTTCCAGATTTGCTACCTTCCTTTAATTCCTGTTTGGCCTTATCGATCCTGTCTCCGATACTTCCTATATCAATGTTTTTATCTTCTAATGCTGCTCTAGATGCCCCTGACTTAACACAAGGTCACCTTACAGCCTGGCTTGAACAGCCCATCTTAAGGTCTCAATAGGATAAAGATATCCCCCGGAAACCAGCCTTTTCTAATGAGGTCCATTCCTCAAGCACTAGGAGTAGGATTGTGTGGACCTCAAGGACTCATCTTTCTGCGACTCTTTCTATCTCCAACATTTCACTTAAATTGTTCAAAAGAAATTGCAACCTGTGCATGAAGCAATGCGCTTGTAGCTTTTAAATTGGACTTCTTCTTGTTTTTCCCAGTTATATATGAGAACAATTGACACTGTTAGAGCCACATGGATAATGAACAAGAAGTAATGCTGACACATGTGTGGCTCGTGCATTGATGTACCAATGTAACTTACCTTTCCACATAAAATGTTGGAATCTTTCTGTTGCGTGTATTTCTCTGTACAGCATGAGGGAACCTGCTTCTAATTATATGAACCCTCTTGGACTCTGCTGTACTCTCTAATACAGAATGTTTGAAATTCTGGGGTATGTTCTCCACTATGAATGTGCCCTGTATTAGTAAAAAAGAAATTACAACCCATTCTGAATGCCTGCATTGCATTTCTTGACATAGCTCTACGCACCTTGACAGTTAATAATACACTGCCAATGTGTCTTCCATGTAATTTAATTTGCACTGCGAAATAGTGTGCAACCAAATAGTATCCCCACAGACAGGACCCCCTTTTGTGTATAGCTCTAGATGCCCCTGACGTTGCTTCCTTTAACAGAAGAAATTCTTCTATTCTGTCCCATCGTATTGCTGAGCTTGGCTCTATGGTTCCTTACGAACAAGGCTAATATCAAAGTCCGGCTGTCTCCTTCCTCGTTCTAACTCTTCATATAAATCTCTTTGTTTTCTCACCTCTCTTCTAATTCTCTCCTCTTCTTGTCTTTGTTCTTCTCTCCTTATTTCTGCTCTCGTTTCCTCCTCTTCTCGTCGTCTCTGTATTCTTTTGTCACATAATTTCTGCGCTTCCTCCTCCTCCTCTTCTTTCCTTTTCTATCCCTATCTTCTATTGCTCTCTCCTATTGTCGTACTTTCTTTGCTCTTCTGCCCGTTCCTGTTTTTCTCTTGCTCCTCCTGATACATCTTTTCTCGTCGCTCCTTGCTCTTTCTTTTATGCTCATCTTCCTTCAACCTCTTTTCTCGCTCTCTGTCTTTTCTATCCTGTTCGCCCTTAGCTTCTTTTTGCCTTACTTTTGTTTTTCCCATCTAGCTTGAGTACTATCTGTCCTCCCACCCATTTGTTCGGCATGTGCATTACCTTGCCAGATTTGTCCTTTTCCCCTTTCCATCTCTTAATCTATTTTTCTAATTCTGTCGATGTATGATCTAAAAGATCTCCTCTTTTCTCGTACTCTCCTCTGGACTATTGTCACTGCTATAAGTGGCGGTTCATTTATCGGATTACTATACCCCTTCACCACTTTCAGTTCTTTTAAAGGGAACAACCCTACGTCTTCTGCACTAGCACCTTATACTTCAGGTGAGGTAAGGGGAGCTGAGGGCTCAACACCTTCCTTCTTATGCTGATTAAGCATCCACTCCTCAGGTGGCGGATCTTCTCTTTCTTCCTGGTACATTTTCCAGAGCTTGAGAATCATTCATCTTTTCTCCAATTTCTTCCCCATGTATGCAGCATGCAAGTATGTGGTCATGTTTTACAATACTGCTTATCACAGTGATCCCCCTTGTGGCCATGGCATGAACATTTTATCTGCAGTGCCTTTCACCCATTCCACACTATACTGTTTGAGCTTTCGCATGAGTTTTGGCAATGTCTTTCATTAATGCAGGAGTGTATCCCATTGCGATGAGTCTCAAGTGACTGTCAATACTTACCAGGTTTTGTCAAATACTTTCGGCACTTTTCAATATTATTAAAACAACAAATATGAGCGTGCTCCAAAAATCACAGCACAAACCTATACCTTTCCAATTATATCTGTCTATCTCTGGATTGGTACCAACCAATTTCCTAGATAGTCTTTTTAACTCCTTAACTTAATTTCAATTCCTTCACAACTTCTTCAACACCTTTAACTCAACACATAACACAGAGAGAGTAATCGACTTTACACATTTACTAAAAATAATCTGTGACCACCCTTTTTCTCCTCACCCCTATTCAAATATCCTGTCACAGGATTTAAGTAGACTCCTTATGTAAACCTGTTCACACGTACCCTAGCGACTCCTACTGGAGTGTGAAATCACTTCTTCTAGACCCCTCTGGGTCAGGTTTCTGGGCCCTTCTTATCTCTAGCTCCACACAATATTTCGTGTTACTTTTAAATTACCACATGGCTAGATGGCAGAGGATGTCCAATCATCTGAAACTCTGGAGCTAACTGGTCAATGGATCGAAACTATCCTCTGCTACCATGTGAGCTTAGGGCACTTGGTGGGTAGCTTGTCATGCAGTTGGATGGGAGGCAGGGTAACTCTTTACACCAAACAATCAAACCAACTCAGGAAGATGCCAAAGGTTGTTTCCTGTTTTATTATCTATTGTCTAAAACAGGGAGTTACAGGGGTTCTCTCGAAGCATTTCATAAAAAACAACACTTGTATAGTAAAAACTCGTCATACCTGATGTCATACTCCATGGCAAATAAGAAAAACCTACAGGGGGTTGTGGTTGCTTCAAGGGGTAGATCTTAGCATACTTTCTATGAGGGGTCGGGTTGTGATTGGGTCTCTACAGTCAGGTGGACAACTCATGCCCACCCCTAGTTCAAGTCATCTTCAACAGCTATTACAAACACAGTTCACCATTGGCTCTCAAACTATAAGGGCCTTTGATATATGGCCCTTTACAATTGGTTGGCACGCTTGTACCCTTCTGGAACATTCAGCCCACTAACAGCATGTAAGCTCATGCCCCAGGTGTCAGGGGGTGGACTGGATTGTTCCTCCCCACCCAAGTAGCCCAACATCTCTCATCACCCATGCCTTCTGCCATGAAGATTGTCTTTGAACTTGGCCTTGCAATGTATTCTCGTCTCTGATAATATAAGGGAATGTGAGCACATGCTTATCATAGTTCTGGACTGCTTGCCCAAGTCTATTTTCCTCCTGGGCTCATGTGACAGGAGACCTCAATTCGGCCCATTTTACAGCTTTTCATTGTCTTGAATTAATAAACTTGCCACTGATGGGGTTCTTTCTTTGCACCTTAGCGAGGAATATTTCAGCTTCTCACGTTCTCTGCCTTCAAGAATAGATAACCAATCTTGGCTGCCTTCAGCCTTGACATCAGGCCTGACAGCCCTTCTCAATTCTTCCATGCTCCCAGTGAATTCTCTGCTGCAACACAGCTTTCCACCCTTCTTTTCATTGGTTTGAAGTTACTAACATTGTGATGCCGATATCCAGCTCCTATATATAATGGTGGCTCTGCCTGCAGTCTATTCACTACGTATAGCCACCTTCTAAGATTACTTGATTTACTTGTGTTGCTGCATCTATATAATTATTGAACTATTTGCATTTTCTGCTGCTCTTCACACGTGCAATCTTTGTTCCTCACATGAAAGTTTGCTCGATTCTTTAATTTGTCATCAGTTTCTATAAGGTCCATACATTCTCTTCTTCAGCCAGTCTTCTCTATGCATCACGCTGGTTTCTTTCAAAGTCACCAACTGCTCATTCTTTCTTTTTCATATTCGTTTGGGGATCTCCTCCAAGAGATTGTCATCTCTTCAGGTATACATCTGATAGGGTTTTCTTAGTGGATACCTTGGGCCTTATTACGAGTTTGGAGGTAGCGATGGTGGTATTAGCACCATGGCTGCTTCCAAAATCGTGTCCAGGTCCGGGTTCCTTGAATGAGGAATTACTGGGTCATTCCAACCTTGGAGGACCCGGTAATTCCTCATTCAAAAAACCCATCCCCAATCCCATTCAAGCCCATATAGGGCTCAATGGGAATAGGGAGGGAGCTAATAATGGGCCCGTTACAAACGGGCCGATTATTAGCTCCCTAGTCCCCTTGCGGGACCCGCAAAGGACGTCTGGTCTGAGCAGATGTTCAGAGCAGGTCCCGCAAGGGAACCTCGTAATAGGGTGGAATGGGTTTACCGGCACCAGCACCATTACCAGTGCAGTTAAACCCATTCCGCCCACCTCCTAATGAAGCCCCTTTTCTCAAAGATTTAATGCAGAATAGTCATAACTGCTGGTATCAAGCATGGCACAATTTCAGGCTGCCAGCATATAGGTGGGGGGGATGGGACTTCCTGCAAAGCCATTGCTGCTCGTCTACACTCTGGCTCCTTTTTGTGAGACATAATGGTGAACCACGGTGTGCTGTGTTCTGGGTAGTCACTCCGGAGAACTCCACCGTTTTTCCATATGTCATCAGCAGCATTCCCAAGGATTGCTACTAAACGTCCCCCCACTGCTAACCTCTGTCCCGCTGTCATCCTTTCCATCTGGTATATCCACTTCCCAGCACCCACCGATAACAAGGGTAGCCTAAACCTCACATTTTCCTTGTCAATGTGATTCCATGGTATATATTGAGGTTGCCCCTGCGATTTTCTAGCAGGGACAACTGTGTGAACCCTACCTCCCCACGCATGCTTCTCGTCAATCTGACCTGTCTGTCCTCGTTCTAATATCAATGTAAATTTCTATCGGTTCTGTTATGGGTATATGAATGTTGTCATTGGGTCCCCCATGGATCCTCCCCCTTGAACATACTATAGCTGTCTCCCCCTTCCTTCATCCTGGAGGTCTCTGAGTCTCGTTACGTATGGTACTAGGTCATCGATGTCACATAGCTCGTCTACTGACCGTGATGTGCACTCGTCTTTGCCGCCTTCTGTTCCCCCTATTCCTGTCTCTCTCTCCCATGTCACCCACTTGTCCGTGCTTGTCCCTGTTGATCAGGGCCTATGTTGCTCCCCCATCTCATCCCCACTGTTTGGTCCTTCGTTGTCGGACCCAGAGCCCATGTTACTGCAAACGCCATCTACAAAGCTCAATCTTCTCGTGGTTGTGTTCATGTTGGGTTTCATGTTAATATCGATGTCACGCAGGTCATACCTGCACCCCCCCACCCAGGCCCCTAGGACTGCCCTGTTCTGTTCCGTGTCACCCCTGCCCTGAACTGTCTTGCAATCTGGATCTGCCTGTCAACCTCCTCCTGTCTTGTCATCTCCCTGTTCTGTTGTCCATCATGTCTTTACTGCCCTTTTTGCACGCTAATCCTCCTCTCTACGTGCACGTCCTCTTACCAACAAGTCTGTAACTTTCTTTATTCCCTTTCTATCAACTTTTCCTGCTCCACTGCCTCCCGTCGCCTCTCAATATCCTATCGCTCTCTTGTCCTCCTGTCCCGCTGTTCCCGCTCCTCTCTCTTCCTTTCTCTGCACTCCCTTTCTATACTTTCTTTCCTTTCTTTCTGCACCTGCTCCTTCTCGTCCTCTCTTCTCCTTTTCTTGTCCTCTCTTTCTAACCTCTCTTCTCTTTCATTCTCTTTCTGGTCCACTTCCTCCGTTATCTCTGCCCAATCACTCGCTCTCTGCCCCCCTCAAACCTTCCATTGCCTTAGTTGCTCCCTCTGTCTCCCCATCTGTCTTCCCTTCCAGCTTCAAAAAAATCTGTCCCCCTATCCATTTGCTCGTGGCTATGCTCTCTAACCCGTCCTTCGCATCCTGCTGTGCTTTACCGCTTGCCCAGTGGTTAGCCGCCCTGCGCCCCTCTGTCCCTCTTCCCTAGTGTATGGTGGTGGTTTATATGTCATATTTGAACACCCCTCTGCTGCTCTTAATTTTCGCAATGGTTACATTCCTTGCTCATCATCTGTGTTCGGAGGAATGTGTGGGGGAGCGGAAGGCAGACCTGCGGGCCCCTGAACCTCTTGCTGGCTCAGCATCCACTGATGCCTCACTGTGTCCCCCTCGCCCTCTTGGAACATTCTCCAGAGCTCAAATATAGCCATGCAGCTTGCTAGGTTCTTTTCCTTATAGGTACCCTGTATATGCATCAGTAGTGATTGTTGCACATCTTTGGAGAAACTTCCGCAAGGTGCCCATGGTTTAGTTAGATTCCCCTGAGTGCCTTTAGACCATTCTATGCTATACTTGCAAATGTTGTCCTGTGGCAGCATTGTACACAGGTGCTGTTGGGGCGTGTCACCCCACACTTCCCTTGATACATCGTGCTTGCGTTTACCTGACCTCAAATTGAGGGTTTCGATAGTCCTCTGTTAAGGAGGGAACACAATGTAATCACAATACTTTAATAATTAAATGTTGGCCGTGCTCCGCGCTAGGCCTCCTCCACATTAGCTGCCTTCTCAGGCACACTCACAATCTTGCACATGCACCCTCTGCGCACCACCACTTGTTCACCCCATCTGCCAATCCCAAGTTTTCCAATGCTAGCTCCTCACTGCCTTGTTCTCTCAGTGTCCTATGTGCAAACCTATGGGTGACATCCTCAATCCACTAACCACATATCAATGAAAAGTCAAATCCTGCTCCCACAATGTTGTAGCCTGTTACCACAAAACACATAAAACCCAACACAAACCCCACAGCTGTCTTCCTGCCTCCTAGCAGAGAATACTAATATTCTCTTGTGTTCGATCTGTACCTGCTGCGTCACCTAGCAAATAATACGCCTCTTCTCGAGACTTAACCAGTTGAATCACCTTCCGTAATCTCAGTCAGCTACATTGCTAACCTTACGGTGATACCGTCATCTATGACCCAAGCTAAATGCCCAACCCAAAGGAACCACTATTTACATACTTCTGACATCCATGCCTTCGAGTCAATAGTCTAGGTTGTTCACCAGAACTTTTTACCTCTAAACCCAAATGTGTCCTAACCACATATAACAGCATCTACCTCCGCTCCTGTCCCTACTAAGTGTAACAATGCTAAACAATACTTTAACAATATCTGACAATACTCCACAATACTCAATACCCTCTCTCACACCCCCAGTTTTCGCATGACTGGGTTAATACTTACACTCTGTGGTCAGCTGACGCTGCTCGGCTGCCGCGTCCACAAAGATGCCACTTCCCCATCCTGGTCTGCCTGGTTGCCTCACTGACTTTGGGCAGGATATTCTCCAAGCTGGCACCTGACAGTCTTTACACGGGTATGCATTCCCTGTCTTTCTCAAAATATGGGAGGGTCCTGCAGGCTCTCAGGTTCTGCAGTGGAGGAGAGTGATTTGTGCCGGCTGGCGCAGCCAATCATCAGTTCTGCTACCCATTTGTTGGGTGCTACTACTGGGTATGCCAGAGCAAGGCTGTGGGTCTGTGGACTCAGAGGGCCCAACACCCTCCTCAGAATAAACAGAGGACTCAGTCAGATGGCAAGTACAAACTGGTTTGTTGCAAATAAAACCAACATGGATCAATACAAGAACACAGGAGGTCTCTTGTACATCTCATCTTTCCATGGCGTGCATGACGGTTTTGTATGACTCTGGCATCATCACTTTGGCCCTTTGCCAAAAAACCTATCATCATGAGGGATTGGGTATTGAGAGTTCAATAACCTATACAGTCACCTATAGATATTATTCTACTGGCTCGTGATTGTCACGTGGCTGGCCTGTCCTGTCCCCAAGGACCTATCTATTATATTGATGCAGAGTAGTGGGCTTCCCCTTTGTTTTTTCCCCTGGCATCCACCCCTGAGATTCTAAACTGTGATTAGTTAGAGCTGATGGCCCCAGGTCTGGGACTTTATCAAGTTCTCAGCTCGCTGTGCACCTCTTCAAGGTGATGTGAACGATTATGTTTCTGTATTGTAACTTATGTGTACCACCTTTGCCTATGAGAGTGTGCTCCTTACTTCACAACACTTGTTGAAGTCAGGGTCTAGCTTGCTGGGATCAGCTCCTCTTTCCCACCACAGATGACTTCCCATTGTCTGTACCACTTGTTTAGAGACCACACAATTTAGCTCTGCAGCTCACAATTATGAGGATTTATTCTGTTTTTCTGCAGCTGGTCCCCTTGTCAACTGGAGATTGGAATGTGTCCTCATATCTCTGGCCTTGGCTGTGAGCCCGTCTTTTGCATGTCTGGCTCACTGTGCAGCCTGAATCAGCTTCTCCTCATAGCATGCTCGGTGGCTTGAGGCCTACTGTACTTTTCCTAAAACCTTATAATGTGATTTCTACATCGTCCATGTCATACTACGTTCCTTATAGGTTAGCTATGCATGGTTCATTTCAGACTTTATGTGAACTCCTGCATGTCCATGCGGCTATTGGCTCTAAGCATCAGCACGCTTGATCAGGATCTCTTGTGCTTTGCTGTCATGTTCATGAAGTCAGGGGCACAAGCATGCAGGGGTCGCATGCACAGGAGACCTGGGTGGACACTGTCCTGGCGCCTTTGCCGCCAGGCTCATGAACAAATGTAAACAAGAACATCCATTTAACACCAAAAAGCTTTTATTGTGGACATAGCACTTCAGATGCACTACCTTGAACATTTCAACCATTAAGCAGGATGCATTAACCTTGAACATTCCATCCATTAAGCAGCCCCAAGTGTGTTCTTGGGTGTGGCTGCTAATGGATTGCCTTTGCACATGCTCACTCTCTAGGAGTAGCAGGGTGTGGCTGGTAAACTGGCCCTAATGGGCTTCCCAATGACCTCAGCTATATAAGCTGCCCCAATCCTCAAGACAGACGGTTCGCGTTATTCTGCACTTGCAAGCAGAGTAACGCTCACCGTCGCCTGAGGTCAGACTTACCTTTGAAGATCCTGCTTCCTGGACATCCTGCTTCCTGCCAGCATACTTACCACTGGGGAAGCTGTTCTTACCTGTACATACCTTCGGCAAACCAAGTATTCATCTTTACACTTTCAGGAACGCTTCAATTTTCATCTTGGCACCTCAGCACGACACGCTCCATCATCGACAGCAGCGCCTGCAAGGACAAACAGAAGACAAGGTTAGACATCGAAAAACCAGTCAGTTTAAGGTTGCGCTTTGCCGTACTTTGCGCTTTTCCTTAAACCATCACTTACCTGCTGTCGAAAATTGCGGTAGCATCCATCTTCCATACAGCCGCGTCTTGCGTCTCACAGCTGCATTGAGGCCGCATTTCCACCTAAGGGAAGAAAACAGAAGAGAGACATTATTGCAAGCATAAATGGGAGCAACATATAAAGACATTAAACAGAATGAACAGCATCACAAGAGCTCAAGAAAGACTTACCAATCATAAGGAGAAGCATAGTCGCAGCTGGACTGGACTAATCCTTATCAGGGATCAGTGAAGAAACTAGATCCCATTCAACGCACCCCTGCCAGAAATAGCAGGACAGAGAGCTTATCTTCCATAATTCACAGGAGCAGTATAACCATGTACCACGGCTCACAGCTTTTCTACTGAGGGAGAGGTCTGAAGGGGGTGATCCAAGTTCAGGGAGGGCTGCAACCGTGCCCCAACGCCTCCACAGAGACCAGGTGAGCGTAACAGAACGCAAAGCCTCTAATACTCTCTGCCTGGGCGTTATGGAAACTTCAGAAACAGATCAGTTAGCCCTCTTACTAGGGGAATTACGGGCTGAAGTACATGCTTCAAGACAGGAAACCAATGCATTACGGAGGGATCTTATTGTAACTCAAGAAAGAACTGATGAATTGGCAAGACAAATGCTACAAGCACAAGCAGGACAGGTTCCACTGCCTGGAATGACCCATTATTCTCATTCTTTCACACCACAACAATCAACACCGTTTCAGGAGGTTCTTCCAGGAGCAGTGCCTCTAGCCCCTCCCGAACGCTTCATCGTGACCCAAACAAGTTTGCTGTATTTATGAACCAAGGTTGCCTTCATTTCTTGTGCAGACCGGGAGCCTTTCCTAATGACCAAGCCAAAGTGGCGTTTGTACTCTCGTATTTAGGAGGCTGTGCTGCGGACTGGTCTATACCTTTGGTAAATCAAGATCACCCTTTACTCGGAACTTTGGAAATTTCCAACATGAGATGGAGAAATTGTTTGACCGTCATACTCAAGGACAAGCTCTGGACAAGCAACCTTCAATCGTCTCATTGCCCAAACCAACTGGCCAGAAGAGAAGAGGACTACACTCTTTTACCGAGGGTTATGTGGAGAACTTAAGGATGTGTTGGCGCAAGTGGTGAATCCCCCTGAGAGGTGTACGGACTACATAGACCTGACGGTGCAACTCGATCATAGGTTGCAGAATCGGAAAATGAATCGAGCCAGATCAGAGGGATGGTCAGTTTCTGTACGACCTCGTGAGAATCAGACTAAACCACATGAACAGTCTGAGCCAAGGCAAATAGGTGGATTACAAAGTCCCCTTACCAAAGTAGAAAGGGAAAAAAGGAGAAAACAACAGCTTTGCTTATATTGTGGACAAACAGGTCATTTCCTCCGTGACTGCCCGATAAAATCACCCAAAAAAACGGTTGAGGCAAAAGACAAAACTGATGAAGAAGAAGAACAGAACTCGGGAAACGCCAATGCTCGGCAAGTGTAGGGGTCTGTTTGTCGAGCATAAAAAAGGAATCCTTACAGACCTCACATCTACTCCTTCCAGTGCTTTTGGTGAATCACAAGCAACCATCAAAAATACATGCCTTGGCGGCATATATTGATTGTGGAGCTGTGGGTAACTACATTGACCAAGATTTGGCTCTCCGAATAGGCTTCCTCTCCGACAGAAGAAGAAATCGGAAAACGTCACTGCTGTGGATGGTTCTCAGCTATCATTCGGCCCGGTGACACAATACACAGAGAAAGTCAAGCTTCTGTGTCAGGACGGGCATCAAGAGGACATTACTTTCGATCTCATCGGTGCTCCTCAGTTCCAGATGATATTGGGAATGCCCTGGCTGGAGACCCACAATCCTAGGATCGACAGGCGAAAACGAGTTCTGACATTTCCTCATGATTGTGCCAACACATGTTATAAAAAAGATTACACCAATCTGAAACCGAAGAAAGGAATCGTGTTGGGCCTCATCAGCTCCTTACCGCTTGAATACCAAGATTACCAGGATGTCTTCAAAAAAGAGCAAGCCAACTTCTGCCGCCGCATAGACCTTACGATTGTCAAATAGATCTTTTACCCGGAGCCCAGATCCCTTGCAGCCGAATTTATGCTCTGACAGAACAGGAAAATCAGCATCTTAGAACTTACCTGGATCAGTACCAGGTGTACGGTTTCATGTGCCCGTCCAAGTCACCTGCTTCCTTGCCCTTATACTTCGCACCTAACAAGGAGGGGGACTTAAGAACTTGCATCGACTATAGAGCCATCAATCAGATCACAGTAAATAATCAATATCCTTTACCACTTATACCAGAGCTCCTGGACCAAGTGAAACATGCTCAAATCTACACAAAACTGGAAGAGGGGCATACCATCTTGTAAGAGTAAAAGAGGGAGACAAGTGGAAAATGGCCTACCGCACAAAGTACAGCCTCTTTGAATACCAGGTCATGACCTTCGGGCTTTCACAAATTGTACATCCAATTACCTCCTTGTTAAAGAAAAATCTAAAGTTCCATTGGTCGACAGAAGCTGAAGAAGCCTTCCAGAAGTTGAAACTAGCATTCACTACAGCACCAGTCCCTCGACACCCATGACCAGACCTACCTTCCATAGTTGAGACAGATGTTTCAAAAATAGCTAATGGAGCAGTATTGTCACAACGAGACCCTGAAACAGGACAACTACATCTGTCGCATTCTGGTCCCGCCAATTTTGAGCCCCCGAGTTGAACTACGCAATCACAGATAAGGAATTACTGGCAATTAAAGCAGCATTCAAGGCCTGGATACATTACCTTCTTGCGGCGAGACATACGGTCACTGTCATCACAGACCACCGTAACTTGCAATACTTGAAAACCGCCAAAGCACAATCCTCGCATCAAATTCGTTGGGCTCTCTTTTTCGCAGACTACGATTTTATTATCACTTATAGACCTGGAGTATGCAATGGGAAAGCAGACACTCTATCACGCATCAGTGAAGAAAAAGAGACTTTTACAGCATCCAACCTTGTGTCCATAATTCATGAGGAAAGGATTCAAACCAGAATAGCTGCCACCACGTGTGAGAATGACCAAAGAACCAGTTTGCAATCCCCGATGGATCAAGCAACACAACAGGAATGGCTGTTAAAAGGGGACCAGTACACCATCGAAGACAATCTACCTCCAAGGACGATTATATGTCCAAGACCAAGAACTGCAAACACAAATCATCACAAATTACCACGATTCATTAGTGGAAGGACACCCAGGAATAGCCAAAACTCAGGCTAAGGCAAAACAAAATTACTGGTGGCCAACCTGGTGAAAAGACATCGCCCATTTTATTACAACTGGCAGTGTCTGTGCACAACACAAGTCTCAGAAACAGAACCCTGCTAGCTTACTACATCCCCTAACAGTACCATCAGCACCTTGGCATACCCTGTCAATGGACTTCATCACTGATCTTCCACCCTGCAATGGATACAACACCATATTAGTCATTGTGGATTTATCCTCCAAAATGGCCCATTTCATCCCTCTGAAGGGACTCCCCACTTCATCAACTCTCGCTTATGTGTTCCTAGAGCAAAGTGTTGTACAATTGCCAAAATCGATCTCCGGTTGTCCACAAGCCATCACCCTCAAACTGATGGGCAAACTGAACGAACCAACCAAACTTTAGAGCAATATCTCAGGTGTATGTTGCAATAGTCCAAGGATTCTTGGAAAAATATACTCTGGATAGCTGAGTATGCATACAACAACTCAGTTCACACAAACAAAGGGCAAACTCCAGTCTACACTGTGCACGGAAGACATCCGAGGACATCAGTATTTGATCCACCCGATACCCTGGAAATGTCAGCCATAAAAAACTTACAGAAAACCATCACTCAGGTTCTTAAGGAGGCAACAGAGCATCTGACCAAGGCTAAGGAAAGACAAAAACTGTTTGCTGATCGACATCGGAAGGAAGCTCCCGCCTACCAGATTGGAGAAAAGGTGTGGTTAGCATCCAAATATATTCCCCTGAAGGGGCCAAGAGCTTTCTGCCCAAGATACCTGGGCCCCTATACTCTAAAGTCCATAATCAATCCTGTCGCCATGAAATTGGAGTTACCATCTCACATGAAAATTCAACCCGTATTTCATGTCTCTCTCCTCAAACCAATGAAATCCAATACACGACTTAGTTCTCCGCCAGAGCCCGAAGTAATAGATGGAGAACCGGAATATGAAGTCAAATCCATTCTGGACTCCAAGGTGGTTCGATCAAAATTGTATTATCTAATTGACTGGAAAGGTTACGGACCTCAAGACAGAACTTGGGAACCCAGTGACATTTCCATGCACTGCGTTTAATCAGACAGTTCCATCGCAATAATCCCACCAATCCAGAACCGGGAGGAGAACCACCCTTGAGAGGGGCCTTGAGGGGGAGTGCTGTCATGGTCATGAAGTCAGGGGTACATGCATGCAAGGGTCGCATGCACAGGAGACCTGGGACCTGGGTGGACACTGTCCTGGCGCCTTTGGTGCCAGGCTCATGAACAAAAGTAAACAAGAACATCCATTTAACACCAAAAATCTTTTATTATGGACATAGCACTTCAGATGCATTAACCCTTAACATTCCATCCATTAAGCAGCCCCAAGTGTATTCTTGGGTGTGGCTCCTAATGGATTGCCTTCGCACGTGCTCACTCTCTAGGAGTGGCAGGGTGTGGCTGGTAAGCCGGCCCTAATGGGCGTGCCCACGATCTCAGCTATATAAGCTGCCCCGATCCTCAAGACAGACGCTTCATGTTATTCTGCACTTGCAAGCAGCGTAACGCTCACCGTCGCCTGAGGTCAGACTTACCTTTGAAGGTCCTGCTTCCTTGACATCCTGCTTCCTGCCAGCATGCTTACCAACTGGGGAAAGCTGTTCTTACTTGTACATCTCTCCGGTGAACCAAGTATTCATCTTTACACTTTCCGGAACGCCAAAATCATCATCTTGGCACCACAGCACAACACGCTCCATCATCGACAGCAGCGCCTGCAAGGAAAAACAGAAGAGAAGGTTAGACATCGAAAAAACAGTCAGTTTAAGGTTGTGCTTTGCCATACTTCACGCTTTTCCTTAAACCATCACTTACGTGCTGTCGAACATTGCGATAGCATCCATCTTCCAACCGGCCGCGTCTCGCGTCTCACAGCTGCATTGATGCAGCATTTCCATCTAAAGGAAGAAAACAGAAGAGAGACATTATTGCAGGCATAAATAGGAGCAACATATAAAGACATTAGACAGAACGAAGAGCATCACAAGAGCTCAAGAAAGACTTACCAATCATAAGGAGAAGGATAGTTGCAGCTGGACTGGATTCATCTTTATCAGGGATCAGTGAAGGAACTAGATCCCTTTCAACGCGCCTCTGCCAGAGTAGCAGGATGGAGAGATGATCTTCTATGATTCACTGGAGCAGTATCACCATGTACCACTGCTCACAGCATTTCTACTGAGGGAGAGGCCTGAAGGGGGTGATTCAAGTTCCCGGAGGGCTGCAACCGTGCCCCAACGCCTCCACAGAGACCAGGTGAGCGTAACATTTGTGGTTCTGTGTTACTGCAGTTGGCTAATGGCAAAAATAATAAAAGCATTGACAGTATGTATATGTATCTGTCCTCTAGCTATAGAACTGTGTACTTATGTGCTTCATGTATACAAGTGTGTGTTTGTGTGATGCAGTGCAAGACTGTGAGTGCACTTCATGTCTAATGCTGCCATGTGGTGGTATCACTAATGACATATATACCATGGCTGCTTGGTGCTTAGTCGAGACTGTACATATAGGTGCCTCTGTCCATGATCACAGGCTCTTCTCCCACTCATGGAAAGATTTGGATTGTATTCAGTCCATATGGCTGTCTGAGAGGGCACCTTTCAGTGTACTTGTCAATCATTGGTGCGCTCAGGATCTGTCCAAAATAAGATGGGTGGATGCGAGCATTTCTGGCCTTTTGTCTTGTCATGAATTTGGGAGGCCACAGGGGTGTTCTTGGGACCCCTTCATCAGAGCTATGGAGCATTTGAGGCAAGCAGAATCTGGCCTAATACAGGCAGGCGAATAGTAGAGACCTTCAATAGAGAGAGCTTATCATTGTAAAAGAAAAACGCAGTGAACATGCACGGATAATGCAAGACTCTCAGAGAGAATATGAAGTCCTTCAAGACGAAGTACAGAAAATAAAGGATTGATTGGTTACCCAGAGAAATGTGCTTGAAACCAGCCAGGCCTTAGTGTCAGAGTTAAAAATGCAACTCTCTGAATATAAGCAGGAAATCCTGGCTGAGAGTAACGCCTGTGAGAAATTAAATACTGAAATCTGAAAATATAAACAGGCACTGGGACACCCTGACAAATCAGGGTATGGGATGAGACCCTCTGATCAAGGAGGGATGCCTCTCCAATCAAGGACCTCATGCCAATTATCTACAATCTCCCAGGTACAGGCTGGAACTGATCCTATGCATACCACTTATAGAGAACAAGGAAACATGAGGCAGTAGGCCCTACCCATTCCTAGCCAACCTGATCAAGAAGGCCAGTCCTTCTCTGTCATTGATGAATATTCACCTCTACCTAACAGAAGGAGCGAGTGTGTCATGGGAGACCAAAAATAGTCCTGTTAGATTTACAGAGAATGATATTACAAAGAGAACACCTAACCTGCTTCTCTGAAAGTGAAAATCGGAAGTTTCAGCCTAGGAAGGGCATTCTAAAAACCTCAGCATATTCAGGTGAATGGGTGGATTCCCCCAGACTACCTGGAAGGAGGGATAGTACACATTTGCAACATTCTGACGAGACTGTGTTCTATCCTGTGCCTAAAAATGACATTGGGGAAAGTGACCCTGTGAGCTCACGGCGGTTTAGGTGAAAAAGGAAGTCCAGATCCCATGATTCTGAAAGACCTTCCCAATCTCATAGAGATAAACAGCACCTAGAAGACTGGGACTGGAGTTCAAATGGCAGCACTGATTCCGAGGTTGAATGTACTCAGGTCCAGAGACAGAAAAGAAATATCAAACAAAGAAAGGGTTTTGTTAAAGACCCAATCAGGAAGAGTAAGGCCATAAAGAGCTTCATGACCCTTTACAAATGTCAGATATACAATGTGGGAACATTTGGAACTCTATGACAAAGTTATGTCATCAGTTGAAATAAAAAATTATTTCAATTGCATGGAGTTTGTGAAATTGACATTTTCCACGGCTAAAGCAGTTTCTTTGTGGGACTGGAAGACCAAGATCATTGCAAATGGTCCACCTATAAAGCGGTCATTTTAAAGCACTTCTCCACTCACAGCAACCCACAAAAGGCGTACAAGGCTGCCTATCATTTTCAATGTGGGTAAGATCTTACACCTATGGAGTTCGCACAAGAATTAAAACAAGCATTTGTGCAGAGTTCCAGGTGAGAGAATATGAATAGCAGGGAATTTGTGACCACATACTTCCATGCTCTCCCCATATATATAATTACTCAACTAGTTTGTGATTTCCATGGGTGCAGAACACTCGATTAGGTAAAAGAGCAGGCCACCAGGATATATGAGGTTCAGAAACCCACTGAAAGTAAACACATCCCTAAAACAAGGACTTCTGTCACACCTGCTGCTGCGAAGGTGGCAGGGGTGAAAACTGCCGCTCCTTTGGACCTGGAGATAGGGGGGCTACAAAATACTCCTCCACCTGATAAGTAGAATGAGAGGCAGAGGAGACCCACCAACCAGGGCCAATTGAATGGTAGCCGGGCAGGATATCAGCAAAATGACTAATCTGACCCTGCCACCTACGTATATATTCAAACTAAGATTATAAAAGCAGTCCTGGGGTATGTGTGCACTCCCCTGGCACAAGCGGGGGGGGACCAAGCAGGTACATCCCCAGGAAACGTCCCTCCAAATTTCCTGCAGGAGAGGAGTACCACTCTACCTCCCAACCTAAAGTTATCAAACAAATACCCTCAAATCCTAACTTCCAAAACAATACTCCTTTTCCCGGGTTCCAGAACAATAAATCCCTGAACTAAGCAGAAGGGAGAATCAGGATTGAAAATGATGAGGGAAATTCCAATACCTGAGCTACTTCGCTAGAATGGACAGTTACCCTTTTAGGGAGGAGCAGAGACCTTCCTACAATCCAAAGCAAATAAGCACCTGAAGTATCAGGTCCAACAATTGACCAACAACTTTGGGCGCATGCTGAGAGCTCCGTCGAACCCTCATCCTAAACATGCTTCCCAGAAACCCCCAACACCCAGGTCTGATGCCCCAGGGGGGGGGGGAAATGACTGAAGGAAAGTCCTGGTAATTAGCAGGTTCCTGAGGATGGGGCCCTGGTTAAAGGGAGATGCCAAGCCCTTGAGGAAGCTTCCTTTCTCTCCAGAACAGAACCCATGGAAACCTCTCAGCCTGACAGTGACTCTTCTACCCCCAGGAAGTTTGAACCCAAAGAACAGAGGTAAGAAGAAAAGGTCAAAGAAAAACTCACTTTGTGGAGAAGGAAAACCAGATCATCCCCTTTGAAAGTGCGTTCAGGTTCTCTTTTAGTAATGGGGGATCACTCCCATAGAAAAATGGATCCCAAGAGACCCTGAGTCTGGAAGGGTAGGTATGGAGTCCGACCCAGATTGAGAAATTCCCACATCCCAACTGTGCAAGCCAGATCTTATGAAGACCATAGAGGTATACTCCCCACAAACAGGTCCAGAGAACTGTCTTCAAATACCCAGATACAGCCAAGAATCTGGGGAGAAAGAGGATCTCCCTACTACAGACACAATTTCAAAATGTCATTTCATTCCTACAGATTCCCAATCTCCGACACGGAAATCGCCCAAGATCACACAGTGGCTGTGTTCAATATTAAGAAAATGACTGCTGAGCTGGCAAATAACTCACACTTTCTTTGTACTCTTGAGGCAAAAGAGGGCAGACTGTATGCCCTGGTCAAGGTACAGCATCAGTGTGAATTATCAGCTCTGGTGGATACTAGATCCCAAGATGCTCTTCTGTCCAAAAAGGCTTTTGACCAACTGACTTTAGGAAGGGGGAGAGTCACCAGATTTCCCCTCTTCTTCCCATAAAATTCAAAAATTTCAATGGGAATTAGATTTCCCTCAAAAGGACTGAAGATATAGAGTTAATAATTGGGCGACATTGTTTAAAACACCCGGTGATAGTCATGGCGCCAGAAGGCACTCCTTTTTTACTGGAGAACGATTTCCTTCAGAGGTTATCACCTCTGATTGACTGCATGAACCAGGTCCTTTAAACCCAGTCTAACCAGTCCATTAAAGTCAAGAAAAGTACTGAACGGCACTTTCCATCTTATTGACCGGCGTACTGATCCATTGGAATTTCATTTCCAGAACAACCAAGTTCCAGAAATCACCATCATCTCTGTAGGAGAACACGCAGGTAATGAGAACTCTTCTCAACTCCTGAAAAACAACCTTCCTGCCAGTTGCAAGTGGCATTCCTGGAAGGGTATGCTTTCAAATGTTATACTAGTCAAACAATGAGAAGAAATACTAACTCCCTTGAAAGAGGAAGAACCAGCCCAAAGTCTGACCGACATTCAAAAAAGGGTGAACACTTGTCTTTCCTCATTCAGGTAAATGAGAGTAAGGGGCCATCAGAGTATGCCTGAATAATGGAAAAAGCTCAATCAGCAAAGGATTATTAATGAAACTCAAATAAGATCAGACCATTGCCACATTTAAATTAATGATAAATGTGAAGTGGGTCTTGAAACATCACATTTGAAACATTCCCTGCCTAGCAGGTGTATGCTAAACATTACCATTGGCAAAAGGCTTATAGAACACAGTTGTTGGGATGTTAGCAATGTCCCTTCTGACTTTAATTTGGGTAGTGACACTCTACACTGATTCGCAATTAGCTTGGATCTAATTAACAACTAAGTATGGGTATGACTGGGGGTAACCACATGGGCTTTTACAACACCCAAAAAAGCATTCCAGTCAGCTCAATTGCTGCCTTATGTGGTTGTCGTTCAAGTGGGAGAAGAGGTCCCCATCCCAGGACAGGTGCGCCAATTCACCATTCCCAAAAAAATTAAGCGAGGACAGAACCTCAAATATAAGGACGCCTTTATAAACTTGAACTCTTACCTCCAACAAAAAGGCTTATATTTGCACCCAACAACATTAGTGGACCTAGAAAACGACACCATTTGAATATTGGTGGATAACAGTGACATTCAAATTATCACTTTGGGCGCAGACTCCTCTATTGGAATGGTGGTTGATGCCCTTCACTATTCTGTTGATTTACGTAAGTTGATAATTGGACCAATTCTCACTACTGGTTCTACATCGGGGGTGGTTTTCCTCCAGAAAAGATTTGTACCCATCATGGAGGGAATTTCTTGGTGTCCTCTTCATGCCCCTATGGGGTGGAAGCGGTAACCTGTGACATCAGGATGGGTGAGGTGGTATTTAGAGTTAACAACAACTAAGTTTAATCCATGGAACCTCATATCCAGGTGAACAACACAAAGAGAGATCTTTCCACCCAAATGGAGGATACCACTGAAATTGCAAAATATGAGGTCTTTCCAGGTTTCAGGCACATGGTCGAGGAACGTATCAATCTTGCTGATGCCTGTGAGACAGAGGAACAAAGCCAGAAACTGAAACAGGTGTTTCTGGACTTCCAGGATATCTTTTCAGTAGATTCATATGACTGTGCACGTACATCTATCCATTCAACCCCTATACCCAGGGACCCAGACATGGCTCCAGTATTCGTTAAACAATACCAGTTACCCCAGGCATCCATGGAGTCACTCACAGAGATGATCAAAAACTTGGAATCCCGTGGAATAATTCGTCCAATCCACATTACCTTTAACAACCCGGTACTGGGATACTAAAACTAAATAGGCAATGGAGACTATGTGCAGACCTAAGAGGGTTTAACATACAGGTCCACATGTCAATGTGGCCATTTCCCTACATCGATCAAGGGCTGGCACATATCCAAGGGTCAAAAGTGTACACAGCCATTGAGTTGACCAACGGATTCTGGACAAAACCCAAAAGTAAGGAAGACCAATTCAAGCTTGCCTTTACCTTTGGAGGGCAGCAATACACATGGATCCAAACACCCTTTGAATATATAAACTCCAGAAATTAGTTAAATGCCTTCCTGCATAAGGCCATGTTCAATATGGTCAAAAGGGGAAACAAGGCCTATGTAGATGATGTATTGATCAAGAGCTCAATTGTGGAAGAGCATATTGCAGAGATTTACTATATTCTGGCCCAGTTGAAGAAGGGCGGAGCAAAACTGAACTTTCAGAAGGCACAGTGGTGTAAGACCAGAGTGAATCCTTGAGGGCGCGAAATCACTCCTATGGGTTTCAACCCCAGGTGAAGTAAGTGGAAGACTTATTGAAATTAAAAGACCCTGCTACTCTGCGAGAATTGAGAAGACTTCTTGGACTCACCAATTGTAGTTGAAAGCTCATTGAAGTCTATGCAGAGGTCACTCAACACTTGGTCTATTTATTAAACACCAGAGTCTACTGGGAGTGGGGTCCAGAAAAATCTAAGTTGATAAAAAAACTGAAAAGAAGCCTTTCTTAAGCTCATTGTTTGGCTTATCCCATTAAAAATACAGAGGTCTTCTTGGACACACGGTTTTCAGATACCTGCCTAACAGCGGTATTGTACCAAAAGCACAACAAGGTCAACAAAGTTATCTTTTACGCAAGCAAAATGTTGTGAAATAGGACTCCTGGCAACGTTATGGGCATTGAAAAACTACTGCCCATTTATCCAATGGGAGCACATCATCGTAGAGACTCCTCACAAAACCTTGCAGCACTTATAAAGTGACAGAATCCGGGTGGGGAATGTAAGTAATTCCAGAATTACTTCCTGGTTTCTCTCTATGCAAAGCTTTCCTGTGGTGGTCCGGTATGGCCAAAACAAGACGAGTCCTCTAGCGCAAGGATTGGCTGACTTGCATTATGGTGCTAAAGTAAACTGTCTCAAGGATGAACGTCTAATAACCAAAGACAATATAGAGGTGTACCTAACTTCCCCACAAAAGGTATATGCGGAAGACACTTGTCAGGGGATACCCACAGTTTATGTGGATGCATGTACCTACCATGTTAGCAATAATGGGGGAAAGAGCTAGTGGCTGGCATTGGGAATGCCTGAGTGAATGATACCCCAGAGGACTCTGATTTTTACAAAATCAGACCCAAAGTAGTCAGGTGGCCGAGTCGATGACCTTTAATCAAGTCATCCTCACTGCAGTTCATCACTAGCTCAAAGAACTGGTTATAATCACTGACTCTGACTATGTCAGGAATGGGTTAGTGGAACACCTGATATACTTGAAGAGGCATGCTTTGTGCTAGCAACAAACCATTAAAACATGGAAAACTGATCCAGTCGATTGATGATCCACTGACCTCTAATGGGATGACTATATGTTGGAAAAATATAAGAGGTTATTTCAAAATTGGGGGGCCGGACAAGGCTGGGAAGGACCTGGCAGACCAGTTGGCTAAAACTGGAGCTCTGCAAGGTGATTTCATAGATACAGAATCCCTGCTGGGTGAAATCCAAGTCACAGCTGTGACCAGGTCTCAAACTCATGCCAACAGTAAACTCTCAGCTGCTCAGTGGAGTAACGATGCCCCAGATGCAGATTTGATCACTGCACAAAAAGAGGACTCTATCATTGGAAAATTCTATCGACATATTGAAGACCCCATGAGTTTTCCTCGAACAGAATCAGATTATACCGGTAAAGAAGATTTCTGTTGTTGATGACATTTTCCAAAATGTTTCGATTCAAAGGCGGTTTGTCAGTACGGAGATCCCTCTCTGGATGTGACCAGTGGGTGGTACCTACCTCATTCTGGAACCCGATTTTGAAACACACCCATGACGTGGCCTCTACCGGTCATAGGGGCAGATGCTGAGGAAACAACATTCCTCGTCCTGTCATAAGCTCAAATGGAGACATTTTAGTTGTAGAAGATTGTGTAGACCTAATTGCCATCTCAAGGGGCAACAAGGCAAGGGGGTGCGAGGAGGGGAGAACGATCCTGCAAGGCCTTGTCCATTCAGATTGTGCAAGTGCAGGTATTTATAAAGCAAGTCATAATTTTTTTAAACATTTTTTTAAGTTCGGGTACAGGATTTGAACCAGTGCTGCTGTGCGTGGTCTGTAAGGACATATATATTTTACCAAAATGTAATGGCATTTTTATTACGAAATGTAGTGGCATTTTTGTTGCCAGTGGTAATATGGCATCATTGGAATTGGGGTCAAAAGATACATCAAAGCGAGAAAAAGCTCTTTTTAAGTCTTGCAAAAATTGGTGAGGGGACATATTTGACCCAGCCGTAATCGTGTATGCCACTTTCTTTGCCTCCTGTAATGACTGGAATGGAGAAAAATGACATCTAATCTCTTTTTCAAACTCTGCCCATGTCTTGTTCTGCTGTTCATTTAATCCTCTAATGATACTGGCTGTGGGAGCGTCCAGAGTTAAATGAAAGTATTGTCTGTATTGTTCTTTAGGTATCTGGAGGGCTTTAAATATATCGTGCACCGCCTCAAAGTGGTCCTGTATACAGCACTCCCCTCCTTTTTTGAATGGTTTGATGAGGGCCTTGATTGATTTAATTATTTTGATAGGGCTACCTGTTGCTATGCATGGGATTGCACTACTTTGTGATTCAACCCCTGTTTCAGACGTATGGGATTGGTGGAGGCTCCCAATGGGTGTGTCAAATCCCCCAAGGGCGCTGCAACCAAGTTCAGTCACCGGCACAGCCACTGGGGCACTATCTCTCCGTGTAGAAACAGAATTCACCTCGACTCCATTGAATGTGGTGCCCTGTCATTTGTCCTGGGACCTGGAAATGCATATTTGCTGTTCCAAATCCTTGCACTTTTTACGGAGTCGATCTGCCTCCTTACGCAAGTAATTGTATTCATCACCCATCTTATTGATCACATTTTGCATATCGCTCATTTGCATTTGACATTCATTGAACTCTTTGTCTCATCTGTCTTTTTCTTAAAACATTTTAACTATCTCTTGTTCAGCATTTTGAAGATCACTTTCTTTCTCAAAATGTTCTTTTTGTAAAATCTGCATTTCCAAAACAACCTCGTCTTTATCTTGTCTAATATGATCTACCAACCCTTTCAAGTGTTTTAATTCTTGCTCACTATCCACAAACTGTTTCTTTCTTTGGGAAAATTGAGTGTCGAGGTCTTTACATTTTGACTGCATGTCCTTTTGACATACCTCCAGTTCTGCTCTTAATTTTTCCTCTTGTTCATTAGCTCCATCCAGTTCAATTTTCAATCTGCTAATCAGTTTGGCATCATTTTCTTGCATTCGCAGAGACCTATTTAAAATGAACAATGTCTTGGCAAACAGCCGTAACAGACAATCTTTCTCTGCATGTTTATCAGCAGCATTTAATAATCTCAAAAGGCAGATCTGAATTATGCTACCTTCTGCAAAAATATTATCCAATGGTTCTTTCTGCACTTCCCCATATATGCAGTCATGCCACTCTGTGGCGTTATTTGATGACCATGTTCCATGTGCGTATAACTTTGCCTCCAGATATTGCACTAACTATGGGAATGTGGTCTCCATTTGAAATTCACTTCTAGTTTCACACTGCTCACATAAAATGGTTTCCCTTCAATGCATGTATGGTAGTGTTAGGCACACTTGCCATGCACAGTAGGTGTTCTACAGTCACTTTCCCGGCCAATGCACCATTATCTGTAATATATTTTTGACTTATTGGGGTAAATTTGGGATTTGGTGGTATTTTCTTACCGTAAAAATATTGGCAGTAATTTGGTGGTAAATTAGTCTTGCATTTAGATTGGGTTTGGCATCACATTATTTTGTTGACTATATCTTGTTAGCTTATATTGGTGGTAATTTTAGTGGTATTTTGTTTTGCGGTAATTATTTCTGTGGTATAGTGGTGAGCATGGTTTTCTTCTTTATACTATAACCCCATCATAAAACAAAACTTTCCTTTCTATTAGAATACCTCTTACTTGTCTGTAGAGAGCCCCAGACTTATGCACTGTTAGAACCCAATGATTTTATTCAGAGCGCCACCTACAGTTTGTGGCTGGTATCACTGGCTTATCTACATCCAGTGATCTATGTGCCCTTAGGCATAACTGGCTCTTGGACGTCCAGTAATCTATATATCATATTAGATTCCTTCCCATCAGCATGCAAGGAAGGCACGCACAGACACACACAAACCTGCCTTATCAATGAATATTATTAGCTTCTTCTGGGTTGTTATTTTACCTGCAGTAGTAAATTGACAAATGCACTACTGCACAGAAATGAACCTCCCTTGTATACTTTATATATATAAATGAATTCACAGATGCAAAAATGACACTAAATCCCATTTGTTTTCATGGATACTTATTATATTGAATCTTATTTACATGTCATCAAGTCTTACCATGGATACATTGCATCGTCATCTGAAATACAAAAAGAAAACAAAACAGAACAAACAAGCCTTTTGAAACATGGGTTAATGTTCCCACATTCTGAACATGATGAAAAATAAACACGCAGTGATTTCGTAACCTTTCTACACTGTAATAAATCTTAGCCAAACATACAGCATTCAAATGATCCTCACTTGGCACATATCTTACCAAGATTAGTATTTCTTTGAAGTTTCCAGCACAACCTTGCTCCACTCGCAAAGGCAGGCCCAGTGTCAGCACGAAATGATTCTGTAATGTTGTTTGGGGAGCACGGGTGAGATATCTCTCACTGTCAGTGCTCCGACCCCTTGGAACACTGTCAGTCTTCTCAGCCCAGCACGAGCTAACTCTTTCCCTACATTTCTTGTCCCAAGAAACCTACTGTCCTTTCCCTTTTGACATAATTTCCCCCAATCATGTTAACAAGAATGTCTTTGTATCAACCCTCATGTTTAGAACAATGATGGCTTTAGGCCTCCCTGAATAAATGTTTCATTCTGTTTCCTGCTGCCTCTTTCGTTCTGCTCTCCACAAGCTAATACAGAAAAATATGCCAGTGTGCATTGAAAAATGAATTACAGCAGTGCCACAAAAACATGGATTTTCACCTCATTTTGCATATGAGACTGCATTATAATGTTAGGGAAGTTAAAATGTAGTATTTTAGCAACGTTAATTATGTTAGTCAGTAATATAACTTAATGTAGTCTCCATGTATGAGGTATCCAAAAAAATATGGTGCACTTCATTATTTGGCCTGGCAGCACAAAGCTTTTCTGTGCATGCATTTCATTCTCTGCAGTTTCAAGATGGGCTTGGCTGTGTTGTAAAACCTGTACTTTGCATGCCACCAACAACACCTTTACATGTCATACTGGCAAAAAAAAAAAAAATATATATATATGCCATATTACTGCTGGCAACAAAAATGCCACTACATTTTGCAATAAAAATGCCATTACATTTTGGTAAAATATATATGTCCTTACAGGTCTTGCTTCCAAGACCCGCACGTTGGCACTGAACTATACTCCCTTCACAACAAGGCAAGGGGGCATGTGGAGGGGAGATTTGAATTGCAAATCTGCCCAAGGCAGTGTCATTCCCCCTTTTTGTTGGGGCGCTCTGTGTGTGGGGGAATTTGGATGAAATTGTGCACACACAAGACACCCCTATAGATATATGATGAGGTCCTGGGCCATGTGTGGCCAGTATGCAGCCTCAAGCCAGATTTCCAATGTTGTGTGAAAGAATTCCAGAGCAAACTCTGATTAACCCGCCCACTACTCATGAGTACATTGAGAACCTAAGGAAGCACCTCAAGCACACTTTTGCTTATGCACATTGCAACTTAAAGAAGTTGGCTGAACTGATGAAATAATATTACGAATTGAAGACTATGAAAAAGCAGTACAAGGTGGGTGACAAAAGTGTGCCTGTACAACTTCCTGAGAAACCAGACTAAAGAACGAAAATGTCTTCCATCTTGGCGTCGTAATTTTGATATTGTGGGCATAATCTCACCTGTTCCCTATAAGATCCACATTCTAAAAGAAGAACAGATGGAAGAGTAATGGGTCCATATCAATCAGTTAGAAAGCTGTCATCCCAGACTAGCTTTAAGATAAATTGAGGATCCCATTGAAGTTGAGGAACCATCAGAGGAATTATGGTAAAATAAAAAACCCAAATGGAAATTAAAATATACATAACAGGTGAGTAATAATTTAAATATTCATCTAAAATGTTTTAAAGAAAAGAAAAGTGTTATGGAAATATACTTTATTAAATAAAATCAATGTCTCTCAATATATGTAATATGATCCGGGCAATCAAGGTGTCAAGGTGTCAACAAAAATACTTAACAATTCTTTCTTTCTCTTTAGAGTCATTTCAGCCTGCGAACATGAAGAAGTAGAGTCCTGGGAGGGCCCTGCGGACCCTGAAGAGGAACCAAGAACGTAAAAAGAGAGGAGACCTTTCTGTACCCCTGGAACTCAAAATGAGGAGGAGGAGGCAAGATCACCCACTCCCAGAGGAAGAAGAGAGTGCGGGACGTGCTCAATCGAAGAGTTTGATTTGTGAGAAGAACCCCACTCTTCCCTGCTCTTTCCTAGGGAAGACATCATAAAAAAGAGCTGGGGGATCTGTGGGGTTCAGATTCAGAGCATTGAAAACGCACTGAGATGACAGCCAAAAGATTAATGAACCCAACCAATCCACAGGACAAACTGTTAGAGAGAATTCTCAAGAATGTGCTAATGTCCCTTACCTTTTGAGACCCCCAGCAACTTTGCTGGATTTCTAGGATTTTTATTTTTTACCTGGGAAGAGTCTGAGCCTTTTTTTCCACTCTTCCATGTATTTTGATGTGTGTTTTACTTTTGTGTTCTTTGGTAATGGAGTTTTAAAACAACTCCATAGGCATCATATTTTTCTGTGTCACACAGCACCCTCAGTGCAGTGGCACAGGGATGTCTTTCAGACTTCCCAAGGTTTAAATACCTTCTCTGGGACTGCCTACTGTCTCCCAGAATATGTAAAGTTAAATTAATTTACTTATATTATTATATTTTATATTATTAGTCTCTTTAAAATTACAGACCCAGCACACACTATCTTCCTATAGAGTGCTGGAGGGGTTGCCTAGCATCCCTTGAGTCAAAACCACCATGTAACAGTCAACTGTTACCCTTTCCTACTTGAAATGGCCGGTGGCAGTTGGTTAGATCAAACTACCATGATTTTTCCCAACCGCGAACAACGGTAGCTAAAAATCGGGTCAGCCATGTTTTTCAAAATGCCGCCGAAGACCTATCTGTAAAAACAGACTCCGGTCAAATTATTTCACCATTTCTTTTTGGAAAGGTCCTTCTTGTGTTTGTCTCTGCATGCCAAACCAGGTTTGGTCCCTTTGTTCATTGGCCTTGGCGGGCTTCAGTGCTGAAGCCCTCCTCTGGTGCCTGAGTGTCTGGGGTGGACAGGATGTGAGGGAGGTGCCCGAAACTCCCTGTGCTTAGTCTCCTAGGAGACCTTAATGCACTCTGGCATGATTGGCCAGCTGGCTGGACTACAGGGAGGCAAAAAGAGGCAGACCCAAGCAACCATCCGTGTCTGAACATGAACAAAGAACACTTTTTAAAAGACTTATAAATTGCTAGTCAAAATGGTGAAAAATATAAAAAAGACAGAGTTGTTCATTTAATTTCTGGCTGCACGTTTTAAGAGGCGGCAAAACCATGTGACATGTTCTGGAAAGCAATGGCAAGAAATGTGATTTTACCCAAAATGCATGGCTGTTAGAATTGTGAAAACGTACACGCATGTCCCCATGTTAAACGCGCATATTTGTGGAAACTTGCATAAAAATTGAAAAGTGTGTTCACAGTGAAAAGGGCAAAATTCTGTGGAAAGTGGAGACAGGATCCCACAGCTACTGGGTTTTGGGGAAGAGCTGCTATGTAAAAATATGGCATCTTTGTGTGTAATTTGTATAAAAGTGACTAATGTAGAAATGTACATTTAAGGTAAAATCTGATTTTGAGACCAGTGGCAAAAGGGAGGTCTCGGAAGATTGTAAAACAAATCATAAAACCTGACATCACCCAGCCTTGAGCCAATCACTCAAATTGCAAGGCAGAGATAAAGTATTGACCCTATCCCAGCACAAAGGGGGAAGCTTAGATAAGCCTGCCCACACACCTCCTTTATGATGTCATTTCATATCATAAATATAGACAGCTCACCACCCATAGGGACATGCAGATCCACTCACTCTCCTGATGCTGCCAGAGCACTCTGCTGCTGAAATCTACATCTTCCTTGTTCCAGGCTCCAGAAACTTGGCACAGCAAAGGCCAATTGCATAGCTGAACCCTTCTCAGCTAGGCCTCAAATGCTAGAACAGAACCCCAAAAGCCTAGGGGAAGCATCATAATACAGCCGAGCTGTGCTGTTACTGCTTACCTGCTGAATTGAAAGGTCCTCAGAACCAAGAAGGGCAGATCCCATCAAGTCCTGTGCCGTGCTGTGACCAGAGCGCCTTGCTGACCCTACCTAGTCCGATGTACCCAGCTATCAGTGCCTGATAGGTCCAGAATCCTGACAGTCCAGAATCCTGATGGTCCCCTTTAAAAAAGTATCCAGTGAGTATCAATAGGAAGAACGGTGTCATATAGCGTATGTACTTTGCATACCCATCCTATCTTGCATTTAGAACCAGTATTGTTAGAACTATCTTGGCATGGACTCTTCTCTCACATGTGTTCCTAAACTCTAACTTCCTATTGATTGATTAAGAAAGTAATTCCCAAACCAAACAGAAGGCAGAGTATCACACCTGAACTGATATGATCGTCCGTAAATGACCTTGCTGTGTGGCATTCTACTTTTTGGTAGTCTATAATAGAGTGTAAGAAAACCCATTTGTCATTTTTAAATGTACATTTCTCTTTCCATTCTCGCGCCTATCTAAAAAAAACGACCTTTACTAAAATTGCTGTAACTCCCTCAGTTTTTGTGATAGAAACAATATTTCAACTCCTACTGGTAGCTAACATCTGTACCTATCCATAGAACCCAAAACATTTCAACTCAGTGCGATTCTCATGTTATCGCGAATATCGCGCACTGAAAAGTTTGCCGCAAATTTTCACTTTGAGAAATGTTTACAGGTGTAAAATAGATTCAAACTGCTTCCAACTTGGATTTTAAGATTTCAAATGTTTTCTTTGCATTAAATCATTGCTTTTGTTTGTGTACAACTATTCAAAGCGGCCCCCATAGGGATTTACAAAAAATAAAGCATTTTTCCACACATTTAGAGTTCTTGCTCCGCCACTTTAAAAGTCATCTGACAGTTGAAAAGCCCACTTCGTTTTTCTCTTTCTGTGGAAAGGGGAAAGGGGAAAGGGGAAAGTGAGACACTGTTTGGCCTGTACATTCCTAAACCAGTTCTCTTCTCCTATCTCTTTACATTGCCTATTGGGGGCGTTAAGGAGGGGTTGCAGGGGGAACTGCTAACCACAGTGCTATCTGATTTGAACCAACACAAAAACATTATTTTCTGTGCTGCAACTATTTTGCTCATTGCTTACTCCTTGTGTATTAAAGATATCATTCAGTGTTCTGTCACCCCATTGGTGATAGTTGTTTACCTATTAAAATATATATATTGTGATTTTGATCTTAACTAAGTAAATAAATAATCCCTTTTACAAACCAGCATGATTTCTGGTCCAGTGTGACCCGGGGTATTCTTAAAGAAGGGGTGTGATACGAGTGGTACATCTTTCAAATAATTGAATCTATATCTTAAATAAGTTTTTCCATTCCGCTGTACACTAGGCCGGGAGCAGAGTGTATCGCCTGATTGAAATCCTTAACAAATCTGGGGGCTCGACCAGGATTTGATTGACTGCCACCCGTGACAGTCTAATACAGCAGTCTAACCTGCAGAGTAATAAAACTTTGTGTGGTGTGAGTACTGTGCTACACTGTATAAGCGCCCCTAAAATAAATACTCTAGAAATCAGGCCTGTTTGAAAAAGTAAATTTACCCTGAAATGAGCCAAAAGGAAATACATTTTTCCGGAATGGCGACCCCAGTGGAAATCAGTATTGCAAGGGAACACCTACTGCACAAATTGTTTGTCAGGGCTGAATAGGTAGAGCAGGATGAGAAAGTCTGGCTGCAGGAAATCAAACAACAAGTCACTGCAACAGACTTAGATACATGGCAGGACCAGGGTCCATTACACCAGACACCTAGTGAATTGTCTATGGCCCCAAAACTAAAAAGAAGAGCAATGTAAAATTGCCAAAATAGCGGCTTATCTGTACCTCCACATTGGAGTAATCAGGAAAAACATGCCGAAAGCATAGACCTGGCAAAGAGGCAAGTACAATCCCTAGAGAAAACCCAAACTGATCTGGACTCTGCAGACCAAAGGCTACAAAAGAGCCAAGAATCAGAGAGAGAAACCAGACAGTACCTGACAAAAGTAAATGAATATCTGGATCTCCTGCAGCAATAGAAGGCAGAGCAAGATACCAAATTACTGACACTGCAAAAAGAGTGTCAGGAAAGATTGTACTCTTTACAACAGAGCCAACAAAAGCTGGAGTAGCAATTGAATTATAATAGAGTCTGTGCGGAGCAGATAGTCACCCTGCAAAACCGCCTAGAATCCTTAAAAGAGGAAAATAATAAATTAATCATTAAAGGCCTAGAATCCCAAGCAGAGTTTGATGAAGAGCGCCAGAAAGCTGGTGCATTAAAAAAACAGAGGGACGACCTGGCTACACAGAGGGGCACTCTAACTCAGGAAAGGGACACCTTAGGCCAGGAAGTCAGCCATTTAAAAACCAAGTTAAAAGAAAATCACCTGGCCCTTCAGGGACTGGGTGAACTCAAAATGGACTATGAAAAGCTGTTAGAGCACACCAGGAACGTGGAAGATGCTCTGGCAAAGAATAATCAGACAGTAAGGATCAAACTCAATACACCCAATTCAGGCAGGAAGCACAGAGAGACAATGAGGCTCTCTGTGAAAAGAATGACAGGCTCCATAGACAGATAGCCATGCAGGAACAACTCATAGAGACCAGTAAGGCCTTAATAGAGGAACAAAAGGGTCAAATTTTGGCAGGTTATCAGGGAGTAGGGGCTGAAAGAGATGCGGTAAAATGGGAGAGGGAAACCCCTGAGCATAACCTCAGGAACCCTGGCATCAGGGACTTTAATCCCTTCAATTACATGGACTCTGCCACCCCCATGTCCACTGGCTCATATGAACCAAGAGCCACAGGGATGGTAGACTTCAACACAATGGGAAATATGGGGCTAATAGATCAGCGCCTCCCAGAAATGGATGGGCGGGCATCTATGTACTGGTTCCCAAGTGCTAGGGCCATCTTCTCTGATCAGGGAGACTCCAGTGAGGGGAGAATCAGAGAACTGGATCCTCAGAAATACCACCTACCTAGAGATCAGTCGGTCAAATTTGGTGGGGATTTCCATGAAAATAGACCCACTAAGAGCATACTAAAAACCTCTTCCCAGCTAGGATAGTGGTGGGGGGAGACTCAGCCAATCATGGGAACAAGGGAGAGTCAGAAGACTCTTCTGAGCACCACAGGTCTCAAGAGACTAGGCCCCCACATTCTGCCAGCCATTCCCAAGCTCGCAGAATCTGGGAGAGTCTAGAAGATCAAACAGCCACCACTGGTAGCAGTGCCTCTGAGTCAGAGGATGACTGGACCAGGGTGACCAGAATTAAAGAGGCCAACAAAGTTAAAAAGGCTCTGCTGAAAGATTCCCCTGAAGCAAATCAAAGCTATAAGGAGCATCATCACAGAAGCCACTAGAGAGTAAAAATACTAGCAAAAGCCCAAAACCAACCAACACCCCTTGCTGCTGCTAAGGTGGCGGAGGTGAAGGTTTCCCCCATTTTAGATTTGCAGATGGGGGGGCCTAAAAACCTTCCCGCACAGAATCCTACCAACCCCAGACCCAGAAGGCCCTTGGGCCAATCCCAAACAGGGTGTCAGGGAATTAACCCCACAAATGGGACCTCTAACTCCCCAGACTACATCAACCCATGCTACAAGGGCAACAGGCCCATCCTGGGCTATGTGTGGACTCATCCAGCCCAAAGGGGGGATCCAACCAGGCAGCTGCCAAGCCAGGGAACTTCCCTCCTCACTTTCCCCAGGAGGGCAGTAATCCCCCAAATGCCGGGCCAGGTTTCTTTCCCCGGTACCCGCCAAACTTCAATCCCCAAAACAACCCTTCTTTCTTTCCCCACTTTCCTGAGTCCAGACAGCCCAATCAGGGAGAAGGGAGGCCAAAGGTGGAGGGGTACCAAAATTATCCTAACTAGTGGTATTACATGAGAAGGGATAGTTACCCTTCCCGTGATCAACCAAGGGCAGATCAGAGGACCCCGTACCAGCCAGAGCGGGTATCCCAACTGGAGTGCCAGGTCCAGAACATGGCACAGGATCTGGGTCGCATGCTGGGGGCTCAACAGAACTCTCAGATGAGCATGGCGACTCAGAACTCTTCAAATCAAGGGTCTGGTGCTCCAGAACAATGACAGTGGAAGAACCCGACAACCCACTGGTTCCCAGGGAGGAGGCTCAGGGGGAAAGGGGGTGTAAAGCCTTAGAGGAAGCTTCCTTCCCCACTTGTGGAAAGCCCCGGGAAACCCAGGAACCAGAACCAAAGTCTCCTGCCCCTGGAAATGTGCAACCTAAGGAACAGAGGGCGAGTAGGAGAAATAAAGAGCCTAAAAAGCCCATTGTGTGGAGGAGGTGCAAATCTTCCAATTTGAAGGAGGGGGGTCCTCAGAGGATTCTGGAAAAATGATCTTCTCCTTCAGGGATGTGGGAACTCCTCCCAAAGAAAAATGGGTCCCAAGAGATCCTGATCAAGACTGGGTAGATGTGGGGACCGAGTTAGAACCGCCCATTATTGAACCCCAGAATGACCAGCAAGAAAATCACCTTGGTCAAACCGATTCTGGTGACTGCCTCCAAAAAGGGGGGCAGCCCAGACTCAGAACCAGGGGAGCCCAAAACCTCCCCCATATCCAATTGCCACCTTTTTCTTACAGGTTCCCAAGATCCCAAACAAAACCCTGCCCAAATCACACCTTTGTCAGTATCCAATGCAAAGAAATTAACCTACCAATTTGCCAAAAATGTGCATTATCTTTGCCCCCTTGAGGAAAGGGAGGGAAGATTTTATGCCCGGTCCAACTACAGGGGCAATGTACAATTTTGGCACTGGTGGACACTGGATCCCAAGCCACCCTTCTGTCAAAAAGATCCTTTCATCAGCTGAATTCGGGAAGGGGGTAGAAATACCAAATCCCTCTCACCCCTCTTCCTGGACAACCTCAGAAATTCGATGGGAAGGAAATTCCTGTCGATGGGACTGCAGATTTAGACATTAAATTTGGGCGACACAAGGTGAACCACCCGGTCATAGTTGTGACTCCAGAGGGCACACCGTGTTTACTAGGGAATGACATCCTGCGTAGATTGTCTCCCCTCATAGATTGTGTAAACAAGGGCCTCTGGACCCAGACGAACCGACCAATAAAATTGAAGCATAGTGTCAACCATGTTAGTTTAAAATGGCACATACCACATGGTTGAGCAAAAACCTGACCAAATTGAATTCCACTTCCAGAATAACCAAATCCCAGAAGTAACAGTAATTGCAGTAGGACAACAAACTGGTGTTGGGGAGTCCTCTCTGTTTCTGAAAATCAATCCTTCCTTCCAGTCTAAGGTGGCATTCCACACTGGAAGGAAACACTCTGAAATTCTATACAAATTCACAATCAGAAAATCCCACTCCTATAGTCCAAAATGATGAGAAATCAGCTTAAAGCTTGGCTGATATTCAGAAAATTGGAGAGCAGTTGCTCATCCCTATTCAGTTAAATGAAGGGAAGGACTCTGTTCTCGCCCGAGTATGTGTGAACAACAGTAAGAGGTTCATCAGCAAGGCCATGTTCCGCAAACTCCCAAAAGATCCAGCCGTTCCCACATTTAAACTGCTGGACAAATGGGAAATGAACCTGGAAAACCCCAATTCCAAACATCTCCTGCCTAACAGGTATATGCTCAAAATTTACATAGGTAACACGAGCATAGTCCATAATTGTTGGGTCGTGTGAGATGTCCCTGCTGCATTTTATTTAGGCAGTGACATGCTTAATCGCTTTGCCATTCGTTTGGACCTAATAAACTTCAAAGACTGGTCCCGATTAGCAGGTAATCCCATGGACTTTGATGACCCAGAGAAAGCATTTTGGTCAGCTCAGCTGCTGCCATATGCAGGTGAAATTCAGATTGGAGAGGAAGTCACCATCCCAGAACGGACCCGACAATTCTCCCTTGAAGTAAAAATTAAAAGAGGACAGAAACTGAAAAATCCTGACGCCTATGTTCATCTCAATGCTCATTTCCAACCCAACACCACTTGTCAACATAGAACACGACAACATTCCAATAGAGGTGGATAATAGCGACCTAAAGAGCATCACTCTGGGCGCAGGCACCATTATTGGAATGGCGGTTGATGACCGCCATTTTTCCACGGGCGTGGGGATGAGCGGGGTGCACAGACAAGTACGGGGCGCAGATGAGCACGGGGAACGGATGCATAGATGCATAGAGCTGATGAGTGCGGAGAGCGGATAAGTGCGGGGAGCGGGTGAGTGCGTGGAGCGGGCGAGTGCGGTGAGCGGGTGAGTGCAAGAGAGGGTGAGTGCAAGAGAGGGTGAGTGCAGAGAGCGGATGGGTGCGGAGAGCGGGTGGGTGCGGAGAGCGGATGGGTGCGGAGAGCCGATGGGTGCATAGAGCGGATGGGTGCAGAGAGGGGACGGGTGCGTAGAGGGGTTGAATGCGTAGTGCGTGTAAGGGCATAAGGCGATGGAGTGCCTGGAGCGAAGGAGTGCCTGGAGCGAAGGAGTGCAGTACCTCGAGCAAAGGAGTGCCTGGAACAAACCGATGTGCCATGTAGAGCAGACGAGTTGCGTAGAACGGATAATGACGTTGGGCTTGCGTGGTCCAGACTCGTGAGCGTGGGGCAGTCTGGAGCGCGCGGGACAGACTAGATCGCGCGGGACGGACTAGATCGCGCAGAGCGAACTGGAATGCATGAGTGCGTGGAGTGGACCGGAATGTTGGGGACAGACTGGGTGCATGGAGTGGATTGGGTGCATGGAACGGATGTTGTGAAGTACAAAGGATAGTTGGAATGCTGAAAACGTTAGAATGATCACATAACCCACCATACGCTTACTCTCTCCTTTACACCACCACTCAACTAGAACACAGAGATACTATGACACCATTTGGTATAACTGTTCTCATACCTACAACCACCACATACTCCACATCACTCTATTTTTTTTTTTTTTTTTTTTGTTAAGTGTATTTGGTTTATTACAAACCTTTCACAATCAGCGAAATGAATTTTGTTTCACAAAGAGATCTATCATAACGAAATCAACATCAGGCACGTACAAAAACAGAAAATCCGGGAAAACCAGAAAATCCTTAGTAGGCTAAATCTAATTTAAAAACCATTCGAGTTAGAAACGGAATACTTAAAACAAGTTTTTGTTTTTAAACAATAATAATAAGTTTAGACCAAACTAGACAGTGAAAAATAAACATTAAGCACTAAAACAACGCATCCGTTTAACCATATCAATTCACTATTTACAATGCATTTTCTTCATCGATATGGTCTAGCCTTTTAAGGGTTTTTTCTAGAAATTTGACCGTTACAACATTTAATTTTTGGAATTTGGCAAGCATAAATTAGACTCCACCATTTCTCCGCATCTAGGCCACATAGGTCAGCAATGTTGCTGGTGAAATACAAATTTCGAAGATATCTTAGTTTTGTGCAGAATAGCACTAAGTGATTTACTGATTCTTCACTTCTTTTACACAGTCTGCACTTTGTGCATATCTTTTTTTTGGTGTATCTTGCCTTTGTTGTTTTGTTTTGAAGGATATTCAATCTGAAGCGAAGTAGCAGATCTCTTTGTTTGCAATTTGGAAATTTTCTCAGATAGTCCGATATGATGGACATCACACCGCAATTGGTTTTCAAGAGTGTATGAGTTTTTGACAGAGCTCTTTTCATTTCGGTGTTCGACCAGTCCTCGGCCCAAAGTGCTCTTTTTACAGCTATTGGATTTTCTGCTAATGTTTGGGTTTTGAGGGACGATTCTGTCAGAGTATGTTCATTTTCTCTTTTCCAGTCTTCTACTACTTTTTCTTCGAAGTTATTATTTTTACAAAATATTTCAAATTGGGGAGGCGTCAGGTTGCTCATTGTTTTTCTGTACAACATCAGCTTATTGTAGCAGATGTGTACGTATAGGGCTGTCAAACCAAGTTCATGTCTAATTACCGTCATTGGTGTTGCTTTCGGTATCGGTAAGATGTTTTTCCAGAAGAGTCCTTCCAAAGTGTTCCAGAACTTCTCTGAGATATTCATACAAGTCTCTGCTCCGTATGTTAGTGTTGATATTACTTTGAGCCTGTAGAATGTTATCACCGGTCGGAGGGAGGAATTTCCATATCTTTTGTTAATGATGTTAGCTTGGGCTGTTATTTGTTTTGTTTTTGTCTTTAGCATCCTTTTCCAGGGCTCTTCATTTTTTATTCCACTTACTTGGATGCCCAGATATCTCATTTCGTCGCATGGTTTTATCCACGTTTTGTTAACTTTCCATTCTTCGTTTTTGCTTTTTTTCCATCTTTTTTCACCGAATATTAGTATTTCGGTTTTATCTGCATTTATTTATAGATCATTTTTTTCTATGTATTTTTCAACCTGATTTAAGGCTCTTTGTAGACCAATTTGTCTGTGATCTAATATTATCAGGTCATCAGCATAAAGCAGATGGTTCACAGGTCTGCCATTTAGTCTAGGTGGGAAGGTCCTGCTGTTTTCCAGGCAGTATTGCAAGTCTTCAATGTAGAAGCAGAACAAAGTGGCTGCTAACGGGCATCCTTGTTTGAGGCCTTTTGTTATTTTTATATCCCTTGATAGGTTGACGCCTTGATGTAATTTGACTCTTATCGAAGTTTTGGCGTACAGTTCCTTGATGGCTTTCAGGAGGTCTATAGGGCAACCTTTGGAGGCCAATTTTTCACAAAGCCGACTTCTGTTTACACTATCAAAGGCTTGGCGCAGATCAATGCTGGCTGTATACAGTTTTTGTTTATTTGTGTAGGCTCTTTTTTCATCAGTCCTAGTATCAGGAGATTTAAATTACACCCCACATTTTCAACAAAGCCCGCTTGTCTTTTGTCATATGTGTTTGAGTCTTTGATCCATGTTTATAGTTGTTTTAGCAAAAGAGTGGCAAAGATTTTCCCAACACAATCTAGTAGAGCAATTGGCCGATCATTTTTGGGGTCCATCCTATTGACTTTTTTGAAAATTGGGACAACAATGGCCAGCTTCCACGATTTTGGTATTTGTCCCTGTTTAACAATTCTCTTGAACAGTCTTTCACAAAAGATTGCCCTTTTCTCTGGGTCTTCTTTTAACACTGCATTCGATAGACCATCTGTCCCTGGGGCTCTTGAGGAGCTTGCTCTCAAAATTAGCAACTTTATCTCCTCCTTATTGAATGAAATATCCCATGGTCCTGCTTTTTCTTCATTAGTGTTATTTTCAGTATCCGATTTTTCTATCTCGTTGAACAATTTTGCGAAGTGCGCCATCCAAACAATTTCTAATATTGGATTTGTGAGCGCCGCTGTTGAAGATTGTTTATTATTTAGCAGGCTGTTTGTGTTATTCATGGCTTTTTGCATGGCTTCTGCATCCTGTTGTAACAATTGTGATTTGTGGGCTTTCTGCCAATTTTTGTATTTTTGTTTCCTTTTTTGGATCAGTTCTTTCATTCCTTTGTTCTTTTCATTTTTTAATGCACATAGATCCTTTCTTAGTTGTTTCTTTTGTGTCGCCACCTCTGGATCATATACATGTAATTTTTTGACTCTTGGTTTTGCGTGTTTTCCGGTGTTTTGTCTAAATATCTGTAGTGATGTATCGTATTCTACAGACATTTTTTCTTTGGATTGCCACTTTTCCAGATTTTCAAATACAGTATCAAAGTCACTTTTTTTCAACCTTAAGTGGTTTAGTCCGTGTTCTAGCTCTATTTTTGCATCCCATGCTTGATTTGTTCTATTCTCCCAATGTGAGAATACAGCGATAATTGGTTCATGATCGCTGTAAATTGAAGGTGATAGCCTGAAGCTTTGAGTTTTCGCTAGCAGTTGTTCACAGACAAACATGTAGTCGAGTGTATTGCTCACCTTGCCATTTGACCAGGTCTTTGCTGGCGGTATATCTCCCTTCGTGTTTCCATTTAATCTGTGCAATCTCCTTGCTTCCATTTCATCATTCCATGATTTCCCACGTTTTCATTTTTGGCCATTTTTTTGATTTATGTCACTTTGTGTTAGCTTATTTTCTTCGAAGCAATTTGCATTGAGATCACCACAGATGATGATATTTAGATCTTAGAACGCTTCTCTTTTTTCATCCAGGCATTCCATTATTTGATCTATGAAGCGTTTGCTTTCATTTTGTAAGGGATTCCAATAGACTTTCAGTATTAACATCGTTTGTTTGACTTTTGGAGCTTCCAACTGAAATTGTACAGCTGTTGCCTGTATGTACGGATTAATATTTGTAGATTCAAGGACCATTATTCCAGACCTGTTTTTGATTAGGGTTAAAAGACCTGCAGATGGTCTTCCAAGCGCACCTCCTTTGGCCAGATTGCATAGCACAATGTATCCTTCCTTGAATGGAGCGATTTTTAACCAAGATTCTTGTATGCATATTATGTCCAGCTCATTTAAGGAGGGATTGAAGTCATTGAAAAGGTGGTGAAATCCTCTGGTATTCCAGCTTCCTAATTTCTATTGGTCGATCTGGACTTTTTTGGATGGCTACAGTTTTGGTTTAATAGGAAGAGTATTAGCTAGCCAATTCCAGTACTTCGGGTCCTCTTTTGCTATTTGTAGTGAGTTGGTTGATTCAGCCATTTTTTGATTTCTTCTTATGGTTATTTTTATTTTATTTAGATGTTCTTTTTCATGCTTTTGAATTTGATCTTCATTTCCATTTTCCTTCAGTATTCTGTTTGTTGGTTCTGAAGTTAGTCTTATTGGATCTTTCCTACGCCCAAATGACTCTGATCATAATGATAGTTCTCTCTCTGGTTTGGCTTTCCATTTTCAATTCTCGATTTGTTATATTGCATCTCCTCAACTTCAGAGAAATCTCTCTTGAAGTGCTCGGTTTTGTTTTTACCACTAGTTCCAGACTCTTCATTGAGGTTTTGGAGATCTACTGGTTCTGTGATCTTAAAGCCCAGTACTCTGAGGTTTTCGTGGGCCTCTAGCATGATGGAAGCAAGTATCACCGAATTCGTCACAATTTCAACTAGGTCGACACGAGCTTCATCGGGGAAACTTACTGACAGTATTTCCTCTGATTTTATTATTTTTAATTGTGGGATATACTGTAGAATTTCATGACAGCTGATCTGTTTAGTATGAGCCCATCCGAATATCTTGCCATTTTTTCGAGTATTACAACCGTATTTTTCAGTGGTTTCGGTTTTTGCTTCATCCATTTGTGGTTTAGGCCAGTGTTTCTCAAGTTTCCTTGTTTTTCGCTCTGTGGTCCTGTCCCATTTCTTATATCTTTTTGTTGTACATTATTCGAGTTGGTAGATTGCACTTCTTTCTGCAAAGGACTTTCCTTTAGTTCTTTTATTTCGGAATGTTTGGCTGTGCATTTTTTTAATTTATCACTTAGGGTTAGAAAGTCTTCTTCATCTGGCACCCTGGGATCAATGCATACTTCTTTGGCTTTGTATATATTGAAATCCATGATCACCCCTTCCTGTGTTTCATTTGTTTGAGAATTTTCATCATCATAGACCGAACAGTCCAAAAGTTCTTGCAGACTTCCATCGTGTGAACTAGAATCTTTGGATGACACGGATACCGTCTGGATCTTTTCCGACTGCGGTGGAGTCTCTACAGGTTTACTGCGAAAAGCGGTGCTAAGTGGCTCTTCTTCCATTGTGACTTTTACATTTCGCAAAAAACTCCTTGACCCACAGATCTTTTTCTTTTCTTTATTGATCGCATTTTTAGTTTTACATGTACTTTTTTGGCCTTTATTTTGTGTATTGTTTATTTTTACTTCTTCTGACTTTTTATTTGCATTGGAATCAAATATTGGAAAAGCACTTGTGACTGCTTTATCTGCATTTTCCAACAATTTTTCTGAAGTCTCAGGTAAGGTTTTTTGGCCAATTCCATTTTCGATTTGTGTTGGTTAAGGAGTCAATCTTGCACTCAATGACACTGTGGCGGATGCTCCTTGGTCTCCATGTGCAATGGGCTGTGTTGGATCAAGTTCGACCACAGATGGGACAAGTTGGACGTCTCTTTGATCTTCGCATGTAATTGGCTGCATGATATCCAATCCTGATCCAGTCCTTTTTGGTTGGGGCGCTAAAGTCGTGATGATTTCTCAAATTCCTTCTAGAAAATGATGTTTGTCAGTTTTTGCATCTTGCAGTGAATCAATCAATGTTTTTAGATTCACTCCCTCCATCTCTTTCTCTCGGCTTCGCTTTTCTTTGATTGATTCCATGACTGATTCCAAATAGATCATTTTACTATTCATTAGGGCAATCATTGTAGATTGATCTCGTTGGTTTTCGTTTAGACTTTCATACAGTTTTAGAAAAGGAGCCATAGTTATTGATACAGAGGATATGATCGCTTCCTGTGCCTCTTTTAACCACCTAGCCTCATTTGTTGCTCCAAAATTGGTACCATTTTTGCGTATTTTTAGGTTTATTCCTTTATTTCTGTTGCTCTCATTTGAGCTATACTCTGATGAAGATGAGGAGTTATCAACTGATGACATGGTTTCTTTTGGACCATTTTTTGTATGTGGTAAAAAGTTTTTGATTTGGTCTTGTAGTGCTTTTATTTCTACAGCACGTTGTCTATTTATCTCTCCCTCTTCAAAAGACTTTTGCTTTTGATTTTCTGGATCAAATGCAACTTTGGTTGTAGGATCGATAGTCTGGGGTGCTTTTCTAACAGGATCTGGGAAATCATCCGATGTATTTGTGGGAGAATTTTGCTCAGGTGAGTGAATTTGGGGACGTTTGGGAGCCCATGACTCATTTTGCACCTCCTCTACACTTTGCTTTGATGTGCTTTCTTTTCGACTTGTTTCATATAAACTTTTCTCTGAGTTAGCGCTCATAGCATTGGATTTTTCTGGGGTTGGATTTGATTTCTGTAAGTCTATGATCTCCTCTGTGTTAGTTAGTAAGTCATCATCTGTTATTTCTTAAGTATCATTTCCTGTCAGTACAGTGCTTTTTTCCTTTAGCACTGTTTTTGAAGTTAAGCCTTCATGACTGTTTTTAGTCATTTGGATTTTGCCGTTGTTTATGGCTTTATTCGTTTCAAAGTGAGCGGATTTCCCATTGAAATGCCATCTTAATGTGCCAATCTCAGATGTAGAATGGCTCCTTTTTTTGTCTGTTTCCTCAGATTTTGTAGTCCATATGATTCAAGACCTTTTCCTTGCCCATCATCTAAGCCAGTGTTCATGTTTTTTGTACTGATATTTTTTTTAGTGCTTCAATGTATGTGTTTCCATTTTGTGTTTGGGTCACTTTGCTTTTATGCATTGCATTTGAAATTGAGCTGACCCCTCAATCACCACACCTATCGCTAAGAAGCAGCTATTACACGCTCAAGCTACACACATACCTGGTGCTCACACGCACCTTTGACTCTCCCTACTCCCTCTATTGATCTGAACTTCAGTTCCCAAGGGCGTTCAACCTACCAGCGCCTTCAGACCATACCAATGGTATACAAGGCGCTATATAAATGCAAAAATAACATAACATAACATAGATTTAGGTAACAAACTGTTAGGACCAATCCCCAAGGACTGTTTTGACAGTGACCGCGACAATAACACAACACCAGACAGGATCTTCACCTGGCATGGGGGAATTTCCTGGTGTACTCTTCCTGCCCTTATGGTAAGGAAGATGTGACCTGTGACTTCAGGAGGGATGAGGTGATCTTTCAAGTCCACAAGGACTGCCTTCCCCACCTGAAGCCATCAGTCCAAGTCAGTACTTTGACCAGGGACTTCTCCACCCAGCTGGAGGAGGCCCCTGAGATAGCTAAACCAGAAGTCTTTCCAGGCTTCAGGCAGATGGTTGAAGAGAGTCAACCTAGCTGATGCCTGTGAGACTCTGGAGCAAAAGCAAAAGTTTTCTTACATTTTCAAGATCTCTTTGCGGTGTACTCATAGGACTGTGGTCGCACCGACATCCATACAACAACAATTCCCATGGACCCTGGCATGACTCCAGTGTTTGTGAAGCAATAGTGCTTGCCTCTCACATCAATGGAGTCCCTTACTGAAACAATTAAGAACCTTGAGTCCTGTGGGATAATTCGCCCCAGTCCACAACACCTTCAATAATCTGGTGCTGGGGATTTTGAAGCCAAACGGCCAGTGGAGACTCTGTACTGACCTAAGGGAGCTCATCAAATGGGTCCATACTTCCCGATGGCCTCTTCCCTACATTGACCAAGGGCTGGCTCAGATCCAAGGGTCACAGGTATTCACTGCCATTGACCTGACCAATGGGTACTGGATTGTACCTGTCAGTAGGGAGAACCAATATAAGCTAGCCTGATTGTACCAGAGAAAACTGTCTCGAGGACGAAAGTCTTAAAATCAAGGTCAACATGGAGGCATACCTTAATTCCCCACACAAGGTCTATGAAGAAGACAAGTGTGAGGGAATGCCCACTGTCCATGTGGATGGGTGCTCCTACCATGCTGACAACAACGGGAAAAGGGAACTTGTGGCCGGCATGAGGAATGCATGAGTGAATGATGCCCCAGAACCCTCCACTGGGTACAAAATCAGTCCCCGAAGTAGTCAAGTGGCAGAGCTGATGGCTGTGCATCAAGCCATCCTCACTGCTGTCCAACACCAACTCCACGAACTGGTCATAATCACTGATTCAGATTATGTACGGAACGGGTTCGTGAAGCACCTGGTTAACTGGAAAACCAGAGGCATGCTATGTGCTAATAATAAACCTTTTAAACATGGAACATTAATACACAATATTGATGATGTGGTAACCTCGAATGGGATAACCATCTACTGGAAAAAGATCAAGGGTCATTCTAAAGTAGAGGGACCAGACAAAACTGGAAATGACCTAGCTGATCAGCTGGCCAAAACCGGTGCCATCCAAGGGGATCTACTTGAGATCGAGTCCCAGTTGGGGGAAATCCAGGTCACTGCTTTCACTAGGTCCCAGATAAATGCTCACAATGAACTCTCAACTGCACAATGGAGTAAGGAGACCCCAGATGCTGATTTGATTACGGCTCAAAATGGGGATCCAATAATTGGTAAGTTTTATCAACACATTGAGGACCCTGAGAACTTTCCCCTGACGGGTACCAATTATATTGGGAAAGAGGACCTCGGAGTGTTGATGAAATGTCAAAAAAATTTCAGAATCCAAGACGGTTTGTTGGTGAGAAATCCATATCTGGCCATGACCAGTGGGTGGTCCCTACCTCATTCCGGAGCCTGATGCTAAGTGTCGGCAATGATGCGGCCACAACCGGTCATCGGGCGTTTCATACGACATCAGAAATCTTGCGAGAGGTTGCATACTAGCCACACATGGGGCAGTACCTCGACCAATACTTGAAGGGGTGTCTTGTGTGTGCACAATTTCAGCCAACGTCACTCACACACCATGCTCCAGCCTCCAAAAGAGGGGGGTGACACTACCTTGGTCAGATTTGCAAGTTGATTTTATCAGGCCCGTGATTCGCTCCTCTAGGGGGAACAAGTACATGTTGACCATAACATGCTTGTTCACTAAATGGGTGGAATGTCTCCGTTCCCAAATTGCAGGGCAGAAACAGCAGCTGCCCTGATGATCAATCACATCTTCTCCCATTTTGGACTACCCCAAAGGATTGAGTCAGACCGAGGAAGCCCCTTCACTAGCAAAGTGATGACCATGATGTGGGAGATACTTGTGTCAAAAGGAAAGTACACATTGTCTACCGGATCTCCTCTAGTGGTGGAGTTGAGAGATACAACAAAACTATTGTGAGCATATTAAAAAAGTTAGTGGCAGATTCTGGGCCAAGTTGGGACATACGATTACCCCTTGTCCTGATGGCCATCAGATCTACCCCTTCTTCTGCACACAAATGTCTTAATTTGATCTGATGACTGGACGAATGATGGTGCTGCACCAGCATCTGCTCTACAGAATCCAAGAGCAGACCTTGATAAATGCCTCCACAACTCATGAGTATGTTGAGAATCTGAGAAAACACCTTCAACATGCTTTTGCCTATGCTCAACGGAAACTAGAAAGCTCTGCAGACAGTATGAAGACCCACTATGATCTTAAAACAACTAAAAAAGAATAGCAAGTAGGAGACCGGGTCTACTTGTACAATTTCCAAAGGAACCAAACCAAACAGCGCAAATTCCTCCCAACTTGGTGGGGTCTTTTTGAAATTGTAGACAGAATCTCACCAGTCGCCTACAGAATCCACATCCCCAAGGGCAGTTTGGCAGAAGGGGAAGACAAGTGGGTCCACATAAACCAGCTGAAGAGTTGCCATCCCAGGCATACATTGCAGCAAATAGAGGAGCCAACCGGAAACTCAGAGGGGGAAAATCCGGAAACCTAGTAGAATCCACCTGTTAAAACCATTAGTAAATATAGGCAGGGAATATTGTAAATTGTAAATTGTATTCAATGCATGAATCTGCCCCACTACACCCTCGGAGAGTAGTAGTGGGGAAAATTCCATAACCATGCTATGTTCTGTACTCTAGAATTGGAACTCAGAATCATCTAATCACCAAGGAGGACCGCTCGGGACTGGGAGGAAAGACCCAGGGAGCCCAGAGTGCCGCTCCATACTCCCAACTAGAAACAGCAATACTCCTGACCAGAACCGGCGAGGAGAGCGGGTCGCCTCCAGCACAGACGGGAGAAGCAAATGACTTTCTCCACATGGACAAAAGAAAAAAAGAACATCCCAATTTTGTGACTTTCCATCTTGATGGGCGTTCAAACTCCAGTCGGGAGGGGGGGGCTCTATGGGATGCATTGACCCACTTTTCCTCGGCTATACTGCATCACTCTGCTATGGTGGGGCCAGAAACAACAAAATGGCCGCAAAACCCTTGTGTGCGCCAAAACCCCTGAAAATCACGCTTTTCAACACACAAAAAGAAGGCTGCCCAATCTCCCATGCATGTTGTCAGTGGTGGAAGAGAGCTCTCACTACTGAAATGTGTCACTGGGCTCCACAGCAATTGAAAGTGGAGTGCAGAAGGAAAAAGCAGTGCTTTGCTAAATGAAACTCCAAATATTGCTTTAAATCACCTTTCCTTGCTGCTGAAGCTTCAGAATGCTGGTACAGAACACCTTCAAATATTCAAAATTCTCGCTAGGTGCTACAATTCACTTAGTTTAAGGAATCACTGTGAACTTACAATGTCCTGAAAGGCTAAGAGCATAAAGAGATTTTCACAGCAAAAGTGGCCTGTCAGTGGATCTGTAAAAAAAATTCTGTGCAGCAGAGGGCTACCCAGGGACGTCATTTCACCAAAATGCCAAGGGTAGCGGAAGTGACATCACACGACTCTTGACCCCTGATAACATCACAGGAAGTGATGTCATTTGACCCCACTCTGAAGTGATATCGCGGGTAGCAATGGAACACGACCTTTCACCCATTGAAAAAACAGGAAGTGGCATCAAATAGCATTGTACACTATGAAAAATATGGTCACGATATCACTATAATTTTATGTGCTTTTCATACAAGAATGGATCACCATATGTATCATTAAGATCAGTGTGTAAAGGCCCATATTACCAAATTACTGTGAATGCAAGAAGACGTCCATGACCAAATGATAATGAAGTGTCATTGTATAGAACTTACGCTTAAGCGCTTTATATAGAAAAAATATGCACCCAATATCACCCAACCTGTTGGTACTCATTTATCGACCTCAGAAGAATGAAAGGCTGAGTTGAGGCATTTAAGAACAGACTAAATCAGTGACTCACCCCATGAAGTGTGCCTGAAATAAACCTTTAATGAGTCTAGCAATTATTGTATAGAATTGCAGAAAGACACATTATTTGGTATTCCTATTCTTTCTTATTTAAGGTCAGTGCTGAAAGTTTTAGACTTGTGGCACTCCTGTTCTCATTTTTCTTCTTTTTATTAAGGGGCCTGAACAAGAAAGCCAGTAGCCACTCCAGAAGTAAAGTGCCATACGGTGCTGGCCACAGCCCAGGAGTTTGCATAAAAAAAGTATTAAAAAGAAAGTTATTTTTAGTTTTTTTTTAGAGGTCGGAAGGGAGACCACAGAGGTCGTAAATGACGTCCCTGGGGCTACCTGTGATGACAGCTGTCAGGGGCCTACCTGATTGAACTTTAACATGTTATAAACTAAAAGTCAAATGTTTGCAATGTAAGAGGCCTGTTATTGATAGCAACCCATATTATAGTTATTTTTGATCCCACAGGTTTAAAATCTTGAATGAGAATTCTATTTGTTATTTGATACAAACAAGTTTGTTTTGTGCTAAGGAAAAGCCAAAAGAATTTAACAATTGAATTAAACCTGGCTGAAGCTGCAAAACTGGAATAGCAGGCTTTTCTCACAGAAGGAAGGCCTTCCCTCAGCAGGAACTCACGGGGAGGCGTTAATTATAGGTTGGGACAGAATTTGGTCTACAGAGGGAAAAGGAACAATGACAAGCTGCAGCAAGAAACTCTAAGTGTGAATATGGTTGTAAATGGCCTCTGCAAGGAACAAACAAGGTGGAGCCTGCTCCTGGACTGCAGGGAGTCAAAAAGAGGCGGACCCAAGCAACCATCTGTGGCTGAACATTAACAAAGAACACTTTTTAAAAGACTTATAAATTGTTAGTCAAAATGGTGAAAAATATAAAAATTACAGAGTTGTTCATTTAATTTCTGGCTTCACGTTTTAAGAGGTGGCAAAACCGTGTGACATGTTCTGGAAAGCAATGGCAAGAAATGTGATTTTACGCAAAATGCATGACTGTTAGAATTGTGAAAATGTACACGCATGTCCCCATGTTAAACACGCATATTTGTGGAAACTTGCCTACTAAAAATTGAAAAGTGTGTTCACAGTGAAAAGGGCAAAATTCTGTGGAAAGGGGAGACATGATCCCACAGCTACAGGGTTTTGAGGAATAGCTGCTATGTAAAATATGGCATCTTTGTGTGTAATTTGTATAAAAGTGACTAATGTAGGAATTTACATTTAAAGGAATGGTTCGGGCAGAAAACATTATTGTCCCTATGGTTCGGCCATGTGGTATTAACCATAATTCGATCGATCGTACAAACATTTCCTATGCACCTTGCCCGAGTTTTCGTCTCTTGAACACAAGCAAAATCAGGCACCAGGGCGCGGACATTTTGTGATAATCTTATCACTTTCCGCATCTCCCTGGGTGACCTGCGTTTGTGATACTAAATCATATCCCCAGCCCCTGACATCACTAGACGCGTACCGCCCATTTCACAACGCCAAAGCACGTCTCGTGTCAACATTCTCTGCGCCTCAGCTACTGACGTGTCGCCATGGAAACCTCTTTCCCCGACAAGTATAAACAGAGCATTTCACAACACACAACATCAGATTTTCTTTTCCATTCCTCTCGCTGTATTTCTTTGAGTATTCTGTGACTCGTTTCTGTGCTCTGGTCAGCTACCTTCGTTGCTTGTAGCCCGTATGAACAGATACTAGTACCATCGCTATAATTTATTTTCGTTTCTTTACCACACAATGGCAACAATAATGCCCTACCTGTACGAGCCCGGGTATTCCGAGGAGGAATTACTGGAAAGAGCAAGCTCTGTAGACGATGGGGATTTGGACAGCAGTTGGGCGGACGTTTCAACAGATGACGAGCCTGGGCCTAGTCGCGTGGACGGGGTTTCCACCTGGTGTACCTGCAATCGGTGTGCGCTAATGCCAACCGAGGTGGAGATCTGCTGCTGCCGAGAAACCTCTGGATGCTTGTCCTATATATAGCAAGGCGATCCAGAGCCGCAGTGCGTTACCGAGCTGCCAGACTTCACTGCAGTCTGTCTCACATGGTCCGTGTTGAGGATTTTGATGGTGCTTATGCACGAACTTCGCGCAACAGTTCGCCCTTGTAATCCAAGGAATGAGTAAGTGCAGTCTGGTTGTGATGTCAGTTAGGCCACTACTATTTCACGGTTGTCCCCTATATTCTCGTAACTTCAAGATATCATTGTCATCTCCGTTTAGTCTTGCAATTCTCTAGTAATAGTCGCATAAAAGTCGTTCAATATTGTGCAGTGTCTAGTTAGCATTTGTCCTGGCAAAAATGCCATTGTATACAAGAATTGTCATTGACAACTAAGGTTTAATACACTTATTTTGGTCATTTAAAAACAGATTGTATCTTTTTCTTTCATAGGTAGTACCGGCTGGTGGCCTATCGTTCGTACACATGGTGGCTTCATGGGAGACTTGGACACCGCGTTCGGCGAGTAATACCCGCCTGTATCATTGGCGCCATTAGACAAACTTTCCCCAGCAACAGTGGTCAGTACAGGGGATTTTCCCTCGCCGAGCTGCAACCAGACCTTTACAATGTGTAGTATTTTTGTGCCATCAAAATAAGAAACCAAATAAAACACAACATATTTTTTATCTATGGTTGTTTCAGTTTTTAAGTGAATCAAATGTGTCTCAATTCAGCAGTGTTCCGATGCCTTGTCTGCATGCCCTGGCCCATCCATCCCACCCCCCCACTATTAAAGGCAGTTTGCGCCTGTGATGTGCGCTGCCATGGGGGGCTGTCGGGGGCGTGAAGGGCCAAGGTGCCAAACACCATGTACACTTCAAAAGCTATCCTACGCCCAGGGGCCATTGTTCACAGGGCCTCCTCAGACCCCGTGTCTCCTCGCAGGCCTCCCCTGAAGCAGGCCGCGCCCCTGCAATCCACATAAGTGTGTCTCCATTCAGCAGTGTTCCGGTGCTTTGTCTGCATGCCTCCCGGCCCATCCATCCCACCCCCCACTATCAAAGGCAGTTCGTGCCAGTGGATGTGCGCTGCCATGGGGGGCTGTCAGGGGCGCGAAGGGCCAAGGTGCCAAACAACATGTACACTTCAAAAGGTATCCCCTGCCCAGGGGCCATTGTTCACATGGCCTCCTCAGACCCCATGTCTCCAGGCAGGCCTCCCCTGAAGCAGGCCATGCCCCTGCAATGTACATAATACCACGACATATACACGTAATTCATTCACAAACACACCCCTTTTCGTTATTCTTTATAGACCACTGGATGTTTACCATGAGAACATCTTTGAGCACTGCAAGTCAACTCGTGAACGTGCTACTCTGTGACCGCTTCGAGTGAACTCGTCAGTGTGCTACCTGTGAACATCTCCCTGTTCCCCTTCCACTAATTACTCTGTTTGCTGAATCCAACTGTTTGTTGGTCAAGGTAAGGACATGTATCCTAATCCTATTGCATCCTTCGCGGGCCGTGCCTATAGTATAAGCATGTTTAATTTTCGTGCATGATAGAACATTCAAGGGACGAGTAACATGATCTGATTTTCAACACATCAATGAATCGTTTGTGAAATGTATCCTATTATACAGCCGCACACGCTACACTGGTTTTGCTGTGGTGCCCAAAAGAAAGCGTGTATCGAAAAATGTATGGTCCAATTCAATCTTTCTCACATGCTCATGCAAAATAATTTTCTAATAATGTTGACCTTTATTTTGCAGAATTTACAACAATGCCTGCATGTGCTATTTTCGGTTGCCCTTCGAAGACCCATGACAAATCCGAAGGCATTACAATGCATGTATTCCCTAAGACTGTTGCTCAAATAAGAGAATGGATCAAACGTTGCGGATATCCACTGGAAGACCTTGAAAGTAGAGTCAACCAAGTCTTAGAGGACAACAGGGGTCATTGATACCGCATCTGCAGCCTGCACTTCTCACCGGATATGTACGACACATCCTTGTACACAAAGAGGAATCAACCGAGAGCAACTTGCAAATTGCTCCCAAACGCTATTCCGACTTTACTCATGAAAATGCTGCCACAGGTGAGTCACGCAGCAGGATTTAGCTTTACGCCTGTATTTTCGGTTTAAATGCCACTTATAGTACTTTCCATATTTATGTGATTGAATAGCTGGTAAAAAAATGAGTTTTTTGCTAAACATCAGTCCATGTTTTGTAGAACCCACATAGAAAAATGATTTATGGGGACGGATAACTATGCTATATTATGCGTTTCAATAAGTGTGATTTTCTAGTATTCAGTCTGCTTACATGCCATTGTGTAATGTTTGAATTTCTAAATTGAATAATACTTTCTCTTTACCACTCCATTACTATCCACCGAATATGAAGGAACATGATTTAACATCCACGTGCTGCCTGGAGTTATCAACTGCTTTGAGCGCGTATCAGGTAATCTTACCTAGCTATTCTGTTCCAGACTGGTTTTATGTACGGAATTCTAGATAATGTGATCATATTTTTGCAACGTATCATTGCATTACACAATGTTTCTTTACCACTTTACTGTTGATAAGTACCTTTGTCGTCTTTCCAAATTGTGAGTACCGTTTCCAATCTTTTCAACCTCACTAATGAATGTACTGTGCTTCAGGGAGATGCTGAAGCGTTCACTACAATCCGAACACCCCTCCTAGTAGATACGGAGTTAGTGGTATTGGTCATCATAGCGCAATAGGACGAGATAATCAGATCATATTTTCGCAACCTATCATTGCATTGCACAATGTTTCTTTGCCACTTTACTGTTGATATGTACCTTTGTCGTCTTTGTCCTGTATCCAATCTTTTCGACCTCACTAATGAAAGTACTGTGCTTCAGGGAGATGCTGAAGCGTTCTCTACAATCCGAACACCCCTCCTAGTAGATACGGTGTTAGTGGTATTGGTCATCATAGCGCAATAGGACGAGATAATCAGATCATATTTTCGCAACCTATCATTGCATTGCACAATGTTTCTTTATCACTTTACTGTTGAGATGTACCTTTGTAGTATGTGTCCCGTTTCCAATTTTTCGACCTTACTAATGCAAGTACTGTGTTTCAGGGAGATGCTGCAACGTCCGATATAATTACATTATCCATTGCGGTTGTTCCGGAAACAGACCATACAGTTGCTCCAGAGCCAGAGGTATGCGCATTGACAGTACCATTGAATAAAAGAAAGTCGGTCTAATTAGATGTGTAATGCCAATGACTTATTTTAAATGGATACTATTTTTTGTAGGGATGTATACAAGATCCGTATATTGAACTGGAGGAATGTGTATCAGAGTCGGTCCACCAGTTTGCTGATGTTAGAGTAAAGCAGGTTTCAAAGAAAAGAAATAAAAATAAGATTAGTTATAAACACTTTCTATTGTTGGCAAAAATGTTGTGCTAATGCCTTCATTATATGCTTTTTTTAATGTCAATTGTACAACATTGTATGTTGGATTTAGACTGAACATCCGTTTTCCTATCTGTCCTGTAGTTGCCCAATCGAGTACGGACTATGCAGAAGCAGACAGCGATACAAATGACAGATGCTGCTTGCCAAACTGTTTTCACCATGGAGGAACTATTCATTGAGGTGCGTCATGTTCACACTCGAGATGCCTATGTCCAATGGCCAGAAAATGAATTTAATAAGACCGACGATTCCAGCAAAGTGTTTTGGACCATTGCTACAATGCACCTGCTCTGCCAGAGGAAGACGCAATTGAATTTATAGAAGATAGTTTTACATTACTCGATGATCACTAGACACAATCGACACCCGCCAAAAAAATGCCCCCCAAAAAACAGTCCACATTGATGTTTTCTCATATCCATCGTCAAGTAACAGATGTTGAAATGACAGAAACTGAAGAATCAACACTATTGACCGACGAAACAGACAAAGATATCGACTATAGTGTGTCCGGTTTGGATGATATGTCCACAACGGTTCAGTCCGAAACAACAGTGTTGCCAGATGACAGTATAATAAAAGAGGCCAAATACATAGTATTCGACAGCAGCATGATGGAGATTATAAAGATGCTGAACTGTGTGCATTCAGTGGGAGGGGAAGTATGTGGAAAGCCATTGGTGAGTGTGACTTGTCTAACACAAGGCAGTAACCTGAAAATACATGCCACCTGTGAAAAGTCACATAAAGCATTTTCATGGTCCGCTCAACCGATTCTGCGGAAACTGCCAGCTGGCAATCTACTCTGTGCAGCAGCTTTACTTTTCAGCGGAACCAGTTTCATGAAGTTATTCAGTTTCTTTCAGTTTGTGGGACTCCAATTCATTTCTAAAACGCAATACTACACATACCAACGTGATTATCTATTCCCTGCCATTAGTGATGCTTGGAGAATTGAACAATTGGCTATTCAAAGTACATTCCCCCACAAACGGTTCAGGTTAGTCGGCGATGGACAGTGTGATAGCCCCGGATTTTCTGCAGAGTACTGCACCTACCATCTTCAGGACATGGAAAGTAAGAAAATTGTGAGTTCGGTGGTCGTGCAGGTGTCCCAATGTAAAGCCTCGGTGGCCATGGAGAAAATAGCTTTTATAAAATCACTGGAAGATCTACAATCGAGGGGAATGCAAATCGACCTCATAGCCACGGACAGAAACGTTTCAATAGCCAAGACAATGAGAGAGCAGTATCCAAATATTAAACATCAATTTGATGTATGGCATGTTGCCAAATCAATTAATAAAAAAATCTCGGCTGCAGGGAAAAAAAAGGTTTTGAAAGTATTTCGCAATGGTCCCAGTCTTTCAGCAACGATCTTTGGTGGAGCTCCAAGACATGTGATGGGTCTGTGGAAATTCTACTGGAAAAATGGCGCTCACTGATGCACCACTGTTCCAACGTTCACCACTGGACAGAAAACCAACATTTCCACCAATGTGAACATGGCCCTTTGTCCCCAGAGGAGGCACAGAAGAAGAAGTGGTTGATACCATCTTCACCTACACACAAAGCCCTTGAGTAGATTGTGTTTGATAAAACTCTATCAAGAGATCTGAAGGGACTCCCAGAATTCTGTCACACAGGAGATTTGGAGGTGTTCCACAATATGTGCCTAAAGTACAGGCCAAAGAGATTGCATTTTGGCATCCAGGGGATGAAATGTAGGACTTTACTAGCAGTGTTAGCGCATAACGAGAATGTGGGCCGGGAAAAATCTAGGACTGCAGGAAACTTAGGGATGCTTCGCTACAATATGGTCTTTACAAAAAGAAGCAAAAAATGGGTGGTCAAGCCAGTATATGATCAAATGGAATTCGATTTTGTGAAAGATCTCATTGTTAATGTCGTTGAGATGCATACTCATGGAATCGCGCACAAATCTGTTTAGAGCACACATACATTTCCACAAAATATTGCCAGCGTACCATGTCCACCCAAAGCAGAGCTTGTTAAATCGTTCAAATCGCGGTTGAAATGATTACCGTCTGTTTTTATTTTTGCAAAAAACATTTTCAATAATCTGTATAAATAAAGTATGCATTTTGTCTTTTGAAATCTATCCTCTCAGTCCTTTATCTTGAAAATATATTACAATTATTACGATTGCTTTCACATTTCACAGTTTAGTTGAGATACTGTGGGACCTTCATTTTTCGTGTTAATGAACAATGGGTAACAGTGTGTAAGAATATTTGGGTTTTGGCAGTTGACTTGCAATAAAGTTCCGCAAAAAGCTGAATAACTGCTGGACCTACAAAAGGGATTAGACATAGGCCACAAAACATTCTAGGCACGCGAGAAGTACCGAGTGTGAAAACATGACATGGGGTAGGAGGCCATGAAATAAGCATTGATGGCCCTATTGGCAAATTTGACCTACAGCTGAGCAGCGCCACAAACAACGAGCGTCCCCCTATTTCCTGAGCCCGTGTTTCAAAATTCATGTTATCATGGATGCGTTGACACAGGATGTTGCAAAATAAGAATATACGTTAATTTTGAGGGTCACCAGCTTTGAATTTCGGCTTGGGAGCTGTGAGGCCCCACGCGTCCCTCGATCAGTATAAGGTTCTATTGTTTTTTTGACCTTGAGAGGCAGCTACCATTCCGAAAGGGATTGAATTGAAGGGGGGGTGTAATAACGTATGCTATGATTAGGTTGCCCATTCCGAAACTGCACCTAGTTACATGTAAGTTCTGTTTATGAGAAAACGTTGACACGAACGGAGGATTCTGCATCACGGTCTGCATTACGCCTATAGAATGGAAATTGCGAATATAATGTAAGTTTCTCTTTAGACAATTTCATACCAGATCTAATCGAAATAAGAATAGCTGACCATTACTGATGGGTGACATTGTACTTGTTTGTTCTGATTGGCATATTGCAATGAAGTGCTAGTACCTCTATCTACCGGGCAACAGGGGCAGACCAGCATCGAGACGCATGTAGACCACCACTCGTTTCCCCCTGCTCAATGCTAATAAATCATTACATTGTTTTTGCACCTCAAATTATTGCCCCAGTTTATGCATTACGTTTAGAGCTCAAGATTCTCATTCGCACTATCTGCGGAAGCAAATAGCAGAGTATTTTGATATTCCACGTTGTATTCTCTCGGTTCACATTGTGTCACCTCTGCGCTAATAAAGGAAATCAATAATTGTAATAAAGATCGGCTACTGAGACACCTTTCGATTTTTATCTTTTGCAGACAGTTACATCATGCCGTTCTGCGATTGTCATCTATTCCAGACCCTGACCGATGGCTTCTTCAACCGCCAGCTGCAGCTACATGTCAATCGCTGGATCTACTTGACCGTGTTTTGGAACGACAGACAGGGTCCAATCTGTCCATACGCGGTACCAGCAATTAGGAGCAACATAGCAACCTTTATAGTGGTCTAGTGGCAAGTTGAAGCACCAGCCTTGCAACTCACCGTGCGAATGAAGTACTTCGATTTCCCGAAAATGAACACCCTGCTTACCCAAAAGGAACAGCGCGTGACTCACGATAAACATTTGCAGATTTATTTCCCAAAACAAACACCTTGTGTACCCAAAAGGAACAGGGCATGACTCACGATAAACATGTGCGGATTTATTAAATGACAGACAAGGTCCAATCTGTCCGTACGCGGTATCGGCAAAGAAAAAAAGTTCTATTTTAATTAATTCGGTCACACGCCAATTGCTATCGAAACATTTAATGTAACAAAATAAATGTACTTTACCAATTGTACAGTCTTGTTGTTTCCACTTAAAGTACAGTTTCATATTCCTAATTGTGACGTGCCGCGCTGTGAGATGATGTGTGTTGTTTTCTGAGTTCCGCGTCTAGTCGCATAGGTGACGACTGGGCGCGTTTGGCCACGCTGCCCAGCAACGTCACGGAGAGAGGCGGAGAATATAAATGATTTGGTGATGTCAGACTCAGGGGCGGGAGATATGATTTAGTGCCACAAACGCAGGTCACCCAGGGCGATGCAGCAAGTGATAACATTATCTCAAGATGGCCGCACCCTGCTGCCTGATTTTGCTTGAGTTCATGAGACGAAAAAAATCGGGTAAGGTGCATATGAAATGTTTGTATGATAGATCGAATTAAGTTTAAAAGCACATGGCTGAACAATAGGGACAACAATATTTCTGACCGAACCATTCCTTTAAGGTAAAATCCGATTTTGAGACCAGTGTCTAAAGGGAGGTCTCGGAGGATTGTAAAACAAATCATAAAACCTGACATCACCCAGCCTTGAGCCAATCACTCAAATTGCAAGGCGGAGATGAAGTATTGACCCTATCCCAGCACAAAGGGGCAAGCTTAGATTAGCCGGCCCACACCCCCCCTTTATAATGTCATTTTGTAGCATAAATACAGACAGCTCACCACCCATAGGGACACACAGATCCACTCACTCTCCTGATGCTGGCGGAGCGCCCTGCTGCTTAAATCTACATCTTGCTTGTTCCAGACTCCAGAAACTTGGCAAAGCAAAGGCCAATTGCATAGCTGAACCATTCTCAGCTAGGCCTCAAATGCTAGAACAGAACCCCAAAAGCCTAGGGGAAACATCATAATACAGCCAGGTTGTGCTGTTACTGCTTGCCTGCTGAATTGAAAGGTCCTCAGAACCAAGAAGGGCTGATCCCATCCAGTCCTGTGCCGTGCTGTGACCAGAGCGCCTTGCTGACCCCGCCCAGTCCGATGTGCCCAGCTGTCAGTCCCTGACCCTGATAGGTCCAGACTCCTGACGGTCCAGAATCCTGATGGTCCCCTTTAAAAACGTATCCAGTGACTATAAATAGGAAGAACTGTGTCATATAGCGTATGTACTTTGCATAGTCTTGTCCCTAGCTTATACCCATCCTATCTTTAATTTAGAGCCAGTATTGTCAGAACTCTCTTGGCACGGACTCTTCTCTCACATGTGTTCCTAAACTCTAACTTCCTATTGATTGATTATTGTCATTAACGGCCCGTTGTTTGCATGCTCCCCATTCCCATTGAGCCCTATGGGGGCTCGAATGAGAATGGGGATGTACAGTGTCTGGGTTCCTGGAATGGGGAAATACTGGGCCCTCCAAGGTCGGAATGGCCCGGTATTTCCCCATTCCAGGAACCCAGACCCGGTACCAGGAATGGGGGTAGCCATGCCGCAAATAGCACCATGGCTACCTCCAGGGTCGTAATGACCAGCAATGTTTTAGTGAAGTAACAATAGAACATAGGTGTGATTGATACAATATGATAAGTCATTTATAACATGCCCGTACCCAAGGTGGCAGTCAGCAGTCATCCGTAAAAGATAATGAGAGGTGTGGTGTTGCGTGAGTGAGGGGCTTTAGAACATGGTCGGGCAATCCTGATAGCTGTGAAGGCTTAATTAACTGTAGTTCTCTAATTGAAAAACACTGATAATTTAAAAAATGTAACCTTTGGGCTTCCAAGTCGACATCAGACATCCTTCAGCCCATGATTTGGAAGTTTTAAAGGTGAATGTTGTTGATATCACCAGGAGAGAAATTGATAGATGTATTTAAGTAAGTAGTGACAGCTTAGCAACCTAGATATTTAGCTACGTGATGCTTGACGTTCCCTTTATTCATATCAGATGGTATGACTTTCTCAATAAATCGTGACAAGGTCAATAGGAGCGAGGGGGTGAGGTCTGTGGCAAGTCTGATGGTTGTGATTAGTTAATGTGACTGTAATGATACTGTGTAGAGGACTGATCTCAGAGGACCACTATATGACCTGAGGATTGGACACCACCTTATGTGGCCTTCTAGAAAGTGTGTGGGAAGCTCTGTCCATGCTGAGGAAAACACGAGTTCCCTGTGTCCTTGGTTTAAGCCTGGAATTAGCAGAGAAAATCATTGGCCCAAACTGCACGTTTAAAGCGCCCTTCCCAAGGAATACAAACACTAACAGACAAAGCTAACACCAACATAATCTATGTGTGTATGCAAATGAAATAAGTTGGAAACAGATAAAAACATCTCCCAGGTGTTGGTACAAAGGAGATGCCCTGTCATGTTCCAGTCATTTATCAAAATCCATTACAGACTTGACAGAGGTAGTCCATATTGTATTAGATTAGAGTAAATGAATATTGGTTGTTTTCTACCTGCTTGCTCTGCAGGTGAGTGCTACTTCTGCGTCTCCATAAATGAATTTTTCGAGGCATCCCACAAGTCCTTCGAAGCCTGATCTCCAGATAGCTCCAGGAAGTACACGCCCCCTTTTGGCTACCACTTGTACCCTCAGCCGTTATCCCTTCTTCTCCACCTTTAAGGCCACAGGCAAGCCTGCCTTCCCTTTCCCTGATTGTGTCATCCGGGTTGAGGGACCGAGCAGCAGAGCGTATCTGGTGCAAAGATTTCAAAGACAGTAAGAAGGGTCAGTTTGATTGATGTTAATTGTGTACCCAGTCTGCAGCTACCAGTATGTTTTTGTGCCAGTTGTCTCCTTTTGACTTTGGAAATTCACCCCATTGCCCAGACCCATGCCCGGCCATTCCTCTTCCCAGGATCTGCCACACAGAGAAACGTCTGCATGGGTAGCTACATGCAGGCTGAACACAGAATTGTGTCAGGGTTTCTGGATTCAGGGCTAAGGGCAGTAAGCAAGGCTGGTTTAAGGAGTGATTGATCTGTGTGGCAGTACTGCAGCACAACACAAAAAGGGTGCACTGCATTGCCCCTCAAGCTGGCCTAGCGCTTTCTAAAGTAGGAGTGCATGCACTGTCAGTTCAGAAAGAAGTCAGAAGAAAGGATCAGACTTCTTTCTGAAGTCAGAGTGCATGCGCTCTATCTGCAGAAATTAACGTTCTAGTTGAAGCGCGGTGCTCCAGAGCACTGTGCTACAACTAGAACGTTACTTTCTGTCCAGCCCCACTGTGCAGGTGAATGAGCGAGTAAATAATTGGTGTATGGATGCGAGAGTGAATGGTTTGAGTAAATGAGCAAGTGAATGGATTTGTGCGCTTGAATGTACTGGGCAGGCTGCGGAGGAGCTCATTTTGGGGGGTGGGTGGTGTGGGGCGTGGCACTGGCATTTTTTAATGGGCAGACAGGAAATGATAAAGCAAGCATCTTATGTGTGCCAGTCTAGCCCTTTCTTATTGAGGCATGACTTGTTTTCTGGGCACCTATGAAAAATCAAGCATGGGATGTGATATTACTTGGCTAGACTGGCATTTTAATGCAGTCCAGCTGTTTATTTATTATGATATGGTATTTGTTTATATGTCTGCTATGCACACGCAGTCCATAACGCTGGAGCGGGTGGTGGGGTCCCACAAATCTTGCACAGGGCACTGAGAGACCTGGGTATGGCGTGGGCACGAAACTGTTGCAGGGGCATTGCAAACACGACTTGTGCATGCGTGGTGCCTTGTTGGAACTTTGCACAATTTCAATCAGAGATGGTCTATATACAAATATTCATTTAATTGCATTTCATTCTCATGGTAATTGCTTGTTTAGTATTCAATGTGCTTTCATTTATGCATCACATAAATTGCATACTGTGCTTGGCAGCATATTGCTATCTTTCTAATTGTTTTTGCAGCTTTTCCTTTTTAAAAAGGATGGCAAAGGCACGCTGTTAATTTATTTAAGTTCCCTGTCCAAAGCCTCAGGTGGCGCACCCAGTGTGGTTTCAAAACCTGTGCTCCTCTTAGTAGTGCTGGAAATGGAAATTATTTTCTATGGACTGCCACAAGCAATGAGGGAGGGGAGAATCGTCCCCCCCCATAATGTTCTCAGGATGCTCGTATGGTTAGTGGTACCAATAAACTTTATTACTGCATTTTAAATCACTGCCCATAAACAAAGTCCTTTCCCCATAGCCGAGAGCAATCTCGCCCTGCTCCCCTTCCCTGTGCATCTCCACATAAATAAACAAGCAGGCACACATGGGTTTACACACACACACACACGCGCGCGCACACACAGATTCGTGCACCTCTGACTCTCAGGCTTATACACACACACCGGTAGTGCAACAAAACCTACATTCAGGCGGTGGGGAGAGGGGCTAACTGGTTATGGAGGGGCCATTTTAGAAATGGGTGGGGCAAACTTAGAGGCTCCGCCCTCTCTGTACTACCCCAAGGGTTGTCTGGCGGGAAGCCCATATATCCTATCCCCCTTTTCCCCACCCGTCCCTCTCCTACCAACTGCCAAACCTCCCCACCTCCCACCCACTACCCACCAGAATCAACTCCTTGGTCCAGCGTTACACATAAGCGAACACATATATATGAACAATCCGACAAAGCCCGTCAGGGTAAAACGCATAATTGTTTGTCCACACCCGCACTTTTTCTTGTCCACCAAGTCAAATAAAGGATTATTTGCAGCGATTCTCAGGACTTTGACGTGTTTTCTTGAAATTTTGACAGAGGATTGCCACTGTGAACTGATTTGTTTCAGTTTCTTTTGCCTTTCATTACACATGCCCCCGGTACCGGCCGTTTAGTAATAGTTACGTTGCTAAACTCATAGGAAGACCACTTTTTGGCCGGCTTATAACTTTGCTCTCCCTGGATCAATCCTTAACAAACTTTGGGAAAAAAAGTATATGGCCTGCTCTGAATTATTTTGGACAGTTGGGAGAGGTTTCGTGGAGGGGGGGCAAAGTTATAGGGGGGTCCCACATTTTCTTTCCATAGTCTGAATGGGCAAAAAGCTTGTGCATGCCTACAGGCCGAAAGGCTGAATGTATTTTAACCAACTTGCGGCAGGAGCGGGGGCTTGGTTCCGAAAGCATGCTTTTGTGTGTTTGGTGGAAATCCGACCAGTAGTTTTGTGGCAAAGAACTGAAATGTACATCTAAAAAAAATCATGATATCTGGATCTGCTCCGCTGACCAATTTCCCTGTTCGCTCTGCTTACAAAGTCTCATTGGCTTGCAGTAGGCTGTGATGTCGGTGAACATTGGACATGGCCGGTGGTTGGCTGGAGGGAAACGTGCTGTGCATCAAAATTTTGTGGGAAACATCGCCATGGTGTATCGAAGGACAGTGCAGCGCCAAAAGGGCCTGGCACACATACTTTACGCAATGTGGTGGTGGGAAGAAGGGTTGGAAAGGATGGGGGAGTGAAAAGTGGTTCATCTGAGATATGGTATTACATGAATGAAGACAATGCTGTGCCTGCAGTATCCGTGCGTACTGCGCCAATTTGCAGATCCCTCCACAGGCGACTACCATGTGTGGGCAATGCAGGCAGCCTTTGTTACGGCATGGTAGCTCGTGCCGGGACCTCTTACCATGGTGACTGGTGGCAGCTCAATTGCAGAAGGGGAGTGCATTGCACATGACATAAACATTGTAACATAGCGTGTGCTATGTTGTGTTACATGTGGTAAACCCACAGCCCCTTCCATGCATGGCTGGAGGCCCTGCACCGACAACTATGGGCCCTGGTAGCAAGTAGGTTTGACATTGTTGCCTTGTGTGTGTGGTGTGTCAGCATTGCATACATTGTTGGTTCGATGGGAGCACCAGAATTGAGCTGATATGCGTATATTGTTAGTTCCATGGGTGTGGTCATTGTTAGAACATCCTACAATTTTCGGTGTATGGCTGGAGATGGTGCAGTGACATGTCCTGCAGTGTGCCCACTGGGTGCAGCGTTGGAATAGCGTCAGTATAGCAGATGGTAGGGTTCAAGTGCATCTTCTATGTGCTTGGATACTGCAGTGTGTCAACTGGGTGCAATGTTATAAAAGTGTGTGTATAGAAGTGGATAGGGTTGAACTGCATATTTAATGGGCTTGGGTAGTGTCCAATGTGCGGAGTGCAGCCTACTGTACTGCGAAGTATTGGTTTTGTGCACTGAATAGAGTGTTGGGAGCAGGGCCACTGTTGTGAACAATTTGTTGGTTCGATTGGCAGTAACAACATAGTAAGTGAATGAAAGTGGGTAGGGGTGCCAGAGGCTGTGTTATGTTTGTAGATTCTGCTAGCTGTTGCATGTTTCCATGTATAGCTGTATTATGGTGCAGATGTTGGGTAGAAGTGCGGGTGGCTGTAATACATTTGTGGATTGTGGTACCTCATCACATGTTGGCATGCATGGTTGAATTACGTTGTGGTGGCTGTGTCCAAGGCCTAGACTCTTGGATGCATTGACAAAGGCCGTAGGCCATGCACCCAAGAGCCAAGGCCTTGACCACACCCACCGAGCAATGCAGTTTGAACTCTGCATCAGTCAGAGGGTGGTGATCTGTAAAGAATGGTTGTGTAGCACATTTTAGACTTGATAGACCACCCAAAGTGAGCTGTCTTGCGTAAATCTTTGGTTCCATGGGTGGGGTCATTGTTAGAACATTCAATAGTTTTCGGTGTATGGTTGGAGATGGTGCAGTGACAAGTCCTGCAGTGAGGACACTGGGTGCAGTGTTGGAATACTTTCAGTGTAGAAAAAGGTAGGGTTGAATTGGATCTTCTATGTCGTTGGATGCTCTGCTTTGTGCAGAATGGCGGGAGTAGGGCCAATCTTGTGAAGATTTGGTGGTTTGGTTGACAGTGACACAAAACCTAGTGAATGGAAGTGGGTAGGGGTGCCAGAGGCTGTGGTATGTTTGTGGATTTTGCTAACTTTTACATGTTTCCATGCATTGCTGTGTTATGGTGCTGGGGTTGGGTAGAAGTGCAGCTGGCTATGTAACGTTTGTGGATTGTGGTATCTGGCCACATGTTCACATGTATGGCTCTGTTATGTTGTGCTGGGTGTGGGCAAAGCCTAGACTCCTGAGTGCATGGCCAAAGCTGTGATGGGTGCCGCTCTGGATGATTTTGGATGCTGAAATCGTGGATTCTTTTGCAGAAGTTTCGACTGGAGGCGCCTTGGAAGCACATGCGATGAGTACTCGCAGAGCTGTAAAGAACGGATAGTGTTGGATGCAGAGGTCTTGGATGTCATTGGTGCATGCGTGTGTGAATATTTCACAGTACCCAATGAGGGAGTGCAGGAAAAATAACAGTGGAAATGGAAGAAGTACTGTCCCTGCTTTACTGCAGTGTAGCCCTCACTGTAGCTGGGAAATCGCAGGTGCCACATCCTGCCATTCTGAGCATGGTGGGCATGGAAATTGAACTATGGGGATTGTCCAATCAGGTGTTCAGGGTGTGGTTGACAGGAAGGGGCAGTTCTATTTTTCCCAATACTTTGTGTAGTCAGGTTGGTAGAGATGGAGAGACCACAGTGCTGATCGTGGGTGATACCTTTGTGCAACATCTGCATAGGTGGGCCGTGCAAAGAGGCGTTGCTGATAATTTCGGTTTGGAAGGAGCGGATGCTTTGTGGGGCAGTCTCTATGAGTGCAGTTTCTGCGGGATGGTTTGCATTTGCAGATATGTGGCGTCTGTGGCTACCATTAATGTTGTGTTGGTGCATTTTGCTCATCACCTGAAGAAGTTGCTGAATGCAGCGATTCGGGTTTTTCCCACTGCCAAGGTAGTTTTCTCATGCATAAAACCAAAAGGAGTATGTGACCATGCCAGTGTAATTTGTACCCCGCCAGAGCTCGGAAGGATTCTTATGAACAGGAGCGAAGTGTGAATTTATGTACACTGCCGGGATGTTCTCCACCCACTATGAGATCATGAGGTCGCAAAATATGCAGTGGTTCCATAGAAATGGCATTTATTTGACCGCCATTGGCAATGCCATTTTCTTTTACACTGTGCAAGAAACATTGACCAGAATTCGGTGAAAATGTAAGGACGAGAAAGAATCAGAAACTTATATGAAGAAAAAAAAAAGTTGTTTGCAAGCATGTAAAGAAATAAACACGAAAAAACTAAAAATCTTTTCAGAGCCACCACTACAGACCCAATCACGTACTCGATTTCAAATTCCCCCCCCCCTCCTGTCCCCTTCCTAGCATGATAACTCGGCGGATTCCACTGTAGTTTTAGCGTTGCATGTGCCACGTCCGGCCCTTTTCAAGATGGCAGGCATGGAAATGGGACTGATGAAGCTAACGCATTGCTCATTAAGGTTTCTGGTTGTGGTGTCTATGCATTATACACTTGTTTTACATTGCTAAGAAAAATTGAATGCTGCTTTTGTGCGATATTTTTATGAATTTTGTAGGAGATGGGTAAGTGCGGAACACAATTTGTAGCATTGTTGGAAGGAAAGAAGACTGTTACTGTTTGAATATTTGAATGGCTAATATTGGTAAATGAAAACATTGAAAGCTGTCATGGTGATGAAGTCAGGGGCACAGGCATGCAGGGGTCGAATGCACAGGAGACCTGGGTGGACACTGTCCTGGCACCTTTGGCGCCAGGCTCATGAACAAAAGTAAGCAAGAACATCCATTTAACACCAAAAAGCTTTTATTATGGACATAGCACTTCAGATGCATTAACCTTGAACATTCCATCCATTAAGCAGGATGCATTAACCTTGAACATTCCATCCATTAAGCAGCCCCAAGTGTATTCTTGGGTGTGGCTGCTAATGGATTGCCTTTGCAAGTGCTCACTCTCTAGGAGTGGCAGGGTGTGGCTGGTAAGCCAGCCCTAATGGGCATGCCCACGATCTCAGCTATGTAAGCTGCCCCGATCCTCAAGACAGACGCTTCACGTTATTCTACACTTGCAAGCAGCGTAACGCTCACCGTCGCCTGAGGTCAGACTTACCTTTGAAGATCCTGCTTCCTGGACATCCTGCTTCCTGCAAGCATACTTACCAACTGGGGAAGCTGTTCCTACCTGTACATCTCTTCAGCGAACCAAATATTCATCTTTACACTTTCCGGAATGCCGGAATCTTCATCTTGGCACCACATTACGACACGCTTCATCTTCGACAGCAGTGCCTACAAGGAAAAAGAGAAGACAAGGTTAGACATCGAAAAAACAGTCAGTTTAAGGTTGCGCTTTGCCATACTTAGCGCTTTTCCTTAAACCATCACTTAACCTGCTGTCGAACATTGCGATAACATCCATATTCCATCCAGCCGTGTCTCGGTCTCACAGCTGCATTGAGGCCGCATTTCCATCTAAGGGAAGTAAACAGAAGAGAGACATTATTGCAGGCATAAATAGGAGCAACATATAAAGACATTAAACAGAACAAACAGCATCACAAGAGCTCAAGAAAGACTTACCAATCATAAGGAGAAGCATAGTCACAGCTGGACTGGACTAATCCTTATCAAAGATCATTGAAGGAACTAGATCCCATTCAATGCGCTCCTGCCAGAAGTAGCAGGACGGAGAGCTTATCTTCTATAATTCACAGGTGAACTTTATGTGCTGTGCGTATGCTCTCAGAAACCGTACTTTGGGGTGAAGGGTTCGAGAGGTACAAGAATCACAGATGGCGCACTCACACACTCTTATCTCCACGCAGGAGCAGTATCACCAAGTACCACTGCTCACAGCTTTTCTACTGAGGGAGAGGCCTGAAGGTGGTGATTCAAGTTCAAGGAGAGCTGCAACCGCACCCCAACGCCTCTGCAGAGAACAGGTGAGCGTTACAAAAGCATTTCCATTGCAGTGGCACTAGATGGTCGGTGATGGGAGAAAGAACAGTACGTCTTCTAGGTACGTTGTGGACGTTCAGTGGCACTGCCTGCTCAGAGGCACTTATAACAGAGTTGTAAAAATAGTGTACAGAAAATATTTCTAAATGTACTTTGTGGTGATAAGTGGCCATGTGGATGAATGTGGATGCAGAAATCTTGGATAATTTTACAGAACTTTCTACTGGAGGTGCTTTCGCATCACATGCCACTTGCACTCTGAATGTGTAACAGTATATATGAAGTGTTGTACAGAACTGCCAGTATTACATGCTGACGTCTTCGATGTGATTGGTGGATGCATGTGTGACTATTTAACAGTACCAAATGAGATAGAGTTGGACAATAAAATTGTGGAAAGGTAAGAAGGACTGGTCCTGCTTTACTGGGGTACGGCCTACGCGGTAGTTGGGGATGCGCACGTGCCACAGTCTGCACTTCTCATCATGCAGACCAATGGAAATGGGACTGTGGGGATTAGCCAATCAGGTACTGAAGGTGTGGTTCACAGGAAGGGGCGGTAATACTGTTTTTCATTACTCTGCGTGGTGAGGAGGGATGACATGGAGAAACGCATTGTGTTGGTTTTGGGTGATGCCTTTGAGGTAGATCTGCACAAGTATACCCAGGAAAGACACTTCGATGGCGATTTTGGTTTGGAAGGAGTGGACGCATTGTGGTGCGCTGTCCATGTTCGCAGTTTCAGCTATATGTTTGCACTTTGCAGACAATTGGCCACTTTCGCTACTATCCACGTAGTCGTCAAGCATTATGGCAGCATGCATTTGGGTTACATGGCTTGTTTATATTTGTTCCATCAACTGAAGAGGTTGCTGAATACAGTGAAGGTGCTCTTTCCCACTGCCCAGGTGGTTTTCTCAGCCATACCATCAAGAGGAGTAGGGGCCTATCCTAATATATGTTGTTCCCAGCTAGAGTCTGGAAGGTGTCTCATCAACAGAAGGATGTGTGATTTATTTTCCACTCATGGGATGTTCTTCTGCAACAATGCCGATGGAATTTCTTTGTTCAGCATTGGTAATGCTCCTTTGTTTGCCCACCTACAGGAGGCGTTGAAAAGTCTACTGTAAGAATGTGAGGTGGAGAAGAAAACAGAAAAACCTATATAAATTGAAAATAAAGGTGTTTCTCTAGAAGCACCTAAAACATTTCTTTAAAAAAAGTCTCTTTTCAGAGGCACCCCTACAGACGAAATCCCCTACCCTGGTTGCAATGTATTCACCCACGCCCGCACACAGCACGAAAGCCATATACAAGGCTTTTTTTGATGGCGGGTATGGAAATGGGACTGTGGAGGCTAAGGGATTGCGTAATAACATTTCTGGGTGTGGTGTGTACGTAGAGGACTATTGTACAGACCTAATAGTGTTAAATGGAGAGTTCTTCAATGTGATTGGTGGATGTGTGTGTGACTATTTAACAGTACCCAATGAGGGCATACTGGAAAGAAGATAGTGGAAAAGGAAGAAGGACTGTTTCTGCTTTTTTGGGGCGCGGCCGTCCCCGTACTTGGGGAACCGCACATGCCATGACACATATCACCGTCATCAGCATGCTGCCCATGGGAATGGGACAGTGGGGACTTTAGGTCCTGAGGGTGTGGGTTACAGGAAGGGGTGTTAATACTTTTCTCCATTACTGTGCATAGTGAGCTGGGCTGACATGGTTGCCATTACTTGCAAAGGTAATGTAGCAGAGCAGATTTGGTCCAACATCACTTACAGCTCAATGCTATGTGGCCCCCTACTCTGTTCTGAAAAGTTACAAACAGATTGCGGAGCTCCTCTGTGGTGTGGCTTTTTGTAGGGCTGCTGTTACATACATGTGCAATGGCACATTGCGGGGTGTTTGTAAGCGTGTACTTTCCCAATAACATTCCGTAGATTACAGAACACTGCACTTTTCCGCTGTCAGATAGTCCAGATCATGTCCGCGAAATAAGGGTCCACGTGCAGCATGGGTGCGGTCGTAGGGTGACATCGCAAATGTTCTCGATAGGGACGGCTGTCCGAAGGGCCCGTTCTGGGCAGAATACTTTGTGCACATGTGCATAGGTGTCCTATGTACACCGTTGGGATGTCTGGACTGATTAATAGTATGACGCACGTGCGGCAACCATTTTGGGACACGCTGTGTGTTTATAGGGTATAGCAGGGGGGATGTTTATGTGTGCACCTACATGTAGGACGTGGGTGGGAGGCTTCACCTAATTAAAGCTTGTCACAAGTTTGTTTGCATATGCAGGGACGGTGTCACCAGGAGACAGAGGAAGAGATACACATGTGTTTACTTGTGCAACGGACAAACGTCCGCTCCCACAACTAATTATAGGTGGTTCACAAGATACACACATGCGGGTCGTACTGGCATCATACGGATGACTCCATTGTGATTGCGGATAGGCTGGGCAGGTGCAGTGTCTGTAGGAAACCACCCTTTTACTTAATTGTGGTCATTCCTACAGTACTGTGCGCTGCTGAGTCATAACAGCATTTTAACAACAAAGGAAAAGCCACATATACCCTCAACAGCAATGTTCACTTCGACACATTCATACATACCATTACGAAAGGGAGGGAGTAGCAGAAGTGCATACTTATTTTGATGAATTGGGGATTTGCAAAAGTTGGTCATGAGGGGAGGAAGGGATTGAGGTATCAGTGTAACATCTCTAATTACACATATTTTGAGTGGATGGCGGGCTGTGAAATAGGGAAGGGGTACATGTGCAGTTCGTACAGTGGTACATTAGTTTGTCCATAATATGTCCTTGTACATAATCTTTTAAGGCAGCAAAATTGTTCACCTATTCTTCCATTTTGCCTTCCAGGCTGTCCACTCTGCTATTTACAGAGTTTCTTTCCTTTCCTGTGCCGGTATGGTGTAGTGGAAGGGGTGCTGCTTGTGTTGCCTTGCTTTCCTTTCAAATATGTTCTCTTACAGAAAATTAAATCTGTTAGGTGTACATGATGCAGTACATATTAAATATTTTACGTTTTAGACTCCGGTGCGTACCAATGGGGTTACTATCGTAAGTCATTGCGTCATGAGGGATTTTTTCTTCCAGCAACTCTAAGGTGCTGGCCATTGCTGTGTAAAAAAAGAAACGTTATGCTTTTCTACTATTGTATACTGCCCACCTGTGCAATTATCAGACAAAAGTGTGCTTACTACTTTGTAGTGACGTTTTGCTCTTAGTACTTTCCAGTCCTTACTCTGCCCAATTGTTCTTTGTTACCATGTAAAGTAGCAGTGCGGTAAGACTGTTGGTGGCAGATGTCACTTCTCTTGTTGGTGAATTCGGTTATGGTGTACTCCCTATGCCTTTTTGCTGTTTGTTTCATAAGTACAGAGTTTGCAGACCTACTCTATTTTCCCTTGCTTTTCATGTACATGGTGCTGTTTGTATATGTTCCTTGTGTTTTCTGAATTGTACCACTACGTAAGAGAGCCCCTGCCTTTCTGAACAGGTTGGATGCCACCCGGAGTCCACAACCAGATGCATAGTACGTGACTGCTGTGCGCATTAACATGGTGCCAGGAGGTTCAGTATGTTTTACAGTACATCTTTACAAACTAAGGGTATCCTGGTAAAAACCTGTGCAATTCAGTGAAAAAAACTTTGTTAAAGGGACGTTATGGTTAAGTTGCACTAGTAAAAATGTATGAAATTCAACAGGTAAAACTGAAAAACCCCAGAAATTCACCAGTTATGGCAAGCTAAGCAATCATAACTCGCGCTACCACTGTGCACTGCAAGGACTAATATCATGACATCAAAGATGACATCACACATGCCATTGATGACATCACTGAGGATGTCACATGTGCATTTAGTTTTCTTGAAAAGCCTGCACAAGGGATTGGCCCTCATTACGACCCAGGCGGTAAGTTACCGCCTGGGCCGTGACTTTACCACCATGGCGTAAACTACGTTTACGCCATGGTGGTTGGCGGACTTACCACCCCATTCCGACCTTGGCGGGGCGGTAAGTCCCCAATCCCCATTTACCCTTCCCCATTCCCATTTTTGCCCCATAGGGCATAATGGGAGTGGGGAAGGCGTTAATTACGCCACCGTAAATTACGGTGGCGTAATTAACTCCATGGTCCCTTAACGCCATGGATTTTAACACCTGCTAAAAGCAGGTGTTAAGTCCGCCATGGCGCTAAGGGACCTCGTACTCAGGCGGTAAGGGTCGGCGCTGTTTACGGCGCCGTAAACCCCTTACCGCCTGAGTTGTAATGAGGGCCATTATCATTGTTATGTTGGCATAAAACTATCTGAGATCATTGAAAAAACTATCATGCGATCAATACTTCATAAACAAATGCACTGCTATTAACAGCATTGCATTATACAGTTCTTTCCAGTACATTAACCAAATCATGTAGAAACGTAAGCATTGTCTGCAGCATGCATCATGGAGATGCAAGAATCAAAATCTTCCCATGTTGGACAGTAAAATGATGAATGCGTTTGTTTCAGAGTTTTGTGTACGGTGAAACATGTAATAAGTAGCTAAGAAAGCCTCACTTACAACATAATTGTACTGCTATCCACAAAACATAAAGAGACCACAACGCATACGAATATGAGCATATACAGGGAAAGTAAAGTAAGCAAAAAAGAAGAAGTACTACCAGAAAGTGTTTATAACCTAACTGAATATCTTCATACTGTGTTTCAGGCTGGCTTCTTCCCCTATGTATTGTATCATATGATGTGCCTGAACCCTATGGAAAGTAGTTTAAGAACATATGAGAAGGGTAAGGTCTGCAAACGTAGTACCTTTTGCATTCTTACTTCTTGACTGTCAGTGAAGAAAACCACCTGGCCTACATATGTCGGTGAACAAAAAAGAGGGAGCCAGAAATGTGATGCCATCAGTGATGACATCAATGACATTTGTGATGTCATCTTTGATGTCATGGGTGTTAGTCCTTGCAGTGCACAGTGGTTGCGCGAGTTATGGTTGCTTAGCTTACCATAACTGGCAAATTTCTGGGGGTTTTCGGTTTTACCTGTAACCATAGCGTCCCTGTAACAATGTATTTCCATTGAATTTCATTAATTTTTACTGGTGCAACTTAACCATAACGTCCCTTTAACAATGTGTTTTCACTGACTATATATATATATATTTATACACACACAATTATACATTCTCACTCACTTAAACATCCCATTGACCATAGACACGCTCATGTGCATGCGCACCCAACTTCCATACATCATACACTCATTCATACATACATTACATGCACACTCCTTGCACACATGCATACATACATAATGAGCTAACATGCAACACCCTTTCACACTGCTAGTTTCAGAAAAGGCTTCCCTCGCATTTCTGCCTAACAAACACCAAGTGTGCACATCAGCCCCCTCTTCTCGGATGTGAAAGAACACATAATGTTGTTACATGTTTGCTTGCATCTGTGGGGAGGGTGCTGATGTATGCATTTAAAGTTTGTGAAGCAGTACAGTGATGGAACCCTTTCCTGAAACTAGCAGCTTTAAGGTTTTCCAGCATCTGTGCAAATAAATGTTTCTGCATGAACACAGTAACACTTTAAAGCTGCTGGTGTTAGGAAAGGCTTCTCTCCCCTCTCTGAGTAACAAAACGCCCTGCCCCTCATCTGAAATATGGGGTAGGGAGGGCTTTAGCCTTCCCAGATCAATGCCATTGTGAACCTGACACAGATGCTCACTAACACCTATCCCTCTTGCCCACAAGTTCACACATGTTTGTAGACACACACATCTCTTACCGTTAGGCTGACACACATGCACATTTCCACAGACATAGTTTTGAACGTAGACATGTTTCAGTACAGTCCATCTACTCCTTCACCCACTGTTAGGCAAGATTGTGTGCAGTACCCTTTGAGTGCAATACAACAACCCTGACACCCCTGGGAATAGGAGCCCAACCTTTGGTATAAGTCTGTACTACACAGGTTGGTAGTATTGTCGAGTAGCCAGGCTTATCTCAAGAGGAGTCAATGTGAGCTATAGGGGAGGTACACAGAGATTCACAGCGACAAGTATTCAAATAAACTCTTACACACAAGGTTTCTTCATTAAACAATTATTAATTTATTTAACAGTCAGTTTGACTAAGCCTTCTTCAGAAGGGAGCAATATAAAGCAACACACAAATACACTTTCAAAAATACACACTCTTCTGTTTCTAAATCAGCAAATACCAATTTGGGATGGCTCACAGACACTACCTACACCCTCAGGTGACTTCAATAGCTAGGGTGTTGTGGACATTAATATATCACTGTTGCCTTTAGAATACACTTGAGAGGAGTGCCAAAGAAAAGAGGTTTCAGAATATGACAAGTGTTCACACAATTAATCTTAACCAGGTACGTACTTTCAAAAACCCCCATTGCAAAGTCAGTTAATCCTTTCCTGGAAGGAAGGCAAAACACATAAGGACACGAGAGAAGAGTCATTCAGGGAGCCAGGCCAGCCAATGTTAAGTTAGCAAAAGTCAAGGTAAACTGAAGCACTTCTTGCAGGTAAGTAAGAGTCTTACACAATGGTTTAGAAATCTTTGTAGCAAAAGTAGAATTAAATGTAGGGCCACAAGCTGTTAGGCCTGTGAATAGTAGAAGATGCAAGTAACTCTACAAGAGCAACCAAGACAAGTCTCAACTGAGATCAAGCAAGGAGCAAAACAAGAGGTAAGTTCTCTTAGACTGTACAGTAGCTTTAGGTTGAATAAAAGTGCAGCAGATGGCTTCTGTTTATGTGCAGATCAGCAGATCTTGGTGTTCCTGTGCCTCAGTCGTGGGGACAAGAGGGAGGACTTCTGAGGACACCTGTACTGCAATGGAACGGTCACTGACCATAACAGGCAACTTCAAACAAGTGGCACTTGAGTGTGTCAGCTCCTCGGGTCTGCCGCAAATATCAACACTACGGTTCCTGGCTGTCGAGATGTTCTTTCTGTGCATCTGAGGTCCATCACTCTGTTGAGGTGGCTCAGGCTCGGTCAGTCATGCTTCCTGGGAATCCGGAGGATCTTCCTGGAGCTCCTGACCAGCTTAAAAGCAATGCACACAATCTGGTGTTCCTCTCCCTGGCTATTCGGATCCAGCAGCGACTGCGGTGGAAATTCAACCAGCTTCGAGAGGATGTCCAGGTGGCTTACTTTGGAGGGCGAGTAGGAGAAATATAGGACCTAAAAAGACCCATTTTGTGGAGGAGGTTAGTGTCCTCCAGTTTGAAGGAGAGGGGTCCTCAGGGGACTCTGGGAAAAGGGTCTTCTCTTTCAGGGATGGGGGAACTCCTCCCAAAGAAAAATGGGTCCTGAGAGACCCTAATAAAGACTGGTTAAATGTGGGGATGGAGTTAGCACCGCCCATCATTGAAACCCAGAATGATAAGCCAGAAAGCCACCCTGCCGAAACATATTCTGGGGACTGCCTCCAAAAAGGGGGGCGGTCCAGAATCAGAACCGGGGGAGCCCAATACTCACCCAATATCCAGCTGCCATATTTTTCTTACAGATCCCCAAGCGCTCACACAGAATCATGCCCAAACTACCGCTGTGTCAGAATCAAGAGTCAAGAAATTAACCCACCAACTGGCCCAAAATGCACATTATCATTGCCCACTTGAGGAGAAGGAGGGAAGACTTTATGCCCCGGTCCAAGTACAAGGGCAATTTACGTTTTTGGCACTGGTGGACACTGGATCCCAAGCCACCCTTCTGTCAAAAAAGAGCCTTTGATCAGCTGAATTCAGGAAGGGGGGAGGGATACCGAATCCCTCTCACCCCTCTTTCCGGACAACTTCAGAACTTAACTTCGATGGGAATTAAATTCCTGTCGAGGGGACTGCGGATTTAGAAATTAAAATTGAGTGACACAAGGTGAAACACCCGGTCATAGTTGTGACTCCGGAGGGCATGTTTACTGGGGAATGACATCCTGTGTAGATTGTCCCCCGTAATAGATTGTGTAAACAAGGTCCTCTGGACCCAGACTAACCAGCCAATAAAATTAAAACATAGTGTCAACCATGTTAGTTTAAAAGGCACATGCCACAAGGCTGAACAAAGACAGGATTAGATTGAATTCCATTTTAATAACAACCAAATCCCTGACGTGATAGTAATTGCAGTAGGACAACAAACTGGTGATGGAAAGTCCTCTCTATTTTTGAAAATCAACCTTCCTTCCAGTCTCAAGTGGTATTCCACACTGGAAGTAAATACTCTGAAATTCTATACCAATTCATAATCAGCAAATCCCAATTCCATAGTCCAAAATGATGAGAAACCAGCTCAAAGCTTAGCTGACATTCAGAAGATTAAAGAACAGTTGTTCATCCCTATTCAGTTAAATGAGGGGAAGGACTCTGTTCTCGCCCGAGTGTGCATGAACAACGGTAAGAGCTTCATCAGCGAAGCCATTTTCTGAAAACTCCCAAAAGATCCAGCCATTCCCACATTTAAATTGATAGACAAATGGGAAATGGATCTGGAAACTCCCAATTCCAAACATCTCCTGCCTAGCAGGTGTATGCTCAAAATTTGTATAGGCAACAAAAACATAGTGCATAACTGTTGGGTCGTGCGAGATGTCCCTGCTTCATTTTATTTAGGCAGTGACATTCTCAATCGCTTTGCCATTAGTTTGGACCTGATAAACTTCAAAGCCTGGTCCCGATTAGCAGGTAATCCCATGGACTTTCATGATCCAGAGAAAGCATTTTGGTCAGCTCAACTGCTGCCATATGCAGTTGAAGTTCAGATTGCAGAGGAAGTCACCATCCCAGAATGGACCCGACTATTCCCACCTAAAGTAAAAATTAAAAGAGGACAGAAACTGCAAAATAATAACGCATGTGTTCACCTCAACGCCTATTTCCAACAACAAGGGTTGGGGTAAACCCAACATCAGTAGTCAATACAGAACACAACACCATTCAAATAGTGGTGGATTACAGTGGCCTTAGTAGAATCATTCTGGGAGCAGGCACCATTATTGGAATGGCGGTTTATGACCGACATTTTTCCATAAATTTAGGTAATGAACTGATAGGACCAATCCCCAATGACTGTTTTTACAGTGATAGCGACAATGACACAACAACAGACAGGATTTTCACCTGGCATGGGGGGAATTTCCTGGTTTACTCTTCCTGCCTCTATGGTAAGGAAGAGGTGACCTGTGTCTTCAGGAGTGATGAGGTGATCTTTCAAGACCACCAGGACTGCCTTCCCCACCTGAAGCCACCAGTCCAAGTCAGTAATTTAACCAGGGACTTCTCCACCCAGCTGGAGGAGGCCGCTGAGATAGCCAAACCAGAAGTCTTTCCGGGCTTCAGGCAAATGGTTGAAGAGAGAGTTAACCTAGCTGATGCCTGTGAGACTCTGGAGCAAAATCTAAAGTTGAAACACGTTTTCATAGATTTCTAGGATCTCTTTGCGGTGGACTCGTATGACTGTGGTCGCACCGAAATCCATACAACAATTCCCACGGACCCTGGTATGACTCTAGTGTTTGTGACGCAATACCACTTGCCTCTCGCATCCATGGAGTCCCTCACAGAAATAATTAAAAACCTTGGGTCCCGTGGGATAATTTGTCCAGTCCACAGCACCTTCAATAATCCGGTGCTCGGGATTTTGAAACCAAACGGCCAGTGGAGACTCTGTGCTGACCTAAGGGTGCTAAACAAACAGGTCCACACTTCCCGATGGCCTCTTCCCTACATTGACCAAGGACAGGCCCAGATCCAGGGGTCAGAGGTATGCACTGCAATTGACCTGACCAATGGGTACTAGACCGTACCCGTCAGTAGGGAGGACCAATACAATCTGGCCTTTACCTTTGGGAGGCAGCAGTACACATGGACCCGGACTCCCTTTGGATACATCAACTCCGGAAATTAATTTAATATCTTCTTGCATAAGGCCATGCCTGACTTGGGTTAAAGGGGTAACCTGTCCTATGTAGATGATGTTCCGACCAAAAGCCCAACTGTGGAGGAACATATAGCTGAGATCTGTTATGTTCTGACATAGTTGAGGGCTGCAGGAGCAAAACTATCTTTCCAAAAGACACAGTGGTGCAGGACCTGTGTCAATTTCTTGGGGCATGAGATAACTCCTGAGGGTCTCGGTCCCCAGGAAAAGAAAGTAGAAGCACTCCTGAAACTAAAAGCCCCCACAACTCTGCGTGAGCTAAGGAGCCTCCTTGGACTGACTAATTACAGTAGAAGGTTCATTGAGGATTACGCAGAGATCACAAGACCCCTGATCCATCTGTTGAAGGGGGGGTCAAGTGGGAGTGGGGTCCAGAACAAGCCCAGGCAGTAAGACAACTGAAAGGAAGCCTCTCACAAGCACCTTGCCTAGCTTACCATGTCAAAAATAAGGAGTTCTTCTTGGAGACAGGGTTCTCAAATACATGCTTGACTGCAGTATTATATCAAAAGCATGACAAGGTCAATAAAGTCATCTCCTATGCAAGTACGACTTTATCCTCTGTGGAGGAAAAATTCAACAATTGTGAGAAGGCACTCCTGGCAATAGTGTGGCCATTGAAGAATTATTGCTCGTTCATCCAGGGGGAACACATCATAGTGGAGACTCCACACCAGCCTCTGCAATATCTTCAAAGTGACAGAATCTGGGCCGTAAATGTGGGTAATTCCCAAATTACTTCCTGGATTCTGTCAATGCAAGGCTTTCCTATGGAGGTCAGATATGGCCAAAACAAGAAGAGTCCTCTTGTGCAAGTTCTGGCTGACTTGCATGATTGTGCCAGAGAAATCCGTCTTGAGGACGAAAGTCTTAAAATCAAGGACAACATGGAGTTGTACCTTAATTTCCCACACAAAGTCTATGAAGAAGACAAGTGTGAGGGAATGCCCACTGTCTATGTAGATGGATGCTCCTACCATATTGACAACAACGGGGAAAAGGAACTAGTGGCCGCCGTGGGGAATGCCTGGGTGAATGATGCCCCAGAACCCTCAGCTGGGTACAAAATTGGTCCCCGTAGTAGTCAGGTGGCAGAGCTGATGGCTGTGCATCAAGCCATCCTCACTGCTGTCCAACACCAACTCCACAAACTAGTCATAATTACTGATTCAGATTATGTCTGGAACGGGTTCATGGAGCATCTGGTTAATTAGAAAACCAGAGGCATGCTATGTGCTAACAACAAACCACTAAAACATGGAAAATTAATACAAACTATTGATGATCTGATCACCTCTAGTGGGATGACCATCTAGTGGAAAAAGATTAAGTGTCATTCCAAGGTAGAGGGACCAGACAAAACTAGAAATGACTTAGCTGATCAGCTAGCCAAAACGTGAGCCATCCAAGGGGATCTACTTGAGATCGAGTCCCTGTTGGGGGAAATCCAGGTCACTGCTATCACTAGGTCCCAGACAAATGCTCACAACGAACTCTCAACTGCCCAGTGGAGTAAGGAGACCCCAGATGCTGATTTAATGACGGCTCAAAAAGGGGATACAATAATTGGTAAGTTTTATCAACACATTGAGGACCCTGAGAACTTTCCCCTGACGGATACCCATTGCATTGGGAAAGAGGACCTCAGTGTGTTGATGAAATGTCCAAAAATGTTTCGAATCCAAGACGGTTTGTTGGTGAGGAGATCCATATCTGGCTGTGACCAGTGGGTGGTCCCTACCTGATTCCAAAGCCTGATGCCAAGTCACGCCCATGATGCGGCCACAGCCGGTCATCAGGGGTTTCATACGAAATCTTGCGAGAGGTTGCATACTGGCCACACATAGGGCAGGACCTCGACCAAAGCTTGAAGGGGTGTCTTGTGTGTGCACAATTTCAGCCAACATCACTCACACACCATGCTCCCCTCCAAAAGTGGGGATGACACTGCCTTGGTCAGATTTGCAAGTCGATTTCATTGGGCCCATGATTCGCTCCTGTAGGGGGAACAAGTACATGTTAACCTTAACATGCTTGTTTACCAAATGGGTGGAATGTCTCCCGGCCCCAAATTGCAAGGCAGAAACAGCAGCTGTCCTGATGATCAATCACATCTTCCCGCGTTTTGGACTACCCCAAAGGATTGAGTCAGACCGAGGTAGTCACTTCACCAGCAAAGTGATGACAAAGATATGGAAGATACGTGGGGTAAAAAGGAAATTGCACATTGCATACCACCAGTCTTCTAGTGGTGGAGTTAAGAGGTACAATAAAACCATTATGAGCATATTAAAAAAGTTTGTGGCAGACTCTGGGCCAAGTTGGGATATTTGATTACCCCTTGTCCTGATGGCAATCAGATCTACCCCTTCTTCTGCAACAAAAATGTCTCCATTTGAGCTGATGACTGGACGAAGGATGGTGCTACCCCAGCATCTGCTCTACAGAACCCAAGAGCAGACATTGATCAATGCCTCCACAACTCATGAGTATGTTGAGAATCTGAGAAAACACCTTTAATATGCTTTTGCGTATGCTCAGCGGAATCTAGAAAGATCTGCAGACAGTATGAAGACCCACTATGACCTTAAGACAACCAAAAAGGAATATCAAGTAGGAGACAGGGTCTACTTGTACAATTTCCAAAGGAACCAAGGCCAGGAGCGCAAATTCCTGCCTAGCTGGCGGGGACCGTTTGAAATTGTGGACCGAATCTCATCAGTCGCCTACAGAATCTGCATCCCCAAGGAAAATTTGACAGAAGGGGAAGACAAGTGGGGCCAAATAAACCAGCTAGAGTTGCCATCCCAGGCACACTTTACGCAAATAGAAGAGCCTACCAGAAACCCAGAGGGGGAGAATCTGGACACCTAGAAAAATTATTAAATTTTCATTGATTAAATGTGAGGAAATTGCTAAGAGTGTCATTAAATCCATGCAGGGAATATTGTAAATTGTCATTAAATGTATGCGTCTATCCCACTGCTGAAATCCACCTGGGAACAGTAGTGGGAACTTTTTCATAACCGCGTTATGTTCTGTTTTCTAGTACTGGAACTAAATACACCTAATCACCAAGGAGGACCACCTCGGGGACCGGGAGGAAAAACCCAAGAAATCCGGAGTATCTTCCCATCCCAACCAGAAACGGCGAGGAGAGCGTGTCGCATCAATCGCTGATGGGATAAGAAACCGGATTTCTTCACATGGACAGAAAGAAAAATCCCACGTGCCTGACTTCCCCATGACTGGAAGTCAAGCCGAAGTCAGGGGGTTGCTTTGTGGGATATTTTTACCCATGCGGATGCACCCCACTGCACCCCTTTGCCAATGAGGAAAGAAAGAGCCAAAAATAGATGTGCTAACCCATGTGCGCGCACAAATCTGCAAAACTGCGCATGGTTCACCATCACCAAAAGGCTGCACACCCCTGCCACACACAGTCAAAGTTGGTGTTAAAACAGAATTCACTGCTGGAGAATGCCAGTGGGTGCTGTAACATGTAACATGAAGCAAGGTCACAGAAGTGGGCTAAAAACCGAAAAAGCCTTTTAAAATGCAGCTTCCCCAACCAATTGCAACCTTCAAAGTGTTGTTTTGGCACTAAATTCAGGCACTTTCCAAGTGAACTATTGAAATTAAAAGTGTGCTAAAATCACAGATCCTCCATCTGGCTTACAGAAAACCGGGCCTCACTGACTGACAGCAGCTAAGAAATGTATTCATGAAAAACCAGTCCAGCAACAGTTTGTTTTCAGTTATACGAGAAAAATGCAGCTAAAAGTGGTAACATATAATAATTTCAGTTGTGCAGAGAAATCTCCAAGCAAAGGCTGAATACTTATTTCCAGACTGCAAACAAATTCCAGCACTCAAGAACACAAATGTGCTGAATATATGTGTATGCTGCAAAGGAAACTCTGATGTAAAAGACTCAGTTTAAATGTGCTTTTTCTCTGAAGAAGTGCAAAATTTGCCTATTCAAAAGTATGTTTTTGTGGAAAGGCCTAATTCTAAATGTCAAAATCTACCTATAAACTGTGTTCATTTTCTCTGTTTTAATGAAGATGTAGGTAACTTCAAGTTAAAACACAGTCTTAAATAATTAATTCTGACTTGACAGTGCCCAGCCTGGGAAAGATGAAACTTCATGTTAACACCTTGCTGCTACAGGAAGGCTTAATTGATGCTGGAGGTTCTCGCATATTAACAACAATGAACTGATTAGGCATTTGTCTGGGGCCCAGCCAATGACAATGGCAGGCCGTCTACTGATCCCTACAGGGGAGGAGCCGGGAGCTTCCCTCTCAAGGAAGAGGACACCCCACCCTGATTAAAGGGATTTGACAGTTGTTTATTGAAAGGAGAGAATAAAAACTGCTCAAAGCAATCTGTTGTTTAAAAATGCCTATTTGTGATTAAGTTTTGAAAACCTTTAACTTTGCCCATGAAGGAGGACAAATATAAAAATTGGTAGTTAAAATCTAATTTTATGTTCTTTCTGTGGAGACGTTAGTGAACACTATACTACATAAGGAACCAAAGTTACAGGAAAATAATAATTGGGGCAAAACTATTGATGCTGCAAATGTGATATTGTATACCAATGTTCTAGGGGTCATCGCCCAGATATGTATTGAATTAGAAATTGTCAGGCCAAACCGTTATGATTAAAATGGACAAAATTCCGCAGAATGACAAAGACAGCTCCCACAGAGACGGGAATCAGATGTAAGGATAACTCACAAAATATATAATGTATGTGTTTCATTTTATTAGCGGGCATCACTATAGAAATGTGCATTTGTGCAAAAGTTAAATTGTGGTTCAAATCAATGTGGGAGTTCCCAAAACACATCATAAAGATTACATCTCTTTTCTGACTTCCAACCAGAACAAGGCAAGTGCCTTTTACCACTCACAGGGTGGGGGTGTGGTTTGTAATTCTGCCCATACCATAAACTTTGTGATGTCACTTGGCATGATAAATATAGGAACTTCACCATACACAGACACACACTGATTCCTGACTACCTCTTGATTTCCGTGCACTGCTTTGTTTCTGACTTCTTCATCCTGTCCAGAACTTTTCATCTTGTCCTGATTCCAGACTTATTTGCAAAAACCAAGGCCCAGCATGTGCTGAACTCTTTTCAGCTAGGCCCAAATCCAACCATCCCAAAATTAAGGGAAATTAATTCTGATCCAGTCTGGCTTGCTACCATTAAGGTCTGCCCGCTTAAACTCACCATCCTGCTAATTTACCGTGTCCAGTGACCAGAAGGGCCAATCCACTCCAAATCCAGTTGCGATGCCAGTCAAATTGACCAGAACCGCCCAGCCGACCAATCTCTCCAAAAGTGCCCTGCTGCCGGTAGACCCGATCTGGGATAACCAGAACCTTGACGGTCCAATCGTAATTTACAGTGGACTGTAATTATCAACAGGAATCATAGTAACCGATAGTATATATTTGCCTTGTCCTATCCCAATCTTAAACCATCCCATCTTTAACTTCAGAATCCTAATATTGTCAGAATCATTCTTGCGCTGTTTTTTTCTCATTTGTTTCATTAAACCATAACCCATTAGTGATTTGGAATAAATAAAGTAATTCCCATACAAAACGGAAACTAGAGTATCACACATGAAGAGTTACAATCGGCCGTGCATAACTGTGGCGATTCACGGGTGGCATTCTCTTTTTCATAGTCATTAAAACCAATCTGTCATTTTCAAAACCGAATTTCTACTTTTATCTGTTCTATTTTTTCAAAAACGCCTCTCACTAAAACTTCCATAACTTCTTCAATTTTATAGCTAGAGACCTAATTTCAACTCTCAGTTAAACCTAAGATATATTTGACCCGTTTTTATTAAAAATCACATGGTGAAATTTTGCAGCGAATTCGCATTTTGCAAAAGTTTTACACGTGTCTTTTTCCATTCAAAGTGTTGTTTAACTTCCATTCCTTTCTAAAGTGTGTACTGTTGTTTATCTTGTAGCTCTTGTTGGTTAGAATCTGTTTAGTATTGCTCCCATAGGAATTTACATCAATTTAAGCATTTTTGCAAATTTTTCCTTGTTTCACAAAGCCATTTTCACCTGTCATTTTAAAAGTGTCAAAGTTCCAAAAACGTTTTCTCTCTTGTTTGGGGAAGGAAGATTATATTCAAACACTGTATTCTGTTCTTCATTCCTAAATGCCTGCTGCTTACTTACATCTGTGTAGAATTGCTCAATTGTGAATTAAGAACTTTGCAGGGGGAAATATTAACCTAAGCGCTATCTGTTCACAAACCAAAACTGTCTTTTCCCTGTGTTTTATCTTCTGTGCTGCTCAAACGTGAATTCAATTGCCTTACTTATTTTCTGATTTGTATTGTCACCACATTGGTGATTGCTGCCCCATATCTATATATATATTAAAACGTATGTGTGATTTGAATTTTAAATGATAAATACATATTTACCTTTCCAAACTAGCCTGATTCCTGGTCCACTGTGACCTGGGGAGTATTTTTGAGACGGGTGTGATATGAGTGGTATATCAATCAGAATATTGAAACTATAGACATAAGTATTTCATCTGTGCTTTACATGCTAGGCGAGACTCGGTTGTATTGCCTGATTGAAATCCACAACATCTCTAGGAAACTCAACGCTTCAATACGTTTTTCTAATAATCCTGCATGTTGTACTGGAGTGCTGTCTGCATGGGGGAAACCCCTCCTTTTCCAACGTGACAAGTCTTTGGGCCTCATCACGAGTTTGGCGGTAACCCTTAAATGCAGCGGTAGCACTATTCCCGCCACATTTAAGGATCCGCCAGATCATGGCCTTGGCGGATTTGCAGACTTTCGGTGCTATTACCGCCGGCAGGAAATCTGCCAGAGGTAATAGCGCGAATATTCCCCATTGGGCCCAATGGGGAATGAGGAATTCCCGAATGGGCCCAATGGGAAATGGGCACTAACCGTTCCGGCAATCCCGTGATCTGGCGCTAATAGCGCCGGGGGGGTTTGGCGGTGGGGCTAATAGCACCGGTGGTAATAGAGCCGGCGTTACCGCCCAACTCGTGATGAGGCCCTTTTTGTACAGTTGATATCACATAGGCAGAGCCAGAGTACACCGTTACTTCCTCATTCTCAAATCTTCTCGGCAAATCAATAAGCGCAGCTAATTCCGGTGTCCACAGGAAATAAAAACATTTGCCTCCTATCTTTACCTTGAACCTTGGTTCCTCTCTGGGGTCTGGTGTTACAGAACAAATCAGGTACTCTGTGGGCTCCCTTATTGTGGATATAAATCCATCCCCATACCTGTGAAAGGATTTCCTCTCACCACAGTCAAATTCCCCGATCTGCTGAATTATTTGCAGGCAATCTCCTACTAATCATTACCTCAAATTTACCCTCTCAGATCAGCTTTTCCACTGCCAATCCTGAATGTCTCAGCCCACTCTTTTGTCAATTCTCAATGACCCATCAATGCAGACCTCTTCCCGCTCCCTAGAGCATTTTCTCTAACTTGGGGAATATCATCATAACACTCGGTATACGTTGTACAATCATGCATATCATCATCATCTCCCACTTGTTCAGCTAAACACATTGCTGCATTCACTTTGCTACACCTGACAATTTTAATTGCAGGGTTTGAGATAGTTACCTAATATCCTGACCCTCTTTGTGTGGTCAATGTGCTTTTGGGTTTTTCCAAAATAGCAAATTATTCATGTTCTACAAACAATGTTACTGAACACCCCATGGTTATGCTTGAGGCTTTTTCGATTGCAAAGGCAGCTGCTGCCGAAGATTCCTAACAGGGATAATGTCCTTTCATGACTGGATCTAAGATCCCACTATAATAAACTAATGGTTTATGACAATGTCCTAATGTTGTTCTCTGTATTAGAACTGCTGTCATGACTTCTCCATTTGAATGAGCGAATAAGTACAATTCTTCAGTGTAATTTGGAATCCCTAACACAAAGGCTTTGCTGATTGCCTTTTTTAATTGTTGAAATCCTTCAGTCATCCCTTCTGCCCATATTCATTTACTTTTAGTCATATGTGCCTCTTTAAGTCCTTTTAAAAGTGGTCAAATATGTGTACTGTAATCAAACACGCAGGCCCTGCAATAATTGCAAAGGCTTAAAAATTGTTACATTTGTCTCACTGTTTGTGGTTGTTCAGTCAGTCACTTTTCTCTCTTCGTGTGAGATCAACTGTCCTATATACAGTACTTTTTCATGGCAATATTGTAATTTATCCTAATCCACTTTGCACCATTTCTCTGCCAGTATAGTCATAAGTTTGACAGTGCCTTCTCTGTATCTTTCTTCTGTCTCGCTGCACAATAAAATATCATCAACATATTGAATTTTGGTACTTTCAAGTTGAACATTACCCAAGTCCATCTGAAGGACTATCTTATAAAATTGACGGGGACTCACAGTACCCCTGAGGCAAACAAGTATGCTTCAGATGAATCCTTCTATTTGAAAAGGAAGTCAAGTCTTGTGAGTCTCCATGAAGGGGAATTGAAAATAATGTTTTTTTAAAATCTATAACTGTAAAATACTTTGCTTTCAAAGGGATATTACACAACATTGTTGCAGGATTTGGAACTAACAGACATTCTGCTTCGACTAAATTATTTAAGTGTCTCAAGTCCTGGATGTATCTCCACGACCTCACTGTTGATTTTTTGACAGGTTACACGGCTGTGTTACACAGGGAATCAGATGGTACCTACATTTCTTTTCTTCATTAAAGCGGATATGGTTATGGATATACCTTCATCCACTTCTCTAGACATGGGATACTGTTTTGCACGTGGCAGAATTGCTCCTGGTTTGAGCTTTATCTTTACTGCACCCACTTCTTTCAGTAAACCCACGTCATATGGACTTGTAGTCCATCAGATACTTGGTACTTTTCCAAGTCTTCCTGAAAAAATGGTGGTTTCTTTTTTACCAATGCCATTCTCTATGATATTTCTACATTCTCTACTTTAATCAAGTAAGTAAGATTTATGAAAAATACTACCTTCTCATGTCCCTGAATAGCTCCTCATCTGTCAAATCTGTCAACCTGTATCCTTCATTGAGGGCTATCACCGTTCTCCATCCCCTTCCATCATTGCATATCCCATGAAGCATCACCCGTTCTTCTCTTACTATTGCTGCTTCTAGTTCCAAAGGGAGAATTTGCCCTTCCTCATCATCAATAGGAATCTCTGGCCTAAACAAAAATGTAACAGGTATCCTCAGTAGTTAGCCGGTAAATTTAGGCGACCATGATAATAAGATCCATACAAAAACACTTCTTCATCTAGAGGTACTCCGCATAGAGCTTTCTTTCCTGTAAATGCTAGTATGAGCTCCCTCACATTTACATAATGTATCCCTGAAGTAGAACACACTATCGCTTTGTCAGGGAACGATATAGGTATGTTAAGTTTCATCAACAAATCACAACCTAATATGTTTACCAGCTTTTGTGTAGTGTATAATAATGGCATACACATGTTGTGTTCACCTATAGAAATTGGTAATTTGTCTGTGAATGGAACTAAATTCATTGAGGGTCATTACGACCCTGGAGGTAGCCATGCTGCTATTTGTGGCATAGCTACCCCCATTCTGAGTACAGGGTCCGGGTTCCTGGTATGGGGAAATACCGGGCCATTCCGACCTTGGAGGGCCCGGTGTTTCCCAATTCCAGGACCCAGACCTGTACATCCCCATTCCCATTGAGCCCCTATGGGAATGGGGAGCCCTATGGGGCTCAATGGGAATGGGGAGCATGCTAACAACAGGCCTGTTAATGACGGGCCCGTTGTTAGCATGCTGGTCTGCTCGCGAGACCCACTAAGGACGCCTGGTAAAACCAGGCGTCCTTAGCGGGTCCCGTGAGGAGACCTCGTAATGAGGTGGTAGAGGGTTAACACAGCCGGCAGCTCTACCGGCTCAGTTAACCCCCTACCTGCAGGGTCGTAATGACCCCAATTGTCCTAGAAAATCCCTGTGCATTTATGACAATGCCAGACATTGGATATTTTCCCTCACGGACACAGGAACAAGTTGCTCCAGTGTCCACAGGAAATAAAAACATTTGCCTCCTATCGTTACCTTGAACCTTGGTTCCTTTCTGGGGTCTGGTGTTACAGAACAAATCAGGTCCTTCTGTGGGCTCTCTTATTGTGGATATAAATCCATCCCCATACCTGTGAAAGGATTTCCTCCCACCACAGTCAAATTCCCCGATCTGGGAGCGGCTACTTGTGTGGCTCCCGCATCTATGCGCCATTGTAATGCAACTGCCTGTTGCATTGGAATATATTGCACTTGTGGTATTGGTGCCTGTTGTATCTTTGTAGGTACTTGCTGCTGTTGCCCTTGTGGTGACTGCAACTGCATTGGAACTTGTATTTGCTCTGCTTGCGTCGTGTATGTCTGAGTGTGCCTGTGATTTTAGGCATAATATCCTTGTGAATCTGTATTACATTGTGGCGCATATCCCATCCCCCCTCTTGGAGATTGACAATTCTGTTGCTGCATGCCTCCCCTACTTCTGTATACTCTAGCTAAATGTCCTGATTTACCACAGCTTCAACATTGTGGTGACTGTACCCATTTTAATACTCCCCTTCCTTGAGGGTTTTGAAATCCACCTTGTCCTCCTCCTCGAGGCCCATTCCCTCTGCCTCTCGGCATAAAATTAAACCTGTTCTGATCCATGGTATATGCTGCATTATTCTGCTGTGGTAGCTGCACTGTTTGTGCCGTTGCATCGCTCCCTCGTTGTCAATACCGCTCCGGCATATTTTGACAATTTATTTCTGCACCAACTTTGCTTTTTCCTGTTTTCTACCCTCGGATTTCTTTTTGTCTTTCTCCCTTAAAATTCTACAGTAATGCACAATTGCCAATTGTATCTCTGGCCATGGCTTTGCTTCCATTCCTGCATTTTTTTTTAGCTGACGTTGCACGGTCTCCAGCATCCCTTGACATAAAATATGGTAAAATAATTTTACCATATTCCTGCATTTTCAAATTCCATCTGTCCTGAATCTCCTGAATGAAGGCAATGGGAGCTTCAGTTTCTCCCAGTTTCCTAGTAATTACTGCCCCGATATTCGATGTACTCTAAGTGGTTGCCATAAATCTGCTCTACAATTATTAAATGGTGCTCCATCGTGCATCGTGTTTTGTACAGTGACTTTCGGGTATCCCGCTCTTTTCCAAACATCATCAGCTCTCTCCCGTAGGATGGCTGATAATAGCACTTTTATGTCGCCTATAGCTAACGTCGCTCCTGACGTTCTTTTCTCTAGTTCAGAAATCAATTTTCCTGCACCCAAAGATAAAATTGGTAGTGCACACTTTTACATTCTCCTTATCCATTTGAGGCCACGGTATATATTGTGGTCGACCCCCTCCTTTCTCTAATTGGGAGAATTGTGAAAATCCTGATTCATAATCATACCAGCCCACACTCCTTGTTTTCCATGCAGTGTTGTTCTCGCCTGTTTGTTTCCATCCTGCTAATGCCCTTAATCTGCTTATATGAAGTGGGGATATTTCCCATGTACTACACGATCAGTCTTGCGGTCGTTCAGTATATGATGTTGGTTCTGTTTTTTTTTGTCTATGGGGTCTTCTGAATCTGACAATTTTACCACTTTATCTATGCTTGAGTTCCTTGAAAACGTGCATGCGCCCTCTCTGTGCCCTCTCATTCTCCTCTCTTTCTTCATCTGCCATCATTATGCCCCAACTCGTGTGGCTGTTATCGTCTTCTACATCGTCCTGTTCTAGCCTGTTTAAGGATATCATTCTATGATCGTCTGTTATGACGTCTCTTGATTTACCTTCAGATTCCTTTAATCCGGAACTTTCAGTATTCTCTTGAGTTCCATACCTTTCTCTGTCCCTCATTTGCCTATATAATTTCCCAAGCCTCAGCTATATGTCTTCTTTATCCTGCCCACCAGCCCATGCTGAATGTGGCATTCCCTGCATCTCCCTTAGGGGCTGTTGTGACCCTCTTTCTTCTTCCAATCTTTCTTGTGCTTCTATAGGCAGTATGCTTCTGGGGAATAAATATTCTATTTCATGATCTTTTAATCCCCTAATCCTATTCATTTTTTCCTCTCTTCTCCTTAATTCCCTTAACTCCCCTTCCTCTCGCCTTCGTTGCAACCTACATACATTCAATCTTTGGGCTTCTACGTTTTTTTGTTTCTCCTCTTCAATCCCTCATTTTCTTTTCTCATCTCACTTTCCGTTCCTCCCTTCACTTACATTCTTTGTCCCTTTCTTCTTCATATGTTCTCTCTTCTTCTTTCTTTTTCTCTTCTTACTCGTTATTCCATGTCCTCTCTTTCCCGTACTCCATCAATGCCTTTATCATCTAGTTCGAGCAATACTTGTCCTCCCATCCATTCATTATATACTATTATCTTGCCCTTAGCCACATCCTTTCTTCCCTTCTGTCTTTCTTCTTTTCCTCTATCTCTGTTTGTCTTGTCTTTCTTTTCTCTGATCATGCTGTTTATCTTCATCATGTTTTGATATATTTTTGCGTTCTCTTGTCCCGCTCTCTTCTGAGGTGCCTTCACTGTTCTAAGCAGGGGAGTCATACGTTGGATTAACATACTCTGCTGCTGCCTTTAATTCCTTTAAATGTTCTCTTCTTATTGTTGTATATCAATTTCATTTAATTTTAACCTTTTGATTGACATCAATCCCTTGTTTAAAAAGCGTAATAAGAATTGCTTTATTTATTTATTGTTTTATATCTTTCAGTTTAAACATGCAGAAAAATTTAGTTTAATGCGCACCTTTCTTATTGCCTTCATGCCTCAGGAATCCCTTAACACTCCTGAGCTATCGAGGTATCCCTTCTCTTTTTTCTAGTCCCTAAAATTCCAGTTACTCTTTCTATATATATATTCAATACACCATAATAAATCCCTCCTCACTTTATCTTTTGCCATATTCGATGGTCTACTCACATCCGCTATTCAGCTCGAGTCCCTTTGCATCGACTCTCCCACAATCAACCAGTTCGCCTTCAGTCTGCCGGGCGCCTGCGCAAAGACCGGACAAGATTTTCATCAAGGGGGACCTGCCAAACCGGATCTTGAACACATGCTCTTTTACGCTTCCCTCTCCACAGGAAACTCTATGATCGTCTGGCTAATGGTAGGAGCCTAGATCTGAGGTCTGGATCCGGGCATAGATCTAGGTCGTTAGACCAGAACCATCCGCACTGCTACCAAATGTGCTCTAGCCCCTTGAAGCGACTTCTATGTGCTAGATGGAATTATTGGTAATGATCTCAGACCAAATAACCATACAGAGGGTCCAAAGGAAGATGGCCAAATACAACTTTAATCTCAATGAAAGAAAGCAGGGTGATATGACAGATGTCAAAGTAGATGCTCAATTTTCACACATAATTTTGCTTGTACATAGTTTATATACTTTCACCTACGTCATTTATGATGCCATCCTATGTGGCATTTTATAAAACCTATCACTGGGAGGGATTGGATTAGGGGAACATATCTATTTATAGAATTGTATACAGGTTAATATCTCATTGGCTGCCCCTTTTTTGTAAGACATGCCCTGAGCTACTTCTACATACGTCACATACTGATTATAGCAGAGAATATGGGAGAGGCTAATAACTGCAACATTGTGTATGAAAGTCAGTGGCAGGCATTTTGATTGGTTTGCAACCCTATCCAACCATGGACTTTCGGCTCCTCAGCAGAATGTGAACAGAATGAAACCTAGGTGTTCAAGCTGCATCAACTTGTTCTTGTGTTTTCCCAATAAGTCTATTGCATTTTATTGACCTGATCCTTAGCCAAGGTCTATCGTTTGAAGCTGACCTCATAGACTGCTCACTATTCTGGGAGATTCAAGGGATGTGAGCACACCACTATCTTAATGCAAGCTCTAATGAATAGTCTTTTTTTGAGTTCTTCATCACTTGTTAGGAGAACACAGTTTTATGCATTTCAACCTCTCACTGTTAATTTCATTTTATTAAACAAGGTGTAATTCCCCCCTTCTGGCCTTCAGAGACTTGCTCACTCCACCTCACACAGGCTTTTGCCTTCGTATTTGTCCAAAACTTAGCATTTGCAAATGTCCTTTTCCCTCCTAATCTTAGCAGAAATATATCTGACGCACATGGCCTGTTCATTCGACTCCCTTTGTGCCTTGCACCCACCTCTCGAAATAGCCTCCTTGACTTCAGGCCAATGTGCTTTCTTATTCAGCACACATAAACAGCTTCTTCATTAATTCTTCAATTTGCAATCCTAAGCTCATATTTTGAGCTAGCTAGGTTGACTCTCTAACATGGACCATCGTACATTTTCTTCCAATGGCCATCCTAAACGTTGTGTTAGCAAGTCAGTAAGTTACTTCATCTTCTTTGCACGATGACTTCATTTTAAGTACATGTTTTTCTTCATGCTTCAGTTACATCATCATTCTTAAGTATTTTTATATTGTTTCAACATAGGTTTATTTATCTTCTTCATGACATCATCATGCTGTCATCAGACTTTTACTTAGCGTTCATCCATATTTCCCATAGCCACATTCTAGCACTTTGGCAGTGGGCATCCTTCATGGTAACTTCTTTCCAGTGTGTCAACGTGAGGGGATCTTCTGAATAGCTGTCTAAGTGCATATCATGTTTTATAAAATCAACGCGGTATGGACTCGCATAAACTCGTGCATGGGTCCACAATTGTAGCTCTTCGTCTGCTCCTCAAATAAGATGGTGTGAGGGGGCGGGGACTACAGAAGAGACATCCATCTACACCGCTACATATCTATGCTCAACAAGGATGCCAAAATAACAGAGGTGTGCTAGGTAGGACCACCTGACATTACATTGCATCACATCTTGACAGTGAGAAAATAGCTGTAGTTCAGTGGTTGCTTCAAGGCCTTTTGATGCACGTGTCATGCCCAAACGTCTAAAAAAAGGGCTCGCTGGAGTGTCTGGGGTGCTTTGATGACATCATTGCCCTTCACGAATCCCTGGAAGAACATAACAAATGTGGAAGCCAGCCTGGAAAAATGAGGGGATGTGCTTTACTAGGGCAATGTGAGGGCAGTGTGAACAGTAGATTTTGCCAGCAGATAACTGGCAGTATCTGCAAGGCAACCCTCCTCTTCTCACAATGCAATTCCTAGCCTTGAAATGAACTGTAAAGTTCCATAACTACCTGTTTGCAGCAAAGTGGACTGTACAGACTGAAAACAACCCCCTGACTCCTGACCGTAGTGTCTGCTAAATTGAATACCACAGACGGCTTGTTGCCCTGCTTCTCTACAATTTCCTACTGCAGTACCATCTGTGCCAAGCCATCCTGGATGCTGATGCCTTATCCAGAAGGCCCCATACCATTTAAATCCAAATCAGCAGGTTCAAATGTCAGTCTCAGGTGTTAAGGAAACACTGAAGACCATCAGTCTTCAACCTGACATGGACGTTTCAAATCTTCTGGGAGCGGTGGAATGTCTGGGAGTTCCCTCTCAGGTCGGGCTGTTCTGTCTACTGCCATATAAAGAGCCCTAAAACATTGCAGTGCCCAGATTGTCAAGAGGAGATGTTTTGGCACACAACTGGCAGATCCCAGAATGCTAGCAGTGCTAAACTCCAAAGCTGTAGGGACACAACCCTACAGTTCTGAACGGATACAGATGCTTGTTTTCTTCTCGGGGAGTGGAAGACGATGATACAGAAAGCAGGAATCCTGTACATAGAAAGTAAAGACCACATCCTTGATGCATTGCGTAGATTAGTGCAGTCTAGAGGATGCACTTAGCCAGACATTTTGAAGATACTGTTGCTGCTGCATATCAAAACATCTTTAATAAAAGTTGAAGCTTACAGGTGTCATATGGAGTGTACCAGACCTCGAGACTTAGTTTGGGTTGATTTTCTCTGCCTATAGAAGGACATGGAAGGCATATGGAATATCCCTGTAGTAATTAATCATGTCAGCATATATGCCAAAGCTTTTCCCACCAAAAACCAAACATTTAATTGTCCACTTTTGCCAAAATACCATAGGATAAATATAATGGGAAGTATGGGTAGCCAGCTTACAATCGCTCTGGCTTATGATTGAACTTTGAGTGTAAACTGTCAAATACCTTCTGACGCTAGTTGGGATTAAGGTATCACTAACCTCCCCCAATCATCCCAAAGAAGATGCTCGAACTGAGAGAGTGAACTGATGTTTGGCCCTCTGCAGCCAGAACAAAAGACACAATGGAGTCCACTTGTTGCCACCTTGGTCAATACGTGCAGCTGCACAAATAATGTACTCAACTGGGTAGTCGACTAACTGCCTCATAAACGGGAGGGTCACTTGATTGTCCTTAGACTTAGATTTACAGTTACCCCCACATACGAGTGGCCTCAACACTTGCCTACAATAGAGAAATACCAACAGTAACGGGGCCAATCCTACCAACTGGCCAAGACTGCTATTGAGCAGAAGGTTTCAGAGATTAAAGAGTGACATGATCAAAGGTGAAGATTCAAGTTCCTCAGCCAAGAGAGAGAGTTCTGATCCAAAGCCTAAGTGAGCAAGGCTGCATCAAGCTAGGAGATAAAGGGAGTCCAAACCCCACATTATTAAAACAAAAACTATTTGATAAACCAACATATAGCATCAGAAAAGAAATTTCCAATCCTAGCATTGAAATGCATTTTAGTCTGAAGATGCAGCACCGTCAAGCCATCCAATTCAGAACTGAGCAACAAAGCAGCCAGCTCTTGCCCAGGCATTCCCTGGGAAGCAGCTTCACACTGAAGGGCCATATCAAAGTGCACCCCAGAATGTCAGTTGCCGAGAGACATAACAATCTTTAGAGGAATCACATTCCACTGATGTTAAAACCATTCTAAACTGGGGGTGTACCACCTGATTCAATGTGACAGAAGTTGCTAACACTGCCCACTGATAATAAATAATACACAAGGTTGTTCTACCATGGTGGGCATGTGTAGCACGATGGGCTATATTAACCTGGATATCAAATCATCAAAAGTTCGTCAAGAGCTCTCCAGTCTTGTTGCCTAAATCACCCCAAAACGCCTGCTGCATTATTAACCAATATACATGATGACGGTACAGGTGCTGCCAGTGTTGAAGAAAGTAGGAGAACATCTGGACCCTGAGAATGGTGAGGTAAACTACAACTTTGCGTTCTGGTTGTCTGGCATCAGGGAAGCCAGTTTAAACAGTTAGTTTTCAGGTGTCTGAACTTCAGATAGCTAGTTTCTTCCTTCAGCCAAGAAAGGTATTTATTTTAAAATCTGGGCCCCTACACTAAATGTGTATGCTGGTTGTCTGTCAACCAAGCATGTGAGGTGCCAGTTGAGCATTTCTTCTAGTAAACCATGTGCGTAATACTTTGATGTTAGCCATAGATTATGCTTTTAGCCCTGGTTTGATGTGATCATGCTTTTTTTTAGATCAAGGCACAACCTGGCTAAGTCTTTATTCAGTCTTTCATACTACAATGATCCTTTTTTAGATCAGTCTAGATCACGTTGCAGCAGCCTCGCCATGACCGTACCAGGACTATTACTAGTTCCAACGCATGGTTGCTTTGTAGTAATTGGAGAATCTTGCAAAACATGGATGCTTGGATGGTGGCACCCTTGATCCCCGTGTTGATTTGGGGGTGAATGACCGATGAATGGTTGGATGGTGGCACCCTTGATCCCCGGGCTGATTTGGGGGTGAATGACCGATTTAAGTCAGCTGTTGTCTTTCATGCATAAAAAGGTCGAGCCACGGCTGAGCCAGACATTCAGATTAAACTATATGTGCGCTGTCTTTGAGACGCCCAACTCTGGACCTTTTTTATGTACCACAGACAACCACAGCATCCAAAATAAAGATTGGATGAGCAAGAGCCCAGTTATTGGGAATTACGCAGTAAGCAGGTGCAACATTTGAGAATAGAGAGATGTTAGTATACCAGTATTCAGCCTTTTGTTTTGTGCATGCCTTTGCTCCCTGCCGTTTCAGAACTCCTCTTTTTTTTAGTACCATATCTGCATTATTTTCCATACAAATGTATGCCATGGGGGTGGGCGGGAGCATGGCTATCCTCCTAATGGAAACACTGCTTTGTTATAGTGTTTGACAATTTATCTTTTACCAGTCGAAAGTGTGCCCTAATAGCGTCACTGTGTTAATGTTTAATCCAGAAAGTACTCCCAACATCATTGAGTGTGCCATAATAGCGTCACTGTTAAAGTCGAACTTAGAAAGTATGCCTAATAGAGTCACTGTGTCAGACAAATTAAGAAGGTATTCCCGACATCATTGAGCGTGCCCCAATATCGTCACTGTGTTAAAGTTGAATTTAGAAGGTATTCCCAACATCATTGATTGTGCCCTAATAGCATCACTGTGATAAAGTTGAACTTAGAAAGTGTGCCCCAATAGCATCACTGTGATAAAGTTGAACTTAGAAAGTGTGCCCTAATAACGTCACTGTGATAAAGTTGAATTTAGAAGGTATTCCCAACATCATTGAGTGTACCTGGTCGCATCCACTTTACTGATTACCACAATATCACACTACTACGCTTATTCTCTCCTATACACCACCATTCAACTATAACAAAGCTGTACTATGACACATTCGGTATAGGTGTTCTCATACTAACATGACCCATCAAACTACCCATCATCCTAATAAAACACAGCTAGCTGAGCACATACCGGCTAGGTTAGGCGTCTCCTCAGACCTAACGCAGCCAGAACTCAGTCTGGGTGTCCACCCTCCAGACTGAACACATTCAACTGATCTCCTCAGCACCACACCTACCGCTAAGAAGCAGCTATCATGCAACAACCACACTAGCTGCACACATACCCGGTGCACCCACACACTTTACGACTCTCTCTCTCGACTGACTTGAACTGCGGTTCCTGAGGGAGTTCAACCTACCAGCGCTTTGAGATCATACCAATAATACATAAGGCGCTATATAAATGCCAAGTAACATAACATAACATACTACACCAACACTTTTCATATGGCTCCTAGGGCCTTTATTTGAGGGATTTCTTTATATGTAGAGCAACACAAAATAAACTGTGTGATAAATGTGCATAGAATATCGGGGACACCAAATATTTGTGTCCCATGCAAGTCCCAATGAAAGCGCTCTACTTTCAGGGAACGCAAAAAAAGAAAGTTTAAGGGTTGAAATAGCCTGAAAGGTCCAGCACCAGTCATGAAATGTTAGGGGCTTTTTGTCACACACTTTCTGGACGAGGTGTTTAGGTGCCCCCTTGCACCTCTTTTCCAAATGCCGAAGTTTATAGACGTTTCCTTCTTAAACCTTCGAGTGGGATCTTGCGGAGGCTGCAGTTGCCTCTCTCCTGATCTCAGAGACTATTGGAATGTGTCAAGAGGTTAAAGCCCAAGACTTCGCAGTAGTCTTTGCTGGTTAGCTGAGTTGTGCGAGATTTCAGAAAGCTAAGTCCTGATCTGGGGAGATCTGGGGACCATCATTCTGATAATCAACTTTCCCTCCTGGCTAATCTAATGATACTCTTGCTCAGGAACGGTCCTCCATTTCCCAATGCACACTGGCACTATGCTATTCCTCTCTGTAATCTCCTGTCATTTCCGTGTTGCCTCACCACATCTTCAAGCCCCTTTTCCTCCCCCACACAGGTCCATCAGTTGAGGGGCAACTTTGCTCTCTGCCTTAATCTTCCCTGGCTCCCAATAATCTCGGTATGGTTGTAAACTGTCTTGACCTGGTCTAAACTGGTCTGTCCATTCCACCTCCAGCTGGTACATCCTCCATCTTTTCTTTTTTTGCCTTGTCTCTTGCCGTCTTCCCCTTTAAGTAACCCACCACCTCCAACTGTTCTCTCACCATCTCATCCTGTGCCCTTCCGTCAACTCCTGTTCTTTTATCACCTCTCCAATTCCATTGCTATTTCCTCTAATTCTCTCGCTAGCTCCCATTTATCTCGCACCACCTTCTCCTGTCCTTCTCTCACCACCTCCTCCAGTTCTTTAAGCAGCTCTTTCTTTATCATCACCTCCTCCGTGTGATACTTCGTTCCTCTCACACCTTTCTTTCACCTTTCTCTATTGTTCCCAGTCTTCTCTCCTGCTTTCTTATTCACGTCCTTTCCTCTCCTCCCAGACAGCTTATCTTTCTCATTTCCAACTATGTGTCCTCAACCACTCCAGCCGACTTCCGAACCAGGCCCCTCATCTCCACTCCTCTGATATGCAACAAGCTCCTTCTCTGCAACTCCACTCTCTTCAGACTTCCACACCATTCGGATCATGCGTGCACTCTATTGCATCCATTCATTCTGCTTCGATGTGCCTGTGTTGAGGGGTTCTCTTTAGATTGGGGTGCTTGATTGAATGCAGGTTCCTGCCATTTCAGTGTCCCCTCCTCCATCAGTCCTGGATCAATGGACTGAGACTTTATGAAGGCCAGCCACTATCTTTGATCTTCACGGGACACATGCACATAGGGCGGCTTTGCTACAGCTTTACGCATTCTGCGCTTCTTCCCTGTTCTATGCTTCCAGTATCAGAAGGTATCCAAGATTCAACCCGTAGAATCCTGTGGTGACAGTTCTCTTCTCCCTCATTGCTCTCCCCTGTCTCTGCACTGTGGATGCGCGGGCAGGATTCCGCTGGCACTCTGCAGAACAAAAACCATGATCAAACATGGCGGCCCAGGGAGTTAGACCTGCAACAGGGTGAGGATACAAATAGTAACCACTGATTTCAGCGAATTCGGCTCTCTTATAGGACCATTGATATTGGAGTGTACCTTGTAGGAAGGCTCTGCCAAGTGGAGAGGGAAGTGTGGGGTTGAGCAGTGAATCCCCTTACAATGCACCATGGTACATATCTCCCACGTCAACCCATTCTTTAACACACAGAGACAGGCAAGGCACTTTGCAACAATGGTTCCCACAAAAGCTGTATCAAGAGTTGCCACTGTTTTTGTGCCACGTAAATGAAATATATGTACTTTTTACAAAGTATTTGAAAGTACTGTTGAAGAATTTTATGTGTTAAAAGCAATACATTCTATGTCCTATATGGTGGAGTTTTGGTATGGTATTTGGAGGAGTTTGGTGATTAGTTCCACTGCAGGGTGAAAACTTCAGAAATAATTCCATGAGGAACCGAATGTCCTGTAACAGGAGCCACTCTTCCAAAGTTCCCACTTCGACCGCGCCTCAGCAGGGGTGACTGAAATATATACAGGGGCACCACCCTGGTGTCTCTTTCTTTGACCTCAATCTCTTCTGGGACCCACTCTACTTCCTGATCAGCTTTTTCAAGAGCAGTACTCCTGGCCAAGTGCTCCATTTTTGGTGCGCAGCATTAGTATGCAGGCCTTCCCTGGGACGATAGATTTTGGGAAGAGCAGCACCCCAATAACCTGCACACATTTCATGAAGAAGAAGACAGCTTGGGCCTGAGCCAGCCTACTGACAGACATGCTGGGGGTCAATTTCCTGGGGTTTAAGGGAGGGGAGGGCTTGTTGTCGCGAGCCACACACTGCAATTGTCATCCTTCCTGGGGCACCTCTGCCTACGCTACATTGTTCCATCTTGTTGGAGGCACCACGTTTGGAGCAGTCCACTGGTTTGAAGATTCTGGCTACACAAAAAAAAATGTATTTTGGTTGACCCTCGTTTTTTACCAAGTCCAAAATACTGCATGCTGCCGATGCTAATGCATTAATGTCCAATGCCTCACACTTGCTCCTGTTGGGTTTGAACAATCCCTTCATGGCCTGTGTCTATGCTTTCCATTTCCTCCCCTCTCCAGGATCTGTTACCCAGATGAACACTGGGACTGGTAGTTCAGACCAAGCTCAACTCAGTACTATTGTCATGGACTCTGAATTGAGGGCAATACGCTCTTTCAGGGGCATTGCACACAAGACTTGTATCAGGATGAAGCTTTACACAATTCACAAGGTTATTTATTGAAATAGGTTTACTCCAATGCCTCTAGGGCTCGTGGTATTTTGTGTGCGCATTTGTGCATCATTACAAGTGCATATTGGGGTTGGACGCACAGTGATATCTATCAAGTTATTTATTTTTCTTTCTTTTCCTTTTGAAAAGGAGGGACCAGGGGGGAAGGCAAAGCATTTCCCCCGGGGTGATTTTGGGAGCTGCATACCTGCGCATAGAGCACTATGGGGAGGTATAAAAGGGGGCAGGGAAGGTTTGTGAGCAAGTGACAGTTGGGACGAGCGTTTGTCGGCTGTCCTGGCCGCTTCTCCCAGGCCTTCCTTGTCTGGGCCTGGTTAGTGGCTGTAGTTGAGTTGGGTTAGGGTAATAGGTTTGAGAAGCGGGTTTGGGGGTGGGCAGTTTAAAAAAAATATATATATAAGAAGAAGAATGGTTCTGTTGTGTCAGTTTTAGTCCGGAGTGTTGTAGATAAAGCACCTTCCATTCACTTGGTGTGGGCCATCCCGGTGCGCTGCATGCCTGCCGCATCCCTTGCTGTTTCTTCGGGAGGTTTTCTTTTGTTGGCGAATGGGTCGGTGGGCAAGGCACCTGTGGTGAGGTGAGGGTGCTGTGGGAAGGGTGCGGGGGCTGCTAGGGGGTTGTTGGTAGCACAGGGGCATAGGGGATAGCGTGCCGGTCCCGAGTTTCCCTCAGCTCCGTGTTCTCTTGCACGCAGTGTCCGTGTAGATCATACAGGGGGCAGTGCAGCCAGCTTAAAGGGCCAGCATCAGTTAGTGCGGTGCGCAGGCCCACCTGTCAAGTCATCAGGGCCCTGCGAGTGCAGGCATTACCCACGTGGGTGCCGTGTGCGGGTAGCCTGATTAAGGCTCACACAGTGTAGGACAGTTATTTTCCTTGCCGGCAAGTAAAAAATAATGGCAGGAATTAATTTTTTTTTTTCTTTTTCCAGAATCAGCATTTGGGGTTACAGTGCTGAGAGGGAATAATTTTGCCTAGCAGCAGGTTCTTTTAGGAGCAGTTATTATTAAGCAGTGGTTAGGGGAATTGAGGGGGTTGCCCTACTAAGGCAGGTATTAATTCCTGCATTTAAGACAGTAGGCCCGGCAGGGAGTGGATATTTGGGATTCTGATGGAGAATTGCCCTTGTTTGCTTCTGGGGAGACAGAAGTATAAAAGACCATAATTTGGCAGCCTGGTACTGTTTTCCAGGCAGCCCCCTTTGCAGTGTTGGTCGCCTAAGGGACACATTGCAGGCTCGGGTGTTAGTTAATTTGGGGGGAGCATTTGGTTAGGCGGTAACAAAGCACATCAGCCTACTACTGGTTTAAGATGGAAAGACAGGGTTCCAGGGCAAAGGGCTTGGTGGACGCCCAGACATTGAGGGAGGCCCTGAGTATTATTAGCAGGGCAACTAAAGCCCAGCTGGAAAGGGTAAGTGGGGAAAGTTACGGGGGAAAAGGGGGCCTGGGAAGGTAGGCAACAGCACAGAGCGGTGTCAGATAGGGCCCTCGCAGCAGTGGTGGCATGTAGCCTGGCAGCAGGTGGGGGTTAATGGACAAAGGGGTCAGAAGGAGCAGGAGGGAGGTACCTAGGAGAGCATCCAGCATTGGGGGAGAGTTAGGTGAAGGGTTGAGCAGTGAGTGAGGAGCTAAAGGTCCGGGGCAGGTCTCTGGTGGAGTGGGGACAGAGGTGGGCACGAAACAGGCCAGGGGCAAGGTTAGGGGCGGCTCGGACCTAAGAGGGGCGACCGTGTGGAGGGGTAGAGGGGGGAAATACCTGCAAAAGAGTGCACTTGGGAGGAGGAGGGAGCGGTCACCGTCGGTTAGTGAACAAAGGGGAAGGTGCGGAACAACCTCCCCACCTAGGAGGGCATTAGGCGGAGGGCATTGGACGGCCCCCGTGGTTCCAGAGGAGGTGGTAAGAGAGGGATTGAGAATGCCCTCTCCGGAAGAATGCAGAAAACAGACTAGAGAGCGCAGCACGGCCCCCAGCACAGAGGAGCAAAGGGTGGAGGAGAGAACCCCTCGCCCAAAAAGAGAGGAGCAAGCAGGGGTCGGCAGGCCCCGCCAAGAAGACGTCAATGAAGCAGATGGGGTGGACACCCCGGGCTCACCCGAGGAGGAGCTGCCCGGCCCGAGCATGTGAGCGCAACAACAATGGTATTTCATGGGGGATGAGGAATGGGCGGAGGAGAATGTGGCTCAATGGGAGGAGGAAGAGCAAAATGGTTTATGGGGGAAGGGAGAAGGTGAGAAGTGGTTTAAGGTTTGAAGGGGAAGGTCAGGTTGGGGGGAGCAGGAGTGCAAGAGGATGGCAGGGAAATTGGTTAGGGGAGTCTGCTGATGTTTTTTGTCCCCACAGCAGGAGCCCAGTGAAAAAAGAGATGAGGAGTGTCGGAGTGGAGGCCAGGATGCCGCGGCTAGGTGATGGTGGGGCAGACAGAGGGGAGTGGGAACGGGAGTTTTCAGCGGCTTAGCACAGGTTGTGCATGAGGTGGGGGATATGCAGGGAGGGAGCTGGGGCACAGGGGACAGGTGGGAAAACAGGATTTCATACCACGGGTGCCTTGGAGAGGGAGAGGAGTTAATCCTTAGTGGAAGTACAAACGGACAAGATGGAGGAGCCCGTGGCTCCGGGGGTAATGCAGGTACCTAAGGAGAAGGTTGCGGACGGTACAGGGAAAGATACAACAATGCCTTATATGGACATTACAAAGCCTATAGGCGCGCACTTGATGGGGACGACAAACAAAAGATATGGGCGGGGGAGTTTGTGGACGTTTTTAAACTCCTGCACAGGGAGGTGAGAGCGAAGGATCTAAGGAAGAGGAGAGGGAGTTGGCCACAAGACCAAAGATGCCGATAATGATTGACAATTGGACGTCAGCTTTTATTATATTTGCAAGTGTTTACTGCGAGAAGTTTCCAGGGAGGTGTGTAGCGCTACTGAAATGCATGGATGTAATAAGGAAGTCGTTTACAAGTTTTGGGGTTTTCGCTTGGGTGAGAAATAATGAAGAGTTTAGGGCAAGGATGGCAGAGTGGGGAGAGATTGACATGGATCTCTGGCTGCAATGGATGGCGCCTACAAGGCCAGCTCCAAAGTTGCATACAGCGAGCGGTTTACCTGTGCCTTACCGGCCTTTCATGGTCGCCCGGCCCCAGAGGGTGTTGGTAGAGGAGGCAGAGGTCAGCCCTCAACAGCATGTTGGGCTTTCAAAAAGAAAGGCTGCATGAGGACAGTGTGCAAGTTCAAGCACGAGTGCAGCAGATGCACGGGAGGCATCCAATTATGCAATGTTCCCAATTAGGGGACAGAGGGAGTCGGCGAGGAGCAGGGCAAGGTGTTGGGGGGGAAGGCACGTACGCCAGTTAAAGTTGTGGTTCTGGAGGCGTAGCTCAGTTTATCTGGAAGGGGAGGGGGCCAAGAGCTTGGAGAAAGGTTTTTGCGTAGGTTTTTCAGTAAGTTCTCAAGGTCCAAGGATGAAGAGGATGCAGTTCATAGGCCAAAGTTCTGTGGACAAAGTGTTGCAGAAGGGCTGGGCATTTTCAGGTGCATGGTTGTGCACTTTAGCTGTGGGGTGCAGCAGGATTACTTGCAGTTTGGGTTGTGTAGGAGGGGGCAGTAGGGGGAAATGGCGGAGGATGTCGAGGCCGCCAGACATGAAGGTAGGAAGGGTGAGTGCTGTGGCGGTAGGATATAACAGAAAAGCTGGTGGGGGGTTAGTGACCTTTATAGGGAGGGAGTTGAATGCTGTGGCAGGGCCCTCACGCTTACCGCAAGACAAGGTGAGCAGGCTGGTAGGGTGGCTTGAGAGGGTGATAACGGCCCAGAAAATAATACTGAGACACATACAGAGGTTAAATGGGGTTCACAATTTGGAGTTTCTGGTACTAGCCACGGTTTTGCACTTTGGTAGAAGACATGGCATGTGCTATGGCGGGAGCTCAGTACCCATATCACAAGCTGAAGTTGCAACGTGCGATCAGGGAGAATTGCAAGTTTGGATAGGATTATGGGAGGTATTTACTGGGGGCAAAAGAGGGGTTATATCAGAGTTTTTGTGCTCAGGAAAGGAGCAGAAGAGGAGCAGCACTCAAGGGAATAAGTGCGCCGAGATGCTATGGGAAGTGGCAGGTTATGTGTATTGGACTGCAGGGACAGGCGGTGCTCGTTTGGCCACTGTGCAGAGGTGGGGAACAGCAATGAGAAGGAGCTGCATGGATGGGGGTGCAGTTTGGCCCCTGGTGCAGTGAAGGGGAACTGCGATGAGATGGGACTGCATGGATGGGGTGCACGGAGGGCCCCTGGTGCAATGGGGGAAACATGATGATATGGACTTAAGGTGTGGAGGGTTGGACAAGGGGGAACAGCATAGCAGAGGTAGGAGGTCTAAGGCAGGGAGATGTTCATTTATCGGAATTAGGTGGATAAAGATCTGCAGATTGAAGACGGACCAGAAAGGAAAGGGCTGTGGGGTGCTTCTGGATAGGGGTAGTAAGGATTTGTGCCCAGTGAGGATGGGATTTTCTTGGAAGGAGACATGTAGGGGAAAAGAAGGGTTGGTCCTTCAGTGCGAGGATGGGTCGGCAGCACAAGTCTTGGGAGTTATGAGGAAGGCTTTGGTGCCTCGGGGGAGAGAGCAGAGATCTTAGGAAATCATTCTTTCAGGACAGGGGCAGGCATCAGAGGGTAGCAGGATGGAACTATAACAGAAGAAGGTTAAAAGGCTGGTGGGGCTGGAGGTCTGGAAAGTAAAATGGGTACATCAGAAAGTTTGATAATAAGACCAGTTAGGAATGTGACAGGTGCATGGGAGCGGTGGGGGGTTTGGAAGTGGCAGAGAGAAACTCACAACATTTTTTTCTTTTGCAGATGTGGCACGGGGAGTGGTGAGTTGCTGCAGATATGGATTGGTGTACATTCAATTGTAAAATGAGCAGGGAAAGAGGCGGGAAAAAGGATTTTTGGAACACAACTGGGTTGCAGCCACAGCATTGCCTTATTGAGATGGTCAGGTTTAGGGGGGCTTAGGTGGGACCAACTGCTGCCCATGCTAGCGGGATTGAGGGAGTGCCTTGGGGTTCCGTAGGGGATCATTGTACACGCAGGGGAGAATGACTTAGAGACACAGGAGTATCATTGTTAAGGAAGATGAAAAGGGACCTTAGCTGGTTATGAGAGATAAGGCACAGGGTTAGGTTGTTTTGGACAAAGTTATTGCTGAGGAGAGTTTGGAGGGGTGCAGTGAATGAATGGGCAGTGGAAAGGACAAGGAAGAAGATTAACAGGGAGATGGGTACGTTTTGTAGTGCTTTGGAGATGCAAGTGCTGGAGCATCCGGAGATAATTTATGAGGATTGTTCAGTTTTTCAGGAAAACGGAAACAGTTATTACCTATTGAACGTCAGGTTGTCAGTGGAAGACATAATAAAGAGTTGGAAATAGAAGAAAACATAGGTTAGGAGGGGGTGGGGCAGAAATAACACCTCAGGGGAGAGTTTTTCTGGTGCCCGGGACATGGCCCTTTAGAGTAGGTTTGGGGGAATCACAACGGGGTACTAGCACGGTAAAGGAAGTGGGTGGTGCTGTTTGCATGAACGGGCTACCCGGGGGGTACAAAGAGGGGGAACAGGTATTGAAGAAAGAGGGGTGTGGCCTCGGGGAAAAAAAGGGAGAAAGCGGGAATGAAGGTTGAGAGGATTTTAAAGAGACGGAAGGGAGCAAGGGATAGGAAGGGAGGAATGTGAAATTCTTTAATGATTTAATTTTGGCCGAATGGAAATTGTTTATTTATTTAATTGCTTGGCAATTTGTTAAAACGGATATGTAAGTCTGTAAGGCCAGGAAGCCAGGTTAGCGTTTCTTTGTGAGCTTTGGCCTGTCACATTAAAGCAACCTTTTCCACCTAAAAGCGTAAGGGTATTTTTGTGCAGTAAGCCCAAAGGGGGGCACTGGGAGGGAAGGCAAAGCATTTCCCCCAGGGTGATTTTGGGTGCTGCACAGGCCAGCAACCTGACCTGTGCATAGAGCGCCATGGGGGGAGGTATAAAAGGGGGCAGGGAAGGTTCAAGAGCAAGCGACAGTTTGACAAGCATTTGTCCTCACCCTCCCACCCCTGGTTTTTAGTTAATAAGTGGGGGGTCCGACCTTAATTGAGAATTTTGTTTTCCCCCTATTTGTAGAACCAGGGTTTTTGAGAAGGGTTAGAAAGGGATATGGGGGCTGGTAGTTTTCATGTAACTGACCGGGCCGTTAGACAGGGTGATTTGTGATATAAGTTTCATTGTTGCTGATGTGGCAGGTCAGCTTGGCTGCAGGTCATAGGAAAGAGGAGATTGGTGTTGAGGGGAGTTTACGGGGTAGGAAGCTGCTCGATGCAGGGCATATGGCCCTTTGGAGGAGGGGTGGGAAGCACAATGGGGCACTAGCGCAGTAAAGGAAGGGGGTGGTGCTGTTTGTACGAACGGGCCACCCCAGGGGTACAAAGAGGGGGAACAGGTATTGAAGAAGGAGGGGCGTGGCCTCAGGGAGAAGATGGGAGAAAGCAGGAATGTAGTTTGAGAGGATTTTTTGGAGAAGAAAGGGAGAAAGGGAAAGGAAGGGAGGAATGTGAAATGCCTTAATTATTTAATTTTGGGGGAATTGAAATTGTTTATTTATTTAATTGTTTGGCAATTTGTTAAAACGGATATGTTAGTCTGTAAGGCCAGGGAGCCAGGTTAGCATTTCTTTGTGTGCTATGACCTGTCACATTAAAGCGATCTTTCCCACCTAAAAGCGAGTCTGGTTATTTTTGTGCAGTAAGCCCAAAAGGTTAGGGAAGGCACACTATTCATTAATGTAAATTCCTGGTCCAAAGTCTCAGATGTTATGCCAACTCTGGGTTTTGCAACTTGAAGTGTGAAGTATTTTTCCGGCGGTTTAATTGTGCGACTTTCACAAGCACGCAAAGTTTCCTTTTTTTTCCATCCAAGCAACCAGCAATTGCTTTGTCCATACTATTCATTTAGCAGACAGAAGTTCCTGCAAGTTCTCGTTGCAGCTAAAAGTAATTTCAAACATATACATTTAGGGGAAGACAAAACACACAATCACATTTGCTGAAATGATCTACTGCTGAAATACATTCAGTGGAAACCAGAGCATGCATAATAACCACATTTGCACCTACCCAAAAAAAAGTAGTAAAAATGTCACTATAGAGTATTTAAGTAGTTCTTATAAATGTAATAAGTAGGTATCTGTGTTTAAGAATAAAGCAATGTGAGGATCCTGCAGCAGACCAACGGGAGAAGCCAGATTCTCCCAATCACAAAGATGTAGCTAATAATCAGTCCCAGAGCAGACGCACGAGCACAAGAGGAGTGAGTGCTACACGGCCTATTGTGCTGCTTGCAGTGCGTGCGATTTTCGTCCCTATCTTTTTTGACCTGGAAATAATCAGATTGGCAGAATTATTTTCAACAAATAGTGTTTTGTGGATATATTTCTCTGCACCCGCTTCCTTGATTCAAAGGGTATACATTAGCAGAATTTGTTTCTCAGTTAGAGCTGTTTATGAAGGGGTTAAAACGCAGCAACTCCATGGCACCATTTATCGCAGTAACAATCCTGTATGTGTACTCAATTGCCTGAAAAAACAGATTTGTGACCATTTAATGGTGACTGTGAAAAACTTTGCAACTTGATGACTTTTGCAAAGTTTTAAGGTAAGCGTCACACACAAAGTCCCACAACTTCAAAGAGCCCTAACTGCAAACCGCTTACCTTGTTTTATCCAGGTTTTGCACCAAAATGGGTTCCCAGTCACATAACGGGAAAGATTGTGCTACAGAGGGCCGTGGAATTGTAGACTTGAGCTATAGACTCTAAGTTAACGCTTGATTTCATGAATGTTTTCCCGGAATTTAGGGGTTACTATATGACTGAAAAACAACAGAAAAATCATAAAATTTGCTTTAAGTGAAATGTTTTTTAAATATTTGTTTAGACTTATCCACAACGCACATAACCTGTAGGTATCTAGACGCTAGTTTCATTGTGGAAGGATAGATTATTTATACAAGCGCAGGATTCGAACCTGTGTTTGATCGGCATGGTCTTGCTTCCAAGACTGGCGTACAAAGACCCAAACCTGTTGAAGACCCAAACGTAAAGATCTCGGACATGGCCTTAATTAAGAACTTTCATTTTCCAGGGCAGTGAACAAATCTTCTGACAGTCACAACCAAATATTTGAAACATATATGAGTTAATGATATTGATCACAAGTTCAAATTTTCCCTGGAAGGTTGGAGAAAGAGGTGGGAAACAAGTTTTTTATTTAGTGTTAGGAACTGGGAACCGTAAGCCTATCTTCAAGAATCAGCTAAACAAAAGTTTAATATACAGGCAAAGATATTCCTTTCAAACTAGTAGGGTTTGAAAACTGGAACAAATATGCCCTCTAGAATATCTGAAATTCCCTTCAGCAAATCTTTCTGGATCACATTTGCACGTGAACGTCTCAACGGTGCTGCAACCATCTCCCGATGGGCTCCAGTGTTGGGCTTTGTGAATCGTTCATCTGTTGAGCAGGTACTAATTCAAATTGCTCACAAGCATCTTCGCGTCGCCCTCAGCACAAATCTTCAAGAATCAGGCCCGATATCTCCTAATATACACAATACGTGCAATCAGATGCTACTTGCAGTGCAATGTCTCAGTGAAATCTGTGAGTATGAAAAGTCTAGCAAATATAGTAAAAGTAACAATATGGGAATGCACGGAAATACATCTGTGCTAAAAGGGTTCCATGTGTTAATATCCCTGCAAAAATATTGTGATACAAAAACATTGCCATATCTTTGCGGCGATATTGAGGCATGGACCCTGCGGGGGACATGCCTGCAACCCCTGCATTATTTGTAAATGTGCAGGCGACACCCCCACAACCCATGCTCCCACAAATTATCCCCCCAAAAATATCACCTATGGCATTCCAGAAAACCATATATACGGCGATATGTTTGGTGGGGATAATATGTAGGGATACTTCTAAAAGATGACCAAACTCATAATGATTTGATGTTCTTTTAAACATACTTCTGTAACAATACATGTCAATGAACTACCAAACAAACAGAGTAGTAGGTTAATATAAGAGGAACCACCTCACAAGAAGAGTGATGTACTCCTATGTGAGAACCACTTTTTTCAACATTTTATTTTGGTCCATGTATGTACATTTAGGCTCTCTCCAATAGGAAGGCCCATTAACGGCAGCTAACGTACTGCTAGCTCCAGACTGCATTAATCCTCAGACCCCAAAAAGTAGAACGAGGTTTAATCTAATTGGTGCGTGTATTTTATTACCACATTTCTAATATATTTCTAATAGGCACCAGTGCTAGTGATGACAGGTAAATAGGTGTGTGCTAGAAGTTCATGGAAGCTTCTCTAGAGGCCAATGTAAAGGGAAGAATAATAATAGAATAGTGATAACAACTGTAATATGGCATGATTGGCTCAGGAATGTTTCATCATTATCGAGGAAGACATCTGCAGGTTACAAATCTATTAGAAGTATCAGCAGCACACTGTCATTCATGATGTAATTATCGAACTAGTGTTCTGTGAATAGACGTTTTAATCATTTAAAGCAGCTAAGAAATAAGTTAATTATTTGGTAAAACAATGATGGCTACTTTGGTGAACATGTTCAACTATAAACCCAACTTGTGTATTTCTCATGAAACAGGCTTTCCTCAGGATATATTGCTGCATGAAATATTTTGCAGCATAAAACATGCAAGTTTTGCAGCAGAAATTGCTTTTATTGCAGCATTTTTGCCTGATTAAGAGGCCCTGCAAAAATGCCGCAATAAATGCAATTTTGTGCTGCAAAACCTGCATTTTTTTGCCACAAAATATTGCATGCCACAATATCGTGGCATGGAGATTGTTAGGGAGAATTCTAATTTCTGTGCTAATCCCCTTCTTCCTTAGAGAGCCGCAGTTGTTTTGCTGGACATTAGGACTCTTCATTTTTATCCTGGAGAGAGTGAGAACTTTTTCTCTGTCTCTCATGTATTTTTATTTGATTTGTACCCTGGGTTTCTTTTGGTTTTGGAGTCTGACAAACTCCAAAGGCATCATCTTTTTACATTGTGACACACAACACCCTCAGTGCAGTGTCACAGAGAAATCCTTTGGATTTCTGCTAAGGTTTAAATACCTTCTCTTGGATAAACTACTGTTTCCAAGAATAGTAAAGTGAACTTGACTTTACTTACCTGTTTCTCTTTGTATACCCAGCACACACTATCTTACTGTGCTGGAGGGGTTACTTAGTATCCCCTTTGTCTACGTTCTCATGTTACATTTTTATGTTACCCTTTCTACATTTAATGGCTGGTAGCAGTGGTTTACTTTTTCCCCACAATTGTGTGCTTTTACCGCAGGCTGCGTTCGCAGCTCCAGTATAGCACCCATGGGTGCCCATTATGTCAAAATGGCCCTGGTCGCCTTTTTCACCATTTCTTGTTGTAAAGGTTCTTCTTGAGATGTATTCAGTGTTCCAAACCAGGTTTGGTCCCTTTATTCATTTTGTCTTTGGCGGGATTCACTGGTGAAGCCCGCCTCTGGCTTTAGCGGGTCTGGCAGGGCAGAAAGCGAGGGAGGTTCCAGAAAAGTGCCTGTGCTTAGTCTCCTTGGTTACAGGAATGCACCCAAAGGTGATTGCCTGGCTGGCTGTCCTTGGGGGACAGCCACACTGCTGTGTGAGTGACAGCTAGGCTGAGAATGAATGGGAGAGACTTGCATAAAAAGCCAGGTCTTTTGCAAGGAAGGCACAGAGGACCACTGGACGAAGGAACCGAAGAAGAAACTGGAAGAGAAGCTTGCTGCACACTTCTGATCCATTAGTTTCCCTGCTGAAGCCCTGCTTCAGTGCTAAATCTTTGAATTTCTAATCTAATAGAGAAGCCCAGAAAGGAGGACTTCTCCCCTTGTGTTGTTGGGACCAATCAACCCCAAGACGAACTCGACTTGAACCCCTCTCTCTGCTGGCTGTAGTTCTTCGCTCCTGTGTGTGCCAGGGGAAAGGAACACTAGAATCGAGTACATCACCTTAAAGCTGGAACCGAGCTCCAGGAAGATCCTCCGGACTCCTCGAAGTAGGACTAACCAAGCCTGACCCACCTCAACAGAGTGCTGGACCCCAGAATCAAGGAAAGGCCACAAGGTGCCAAGAACCGCGGTGGACCTATTTGCGAGCAGCTGAAACTACAACGTGATGCTGATCTGAATTGTGCCCATTGCTGCCGCTGACCTTCGAATCGTAGTGCAGGAGTCCCCAGACATCCTTCCTCTTGTCCCCACGACTGAGGACCAGGAACAACAGGATCTGCATGACTACAACCGGAACAGAAGCCGGCTGGAACCTTTTCTCCAGACTCAAGGTACTGTGAACTAGGGGTACTTACCTTTTGTTGTGGGTAGCTGGCTAGCTCTCACTGTAGAGTTGCATTTGCTGCCCTTTGCAGAGTTGCTTGCAGCTTTCCCCTTCACAAGCCTCCCAGCTTGTGGCCCAACAGTGATTCTTTTTACAACAAAACTCTCTTTAACATTGTGCAAGACTTTTGACGTATCTACAAGAAGTGCCTCAGCTTCCCTAGACTTGGCTCAATTGACATTGGCTGTTCTGGCTCCCTGAAGACTCTTCTTACCCTCTAACCTTGTGTTTAACTGTCCCTCCAAAAAGTCATATATACCTTACTTGTACAGCTGGGAAAGGCTTAACCTATATTTCATTGGGGGATTGAAAAGTGCTTACCTGTGTGAGAAACATGCTAACCTTTGTTTCTTTCTCTAACCTTTTTCCTTTTTGACATAACTTCAGTATTACAATTTAAGTGTGAAAAGTGATATATTAATGTCCATAGTGTCCTAACTATTGAAGTCACCTCAGGATGAAGGAAATATCTGTGTGTCATCCCAAAAGGGTATCTACTTACTTTATTGAACTGAAGGAAGGTATTGTTGAAGTGTATTTTAAGTGTAACATACTGCTCCCTTCGAAGAAGGCATATTTTAAAACTGACTATTAAATTAATAAATAATTATTTTAACCCAGAAACCTTGAGTATGCGTGCTATTTGAATACGTGTCACCTTGGCCTCTATGTTGCAACCCTACAGCTCCCATTGACCCCTCTTGAGATAAGCCTGGCTGTTCAGTCACTCTGCCAACTTGTGTATACAGGCCTGTACCAAAGGTTGTGTTACCTATTGCCAAGAGGATAGGGCTGTTGTAGTCTCCCACAGGGTTACTACATACAATCTTGCCTAACAGAGAGTGAGGTAGTTCAGTGTAAATACAATACATAGGGCACGGGTGATTTGATTTAGGTATAAGTCTTGTTTAGGCATGGGCAGGAGGTTGCACAGCAAAAATAGGCTTTAGTTGAAGATGGCTAGAAGAATGATAGTATTAAGTTGAGAGGGAGGTAGAATGTGTATGGGTTTTAGTTGACGAAAAGCAGAAATGTAATACGATATAAAATACTCTCACTACAATATGTTATATGTAATAAGGAGCTTAAACAGGAACTCAAGGAAGCCAAAGCAAAACTTAATGTAACCTCCACCTCACTTTGCCGCTCGTTGTCTGCTACCATGCATGCTATTGAAGATATCCTTCATTTGTGTCACGTTACTGCTACTGCGCCTCCACCACTACCTCCTCTTCCACTGCCACCCCAGTTCTCGGAAACCGTCTTTCTTCCACCCCATCACATTAAATTCAGACTCTACCTGCCACACCACAGCCACGGTGGGTTTCATCGGCAACCCTAGTCATCCGCTCCAGCCACACGCTGTGCATGATGAACCAGATAGATTCAGTGAACAAATGAAGATGATTATTTCCTGTTACAATCAGACTTTAGCAGACGGCTATCGCTCCCCATGAAGTATACAAAAGACTGATGTCAGAAATGGAGTGGCCACTTTCAAACAAGGACACTGCCAATCTCACAGCCAGGAGGCAGACATTGCTAGATGTCATTCCAAATATTCGCCCCCAAAATACTGATTACATTATAAAGAATGCTTGCAAACAGGCTAACAGCGAACCCTGAGCTGATTACCTTCAGCAACTCACTGATTGCTTTTACCGACACTTGAGTATTCAGAATACTGCTATTACTGCTCTGCAGTTGATTGGCGCAACCTTTGTTGGTGACCGCCAGTCACAAGTACAGGACACTATCCAGACACAGTTAATGGGCTGCCGTGCAAAGGATATGTCTGAGTGCTCCAAGCAACACAACACTGTTTGGAGAAGAATTAACTTCAAAGTGATGATTTGAATTAAGCATTGATAGCTTTACAAATAAATAATCACAGCCGCACAGCCATTAACAAGCTTGTGGCAACCTCTAAGAAACACTGCTACAAGATGTTCAGTGAGCAAGGGGTAGGACTCTGTGTGTGTCAGGCTTATTCTTACATTCCCACTCACACTCGCCCTTCTACTCCCTCCTCGTATAAACACCTTCTCACTCCTCCCACCATGGTTAGGTCCCTTTGCTGTTTCACGCCTCCTGCTTTTTGCTCCACCCTTCCATATTACGTATCCCCCCCTCCACACTATTGCTCCTCTCCTCCACACTGCTACACCTTCCTTCACACGGCTTCTCCCTCCTCCACTCTACTATTACTCCCCCCTCCCTAGTACTACTCCCTCCTCCTCCTCTCTACAACTACTCACCTCCTCCTTCCAAACTACTCAATCACCCTCGTTGTACACTATTACATTTGCTTCACAACCACTCCTTACATTATTCTTCTTACACAATCACATACACGTACACTGCAGAACCACTCTCACTCTTTAGCCAATGCCTCACCTGTTCAATAAATCACTGCCACACTCCGCCACTCCTTCTTTCCTCCTGCTGGTCTCTTGATCGTCCTCCACCTCCATCTCTGACCTCACACGCTTTCTGTTTGCTGTCCCCTGCATAAAACCCCTCCTTCTGATGGAATTGGATTACTCACCCTCGACAATCTACCCTAGCTTCCCCTACGCACGACATGGATGTGCAGCAACAAGTCATAAAAAGGTGGCTAAGCCCTGACCACTTTCCCTGCGTGGGCTTATAGCATACTGATGATGGTGGCGTAGGAAAGTCACTGTTCATGTTTTGGGGCCCCATTCCTTGTCCCCAGGAGTCTAGGGGGCCTCTGGTGTGTTCCTCAAGGTCATTCATATGACTCAGGAGCTCCGTGAGGTCTGCAGTGTTGATGTTTGCGGTGTATCGGCCACATAAGAGGTTTGTTTCTGAATGTCTTTCTCTCCAGTTATTTGCTCTACTCAGCTCTCTGTTGCTCTCATTTAACCATGGTGTTCTTCAGAAAACAACTAACAAGCACTTTATTGAGATATGGGCTGAGAATAGACCAAACAGCACAGAAAAATATCAGCCCAAGGGGGTCGGGGGCAGGAATTTGGCACTCTTTACTGCCACCACCCACCTCCTTGGTAGGACTAACTCTGGATTTCTCTTTGCTATAGGAGTTTCCACCGCTTCTTGATAAGGGCCTTGCCACGCACCTCTGCCCTTTCCCCTAAGCCTTCCTCCACTAAATCCTCTCCATGGAAGCTATCTGCCTTAGAGTATCATGAAAGGAAATCCATGTTAACTTGTTACGTCCCCATTTGATGACCGTTGGGAAACAAGAAGAGTTGTAAGGCCAGGCACCACCTCAAGTCTAGGGGAGTAGTGTCCTTGTTTCTGGCCGTTCACACCAAAGAAGAGTGGTCCACCACCAGTTTAAATCTCCATCCTGTCAGGTAATAATGTAGAGTGCATCCAGCCCCTTTGATCACAGTAGCTTCAAGCTCAACTATTGGATAGTTAATTTGTCTTGGGTGTAATTTCTGACTAATGTAAATGATGGGCTCCTCTTCCACATCTTACACCTGTGATAATACTGCTCCCAATCCAATGGTTGAGAGGTACGTTTGCAGGATGATCTCTAGCAAAATCAGACTTGATGAGCACCAGACCTTTATATAGGACTTAAAGTTCTCTGGGCTTAATCGCCCCATTTCATGATGTTTGGGTGTTCCTTCTTTAACCTGACAGTCAGGGGACATGCAGCTTCTGAAAAACCTGTGTATGCCGAGAAAATAGTAACTAACCTGGCCTAAATAAGTCCTGATGTCCGTATTCGTGATTACCCTTTGTACAAGTCTAATAGCTTCTACTTTGAATCTCTGCAGCAGTACGTTTGCATTCCATGCCTGGACGCCCAAATAATCTACAATGAATTGAGCTAGATGACACGGTGCAGGGTTTTCTGTCAAATGAGCCTTTCTTAGCTGATTGCAGACAGCTGTAAGGTGCTGTTGATGTTCTTCCCGGCTTTATCTGCAGACCACAATGTTGTTTATATAGGCCCAGCAAAAGGTCGCCAGAGGAGCACGACATGATCCACCAGGAGTTGAAATGTGGCAGGAGCCCTGTGGAGTTTGAAGGGTAGTACAGAGAATTGTTAGAAGCCTTCCGGAGTGGAGAAGGCTGTGTTGGGTTCGGCCTCCTTAACCAGGTGCACTTGCCAGTATCCCCTGTTGAAATCCTGCATTGAGAAGAACTTTGTGTGTCCTAGTCTTTCCACCAGCTCGTTGAGGCATGGAGTATGTGTCAAACTGTGAGATCTCATTTAGATAGCAGATGTCAATGGAGAACCTCCAGCTTTGGTCTGTATTAGGTACAAGCACCACCGGAGATGACCATTTACTATGTGTGACTTCTCTATTACCCCCAAGTTGAGCATCATGGATAATAGTTTTCTGGGCTTCATTTAGTCAATAAGGTTGTAAAGAATTTTTCTACCTGGGGTGTAATGATTTTGTTAACAATAACAAACACTCAGCCTGGTTTCATGGAAAACGCATCAGTGTATCTGATAATCCACTGGGACAGTTCTTGATGTTCTTGCATGCTGAGTCCTGGGGTTATGGCTCACCCTCATACTTCTAGAGATAGCAGACACGTTCTGGTATTATATTTGTATAGTACAAATGGCTGGCTCTGGCTGTTCTCCTTTCAGGCATTGAGCTTATTAATGTGGTATAACTGCGATGATTCTTGGGAGTCTGCCTGGTAGAGTTTATACGTTGGTGCAGAGACTTGCACAGTAATAATGTAAGGTCCATGCCACCTGGTCAATAGTTTGTTTTGTGTAGTAGGCAACAGGACAATTACTTGGTCCCCACTTGGAAAGTACTCAGTCAGGCTTCTTTATTGAAGACTCTATCTTTCCAGTTCTGGGCCTCAAAAATAGGTGGGATATAAAATCTCACCAGCTGTCAGTTCTGCTCCATATATTCCCTGGTCTTTCGGATTATTGGGTGATCACTGGCTTGCCAGCTGTCAGGGCCCTCCCATTTTTCCTGCCGAATGTTCTAGACATCTCTGGGGTTACATCCATACACCAGTTTGAAGGGAGAGAACCCGGTTTAAACTTGTGGATTTTTCCTTACCGTAAAAAAACCCAAGGGAATCAGGTCATTGCAGAGTTGTCCATCTTCAATAGGTAATTTAAGAAGATTTTTTTTAGGGTTTTGTTAAACCTCTCCACCAGGCCATCAGTCTGCTGGTGATTAGTGTTCGTTGGATGGACACAGAGTTTCAATATTGATCAATTCCTTCATCTAGCCCATAGGTCGGGACATGAAGCTACACCCTTGGTCCGTCAAGATTTCTGTCGGAAAGCCCACTCTCGTGAAAAATGAAATGAGAACATTCAATATGGCCTTTGTGGTGTTGTTTTGCATGGGGAACGTCTCTGGATATTGGGTCACGTAATTGACCATGACAAGTGCATATTTGTTACCCGAGTTCTAGAGTTCCAACTACGTCCATGACAAGCTTGTGATAAGGTACCCCAATGATGGGTAGGGATTGTATAGGTGCTGTGGATACATTATCTGGCAATGTTTTCAAGCAGATGGGGCAACAGGTGCAAAACTATTATTTGGCATACACATCGGGGTAATAAAGCCGGATGATCAGGGTCATCTGTGTCTTTTTTAAGCCAGGTGTCCTGCTGTTAAATTCAAATGTGCTAATACCAACACAGCTTTCCTCAAGAGTTTTAGACCCTACCGTTGCTGGTAAATAATTCTGTCCCCTATGGGATTCACATTGATTTGGTGCAGGAGCCCTTCCTTCTCGATGAAATGTGTGGCCTTCAGTGGTCTGCTCACTGATGTTGAATCAACATTTTTCAGCTTCCTCCAAGAGGGGATCCGTTCCCTGCACCTCTGCAAATTCTATTGAAGCAGGTCCAGGAAAACTCCTTGACACGGTCAGTAGTATCCAAAGTCTCTACTTCTTCTAAGATCGAGATAACAACTTCTTCACATATGAGCTGGGCAATAAGTTGTCCTTGCTTATGGATCCATTATCTTATGCTTATGTTCCAAAGGTTTATCCATACCTTGACTTCACCATGGTAGTCCTGATCAATCACTCCTGCGCGACCCCCCCTGGGAATACTTATGGGCCAACCTGGACTTCAAAGCCTCCCGCACATAGGCTCTGTCTGGTATCTCCTGCATCAGGCTGGCCCAAACAAAGTCTTAGTCCTGCAGTGTGATTGCCACTTCTTCACACAGATTGCAAAATAATCACTAAAACTCTCTGGGGCAGTTCAATGTTTTTTTTTTTTATTGGAGTGTTGATAGGCCCCAAGACAGTTCCTCTCTATCGTCTTGTAGTGAACCACCTCCCTATCCCAGGCATCGTCAAACACCAGATTAGTGCTACTGACATTTGACCCCTACTGTCTACAATACTGGCTTATGCTAAAGGTGATGGACTAAAACACTATCTGCCTAAGCTCCCTCAGGGACTTCCTAACTCTCCCTATGTCATGATGCCTACCTCTAAGGAGCCAGGCCGGGCCCAGCAACCCCAGAGGCAGACATCATTTTCCCCAGGGAAGTCTCAGCGGGCCCAAGTCGGGGCCCTTTGGACTCAGTCCTGGCGCCTTAGGCGCCAGGCTCATAGCGGACCCCAGTCCTGGCGCCTTAGGCGCCAGGCTCATAGAAGAGGATATGTGTTTAAGTGCTTGGGTGCACACTTACCTGATGCAGACCTTGCTGCTTCATCCAGGCCCTCTTGAGGCCTGAATGGGACTACTTAACCTGTAGGACTACTTCACCACCCGGGTGTGGTCGGGGAAGGATACATACCTGATTGGTGGAAGGATACATACCAGGAACTTCTTCCAAGGCTATTTAAACCCCACCCGAACAGCCACACATGCTTCGCGTTGTTCTGCACCTAGCAGCTGGACGCTCACCGTGTCAGCTCCTGCATCCTGACTTCAGCCACGCCTGCCAGCACCCTGGAACACCTGCAAGGGGAGAAAGGAAGAGAATAGGAGAAGAAAAGCCCTTACCTGCTAAATCTGCATCCCGGAGTCATTTCTCCAACGGCCATGAAAAGGAAGACATCATTTTAAAGGCATTTCGATTTGATCGCTGCAGCGCTGCATTTTACTCACCTTTGCAAGGCGCTTCCATCTTCAGCAGCGATCTTCCGGATTCAGCTACGCCCCGGCGCCTAGAGGAAAAAAGACAAGAACAAAGGTGAGAGGGAGAAAAGGAATAAGGAAAGCGCAGTTTCCTTTTAAGTCTTACCTGTTGGATTATTCCCACTGCATTTCGGGTCCTGCCGCTTCCTGGCATCTCCGGACCCCGGCCCCTATGGGGAAAAAAGACAAAGACATTGAATGAGCGAATGCAAAGACATTACCTGAGCGCTCATCCAGAACTGTTTCACTTCGGGTCGGCGCCATATCTCCGGCACTCCGAACCCCGGCCCCTAAGGGGAAAAAGACATAAGCATTAGCGCTTGCTGCAATTAGACAACGAACATTATTATTAAGCTTGAACTTTTGAACAGAACTTTTACAGCGCCTTACCTGAACAGTCAAGCTTACCTGAACTCCCATCAATCCTTAATCCAGTGAAGTAACTGGGTTTCAACGCGCCCCTGCATCAGAAGCAGGATGGAGAGCTCATCCTTCCAAACCCTAAGGTGAGGCTTCACGGGGAATCGTGGAGGAGGTATCGTGGAGGTTTGGAAGGGAGTGGGAGGCTTGAGCATTGTTCCACAGTTGGTAATACTCCCTTTTCACGCACAGGAGGGTATCCAACGAGCCAGGGAAGCCAGAATAGAGGGGCCCTTCCTGTCCATCTTCAGAGTTCTGCGCCTTCGACGCCGCGCCTCCGTGGGAACCAGGTGAGCGTTACAGAACGCGAAGCCTTACCACAATTTCCCACCTGGGCGCTATGGAGACTTCCAAGACAGATCAGCTGGCCCATCTTTTAGGGGAATTACGGGCAGAAGTGCACTCAGCCCGCCAGGAGACTAATGCTCTCAGAAGGGAACTAATCCTATCCAAGGAAAGAACTGATGATCTGGCCAAAAGGTTATTGCAGGGCCAGGCAGAGCACACTCCTTTACCTGTTTCCGGAGATATTTCTACAACAATGGGTTCGAATAACCCGGTACAAATCAATCTACCTGGACACATGCCTTTGGCCCCGCCGGAACGTTTTGCGGGGGATCCCAAGAAATATGCCGTTTTTATGAATCAATGCCGTTTACACTTTTTATGCAGGCCCGGGGCCTTCCCCAACGACCAGACCAAAGTAGCCTTTGTACTATCTTACCTCAGTGGCTGTGCTGCCGATTGGTCTATTCCATTGGTAAATCAGGATGATCCCATTCTCCGGGATTTCCAGGGCTTCCAGGCCAGCATGGAAAGATTGTTCGCTCGACACTCGCAGGGACAGGCCCTTGACAACGAACTGCTATCCTTACGACAAGGTAATCAGGATCTTTTGTCCTATATCGCCACCTTTAATAGACTAGTTGTGGAAACCGGATGGCCTGAAAATAAAAGGATCACATTGTTTCATCGAGGCCTGCGCGGAGAGCTTAAAGATGTTATAGCTCAGATAGTAGATCCACCCCAGGCCTGCGCAGACTACATAGACTTAGTGGTTCAACTTGATCACAGACTTCAAAATAGAAAAGCAGATCGGCTCAAGTATGAAACCAGAGTACCTATCAAGACCCACGTTAACTCCAAGAATACTGACGTTTCCGAACCTATGCAAATTGGCAGTGTTAAAGGACCATTAACGCAGAAGGAACGAGAGAGAAGGCGACAAATGCATCTTTGTCTGTATTGCGGAACTTCCGGTCACTTTCTTCAAAGTTGTCCAGTTAAACCACCCAAGAAGGTGGTTGGAGCCACTGATAACGAGTTATTGACACCTGGTTCGGGAAACGACCTAGCCCGACAAGCGTAGGGGTCCGCTTGCCGAGCTTGAAAACAAACTCTTTGACCTCGCATTTTGTCATGCCAATGGTGCTTGTGAACCCAAAACAGCCTCAGCAGTTGCATGCTATAAAAGCATACATAGACAGTGGAGCTATTGGAAATTACATAGACCGTGAATTGGCTTCCAGGATTAAGCTTCCTCTCCGCCCGAAAGTAACCCAAGATGTAATTACTACAGTTGATGGAACCGAAATAGCCTCAGGGCCTGTAACGCATTCCACAGTTGAAATCACTCTGGTGGGTCAGGACGGACATCGGGAAGCAATCGTGTTTGATGTGATCAAGGCCCCACAATTTCAAGTACTTCTTGGAATCCCTTGGTTAGAAACACACAATCCGAGAATAGACTGGCGAGCAAAGAAGATAACTTTTCCTGATTGTGAACCAACCTGTTACCCAAGGAATCCAGCTATGGGTCTAGCCTCTGTAACTTCCACCCCTGTACAGCTACCATCTGAATACCAAGAATTCCAAGACGTTTTTCAGAAAGAGCAGGCTAACACCTTACCTCCCCATCGATCTTACGATTGCCAAATCGACTTGGTACCCAATGCACAACTACCTTGTAGTAGGATTTATGCTCTTACTGAACCTGAGAACCTGCATTTGCGCCAGTATTTGGATCAATACCTGGCCAATGGTTTCATTCGCCCATCAAAGTCACCAGTCTCTTCCGCTTTGTTCTTCGTACCTAAAAAGGAAGGAGACCTTAGGGCCTGTATTGACTACCGTGCCCTAAATCAGATAACGATTAAGAATCGTTACCCTTTGCCCCTGATACCTGAGCTTATCGACCAAGTAAAAGATGCTCGTGTGTACACCAAGCTAGATCTCCGAGGAGCTTACCACCTGGTACGTATAAAAGAGGGCGACGAGTGGAAGACTGCATTCCGCACCAAATTTGGGCTCTTCGAATATCAAGTAATGCCCTTCGGTTTGTGCAACGCACCTGCCGCCTTTCAGTACTTCATGAATGATGTTCTTCGGGAACTTATCGATGTTTGTGTCATCGTTTATATTGACGATATCCTGGTGTATTCCTCCTCAGAATCTGATCACAGAAACCATGTTAGGGCAGTTCTTGAGAAATTGCGCCAGCACAAATTATTTGCCAAGCTCGAAAAATGTGTTTTTCATACCACAGAAGTGGAGTTTCTCGGATTCATCCTGACACCTCAAGGAATCCGAATGGACTCGCGGAAAGTGGACGCCATTCTCAAATGGCCATCTCCTAGCTCTGTGAAGGGAGTGCAAAGCATGCTTGGCTTTGCCAATTTCTATCGAAGGTTCATCCCGGAATTTTCTCGAACTGTTCAACCCATCACAGCTCTCCTAAAGAAAAACAAACGCTTTGAATGGACTCTTGAGGCTGAACAAGCCTTTCAGGACCTGAAAACCAAATTCACCTCTGCACCTGTATTGAAGCACCCGCGCCCAGATCTCCCTTACATCGTGGAAACCGATGCATCCAGTTCGGCCATGGGAGCTGTCCTGTCGCAAAGAGACCCAGAAACTAACCAACTACATCCTGTAGCCTTTTGGTCCAGAAAATTCTCTCCACCTGAACTCAATTACGCAATTACCGACAAAGAACTACTGGCTATTAAATCAGCTTTCAAGGCTTGGCGTCACTATCTTCTCGGTGCAAGACACACCATCACCGTAATTACGGACCACAGAAATTTGCAGTATTTAAAGACGGCCAAAGCTCAATCTTCGCGACAACTCCGATGGGCTTTATTCTTTGCGGAATTTGATTTTGTAATTACCTATCGCCCTGGCTGCAAGAATGGTAAGGCAGATGCCTTATCCCGGATAGGCATGGAAGAACCCAATTCGAGTTTAGAACCTGTGCCAATCATACCGGAACAAAGAATTCTGGGCTTGACTTCATTGCAAACCATTGAGGTCATCCAAGCTCAAGTAAAACAGCTTTTTGACTCTTCTGCCTTACTGGAATGGAGTCAAAAGGGTCCTCACTACACCGTTAAGGATGATTTACCCTACTTCCAAGAGCGGTTATTTCTGCCAAGTAAAGAATTGCAGGAACTTGTCATTACCTGTCATCATGAATCATTAATGGAAGGACACCCCGGTATCGCGAAAACAGAAGAAAAGATCAAACGCCACTTCTGGTGGCCTTCTTGGAGAAAAGACATAAAGTCATTTGTGTTGTCTTGCGGAATCTGTGCCCAAAATAAGAGTCAAAAGAAAAGGCCAGCCGGCCTACTTCAACCTTTGGACATTCCACCAGCACCTTGGCACACCTTGTCAATGGACTTTATAACTGACCTGCCTCCTTGTGGTGGTTACAACACGATTCTCGTAATAGTGGATCTATTCTCCAAAATGGCCCATTTTATCCCTTTAAAAGGATTGCCGTCAGTTTCCACCTTGGCCAAGGAATTTATGGAAAATATAGTGCGGTTACATGGTTTCCCTTCCATATTAGTCTCAGACCGTGGAAGTCAATTTATCTCCCACTTTTGGAAGAAATGTTGCCAACTAGCACAAATAGACTTGCGGTTATCCACCAGCCACCACCCCCAGACCGACGGACAAACCGAGAGAACCAATCAGACTCTCGAGCAATATCTGCGGTGCATGTTACACCAATCCGAGTTGAATTGGAAGGACATCCTTTGGATTGCAGAATATGCATACAACAATTCAGTGCATTCTGGAACCGGACAGACTCCTTTTTATACCCTGTATGGTCACCATCCTCGGACCTCTGACCTAGATCCACCTCTGACCCTGGAGATGCCTGCAGTAAATCACCTACATTCCACAATAACCCAAGCCTTCAAAGAAGCTACAACCCACTTACAGCAAGCCAAGAAAAAGTATAAAGAAAACGCTGATTTGCACCGAAGTAAAACTCCTCCTTACCAAGTAGGAGATCAGGTATGGCTAGCAACTAAACATCTACCCCTCAAGCGTCAGCGAACTTTTAATCCCAGATTCATTGGGCCTTACCCCATCAAAGCTATTATCAACCCAGTGGCCTTTAAACTCGATTTACCATCCAACATGCGGATTCATCCCGTTTTTCACGCATCTCTTCTACAACCAGTACAACCTGGAACCAGACTGTCTGAGCCCCCAAGCCCTGTCCAAATTGATGGAGAATTAGAATTCGAAGTGAAAGACATTTTAGATTCCAAGATAGTTAAGTCGAAACTCTTCTATCTTGTTGATTGGAAAGGATATGGACCTCAGGAAAGATCTTGGGAACCCAGTAACTATGTTCACGCACCACGATTAATTCAAAGATTCCATCGAAGATTCCCGCACAAACCAAAACCCCCGGAGGAAAAGACCTTGGGAGGGGCCTTGAGGGGGGGTACTGTCATGATGCCTACCTCTAAGGAGCCAGGCCGGGCCCAGCAACCCCAGAGGCAGACATCATTTTCCCCAGGGAAGTCTCAGCGGGCCCAAGTCGGGGCCCTTTGGACTCAGTCCTGGCGCCTTAGGCGCCAGGCTCATAGCGGACCCCAGTCCTGGCGCCTTAGGCGCCAGGCTCATAGAAGAGGATATGTGTTTAAGTGCTTGGGTGCACACTTACCTGATGCAGACCTTGCTGCTTCATCCAGGCCCTCTTGAGGCCTGAATGGGACTACTTAACCTGTAGGACTACTTCACCACCCGGGTGTGGTCGGGGAAGGATACATACCTGATTGGTGGAAGGATACATACCAGGAACTTCTTCCAAGGCTATTTAAACCCCACCCGAACAGCCACACATGCTTCGCGTTGTTCTGCACCTAGCAGGTGGACGCTCACCGTGTCAGCTCCTGCATCCTGACTTCAGCCACGCCTGCCAGCACCCTGGAACACCTGCAAGGGGAGAAAGGAAGAGAATAGGAGAAGAAAAGCTCTTACCTGCTAAATCTGCATCCCGGAGTCATTTCTCCAACGGCCATGAAAAGGAAGACATCATTTTAAAGGCATTTCGATTCGATCGCTGCAGCGCTGCATTTTACTCACCTTTGCAAGGCGCTTCCATCTTCAGCAGCGATCTTCCGGATTCAGCTACGCCCCGGCGCCTAGAGGAAAAAAGACAAGAACAAAGGTGAGAGGGAGAAAAGGAATAAGGAAAGCGCAGTTTCCTTTTAAGTCTCACCTGTTGGATTATTCCCACTGCATTTCGGGTCCTGCCGCTTCCTGGCATCTCCGGACCCCGGCCCCTATGGGGAAAAAAGACAAAGACATTGAATGAGCGAATGCAAAGACATTACCTGAGCGCTCATCCAGAACTGTTTCACTTCGGGTCGGCGCCATATCTCCGGCACTCCGAACCCCGGCCCCTAAGGGGAAAAAGACATAAGCATTAGCGCTTGCTGCAATTAGACAACGAACATTATTATTAAGCTTGAACTTTTGAACAGAACTTTTACAGCGCCTTACCTGAACAGTCAAGCTTACCTGAACTCCCATCAATCCTTAATCCAGTGAAGTAACTGGGTTTCAACGCGCCCCTGCATCAGAAGCAGGATGGAGAGCTCATCCTTCCAAACCCTAAGGTGAGGCTTCACGGGGAATCGTGGAGGAGGTATCGTGGAGGGTTGGAAGGGAGTGGGAGGCTTGAGCATTGTTCCACAGTTGGTAATACTCCCTTTTCACGCACAGGAGGGTATCCAACGAGCCAGGGAAGCCAGAATAGAGGGGCCCTTCCTGTCCATCTTCAGAGTTCTGCGCCTTCGCGCCGCGCCTCCGTGGGAACCAGGTGAGCGTTACACCCTACTCGTCCATTTCTTAGCAATCTAATGGGATATGGGATGGTACCTTACACACACACTGTCAGGCTTCTTCTTTCATGACCATTCTTGACTCTCTTCTCTAATATCTCCTCTTGTGTATTCCGTCTCACTCCTCCTACCAATCTTCTGTCCCTTTGATGTTTCTCTCCTCCTGATCTTGCATTCACCTTTACATAATATTTCTCTTTCCCCTCCACACTACTACTCATCTCCGTCACTCTGTTACACCCTCCTCCACTCTGCTATTCCCTCCTCCATTCTGCTACTGCATCCTCTACTCTACTGCTACTTCCCTCCTATCTACTACTACTTCACTCCTCTGTTGAAGCTACTCAAACACCCTCCTATCATTGTAACATTTGTTTCACAACCATTCCTTACACTATGATTTTGTTTGTACCCGGATACCTTGCGGTTTAATAAAGGAATTTACTCTTTAAACCCTTGTTTGCAGTGGGTTTTTGTGCATTTTATTAGCATGGTTATTGTGGTCAGCCGACACGTGTTTTGAACTCTCAGGGTCTTTATCAAGTAGCAACCAGGACACCCAATGGAGCTGACCAGGCCAACTGGCCAGACCTTTGCCCAACTGTGAAACAATGGGAGCCACCAGTGTGTTAGGCAGAATCACAATTAAGTCTTTGCCACAGATTTTTAAAGAATTTGGCTAGCCGAATAGTTTGACAAATGTTTAGGGAAGGACAAGCCTTCGTAGTTGAGGAAAGTCTGCGCAAGTTTTTAAATTAAGAAAAATGTAGCTGAGAAAGTTGTTCCTGGCAGTTCGGGCAGATCTCACTGTTCCTGTGCTTCAGTCTTAGGGACAAGAAGGAGGACGTCGGGAGGTTCCTGGACTGCCCAGGGAAGAGGCTAAAAGAAAGCTGTAGCAAGAAGTTGGTTTAAGGTGTGAGTGCCTTAAAGTTCACCAGCTGGTTTCCTTCCCTCTGGCTATCCAGTTTTCAACAGCACACTGATGAAAATTCGACCAGAATAGGACGGTGTCCAGGTGGCTTGCGAGTTGATTGTTCCCACCAAACTCAAGGGAAGAAGTTAACTTTGAAGGGCTTCTCTGTTGTTGGAGTTTCAGGAAATACGGACCTGCAACGGGCTTCACCGGTCATCCAGGTGTTTAAGCAGTCCTCTTCCTTCCTCTCCTCTTCGGTTATTTCGTTCCAGTAGTCGACTCTGCTTTCCAAGTCCCAGAGACCTGCTTTTAAACAGTTTTTGCCCCATTCATTCAGCCTGCAGGGTGGCTGTCCTTGCCGGACAGTTAGCCAGCCAATCACACCGGAGTGCATTCAGGTCTCCTGGGAGACTAAGCACAGGGAGGGGTTCGGGCACCTCCCTCACATCCAGTCCACCCCAGACACTCTGGCGCCAGAGGGCTTCAGCACAAAAGCCTGCCAGAGGGCACAAACAAACGGACCAAACCTGGTTTGGCTTGCAAAGTTACACACAAGAAGGACCTTTCCTAAAATAAATGGTGAAAAAAGATGACCAGAGTCTGTTTTTTACAGATAGGTCTGAGGCGCCATATTGAAAAACATGACTACCCATGATTTTGAGCCACCATTTTTAGCGGTTGCGAAAAATCACAGTAGTTGATCTAAACCACTGCCACCAGCCATTTAAAATAGGAAAAGGTAACATTTTACTGTTACGTGAGTGTTTTGACTCAGGGAAAGCTAAGCAACCCCTCCAGCACTCTATAGTAAAATAGGATGTGCTGGGTCAGTACATTTAAAAAAACTAGTAAAGTCAATTTAACTTTACATGTCCGGAGAGACAGTAGTCATTATGAGGGAAGGTATTTAAACCTTTGGGGAGTCTGAAAAGACACCCCTGTGCCACTGCACCGAAGGTGCTGTGTGACACACAGAAAAAGATGATGCCACTGGAGTTGTTTAAAAACTCCATAACCGAAGAACACAAAAGTAAAACACATCCAAAATACATGGAAGAGTGGGAAAAAGGCTCACACTCTTGCCAGGTAAAAAAATCGAATCCCAGAAATCCAGCAAAGTTGCTGGGGGTCTCAAAAGGTAAGGGAAATTGGCACATTTGGAGAATTCTCCCTAACACAGTGAAAGCTGACACACGACATTTACACGCCAGCAGGCAGGCACTATTCATGAAGTACGCTTGATAAAGACTCAGAGAGGTCGAACCACATGTCGGCTGACCACAATAACCATGCCAATAAAATGCAAATAAACCTCAGTGAAAACAAGGATGTAAAGAGTGAATTCCTTTATTAAAGCACAAAGTATCCAGATACAAACAAAATCAAATCCTAACACCAGGTGTGGGCAACACCTCACCTTTCGGCAACCTCGCAGCTTAAACTAACCACACCAAACCAGAAAACCTTAAGTGCAGCACAAGTTCAGTCAAAGCCTAGTGCCCAACTATCTCTATTCACATTCCTTACACTAGCCTTCCCACACACTTGCCAAACAATCACGCACATTTGCGTTTCAGAACCACTCTCATTCCTTAGCCAACAATTCACCTGTTCAATAAATCGCCTCCACACTATGCTACTTCTTCCTTCCTCCAGCTGGTCTCTTGGTAGTCAACCACCTCTACCTCTGACCTCACCCAGAAAATGCACATTTCCTGCTTTCTCTCCCTTGTCCGATGTGGCACTCTCTTTCCCATCGAGAAGGCGTATGTGCAGTGAAAAGTGAGAAGAAGGGGGCTAAGCTCCACCCGTTTTCTCTGCGCAGGTTGCCGCATACTAAGGCTGGCAGTCTGGGAAGGCCAATGTTCATGTTTTGGAACCCTGATACGTGGGCCTCCCACTATGTCTTTGGAGGGAGGGTGAGTCAATTGTCGTTTCCCTCCCTACACTCTCCCCGCTTCTTACGGGGTTGAAGTAGCTACGTAACGTTGGTTTCTGAATATTGCTGAAACCATGTAGGATTTTCTTGATGAGGAGGTTTTTGAGATGAAGAGCAGAAAATATAAAAGATGAAGTTTGGATTCCTTGAAGTGTCCAAAGAAGCGGGTTGTGCCATCCCTTGGTCTAAAGGGATACTGGGGCTTTGGGAGTGAAGCATTTTAGATGGAACTAATCACATAGCCTCTCGCTCTGTTAGCCTTTGGCTGCAATCCTATTAATCGTTAATCATTTTAGAGTCCTCCTACCTGTCAAATCCCACAGCTCTAAGGTCTTCACCATGATAGCTGTCAGTATTTGTAGACTGCCTTGATGTTCTTGCCTCTATTTTCCTTGGAAATCTGTACATCTGTTTCAATGTGAACTTCCTGGGGTTCTCTATCTCTTGCCTTGACCATGTCATAGACCTGTGTGAAAAAAAAGTCCTTTGGTGACACAGTAGAATTCCCCTTTAAGTATTACAACCCCTATCCCTTGAAAAATCATTTTTAATTTGCTCAAATCACAGCTATGCTTTTGGTCACAGGAGTGTGAGTTCTTACTGGGCCATTAAGGCCGGGGCCTGCAAACCTTTGGCTATCCAAATGTTTTGTCCATGATCCTGCACCATTGACTATGCGGTTTAAGCTCTGCTATGAGTTGCAGTGTAAAACATCTGGAGAGCCAAAGGTTGCAGACCCATCTATTAAGGGAACCCCTAATATCATAGTTTAAATGCAAGGTCTTAAGGCATTTAACGTGTTCTCCGCAATGGTCAAAGTGAGCGGGAGCGGTCGGGAGCGGTGCTCCACTACTTTTTTTAATTAAGCTTTACAGTTCCTATACTTTTATTTTAAATAGAAATCGTGATTTCGTTGTAAAATAAAAGTGTAGGAAGCAGTTGAAACTTCCACTTTCAGTGCACTGCACTGAACGTTCCATTAAACAGCAGGCACATTTGTTTGGGGGTTTGTATTGTGTGTGGGAGGTGGCATGGCAATGGGGTTTGTGGGGAGCAGGGACAGGCCAGTAGGGACATAGCTCCACTACTTCTTTTCGTTCACTTCGACCACTGGTTCTCCGGGCTTCACGCGTTTTCATGAGCCCTAAATCAACGTTAAGCCTTCTGCTTCATTGCTCCAAATTCCTGAAGAACAGGCTCCCAGGCACCCCAATTAAATTAATACGGGGACAATTAAGCTCAAGAGAGACAGATTGTGCACCAAATATTGTTCAAAGAATATCAGAAAGTCATGAAGATTTCCAGGAAGTCGCCACATAAATAGATAACTGGAGGCGAAGCTCATTGTGAAAGGATGTGATATTCAAAGTCTTGTTTTCAAATGAAATCTTTGAGAATAATGTTCTCTGCCTTTAATATGTCTACCATTCCCGTAAAATCACAGTCCCATTTACTAGATGAATAAGCTAGTAGGATCGAACGTTAAACCATGCAATTTAGTAGGTAAAACACTACTATGAAAGAATATTGCTGCAATAACATCAGACCATTTTTCTCTGGTGTTTTTATGGTTGTCAGAAAGACCCTACTTTGGTGGCTATATGAATGCAGAATTGTATTCTAACTTGAAAAATACAGTAAGACACACGTAACAGAAATTAGAAGAAATGGTCGACAGAGTCTTTGGGGCTTAACTTTGTCATCACCAAATGTTCTAAATGTTCCATTTTGCTACCTTTGGAGTGAGTTCTACCTTAAGGCTGGCTTTCCCAACAGCTGTATACTGCACATTTTAATCAGTGTAAGCATCATAACTCCTTTAAGAAACTTGTGGCATTTTCACTGATGTTTTTTATTTCTTTTCGGGTAAGGCTCTGCAAATGTTTTGTTTTATGTAATTTAATGAAGTGTTGTTAGAGCGCGTTGTATTTTGTTGTGCATTATATGAACTTGCATCAAAAAAGAAAGCATGGATTACTACTTCAAGCTCCGCTGTTACTGTAGAAAATTGTCAGTCAGTAATGCGGTGGTTTGTGTTTTCTGCGTGTGTCTTGTCTGTGTGTATTTGTCGTACGTTTCATCCATGTACATTTGCGCCAATCAGGGGTGCCGATTTAAGAATTTCCCGGGGGCTGAGGGGAGCCCAGATACAGGAAGTGACATCCCTGGCAGCTATATGACGGCAAATTTGCATGTAGTCGCCAACTTGGTGCAACGGCGCGTGTGGGGGTGGATGCGCACGCAGTGCAGAACAGTGGAAACATTGGCCAGCATGTACTGCATATACTAAAGTCAAGTAAGAAGGAGATTTAAGCCTTCGAGTTGCATTCCAGTAAGCCATCACTGCCCCTACTCCACCCCTCTATAATCATCCAGGGTGTAGTAGCCCTCCCTCAAAAGGCAGAGCAACACAACTAGGATGGGAGAATTACAATATAATAATGCTGCTGTAGATTGGCCAGCCAGGAGAACAGGTGAACTGTTTTCATTGCAGCACCTTCCCCAGGCTAAATGTATTTTTACGGACAACAGTTAATTGAATACATTAATCTGCAATGGCCTCAACATCCAGATGTGCAGCTTCATCTGTGTGTCCATGTAGCAAAGCAGCAGCATTTAATCGAGCTTGGCCCATTGTAGCTCTCTGGTAGGTTTTGATTCGCCAAAGGCATGAAAATGAGCGCTCCGAAGAACAAGAGGATACAGGGATGGTTACTGCAATTTGAAGCAGTTGTGCCAGTTCTGGGAACACATTGCACATAGGACAACCCCTTTCACCTTGGAACAAGTCAAAAACATCCTGAAAACACATAACCAGAGTCTTATCCCTCTGTATAAGTTAAAGGAACATATTTCTATGCAACTCTGGATTGCATTCATGGAATTCAGTCTTATAAAAATTCATGACATAATCACTGGTGGCATTCCCTGTAACAAATTTTTCAATGTTAACCATATGGTCACATGCAGTTTTATTGAAACGTTCTGACAAAGCTACCAATGTACAGTCCATGAGTTCATAATAACCTTGTCTATAGAGGTCTTTGGGAGACTCAATAACATGAGGAACTGACCCTTCATCCAGGCGCCATGGGATTCAATACTCAATGATGCGCTGCAAGCCTTTTCAGTGGTCTGCAACCTATGGCCAGTCAGAAATGTTAGACTACATGTCCCATCAGGCCTAGCCAGCATAGTGAATGGCGAGGGATCCCAGGAGGTGTAGTCAACAACATCCCCCGAACACCATCCTGTGACTTTTTTTGCGCCAGCAGGAGTGGATGCACCTAAGAACATACCTAAAAGGGACCAGGATTTTCACTGCTGCCAAAACAATTCCCAATCAAATATGGTGTGTGCTTTTATGATAACCCTGTACATACAATTGTAGTTTTGTTTTTGTACCTTCGTCTTCATGCCTTGTCTTGATGCGCCTTGAAACACTATTTTGCTATATAGTGCACATTACAAATTGGAAGCAAGACACGCATAACACAGGATCGAGTATCGCTATAAATACAGTAATATAGCATATCATGTTGAAATGGTTCTTACGCTACTTTAGTGAGACCGTTTCGTGTGAACAGCCCTCATCGCCTGCATTAGATGACTTGCTCTCAGCATCTAACCGTCATGAGTGTTGCCTCATGTTGACTGCCTTTTCTCGTGAATTATTTGCTCTGTTTTGTAACTTGAGTATAGCGGTTAAGTAACTTGTAACTTGTGTATAGCGCTTAAGTGTAAGCACTTTATTAATCCAAATGAATAAATACATGTCAGACCTGCTGAAGCGATATGTTAGCAAGATGCCAAAGGTTTTGATCAGATTACAATATTTTAGAAAACATCGCTGAGATTACTCTTTTCAAAGCATTACTTGTGCACATTTCATTTTTTGCAATTACACCCAAATAAAGCACCACCGCAAAGGTTAGGTGCCTTAGCAGGCTGTTGACAAATTAGATGAGGGGGCCACCTCCCATACAGTCTAACCATCCAGCCTCGAAGCTGCGAGCCAGGGGCCATGGCAGTGGAAAGAAGGGAGAACACAAAGTAGTGAGGAATGAGAGGGCCACAAATGAAAAAATAAAAAAAAATAACTTACATGCTGCTGTTTTCCGACGAACGTGCTGCTCTCTGCTTCGGTGGCTGGAATAGTGTCTGCTGCTCCTGCCGCTCCTGCCTTAAACACGGGCAAACCGGAAGCAAAACACAGAAGCTTCCGGTAGCCCCTAAACCCTCCCCTCCAGGACCATGCACCAATGTGAGTCCTAGAGGGGAGGGCTTAATCAGACATTATCGCACTTTTACCGGGCCGGAGACAAGTGATGCAGTATCGATGGAAAGGGCCATCAATACTGCATCACTTCTCTCTGGCCCGGGGGGGCTCAGCCCCGACTTGATTATGCCAAGGGGGGTTCGAGCCCCAGGGCCCCCCGTACTCAGTGCCTCTGGCGCCAATTGTATTCCGCCTGCGCATGCATGATACGTGTGTGTGTGTTGTCAATGCCCGTTATCTGGCTATTGTGTTGTGTATTCCACGTGCCATGTATTCACCATTACACATACAATTCAACCATTTTGTTAGTGCCTACAAATGAGTATTGTGATGTATTATCGTCTGCACCTGTTATTCTGAGAGGGTTGATTTCATGGTAAGGCATTACATGAACATGCATCATGCACAAAAGTGCATATGACCACATACTGTGTGTGTTGTCGTTGGTCTTGCTATGCGCATGAGTGTAGCCAGAGCATATTGCCCAAACGTGCAGTGTGGACCCATTGCTGTCAATTGTCTTCCACTATCACGTGCCTACTGGGTATATTTTAGTAGAGCATGTTGTCTGTTGTGTTGAATTGTATTATGGACATTTTATTTTGAGTGTGTTATTAGCCATGATGTTAGGGTGACCAGATAAAAAAAACAAAAAACGAGACAGGCCATAGACATAGAAGTAGGACTACTGTAAACACAAACAGGACTGCGATAAAATTGCAGTCCTACTTCCATGTTGCTGGCCTGATTCGGGGTGTGCTCCAGACGCACTCCTCTTATTGGAGGAGAGCGACCAGGTGGGGAAGAGGGTGGAAATGGCAGCATGAAAAGCCTTCAGACGCAGCAAGAATTGTGCCGGGTGCTGATTTTAGGATTTCTAAATGAGTTCCCTGCAAAAACTGGCACCGCAGCCACCCACCCATCCAATACCAGGATGGGTTTCATTAAATGAAAAAACTCTCGGGACCCTGGGACAGAGGGCGATTTCTCTGGACTGTCCCGGGAAAATCGGGACGTCTGGTCACCATACATGATGTGGAGGTCTATAAGCGTTACATGCAAAATCTTGTATACTTGATAGTAGTTCTTCCTTTGCATCTACAAATGTATGATTAGCTCAAGACTGATTGATTCATTCCTCGTAAATTGAATCAGACAATTTCGAGAAATGAATTGCAAAATCATGTTTTTGGAGGGTCGGAAACTCAGTGTAAAAAACAGCTTTGTTTCAGCATGGTTTTCTTACATAGAGTAATTGATAAAATTAATAAAATATGTCCAAATTGTTTGGATGTCGCCAGATCAGTGTCTTGTCAAATTTGTTGCACATTCTTGAACATGGTCAAAAGATCACAGGGAAACGATTTCTAATTTTCTTACGTCATGTTAGGTGGACTAGGGAAAAATTGAATACAAGGGATGAACCACATTACTCACAGAAACCATTTTTCACATGCTTAGAGTTCCAGTGCTAGAGATCCAGTGCTAAACTTGTGGCAAGTGCATGGCTCTTTAGACTGCAGGCCAAATCCTGTACCCGGAAAATCTGTTTCTATCCTATACACCAATTCTGAGAATAGGGTCATGAGACAAGAGGAAAAGTGAAGAGTAAAATTGGGAAGTTGTTGTGGAACAGAAAGGTTTTAGGCCTTTCTGAAATGCACATTTTTTTCCAAGACTGTAAGTTTAAGGGGATGATTCCAGGCTTTGGGACCTATCACCTTTGACGAAGGCCCCTGCCTGACACTAAGTGTTCAGGAAACGGGTGAAGAAAAGGGAGTCATATGGTCTAGGTGCCACCAATGCTGTGTAAAACGTCATTCGAGAAGGGGCCACTGGACCACCCATCCTAACAGGGTAATGTGGTAGGGATTTGTCACATTCAGTGAACTTGTGAGACTGCCCATTTACGAGACCATTTAGAAGTGAATATACCTGTAGAAGAATTGTCCTTGCTCCGGGCACTGAATCCCAGTTGAGACGGGTGTCCAAGATAATGAAGAATGCCCCTGCTAATACTGCAGGGAGTCTTGATTCTATTAAAGACAAGGAGGCGAGCATTATGCTTCATCTTCAATTTATTCCTGTCTCCAGCAGTTTTAACAACAAACAATCTTTTTTTAAATTCCCATATGGGAAAAAAAATGTTTCTTTTTTCAACCAGAAAACTACATTTCCCTTTGCTCCAGGCCAATTGTAGTCTCAATGTCCTGATCATGTGGTCCTAGTCCTTCCATTTCCTGTTCTCTTCCTCTTTTTTAATGCTCTCAACTGCTCTCCAACTTGAACTGAATTCTGAACTAGTCCAAACATAGTTTCTGAGCACTCCACTGCAGTGTCCGGCAAATCTTCTGCATTCAAACTGGGAGCCTCGCTCTTAAACATTTCCTTTTTCTCAATAACCTGGCTCAGCTGTTCTTCTGGTTATCTCCTAGTGAAAGAACATAAAGAGCACGTTAGGGTGGCGGATACACACCCTATTCTAGAAGAAATCCATTGTAAGTACATTATTTTACATCAACATTAACGCTCCCGTGTATCTAGGGCGGGAAAGTAATTATTGCCTCCTTGTCTTTAATAGAATCAAGACTCTGTGCTCTATTAGCAGGGGTAATCTTCATTCTATGTCAAGACGGAGGTGAGCATTATGCTTTTTCAAAGCTTGTCATCACTGTCACTGATTGTACAGGCTTAAAATAGAATGTTCTAATGGTAGTATCACTGGCCCAGTCGGCTGCCCGTAGGATATCGTGCAATATCGCGCCCTGTGCTAGCACCTTTGAAGCCATTGCGCCTCTGACAGAATGCGCTCCAAACTTAGCCATATCTATTCCTGCTAGTTGCATCTCTTCTCACCCATCTTGCTATAGTGGCTGTTGATACTGCCTTGTGAGGTTTTCTAGGTGCTATCAGCAATTGTGTCGTCACCATTTGCCTCATATCCTCAGTCCTATGCCCATATTTTTTTATGCAGGCTACTACGCACCACTTGGTGTGGTCCAGCAGTTAGGGATAGACTATTGTCATGGAGTCTGTCTTTGTTCTTCTGGCTAGGGTGAAGGTTACTCCATCTGGTCCGTACACTTTCCTATTCACGTTTAGTGCTCTGACGTCTGCTACTCTCCTACATGATACTATACACAAAAGCATTGCCAGTTTCCCTGACAGTTGCTTCAGGGAAAGGTATCTGTTTCCTGGCCAGCCGGCCAACAGTTTCAGGACTACCGAAACATCCCATAAAGTGTCATACCTTGGCCTTGGCAGTTTCCTAAATCCTATTCCCCTAAGTAGTCGAACTACTGCAGTGTTCTCCCTTATGGGCAATCCCTCTATGGTTACGTGGCCCGCTGAGATTGCGCACCTGTATACTCCAATCGTTCTGTATGCTTTCCCGTCTTGGAGTAACTGCGCTAAGAAATTAAATATCTCTACTAAAAGTGCTGAAATGCGAGGAAGACTTCTCCCTTTGCACCACCATGACCATCTACTCCAAGCTGCGTCGTAGCTCCTTCTAGTCGATGGTGCCCACAACTCCATGATGAAATCCCTGGGAGATTCCAGCATCTCCTGCTACCATGCACGCCATCATTGGAAGAGTCCCTCTAACTCTCAGACGATGATATGACCCAACTGGGTCAGTTAGAAGGTTTTCTCCTGCAGGTAGTACTCTCGGGTGATCGGTCACTGGTTCCATCAATGTCAGGAACCATACTTGCGACTTCCAAATCGTGGCCACCACTATCATTGTCGCTCTCTCTCTCTGCAAACCATCGCTAAAACCCTGCTCATAATAATAAATGGCAGAAAAGCGTAGTGCTTCCCTCCCACTCCAATCTTGGAGAAAAGCATCTACTCCTGCCGCTGTCGGATCTAGTCTCCAGCTGATGTATCCTCTGTTTTGTGCTTTCAGTCTGGACACAAACAGATCTTTGTGTACTGGCCCCCAAAGCTCCTCTGTCTGGCAGAAGATAGTCTTGTCCAGCATCCAGTCGCTGGAGTCTGCTAGGTATCTGCAGTTCCAGTCCGCTACATTGAGCGAACCCGATAGATATTCTGCTACTACTGAGATTCCTGACTCTAGGCAGAAGTGCCAGAAGTCCTTGGCTAGTTCTGCTAATAATTTGGACTTCATCTCTCCTAAATGATTGATGTATCTGACTGCTGATATATTGTCCATCTTCAGCAGGATACAAGAATTCACTCTGTCTTTCGTAAATGCATTGATTTCAAACGACTTGGCTAGTAGTTCTAGACAGTTGATGTGCAACATGAGCTCTTTCGTGCTCCATTTACCCCCTGTCTCTAACTCTCCGACATCGTACTCCCCAGCCTTCTCTGCTGGCATCTTATTCTATCACTAGTTCGGTCCGACCTCCGAATATGGCGTTCCCATTCCAGGCGTCCATATTCTGCAACCACCATTCTAGTTCTGTCTTTGAATCTATATCTGATGGTATTGCAGGCCTTGTTATAAGTGTTTCATCTTCAGTCGTTGGAGGGCGCGATAATGTAGTGGCCCTGGAAATACCACCTGAATTGACGCTGCTAATAGACCCACTACTCTCACTATCATTTGAAGCGAGATTATGCTTTTGCTCAGGTAATTTCTTTTTTCTCTCTTTATATCTCTCATCTTCCTGGCTGGCAGTTCTAGCGTAGCTGTCCTGATGTCTATGATGAGGAACTCTATTATCCTAGCTGGTATCACTTCTGATTTTTCTCGATTCACTAGGAATCCTAGAGACGTTAGTAGGTCTGTCACCCAGCCTGTCTGGTATCTGAGCGTCTCTCTGCTGTCCGCCATTAGCAGGATGTCGTACAGGTAAATTATCATTCTTATTCCTTTCTCTCTGATTGCCTCTGCTATAGGCTTATTAAGCTTTGTGAATGTCCATGGCGCTGAGGCTAGTCCAAACGGCATTGTCGCAAATTGCCAGAATTGCCCGCCCTACTCGAACGCTAGAAAAAGACAATACTCTTCTTGGACTGGTATCGTAAGGTATGAATCCTTCAGATCGATCCTTGTGAGCCAATCGCTCTGTCTGAGGGTGTCCCTGAGCTGGTGAATTTCCTCCATCTTGAAGTGATGGTAAGTCACCCAGCTGTTCATGTCTTTCAAATTTATTAGAGGCCTCACTTTGTCCATCCTGTGTACAAGGAACATGTTGCTTATGAACTTTGGGGTTGTAGTGCAAGGCTCTATCGCTTTTCTGCGTGCTAAGCTGTATAGCTCTGCGTGTAAGGTCTCCTTCTCTACCTGCGCTGAGTGTATGGTCATTGGGCTGTATGGGTATCTGTTTAAATTCTGGCTGCACTCCCCTGGCTGTCTGCAATACCCAGGCATCTCTGGAAAGCGCGCACCAGTTCTCCCAAAAACGTAACATCCTCCCCCCCACTTGTGGATTTGGGGTCTGTCTCACCTGTGGGGAACCTTTGTCCTCTTCCCTGTCCTCAGCCTCACCTTCCTCTCCTCTCCAAGCGTCCTCTTGGGGAAAAGAAGGTGTCTTGCTGCTTGCTTTCCCTATACTGGGCCCTGTTGTTCTGAGGCCTTCTTGTTGCTAAATAGCGACCGGTCGCTTGGCCTCGATACCAACTGGTCCTCGACGAAAACTCTTCCCGGGAATATTTTCTTTATTGATGCTTGCGCCTTTTCCAAGGAGTTGTAGGTGCCTACAAACCTCCCCATTTCCTTCCCGAATGTCTCTCCAAATAGCAGTCCTTGGGCTGCTTCACCTGCTTTGTACGCCTAGCTTGGGGTCTATTTTGAAGAGTAGTCCTCTTCTGCGCTCTGATGAGATTGTGCAATTCGGGTTACCTAACAGGCATACCTCTCTTTGCGCCCAGGTAGCGAGGACATATGGGTCCACTTCTTCCCCTGTATCTCTTGCTTGTTCAGCCAAGTCCATGATCTTTGTGAGTGGTCCTGCGAGATAGAGCACCTTTTCCTGGCAGCTTCTCCAGGATCTGTGCATCCCCTTTCTGGGGTCTCTGGAGGTTTTTTCGACACGAATGCCAGCATCTTCAGGTCGAGTTCCGGTGGTGATTCCGCTACCTTTCCTGGCAGCTCTGGTTTAGGACATTCTACCCGCATTATTTGTCTTGCCTCTTTTTCGAGGGGGTTCCGTGACCTGTGGGTCATGTATTTCGTGACTCTTGATGATGGCAACCAGTCTGAGGACTTAGGATTTCGGATGTCCTATGGTTAGAACATATCCAAAATTCCCTCTCCGTCCTTCGTATTGTTGAGTTTCCTCAACTTTCTTTTGGAAGGGGGCTGCACCTCTTCCTCATCCTCTTTATTATCCTCATCTTGAGGCTCCTCTTCGGAGTCCTGCCCTTCATTCCCCATACTATCTTTCCCTGGGTAGTGGGTCATGAGGCTCGGCACTCCCGACTTGCTCATGGAAGCGTCTCGCAACTTTGCAAATTCACCGGTAACCTCTGGGGCCTTTGCCCTGTCTGGGTGATCCGGGGGTTCAGAAGAGTTCTTTCTCTTCCGGGTCTTCTTACACACCTGTGGGTCCTCTGATGGGACCCTTGTGGATGTGTTGTCTTTAGTTATGGTGCCCTTCTCTTTCTGGCTCAGAAATGTCTCAATGGTTTACAGTCTGTCTTGTAGGGTCTCACTGCTTGAGCCACTGCCTCTACAAGTGAGTTCCCCAGCACTTCCTTGAAGCTATAGGCTAGATCTTTGGAATAGGCTTCCTCCTGTTCCTCCTCGCTCCACTCGAATTCTGTCATGCCCCTTTGCTGTAAAAGTGCATTAGCCACCTGTTCTGGTGTAGTGGCACATCCACGTAACTCACTGTGTGGTTAGTGTGAGGCTGCACCTTCTGTCCTGATGAGCAGGCTTCCATATAATGCTCTTTACATTCGGGATGGCTTAGCTTAGACATGCTGTGGAAGTTGGGAGCATTATACTGGCTTTGTCGAGGGCTCTGGTGCTCTTTTCCCGCTTCTGCGGGTATTGAATTATATTAGGTATCACTTTTCCTCTCCGGAGCTAAGTGCGTACATGACAAACATTGTACTAGAGCTCTCCTTGTACTCTGGGGGGAGGCTCCACCTATCCAACGGTGCGCCGCCTCCAACCAATGAGCTGTGCGCTGTCCACGTGCTGCTGAAGCGTGTCCAGTCGGCACACGCGTGCCTGGCTCTGCCCCCCCCAAAGGTGGGGGCTGCACTGGGAGCCTCTGGCTAACTGCGCGAGCCTGACTCCTCCTTCCCAAAGGAGGTGGTCGTGCTATGGGTGAATGAGGAGTACGGCGAGCCCCAAGTGGGCTGTGAATGCGGCACGTGGTCGGCGTTTCCAAAATAAAACAAACAAGTCTAACACTATTTGAAATCACATTGCACACCTACTGTCATGTTAAAACTCTGATGCTTACTGCTCTTTGTGCGTGCTTCTACCAAACAGTTTATAATTATACATGCACCTGCTCATAGCTGTATATACCCATACTCTACGGAGCTATAGAAAATGCTACTTATCTGCTTGGAGAGCAGGAAAGAAGAGCGAGAGAACAGGAAATGGAAGGACTAGGACCACATGGTCAGGACATTGGGACTACAGTTGGCCTGGAGCAAAGGGAAATGTAGTTTTTTGGTTGAAAAAAGAAAAAAAAATGTTTTGTTACAAAAAAGTTTCTTTGTTGTTGAAACTGCTGGAGACAGGAATACACATACTTGCCAACCCTACCGATTTAGGCAGTAGGATACCCCTTTTTAAGCAGTCCTACCGCCTACCGATTTTTTGACACCAAATACCGATTTTTTTTGTTACATTTTTTTTTTTGCCCACGCCAGCTCGGGGGTGTCTTTCAAGGGCTCCCCCAAGCTGGCGTACTGGGAGAATGCGCGGCATGCAGGCTTTTAATGTCAAAGGCACCCACGGCGGTGGGCTAAAGCGCCCCTCCGCCGCGGGTGCCTTTGGCAAAAGCCACCATTAGCCCCCCACCACGCCAGCTCGGGGGAGTCTTTCAAGGACTTCCCCGAGCTGGCGTAGCGGGAGAAGGCATGGCATGCAGGCTGTTAATGTCAAAGGCACCCACGGCGATGGGCTAAAAGCGCCCCTCCGCCGCGGGTGCCTTTGGCAAAAGGCATCATTAGCCCCGCACCACGCCAACTCGGGGGAGTCTTTCAAGGACTTCCCCGAGCTGGCGTAGCGGGAGAAGGCACAGCATGCAGGCTTTTAATGTCAAAGGCACCCACGGCGGTGGGCTAAAAGCGCCCCTCCACCGCGGGTGCCTTTGGCAAAAGGCGCCATTAGCCCCCCACCACGCCAGCTCGGGGGAGTCTTTCAAGGACTTCCCCGAGCTGGCATAGCGGGAGAATGCACGGCATGCAGGCTTTTAATGTCAAAGGCACCCACGGCGGTGGGCTAAAGCGCCCCTCCGCTGCGGGTGCCTTTGGCAAAAGGCGCCATTAGCCCCCCACCACGCCAGCTCGGGGGAGTCTTTCAAGGACTTCCTCGAGCTGGCGTAGCGGGAGAAGGCGAGGCATGCAGGCTGTTAATGTCAAAGGCACCCACGGCGGTGGGCTAAAGGCGCCCCTCTGCCACGGGTGCCTTTGGCAAAAGGCGCCATTAGCCCCCCACCATGCCAACTCGGGGGAGTCTTTCAAGGACTTCCCCGAGCTGGCGTAGCGGGAGAAGGCGCGGCATGCAGGCTGTTAATGTCAAAGGCACCCACAGCGGTGGGCTAAAAGCGCCCCTCCGCCAGGGGTTCCTTTGGCAAAAGGCGCCATTAGCCCCCCACCACGCCAACTCGGGGGAGTCTCTCAAGGACTTCCCCGAGCTGGCGTAGCGGGAGAAGGTGCAGCATGCAGGCTTTTAATGTCAAAGGCACCCACGGCGGTGGGCTAAAAGCGCCCCTCCACCGCGGGTGCCTTTGGCAAAAGGCGCCATTAGCCCCACACCATGCCAACTCGGGGGAGTCTTTCAAGGACTTCCCCGAGCTGGCGGAGCGGGACAAGGCGCGGCATGCAGGCTGTTAATGTCAAAGGCACCCACGGCGGTGGGCTAAAAGCGCCCCTCCGCTGCGGGTGCCTTTGGCAAAAGGTGCCATTAGTCCCTCACCACGCCAACTCGGGGGAGTCTTTCAAGGACTTCCTCGAGCTGGCATAGCCGGAGAAGGCGCAGTATGCAGGCTTTTAATGTCAAAGGCACCCACGGCGGTGGGCTAAAAGCGCCCCTCCACCGCGGGTGCCTTTCACAAAAGGCGCCATTAGCCCCCCCCACCACGTCAACACTGGCGAGTCTTTCAAGGGCTCCCCCGAGCTGGCGTGATGGCAGAAGGCGTGGCAGGCGCCTCATTGTCATTGAATGCACCCGCGGCGGCGGGCTCATTCAATGACAATGGGCTTCTGACGCGCCCTATTCCTATCATTACCTCCTCGCCTGACTATTTTTGAAACTTTAAGATTCCTACAGATTTTTGTTCACAGAATGTTGGCATGTATGAATACATTGAAGATGAAGCATAATGCTCGGCTCCGCCTTGACATAGAATAACTCCCCCATAAGTCCCTGGAGACTGTGGAACTGTTGTCATTTGGAATTGCAGAAAGTGCCAGTGTGGGAAATGTCCAATAACTCGAAAGGGAAAGACACACTTGCATGTGCAAGGAATCATTCTCAAAAATCCTCCTCTTCAACAACTTCAGTTCCTGATCAGGAGAAGCAGGCGAGACTGTGGAACAACATAGATCGAGCATGCTTGCTCCTTTCTAAACATGAACAAGCTGTGAATGCAAGATGACAGCAAGACAACTTAATGGCTCAATCTGCAGAGTGTGACGTGGTCATGACCATGTCAAGAGTGAGGATGGATGACTGCCAATCATGGGATAGGCAGCCTACCAGGCTATATACCAAAACCGGTCCTACCATAGTGGTAGTGAGGGAGTTGGGGTATACCAGACCCTGCCCCTCCTAGGAGTGCACTGTATATGACTGCAGGTAACACTGTCCCTTCCACAACGCCTGTTAGACTCTCTTACGGCCAGAGTGATGTTTTGTTTTTTCAGAACACAACTCCCAGAATGCTCCTGGACACAACCAACGAAACCCAAACTGGAATTAGAGGAATGGAATCTGGACCAGCCATCGAACAAACTGGGAGCTTTTCTACCCAAAAGAAATGTGTCACCCAACAACAGACCCACCAATCCCTGACTGATCCTAAAAGAAGGGACTGCAGGGAAAAGGGAATTCATGGGAGACACAGAAATCCTCCCCAAGCACAGGGATAAACAAAACTCACCTGTGCATGAAGAAATCCACCAGGAAAAAGAGCGGTTTGACCACATGGCTGCCATACCACAAAAGAAAACTGGAAAAGGGGCAGACTTAAAATACTTCTTGAAGCCATCCAGGGGAGGTCTAACTCCCAGCGGGACAGCTCAGCCAGAGATTGGCTAAGAGGAGCATGTGACCAGGGGGGCCATTTAGAGCCGGGAGGAGTGTTGGAAGAGGGAATGGCTGGGCTATAAAAGCCCAAGAGGCAGAGGACAGACAGTGGAGTAAAGTGCTGAGGAGACTGTGGCAGTGTTCTGACAGAGTGCGGGTAAGGTTTTATGTGTAGTACCAGTGGAGTGGATTGTGGTGGGTGTATGTGTGAAAACTGAATGAGAAAGATAGAGAGGGGGGAGAAGTGTGGGGAGGTTTTAGAAAGGGTGAGAGAGGAAGTGATGGAGGGCATGACCCCCAGACAACCAGACAAGAAAAACAATCCGCTAAGAAAAAAAGCTTGGTGCACCTCTTTGCAAAAAAACAAGATTTATTTTGTATACGAAAAGGAAAAAAGTGATGGAGGGTGCCTTAGAACCAAACTGCCACGGAGCTCTCGGTTAGTTCAAAGCAGACATGCCATTATAAGGCAAGACATCATCACTCGTGACGCACACAGTAGACAGTGTTCATCTGCCACCCTCATTGGCTGCCACCTATATATGTACTACCAGTCCCTTATAGTCCCTCAGCTGAATGACCACACTCTAATCTACCCTGGCCCTCTAACACGTGGTCTACTACTCCATCACCTTTGCTCCCACCTACCTGATTGGCAGGCCTCTTAGAATGTTACCCATCCAATGGGCCTCATCGCACGGTGTGTACTTGGTCGTAAACATGAACTCAGTGGATACCTCTGAGTTCAAATTGGCCCTTTGAGAATAAAGAAGCGATTCTCTTGATACCATATATCCAAGCTCTCCCATAGTGCCTCCCTGCCGTGGGACTTAATTTGTTGTCATCATCTCTTGCTCCTTGTACCACAAATCACGGGTTGTTTAACTCTTGGCTCCCCCCTGATTAGCTGCCCCTCCCCAGAGCTTCTTCTGGGCCTCTCGAGGACCCCACTAATCACCCGGATTTTGATGGAATTAAGTATTCAGTTTTCTGGATGTTTGGCATTTCTAAATAGATGGTCATTATTCTGGGGGAACTAATGCTCTAAATCTAGGCCAGGTTTTATGGCAGCTCAAGACCTTTACCCTGGACCCCATGCATTTGTCCTTCGGGATGGGTGCAGCCCAGCCCTGGCTCGCCATTCACATTCCTTTCTAGTTTTGCAGACTTATAGCTTGATACAATTATATTTGTGAAGGCCTCTGTTCTTCGCCGGGGATTGGGATGGGAAGGTGATTCAAAACTCATTACCCGACTGTTCTACTCCTTTCAGTAGGGCGAGTAACAGTCTAGACCTTACTTCAATTATGGCGGGGCTTCGGTATTTCTTGTGGCAGAGGCTAGGGGCTATGTTTACATCCTACTACATTTAGTTGCAACTACTACACTTCAATATCACCCATGCCCTCTATCTGGGTCTATGTATATGTTCATAGCTACTCCAAAGCAACCATATTTGTTATTGCCACTTCAAAAGCTCTACCCCCCTTTAGCAGTGCATGTTCACTTTCTTGTGCATGAATATATTTTCCACAGTCTAAATCGCTTGGGAGGGCATGGGAGCTGAACGTGCATCTCAACAAAGGTAAAAGAGAGAGACAGGCGGAGATAGTGTGCAAGATCAGGAGACAGGTGAGATGACAGGGAACATTGTGGGAGAGACTTGAGAGGAGAGGGGAGCAAGCAGTGTGGGAGAGAGGGGGAAGGGATCATTAGTGTGAGGGTGGGGAAAAAGCAGGAGAAAAGGGAGAGAAGCAAAAGGGGGAAAGAGAGGCACAGGTGGAGGAAGAGGCAGATGAACATCAAAGAGGAAGAGAGATAAGAGGCAGGAAGAGGGAGGGACAGAGAAAGAGACACAAATATGAGAAGGTGAGAAATCAGAAGAGAAACTGTGTTGATATTGGAGGGGTCAAGCAGAACAAAAGTATCTCTTAGAAAGTCCAGGGAGGAGATGTATAGGAAAGACCACAGTTTTGAGGATCCCTGGAAAGATTAGAAAAGACCTACATAGTAGAGTTTACTGCGATTTAGAATATGTTGGAGACTTAGAGGTTAGGGATGCCTGGATTAGGCTGGAAGGGGCCCATATGGATGTTGTGAGAGCTGTAGGGATCCCCTGAGTTTCAAGAGTCTGAGCCTTCCCATAGCATGTGTCTTCAAATTCAATAAAGAGCCTTAAATCTAACCCATTTTTCTGTGGAATGTTAATGCTATTTTTGACAAGTGGTGTCATTGTTAGATCGTTCAGGCCCAAATACAGAGACCGCTTACAAGAGAGAGACGAATCACTTAGAGAAATAATGGATTGAGTAGATGGGGACACAAGAGTAGGTCTACCCCACTTAAGGGTAGACCTTCCAGCAACACGTTTTGGTTAGTTCACCCCGACACAGAGCAACTCAAAGGTACCACAATACCAGTTGATTACAATGGTTATCCCAAGCAGTAACATCCAGACTCTGCTGGTCAACCTCTTCCCCACTCCTACTGGGTACTGGGGTACTCTGTGGTCCACCAAGCAAGGCCCATAGAGTTCAAGTAGCAACAGAGATAGTTGGTGCCCACCTTGGGAATCTTGGGAATCCAGTCCCATCACTGAGGACAAAACTTCTTCATGGCAAAAGGAATATCCTCAAGATGGCCTGAATGGGTTCCCCAGTAGATGTAGCGAAGTTCATTCCTCTGGGGGAGGTGAGGAAGTAGCAATGACTGCAAAGTGCTCAGTAAAACAGAGGCGTCTGAAGATGAATATCATCTCCAACAAGTCCTACCCCTGCAGAAAGATGCTGAAAAGGAGATGGAGAGGTGAGAAGAGGAGGGCATTCATGTAATCCCCCTGATACATTGATGAAGTCTGACTTGGGACATCTAACTTTCCCTCAATAAGAAGGGAATCATCCAGGAAAAGGATCAATAAGAGATGGGATACCCCGTAACAGCACCCGCTAAACCCTGGGGGAAAAGGGCTGATGGTCAATTAGACATGGTCAAAGATAAGGCTGACAGACCCATCCCAAGGAGAACCTAGGGGAATGACTCAATAGGGTGCTGAGAGTCTGCAGTCTGAAGATCCACCTGAGACCATGAAGGTCCCATTACCTACTGAGAAATACAAATGCAGTGGATACATGGAGGGGGAGATCAAAACCCTTTTGCTATAGCTGGATGATCTCTCCAAGGAGGAATAAGAACCCTCAATGAAAGAAATGGCAAAACCCAGGGCTGTGGTCCTACAGCAATGGTTTGAAAAGAAGAAAACTTTGACCTTCCATATGGCCGTGAGAGCAAGACTGAGAAAATGTTGTGTGTAGTCTGTGCAGTGTGGGGGCCATTGAAAATCGATGCCCTCTACCCAGATACCAGGAGCTGGATCTTGGCCCGTCATTGAAAGAAGCACCACATGAGAAGAGCAGGATAAAGGCTTTAAATTGAGGCTCCCACCATCAGCATCTGTATGCCTGTGGTCACATGCCTGAAGAAACATTCCAGGTACGAGTTGCAATCCAGGGGGGAAGACGGGCTGGGCCGTTACAGATGTCAGGAACTCCTATCCTTACACAGTAGAAGGGCAAAGAACAACATGGCTACCTGTTGCAATTACAGGGATGGCGTGAAATGCAGGATGGAAATGGTTTCAATTCAGGTGATGGGAACAATCTGGAACACCAAAGTGGTGGGATGAGGAACCTCCCAGAAGAGCTGTGTTGGGGAGCAGTTCTACAGGATTCAGGAAATGGATGAAGTCCTTATGCCTCAAAAACAAAGCTGGAAGACACCAGACTTCCCCTTGGATAAATTATTGTGACCAGGTGTTATGCCTGTGAGGTCAGAGTACATAACCACTACTATTGTCCCAAAAGATCATCATGAGGAGATCCAAAGATTATCCTGGACTGGAAAGGCTTGAGAGAAGAGATGGTCCCAAAATTCATATGGGAAAAGTAAGATAGCTGGCAGAAAGAGGAGGGGGGGGGGGTCCAGAGGGGTGGAGCTATGAAACAGGGTCAGGACAATGACCCTGTCAGCAGTAATCGGACCTCCCTCCCAGCCTGGGGTCAGCATCCTGACGCTGTATAGCAAATATGGGACAACCCAGGAGACAAAGTGCGGGAGAAGGGGGTATCCAGTCCATGCCTCCACTGTGTGCGCATTGCATATGACTTCTGGTACTGCAGTCCTACCCACAATGCCCGTCAGTCTCTCTTCTGGCCACAGTTCTTTTTCAGAACTGCAATTGTCAGAATGCACCTGGGGTTAACTAGCAAAACCTGGACTGGAATTGAGACCAGACGTGAAATGGACTAGAAGACTTTCTGCCCAATATAGATGAGACACCAACACCAGAACCAATAACCCCAGATGGAAACCAGGGAAATGGTGGAGCAACAGAAAATGAACTGAGAGGGAGAGGGGACTGCAAGGGAGCAGGGGAGACATGTAAATCCTTCCCAAACCATGGGACAAACAAAAGTCACCTGCACATGATCAAATCCACCAGCAAAGCTAGCAACCTGAGCACATGGCTGCCATCCTGCAAATGGAGAATGGAAATGGCACAGAGCTAGAATCCATCTTGAAGTCTTCCAGGTGACGTGCAAGCCCCTAGAGGGATACCTCAGCCAGAGATTGGCCAAGATAAGCATGTGACAAGGTAGGACCAACGGGAGCCAGGAGGAGTGTTAGCAGAGGGAAGTCTGGGATATAAAATCACAGCCAATGAAGAGGAGAATGAAAGTTGTTTGAGTGAGTTAATGTGGAGCAGTGTTGGACCAAGTGACCAGGCGCAGGGCAGACAGATTCGGCTGTCGAGGAGATTGTGGTAGTGTTCTGAGAGTGTGCAGGTAAGGTATTGTGTGCAAGAGAGAATGGTACCTGGGAAGTTTGTGAGTGAGTGGTGAGAAGAGGTTGAAAAGTGAGTGTGAAAGAGAGAGGGGAAATATAAAAGGAAGGGGACTCAGTAAGGGTGAAAGAAAAGCGTGAGAGCCAGGAACAGAGAGTGAAAAGTGCTAATAGGAGTTGTAATGTAGTGGGGAGAGAAGAAGGAGGAAGGTAGTACGGAGAGACAGGCTGAGACAGTGTGTAAGATCAGGAGACAGAGGTGCAGACAGAGGTTCTTGAGGGAGAGAGTTGAGAGGAGAGAGTGCATGGGGTGAGAGAGAAGGGGAGAGTCATCGTTAGTGTGAGGGTGGCAGAAGAGTGGGGGAGGAGAAGGAGAGGGGCAGGGGAGGGGAGAGAAGTTTGAGGAGAAGGAAAAGTATACAGGTAGAGGAGAGGGACATGAGAACGTTTAGCGATAAATGAGACACAGATAGAGACTGGGAGTGTGAGAGAGAGTAAGACATTTAAAGACATGTAAAGACACCGTGGTGACACTGGGCAGTCAAAACGGGCCAAAAGTATGCCTTAAAATGTCCAGAGGGAGATAGATGACAAAGGCTGCAACCTTTAGATTTCACGTCAAGATTTGAAAAGACCTATATTGATGGGTTTATCACACCTTAAAATATGTTGGGGGCGTCCAAATGAATAGGGACACCTGGGATGGGGTGGAGGGAGGCCATGCACAGGCCGAGAGAGCTTAGCTTCAAGCATACAAGCCTTCCCCTACCATTTGTCTACAATTTCAGTAAAGCACAGTGTATTTATTTCCCGTTCAGTGGATTATTTCAGCCATCTGACAGCCCATAACCGTACACAGAATATAGGAGGAAATGACAAACCCACCCCACCAACCCCCAGCCCACCACAATAAGCAACACTGGCAGGGACGTGTACCACAGGTGGCTATAGCGGAGGAGGTACAATGGAGTGCCACTTCTAAGCAACCCACTAAAATTCTCACCCCTCTGCTTACACCTCTCAAACTCTAAACAAAATACAACCATACCTATATTGCACAACAAACCGCACGCCCTTCACTGCACCACAACAACAAAACAAAACACACATAGCCTCGCACAACAGCACATGATAACTACCGACTGCAAAATCACACCTACGCTCAGTGAACAGTGTAAACCGAACTGATGCTGCCAACAGCACATCACAGCTCTTTTGCACTTCTCCCACGCCTATTATCTTACCCTACCCTCTGGTGGTGTTAATGCGAGGTATAAATATCCTTTAACATAACATCTGTGACAAGAGCCAGGAATTATATGATTGGTTATTTATAACTCACTTAATACCCAGAGGTTTCAAAGCGCGGACCGGGTCTCGAACCTGTGTTTCTCTGTGTCATCTTGCTTCCAAGTCCAGCACGTTGCCCCTGGAGGAGTCAGGCCCTAGAACCCAATGGCTAGGGTGTGGCACTGGAAACACAGCCAATCAGGTTTCAAATTGCAATGCTCTACACATCTGAGTCCTATGAGGCAAAGAAGCTTCCCAGAGGTGCTCTGTAAGGCCAATGACTGGTAGAATGTTATGAGCATTCGGAGAGAGTGAAGGGCAATGCATGAGACTAAAGGAAGAGCACAAGAGAATATATTCCGAAGATAGAGAGGAGAGCAAAAGGCTGGAGAGTGGAGATTTAAAAGGGGGAAAGGAGAGTGGGAAGGAGAAAAGCAGTTTGAATAGAAAAGGACAGAGGGAGTGGTATAGCAAGAGGTGAGAACCATCCGAGGGAATGAGAGGAGTAGGAAGGCGATGACCAACAAGGATGGGTAGATTAAGGAGGATTAGGAGTAAAATATGGAGATGGTGGAGAACAAAGATGATATAACCAATAATGAGGGGGAGACTAGGTGGAATACGAGAAAGAAAGAAGGTAGAGGGAGCTAATAAGATGAAAGGAGAAAGGAAGGGATGGAGGAGGATGAAGTGGGATCACTCTAGAGAACAGAAGGAGAAAGTCATATGAGGTGAGACTAAAGAATACAGTGAGGAAAAGCAAGGGAGGAGGGGAGCAAGCATGTGGGCAAATATTCAGACGTCCTCAGAGAAAACAAGAGAAGAGTGAAGAAATGGTCTGAGCAGAAGCAAATCATTATTTATTCCCTTCATATAACAGATAATCCCTGATTATTGAGGAGGTAGAGGAAAGTTTGGTGGCAAGAAACAGGTCCCACAATGAGAAGAAAGAAGTATCACACCACACCCAGCCTCCTCAGTAGCTGATGTGACCTGGAACTTGTGGGAACATCTGGGGCCTGGTCTCTAGGCACTTAGTCATTCCCTTTGCTGCAAAGCCTAACATAGGAATGCAAACAGGACCTGAGAATCAGTTGAAAATTCCTCTCAAAAAGCACAAAACTAAGATGAGAAGAAGCAGACTGTGGCGGAGAGAGGCCCGATCCAAGTAATACATGTGGGGGTGACATAAACCATTGAAATTTACTGAAAGGCCTTTAGAGGAAGGCATGTGTTGGTTACAAATCGATCATGACATTACTCTAGATTTCGATCAGTTCTGTGACAAATCCTGACAATTCATCCTTTCTCCCCAGATGGGAGTGACCCCATTTGAAGCTATGGATGTGAGCCCGCTACGCAAGACCCTCCCTTGGGATCTGGGCAAGTGAGACCACACTGGGAGTGACTCCCCTCTTGGGGACAAGGACTCCCATATTTTACAAAGCAAAAGATCCTTCTTTAGCTCTCTTGGCTGAAGGCAATGCTGAATACAGCCTAAATCCCATGGTCTACAAAGAAGGACACCTTTCAAATGGTTTCTGTGACATGCGTAAGTAGAGGACTGATTGTAAAGCAAAGAGAGACTCCTTCAGAGGCATTGGGACTGCTATACAGTGGTGAGCCTCTGCAGTATAGACGTCTCGGAGCAGCACAGCCATGCTGGGCCCCGGAGCAGGTGGAAGCCAGTGAGGCAAGCGGGCCACTAACCAAATGCCTAGGGGTTTGTGTTCTATCTGACCTAGAAGCCCAGGTCAGAACGAGAGCAGAGACGGAAAGACACCCGTCTCATCTGGTGGCAAGGCCAAGCAGAACATGTGGTGGCCCGGGTGTCCGGTAACAGGCGCCGAGACCAGGTCATGTGAGGTACCCCGTATACCCGAGTTCTGTGCATGTCTGACTGTAGCTGCAGAGATACGTAGCCACAGGGAAAGCAGACAAGGTTTCGGGAGCCTGAGAAACCCGGTAGAAGACATACTGCTACAATGTAAGAAGTTTGCGTATAAAAGCTGGAGAACACTGCCCGCTTATGAGAGCCTGAGAAAGCCAAGTGTACAAATACCCTTAAAAGGGATAGTGAGAGTAATACAAACACTGTGAAAATTCACTGGAAAAGCTATGCAGTTACGGAAACCTGAGACAACTGAGAGTTAAAAAACTCTATGAAAGGGGCACTGAGAACAGCATTAGCACTACAAATAAGGATGAAAATAAGCTATTCAAATTACAGAAGCCTGAGAAACCAGAGTATGCAACTAATACATGAAAGGAGGAAAGAAGAAGTTATAAATAACTGAATTTAGGCTAAGCAATCCACAAAGATTGTAAAACATTGAACAAACAGGGTTAACTGCCACTGTGTGTGAAAGAAAAGAAGCTGATTTAGGACTACAGGAATTTTGGGGAGTCTCTGCTCCTTGAAAAAGACACACTTTTTTTGTGTCTGTGTTTTCAAGCAATCTTGGAGGAAATTAATTTTTTGTATCAAATAAAAGTTTTCTTTATTAAAAAGGAGAGACTGCAAAACGTTATTTGTTATCAAGGCTGGAAAGGATCTCCAGCTAGGGAAAAGGAACTGTGAAAAGACTGAAAACAAGTCAAGTATCAACTGGGTGTGGCAGAAGCCTTACAGCCTCTTTTCCCTTATTTTTAGTTAGGTGTTTCCTTTACTGGTAGAGTCAGTTAGCTGGATTGGATTCAGATTTAAGAGTTTATTTGGACTTTAGCATCCACCCTTAGTATTGTTTTGTTAGGTAGGGAAGTTCCCTCTAAGAAATAGGGTAAGTTAGTGATTTGATTCCTGTTCTCTTTAATAAAACCCTTGAAACATGACTCGCAATTGTACGAGTCCTTCTTCTGGTTAACAACAGTGTCTATTTAGCTTTTCTGGCATTACGGAGTCAATGAATTGAGTACCAAAACATGTCATGAAATCATCCAAGCCGATCTCAGATAATAGGGTATTGGTTTTTGGAAACTGTTTTAGAACAGGAAAAGAATCCAATAGTATTTTATGAATGATGGAGGGAAACACGTTAGTGCTACGGAAGTCCCTAAAGGCTGAGGGATGGTCAGTATTCCAGAGGGTTAGGATGCCAAGGTACTTTTTTAATTAAATGTTTACATATTAATTTCATGAATGCATCGTGGCCTATTTCAGAAACAAATTTGGGATTAGGTGAGAACGATTTAGGTGGAGGAAGCAGGGGAACAATCACGAGTCTAGGGGCTCTGCTGTCTTTTCAGAGGAGCATGTTAGGGACAGAAATGGCAAGATTCCCTCCCTTCTACCTAAGGGTTCTTAGGATTTTTATTGCAAGCCCACGCGCGGATGTCCGCAATTCACAGGAAACAGGGCAAAATCAACCTGAAAAAAGCCTCAGATTGCAGTTAAGGACTACAGCGTTTTTGTCTATTGATGTGTGTGCTATCCTGTATGTTTGAGCATTGTGGAGCTCCTGTGTTGTTAATTTGGTGCATTGAGGACATATTAACATACCCTTTATTCCTAATATACATCCCTCTCCAAGGAGCTTAGTACATTTGGCCCTTTAAGCAGATTGTTCTTTAATGCATTTCCCATTCCCTCTCTCCCGTTGTGTCTCTGCATTCAATTACACATGGCCAGCCATTGACCCTGGCACGTTTGCCATCTGGCTCGGGATCACCAGATCTTTCTCCCTGATACAGGTTGGTTGCTTTATAAGCACCATCTGGGTAAAGCCTGCATACTCCAAGGATCACTCAAGCATATCTTGTGTGTATCACACAACCATGTATTGATACTATCTGGTTCTTCAGATATGTACTGAAACAAGCATTCACCAGTTATGCTCAATCATCCATAATAGTCAATTTCCTCTATTATGACCAGTTCTTCATCTGATCCACCTGCACTACTAATTATGCTCTCCTACTTCATGTACTCATATTTCAACAATCATACCCCTTTTCTCACGACCACATTATCTCTTGGCATCTTTCTTTCAGTGTTTACATTGTTCATCTTTAATCTTTCCCTGTCTTTCCTGCAGCAACCTTCTTCTGCAGACCAAGTTCTGGTTAACCAATGACGGAGACACAAAATGGCACCGAATTGGACCAGCTGAGACTGGGGGAGATGGATACAGTATAGATGATGCTCAGTAACATAAAATAACAAACCCAGAGACTTTGAGTGACTGGGACAGGGCACGACGGAACCCATTACATGGAGGTGTTGTACTACACACGATAACCCCTAATTTCACTCAGAAACATTTGCTTTGTTGGAAATCACAGAAAAGCCATCTTGTGTTTATGTTGCCTTGTCATTTGAAAGCCAGAGCATCAGCAGAACTTTCATTATCACTGGGAGACTTTTTAATTTATTGGAAGTTGTAGGACAGTCATACATTGTTTGTATGCCTTCTCTCCAATTATCCTAGAAAGAAGAGCATAGATACTGCGTGAAATTCCATATCCCCATTGACTTTCCCATAGTTGCTGGAGGGAAACCCAGGGTCTGAGAGAGGGGCTGTGAGGATTATCCAGTGTAAAAAAGTCACCTGACTAACCTTGGGGACCAGCAATGGTGTGGTCAATGGGGACCCTGGGCAAATGGAGATAGTGGAAGCTGGGCACAGAGAAGGTATATAGGGCATTCCCTGACCACTCCAACTGGATACCTGCACTAAGGCAGGTGGCAGTTACAGGAGCACATGCCACCTCACGAGCCTTAAGGACACTAATCCCCTCTTCATCACTACATATACCCACAACCACCTAGAGGGAGTTCAAAGGCCTTTTTACAACCTCACAATCCCTACAGACCTCCAGGGTCCCCTAAGGCATAGTCGCAAGTGTGTTGACATCCCTACCACTCATACTAATAATCAGAAACCCCAAAGGGATTGTTACATGGGCATTCAGCCCCCTCCACCACCAATGCTCATAAGCAGGCACATAAAAGTGGTAGTGTGATAAACCTGAAGGTACTCTCACATCTACTCCCCAGGGATCTTCTGTTGAGGTGGCCAGGGAAGGGCAATTGCTCTTGGATCCTGACCTCGAGGGTAGACAAGCAAGGGAGGATCACCTGGGTGGAGGGTTCTTGGGGATTGGGGTGGGTAACTAAAGGCGAGATATGGTATTCCCCCTTTTTCTAACAATGACCTACCCAACCCTCCCTCTTCATGGGATATTGTCAGTCCTTTCCAGTTTCTCCCTGTAATCTCCCATCAAGTACTGAGAGGAGGAAGAGGAAACTATGATTAATGCACACTTCCTATTGTAAACACCACTCTGGCACTGGGACGGAGAAGAGGGGCCTGCATGCACTTAGTAATGAAGGTCAGGCATGTCACACTAATAGGCTTACACAAGGTCAGGCAATTGAATCTAACCCTTTTCACCTCCAGCCTGTTAATAATTAAAATGAGTATAAAAGCTAGAACCCGCCATGTTGGGACCGAGCCAAGGAGCAGAGACGCCGGCAGCGATTCCCAGAGACCTGCCAGAGGAGCTTTGCAGGACCGGGAAACCTCTTCTGTGAAGGCGGGCAGAGGGCACTGCCAGGTAGCAGAGAGAGAAATGTCATCCACGTCCAAAACCGTGTGAAGCTGGAGCTGCGGAAGACTCTGGGGACACGGACCGCATGTGGAGCAGAACAGAGTTGCCAGGCCGTTTCTGGAGATGCGTCAGGCAACCAAATCTAAGGTTTTCCCATTTGGGGAAAGCCGCATGGAGGAGCTGCGAAAGACGGTAAGTGTCAGGAGACACTGAGGAGACCTGAGCACTCTGAAGAAACTTTAAATAAGTAAGGGTTCCTGCATTTAAGTACATGCTACTCATATTGAATATCGAACTGTAAGAAAACCGCTAAGTGAGTAAACCCAAGTGAATGCCACCCATATTGAATATTGAATTGAAAGAAAACCACTAATTGAACAAACAGAAGTAAATGCTATCTATATTCAATACCAAACTGAAAGAAAGTGGCCATCTAAACGCACACAGTAAATGCTACCTATAATGAATGCCAAAGTGAAAGAAAGCTGCCAAATGAGTAAACTACAATATGCTGAATGGTGAATGAACACTTTAATAGATGTATCAATGAGCACTATCAATTAAGAGCATTATTGACAGAATCAAAGGCATATAATGGTTTGAAGAGTTGGGAACGTTATGTGTGCAAAGATATCAAAAAGGGTTACAAAGAATACAAGTGTGGAAAGTGAAAGCCCAAGGCAGAAGAGTCTAAAAGGGGTCCCAACAGCTTTGGGGAGACTTTTGGTTGCGTGATCTGTGATGGGTGGACCGTGTGGTCCGACAACTTGTCCTAGACTAGGAAACCCTGTTTGATGAATCAGCTGTAA